>NC_143022.1:60176784-60898034 GCF_057628025.1 Oncorhynchus mykiss | reverse complement strand
CGGCCGTCACTCATTCGTATATATTTATGTACATATTCTTATTCATTCTTTTACACTTGTGTGTATAAGGTAGTTGTTGTGAAATTGTTAGGTTAGATGACTTGTTAGATATTGCTGCATGGTCGGAACTAGAAAGACAAGCATTTCGCTACACACGCATTAACATCTGCTAACCACGTGTATGTGACAAATAAAATTTGATTTGATTCATCAATAAAAGCGCTATTTGTTTTTTGGATACAATGTGAATTTTGAAAACATAAATCTATTATAATGAAGATATGGGTGGACTAAATCATGTTAATCTTGAACAAATCTAAACTCAACAAGGTTTTCATCAGTATTAATGTTTATAGCTTTGAACTGAACAAATTGGATGACAAATTTTACATGCAGTATTTTATGGAAATGATAAATAGCCACATTGCACACATATTAGGGCCGGTCTACACACCACAAGAGGGAATGAGTTTTACTGTCTGTGTGTTGCAAATGTATTTCTTGCACTTGCTGCATGTGTCCTGTGTCTTCGTGTCCTTCCTGGGTCCACACACATCGCAGTGCTTCTTCTTGTTGCTACCGGCTGCAATCTATGCATGGAATATTCCACGCATATGATGAAGTAGCATAGAATGATGAAAACACTTAGTTCAGGAATTTTACTTACATCTCACTCACTCACTCACTCACTCACTCACTCACTCACTCACTCACATATATAGTTACAGCAGGCCAAGTTAGGAGAGTCAGACACACACACACACATGCAACAACATCACTCACACTTACTTCCGGTATTGGAGTTGTTGGTTCCGTGGGTCGGGTGGATGGGGTACCAACATCCTCCTCCTGAATCCTCCTTATGATGGCTGCAGAAGCTGGGATCCTTTGAATATTTTATCTTCTCTGGATTTGAGGTCTTGCCCAGCTCCTCGAGAAGCTCCTCTGGAGCTTCCCTCTGTTTAATCTTGGTGCAACGCCATCCAGATGAAAAACGCGTTGTACGCACAGATGTCCAAGATGTTGAAGAATATCACCAGTGGCTACTTTAGGGTTCTTCCTTTGCAACTGTAGACAGTCACCAGCTTGTCTAAATTGTCCATTCCTCCTTTTGTGGCATTGTAATCCATTCTGATTTCTGGTTTTTGATGTTCCTGGCCACAGATTCTCCCATTCCTATGCAGCATACTCATGAGTACCACATTTTTGGCTTTGTTAGGCAAGTAGGACACTAGGGAGGTGTTGGCCGCGAACACAACCTTAGTAGAATTGATTGGCATGTTCTGTGTATTCAACAGCTGAGGTGGGAGCTCTGGTTTCTTTTTCCCTACCATCGTCAGCTTCCTCTTGAGGAGCTCCCGTCCCAGCTTGTGCGAAGTAAAAAAGCTATCGCATGTGATGTTGTTGCAACGGAGTCCCTGTGTCATGTCCAGGACAACCAGCATCCCTTGGTTCTTTTCAGGGGCTCCACCATCTGGCTTCCTTGTATACACTTGCAAGTTCCACACATATGATAAAGCAGCATCACAGGCAGCCCAGATCTTGATTCCATATTTTGCGGGTTTAGACGGTATGTACTGCCTGAAGTGGCAGCGGCCCCTAAATGGCATAAGCTGCTCATCAACAGTAATTTTGGGCCCAGGGTTGTAAAACAGGGGAAGGCTGTCCACCCACTTGTCCCACAGTGACTTTATAGACGCTAGCTTGTATCTCTGCCGCCGAGCTGGTCTGGGGTCTCAGTTATCGAAGTGGTACATCCTGGAAATAATGTTGAAGTTTTCCAAAAACATTGTTGCACAGAAAAGTTCTCTGCCAGTCTGCATCCCACAAGGATTGGATCTGAAAACACCAGCAAGGATAAGAATCCAAAAGTATGCATGTAAATGAGTTTGGTCCATCTCCTTCCATCTCTCTCCAAAAACATGTCTTCCCTCTAAATTAGTGCAGTCCAGAATGATTTTCTGGATGGTGTCTGGGATGAACAGTTCAAAAGAAGGCTTTATGTTCTGCACATGAGTAAATGCCATCTGCGTTGGCCTTGGTTGCATCACATTGGCAGCCATGCAGGGTGGCTCATTCCTTGGCCAAGAAGACCATTCAATTTCACAATTTTTTGACATTCATATTTTTCTTCCTGCAGACTGCTGATGAGCTGGTTGCTGACAGGCTGGTCCTGGGGCTGGCTGCTGACAGGCTGGTTCTGGGGCTGACTGAGGGTCAATCTCATCCTCTTTGTCCAACTCACTGTCAGACTTCGAATTGACAGAGACATGATCCTCATATTCGGAAAATTCTTCATCTTCCAAAGTGGAAGATGTTCCTTCCACACTAGCTTTATTTCTAAGGCCTTCTGAATAGAGATCATTTTTTGCCATACTGATTGATTGTGGTAAGGAGCCACACATGCAAAGATATTTATTTGTTTTGTCCCTCCCCCAATTTGCACCTGGCTGGGGTAGAGTGTGGGAAAATACAGATTGTTGTTGTTGTTTTGAGAAGTACGTTTTGGTTAATTTCATAACCATCTTTTTGGGGGGGAGGCGTCTTTTGTTTATAGTGCTCAATGTGAACAATGAGCATATGTCTGGTTTCTCTGTCCTGATTGTCACGTTCTGACCTTTATTTCTGTTGTTTTTGTCATTATTTAGTATGGTCAGGGCGTGAGTTGGGGTGGGCAGTCTATGTTTGTTTTTCCATGATTTTGAGATTTCTATGTTTCGGCCTAGTATGGTTCACAATCAGAGGCAGGTGTCATTAGTTGTCTCTGATTGAGAATCATACTTAGGTAGCCTGGGTTGCACTGTTTGTTTGTGGGTGAATGTCTATGTTAGTTGCTTGTGTCAGCACAGGTCTCATTTATAGCTTCACGGTCGTTATTGGTTTTTTATTGTTTTTGTATTCAGTGTTCAGTACTTTCTTTAATTAAATATTCATCATGAACACATACCAAGCCGCATTTTGGTCCTCCGATCCTTCTCGCCTCTCCTCTTCAGATGAAGAGGAAGACCATGACACTGATAATGTTGAGGGAGCACACGTGCCTGAGCATGCATTGTAGGAAAAAAAATGTAAGAAAGTGCCAATTTGGGATGTCTGATTTCTTATTTTCTTAACCTGTTGAATCTAGGGGTCATTTTTTTTATTTTTAGAAAAATAACGTTCCCAAAGTAAACGTGCTATTTTTCAGGACCAGAGAATACAATATGCATATAATTGATTTCTTATTTTCTTAACTCACCACGTTCACAGCTCATCAGTTGAGCTTCGCAATAAAAAAATATTCACCTCACACAGTAACATGCTGACCAGACTGCCATCGTGCACATGTTGGTTTTTGTCCACCCATACCTTACGCAATCAGGACACACATTTTGAAATATCAAAACGAGCTCCGAACCAACTATATTAATTTGAGGACAGATCGAAAATCATTAAACATGTATGGCAATTTAGCTAGCTAGCTAGCTAATTTGTCCCGGGATTAAAACATGGGGTTGTTATTTTACCTGAAATGTACAAGGTCCTCTATTCCGACAATCAAAAGGGTAAACCGAGTATGTTTTTAGCAATCTCTCCGCCTTCAGGCTTCTTCTTCTTTGGACTTTAAATGACAGTTGTCAACCAACTTTAGGGTGCATTACCACTACCAACTGGACTGGGTGTGGACGTCAGTTCATCTTTCAATCACCCACGTGGGTATATGCTCCTACAAACCAATGAGTAGATTGGAGAGGCGGGACTTGCAGAGAGGTGGGACTTGCAGCGCGTCAAGCGTCACAAATAGAACCAAGTTCTATTTTTAGAGCCTGCCTATGCAGACGCTCATTGACGCATGAACAGTGAGGTTGTAATGATTGAATAACATGCATGTGGATATTTATTTTGCAACACGAGCGCACAGGAGAGGTGTGGTCAGCATGTAAGTCAACGATGTCTGTTTATCATGATCTGATGATCCTGTATGTCCAGTGGGAACATTAAAACAGCTGTCTGTCCCGAGCTCACTGGCAGGAAACTCTGAGGGCCCGGGAATTGGCTAGTTGATATAATGTTACGCTTCACTAGTGATAGCTCAAGACAAATAGAACGGAAGGCAGACAAGCAGAGTAGAGAGAATAATGCGATTGAAAGAACCTGAATTTTCATCAGGATATGTTCTACTGTTTTTATCTGTCAGCTTTAGGCCTATGTATTCTACTTAGTTAGCAATTAATGTTATAAACCTACTGCTGCGTTGGCCTTTAGGCTATCTTTGAGTTCCATGCGCTCATTTCTTTAGCAACAATGGATCACGGTGTATCAATTTGTCCATATGTGTCCGAGGCTCGTGCTCTCGCATTAGTTGAATTTGGAAAATGTAATATTTTTTTTTATTCATATTTTTATGATTAACCTCATGACATTGATTTTGAGAAAGGAAAATGTTATTATTTTAATCAAACTGTTCCACACGCAGGTAGGTAGAAATGTTTGGATAAATTGTAAGCTTCCCCAAACTTGAAACTCAGGAGCCAACTTACTATAACACCCATTAAAAAACATTGTGTACAGGCAAGCACACATAGGAGGTCCCGTGAAAAAAATGTGTCCATTGATTAGTTCTGGCGCCAGCCCTGGGTTGTTGCATTTCTTCTCTTTCAGTCCTGTTGCATCCACCAAGTGAGTGCCTAACATGCTGGCCATCCGTCTCCGCATGTGCATCCATGTGCGACATCGTACACATGTTGAGTTTGTCTATCCCTACCAGATGCGATCTGGATGCGCAGGTTGAAATATGAAAACAAACTCTGAAGTAATTATTCTGTATTACTTTGGTGGCATGACGATGTGATAAGACTCCTTTTCTTGCCGGCATTTTCAGTGGCCATGTTGAAAATGATTCTGATTCTTCTGATTTCACTGCGATTGAGCAGTGGTAACATGGGTAAGTACCTTATATCATATTGTAGAATAGTGATATTATTGCCAGGACAGGAGTATAATTTATGAAATACAAATTGTAGACTATCAGCTTTACACATCTAGGCATTCGCCTCTCACAGACTCCCATATGCCTTTAGTATACATGACGACAGGCTGTAACTGATTACTAGAAATAGCCAGCGTCTTTCACCTTACAACCAAACTACTCTGTTATGAGTCATAAATTATGCATTTCCTGAACAAAAGTCAAGGAAAAAAAGATAATACTCATTCGATCACAATTTAAAAATAAACAATATTTTATGCGTGCTTTTCTAAACAGATGCCACCTGCTAAGACAGAAGTTGGTCGTCTTTGTATTAAATTAATAAGGTGCAGACACGGAGGAGGTTGTTATTGGTGCATCCCGTAAATGTGATAAGGGAGCATGGGCAATATTATCACCTTGTCCAGGAACTACTACTTCATGGTGCTCGACATCACCAATACTTCCAGATGAGTGAAGAAGATATGGAGACTTCTGTCTTTTGTTGGCCCAGACCTCACCAAGCAGACGACCAACTACAGGACCCTCAATAGAGCCAAAGCAAAGACTAACTGTAACTCTAAGGTCAATTATTGGAAAAGGTTGTATTGTGTTAGCAGGTGCATGGAGAAAAGCAGTATACTACAGTGTAAAGAAACTCCAGCACACTGGTGATCATGATGCTCCACAGATGTAGGCCTATTTTCCATTGCATCTAGGGAGCAGCAACATCACCATGTGCTGGAGTGTCTTCTCATTATACTCAAGGTAAGTAAGACACATTGTTCTTTGTTAAGTCTTTAATATATAAATATTCAAGGTGACATGAACAGCCATGTCAAGGCATGGTGCACCTGTTGTAGGTGACACGAACAGCTACAGCAAGGCACGATGCACCAGTTGTTGGTGAGATGAACAGCAAGGCTTGTAAAAAGAATGGCATGTCCCCCCAATTATAATATCCACTAAATAGTAAAAAAAAACAGTTAAAATAAAGTTAAATACAAGCTGCAAATATAACTGCAACAACAAAAAAAAGTGCATTCATAAAAAGTTGGTTTCACTTTAAAACTTTCACAGGGCCTTCTAAAACAACATAGGCCTACATATATGCAGGAATGGGATCTTCCTTTTAAGAGGGGATTATCGATGTAACTCTGAGTCTGTCTCAGCTCTCTAGAGAGAATGTACTGAAACCTTCATCCCAGCTATGTGCTGGAAACCTAGGTTCTGGTGAGTATTGATCCTTGGGCTCATCGTACATGATTGGCTGTGGTCCACCTCTTCCGTGCGGTGTAATTGCTGGCCGTGGTGGTGGCAGTGGTGTTGCCTGCTGGTAATCCCAGTTGTGTTGGAGACCTACAGTTGAAGTCGGAAGTTTACATACACCTTAGCCAAATACATTTAAACTCAGTTTTTCACAATTCCTGACATTTAATCCAAGTAAAAATTCCCTGTTTTAGGTCAGTTAGGATCACCACTTTATTTTAAGAATGTGAAATGTCAGAATAACAGTAGAGAGAATAATTTATTTCAGCTTTTATTTATTTCATCACATTCCCAGTGGGTCAGAATTTTATATACACTCAATTAGTATTTGGTAGCATTGCCTTTCAATTGTTTAACTGAGGTCAAACATTTAGGGTAGCCTTCCACAAGCTTCCCACAATAAGTTGGGTGACTTTTGGCCCATTCCTCCTGACAGAGCTGGTGTAACTGAGTCAGGGTTGTAAAGGCCTCCTTGCTCGCACACACTTTTTCAGTTCTGCCCACAAATTCTCTATAGGATTGAGGTCAGGGCTTTGTGATGGTCACTCCAATACCTTGACATTGCTGTCCTTAAGCCATTTTGCCAAAACTTTGGAAGTATGCTTGGGGTCATTGTTCATTTGGAAGAACCATTTGGATCAAGCTTTAACTTCCTGACTGATGTCTTGAGATGTTGCTTCAATATATCCACATAATTTTCCAGTCTCATGATGCCATCTATTTTGTGAAGAGCACCAGTCCCTTCTGCAGCAAACACCCCACAACATGATGCTGCCAGCCCCGTGCTTCACGGTTGGGATGGTGTTCTTCGGCTTGCAAGCCGGCCCCTTTCTCCTCCAAACATAACAATGGTCATTATGGCCAAACAGTTCTATTTTTGTTTCATCAGACCAGAGGACATTTCTCCAAAAAGTACAATCTTTGTCCCCATGTGCAGTTGCAAACCATAGTCTGGCTTTTCTATGGCAGTTTTGGAGCAGTGGCTTCTTCCTTGCTGAGCGGCCTTTCAGGTTATGTCGATATAGGACTCGTTTTACTGTGGATATAGATACTTTTGTACCTGTTTCCTCCAGAATCTTCACAAGGTCCTTGTTCTGGGATTGATTTGCACTTTTCGCACCAAAGTACATTCATCTCTACAAGACAGAATGCGTCTCCTTCCTGAGCGGTATGACAGCTGTGCGGTCCCATGGTGTTTATACTTGCGTACTATTGTTTGTTCAGATGAACGTGGTACCTTTTTCTTTGTTTTTGGAAATTGCTCCCAAGGATGAACCCATACTACATGTTTTTTCTGAGGTCTTGGCTGAGTTTTTATTTTTATTTTCCCATTATGTCAAGCAAAGAGGCACTGAGTTTGAAGGTAGGCCTTGAAATACATCCACAGGTACACTGCCAATTGACTCAAAGTATGTTAATTAGCCTATCAGAAGCTTCCAAAGCCATGACATCATTTTCTGGACCTTTCCAAGCTGTTTAAAGGCACAGTCAGCGTAGTGTATGTAAACTTCTCCCTGGAATTGTGATACAGTGAACTATAAGTGAAATAATCTGTCTGTAAACAATTGTTGGAAAAATGACTTGTGTCATGCACAAAGTAGATGTCCTAACGGACTTGCCAAAACTATAGTTTGTTAACAAGAAATTTGAGGAGTGCTTGAAAAACAAGTTTTAATGACTCCAACCTAAGTCTATGTAAACTTCCGACTTCAACTGTAGGTCCTGGTGAGTAGGAGTATTGATGCCTCGGCTGGCCATACATCATAGGCTGTAGTCCATGTCTTCCATGTGGCGCACTGAAGAGCCATTGTGGTGGTGACAGAGGTGTTGCCTGCTGGTCATCCCAGTTTACAATCAATGATAGTAGTTGCACTTTCAGACTTCACCTGTTTCTCCTATTTTCTTTAGCTGTGGCACAAGGCTGTGCACAAACGCCTCAACCTCATCCTCAAACGCAAGCAGGTTTTAATCCACATCTTGATGGTTGACCTTATCTTTTACTTGGCTGCCAGTCTTGAGCTGTGTCTGTATTGGTTGGTCTTGACTGCTGTTCAGGCGTCTGAAGCACAGGGCATGGCTCAGGGACCCCACATCATCCTCAGTGCCATCAGGCTCCACAGGTTGTGAATCAGCATTTTCAAGACTGAGGATGCCTTTTGAGCTGAAAATAGGTAAACATACAGTGTAAATGAAAGTCAAATGTGTTTAAGTAAAACTTCTGAAACAGCTCAGGCTCAATTAATTATATTTCTCAAATTTGGGACAGAAAATCAGTAGCACTGCTGGTTTTCATCATTCCTCTCTAATAAGGCCCTATATAATCACTAATTCATAATTAGTAGTCAATCAAGTAGTTACTTAGCAGGTAGAAAATAAGGCCAGCAATACTGCAGACCTTGAAGTTCGGAATTAAGTGCAATCAATTAAAATGTACAGTGACTAAACAAAACATTAGGAACACCTTCCTAATGTTGATTGCACCCCCTTTTCCCTCAGAACAGCCTCAATTCGTCAGGGCATGGACTTTACTGCTTCCCACAGTTGTGTCAAATTGGCTGGATGTCGTTTGGGTAGTGGAACATTCTTGATACACATCGTAAAATGTTGATTCTCAAAACGGTGCCCCCGACACCTACACCATACCCTGTTTGTCTTTCCCATTCACCCTCTGGATGGCACATACACACAATCCATGTCTCATTTGTCTCAAGGCTTAAACATTTTTCATCTACATCTACACGGATTGAAGACAATTTAACAAGTGACATCGATAAGGGATCATAGCTTTCACCTGGTCAGTCTATGTCATGAAAAGAGCAGGTTTTCCTCATGTTTTGTATGCTCAGTGTATAGTATAACTTACCTTCTTGGCTGGATGTAAGGTATCAGGAACAATAATATGTTCCCCCAGAAATGCTGGGTTGGGTCTTCTGTAGATGCCTTACAAAATTGTCACGGAAGGAATTCCATCTGGTTTTGCACAATTCAACATCTGTGAAGAGTAAAATAGACATGATTGATAACCGATGGTCCCCTGTGCAGCCGATGAAATGTATCTCTCTTTGGGTTGTGGAGACGAAGGCTGAGTCGTTATTAAACAGCTTGTTAATTTGGGCGAGCTTCGTGCAGCCTAGCAGAGGGAGTAGAAATTAGATGTGATCCATTGGACCAATTCAATTACCTTGTAAACTGAGGCAAAAATATGAGCATTAATTACAACGTGCTCCTTTTCTGTCTCCCATCCCCTCTCTCCGGGGACACAAAGTGAAAGAATGAAAGCGAGGCCTCATCAAAATGCTATGATAGGTAATTGCACCACGTTTTGTGTAGGTTAGTCTCTCTGTCGCTACCCTGTTTCTGTTTCTCTCAAACTGCTCTCTCACTGCGATGGAAAATCAATGCCTGGTGAGACAAATTTGCTGTGAAAATAAGGTCATTACCATTGCTAAAGTCCCACGATCCCGAGATAAAGGATTATCTATGCACACTCCATCTCCCTATGCAACGTAGACCGAAGATAATATATTCAAAAGGAAATAGGCAATCGGCAAAAGGCAATCACACTAAATGGGTACATCATGTATCTATTTTGTAAAACATGTTTGGTGGTACTTTCCAGAGGCCATGGGCAGCTTTGCCCCATTAAACCAATGTAGAATATGTATCCCTTCATTTAGTATGACGTGTAATGAATGGAGTAATGGTCTGGTTACTTAAAGATCTAGTGCAGATGATTTGATCTCTGGCTGTGATTGTTTTCAATTAAAATTGTAAAAAGAAGCAAAAATATCTTCTTAGCAAAGACTCATTTCTCAAGAAATAGGTTTGCTAAGATTGTAGGGGTGTAGTCCGAGTGGGCAGGGGAAAACTCAAAACTAGCTTTTATTGGCAGACAAGTTTGGAACTCTTACTTATAGTCTATTAACTAATTTACCACATGGTGATGTCAGCAGGCAGGCACAAACTCTACCCCACCAATCTGGCTGAAATTTCATTCAAACAGCTCTTACATTAAAAGGGCATTATCATTTTCACAATTTTATTGTACTATTCCAACCTCATAGTGTAGAAATACAGTATATACAGTGGGGCAAAAAAGTATTTAGTCAGCCACCATTGTGCAAGTTCTCCCACTGAAAAAGATGAGAGAGGCCTGTAATTTTCATTATAGGTACACTTCAACTATGACAGACAAAATTAGGAAAAAAATCCAGAAAATCACATTGCAGGATTTTTTATGAATTTATTAGCAAATTATGGTGGAAAATAAGTATTTGGTCACCTACAAACAAGCAAGATTTCTGTCTTTCACAGACCTGTAACTTCTTTTTTAACAGACTCCTCTGTCCTCCACTCGTTACCTGTATTAATGGCACCTGTTTGAACTTGTTATCAGTATAAAAGACACCTGTCCACAACCTCAAACAGTCACACTCCAAACTCCACTATGGCCAAGACTAAAGAGCTGTCAAAGGACACCAGAAACAAAATTGTAGACCTGCACCAGGCTGGGAAGACTGCATCTGCAATAGGTAAGCAGCTTCGTTTGAATAAATCAACTGTGGGAGATGGAAGACATAAAAGACCACTGATAATCTCCCTCGATCTGGGGCTCCACGCAAGATCTCACCCCGTGCGGTCAAAATGATCACAAGAACGGTGAGCAAAAATCCCAGAACCACACGGGGGGACCTAGTGAATGACCTGCAGAGAGCTGGGACCAAAGTAACAAAGCCTACCATCAGTAACACACTACGCCGCCAGGGACTCAAAACCTGCAGTGCCAGATGTGTCCCCCTGCTTAAGCCAGTACATGTCCAGGCCCGTCTGAAGTTTGCTAGAGAGCATTTGGATGATCCAGAAGAAGATTGGGAGAATGTCATGTGGTCAGATGAAACCAAAATATAACTTTTTGGTAAAAACTCAACTCGTCGTGTTTGGAGGACAAAGAATGCCGAGTTGCATCCGAAGAACACCGTACCTACTGTTAAGCATGGGGGTGCAAACATCATGCTTTGTGGCTGTTTTTCTGCAAAGGGACCAGGATGACTGATCCGTGTAAAGGAAAGAATGAATGGGGCCATGTATCGTGAGATTTTGAGTGAAAACCTCCTTCCATCAGCAAGGGCATTGAAGATGAAACGTGGCTGGGTCTTTCAGCATGACAATGATCCCAAACACACTGCCTGGGCAACGAAGGAGTGGCTTCATAAGAAGCATTTCAAGGTCCTTGAGTGGCCTAGCCAGTCACCAGATCTCAACCCCATAGAAAATCTTTGGAGGGAGTTGAAAGTCCGTGTTGCCCAGCAACAGCCCCAAAATATCACTGCTCTAGAGGAGATCTGCATGGAGGAATGGGCCAAAATACCAGCAACAGTGTGTGAAAACCTTGTGAAGACTTACAGAAAACGTTTGACATCTGTCATTGCCAATAAAGGGTATATAACAAAGTATTGAGAAACTTTTGTTATTGACCAAATACTTATTTTCGACCATAATTTTCAAATAAATTCATAAAAAATCCTACAATGTGATTTTCTGGATTTTTTTTTCATTTTGTCTGTCATAGTTGACATTTTGGACTGCACTGGGACTTCAAGGCAAATACAATAGTAGGGAGGTTGGTCGGCGAGTATGGGTGAACATACAGTGCATTCGAAAAGTATTCAGACCCCTTGACTTTTCCCACATTTTGTTATGCAACAACCTTTTCTAAAAATCAATTAAATAAAAAATATCCTCGTCAATCTACACACAATTCCCCATAATGAGAACAACAAAAACAGTTTTTTAGAAATGTTTGCAAGTTCATTACAAATAAAAAACTGAAATATGACATTTACATAAGTATTCAGAACCTTTGCTATGAGACTCGAAATTGAGCTCAGGTGCATCCTGTTTCCATTGATCATCCTTGAGATGTTTCCACAACTTGATTGGAGTCCACCTGTGATAATTTCAATTGATTGGACATGATTTAGAAAGGCACATGCCTGTCTATATAAGGTCTATGTCAGAGCAAAAACCAAGCCATGAGGTCGAAGGAATTGCCTGTAGCGCTCCAAGACAGAATTGTGTTGAGGCACAGATCTTGGGAAGGGTACCAAAACGTTTCTGTAGCATTGAAGGTTCTCAAGAATACAGTGGCCTCCATTATTCTTAAATTAAAGAAGTTTGGAACCATCAAGACTCTTCCAAGAGCTGTCCGCCAAGCTAAACTGAGCAATCGGGAGAGAAGGGCCTTGGTCAGGGATGTGACCAAGAACCCGATGTTCACTATGACATAGCTCCAGAGTTCCTCTGTGGAGATGGGGGACTTTTCAGAAGGACAACCATTTCTGCAGAAATCCACCAATCAGGGCTTTATGGTAGATTGGCCAAATGAAAGCCACAGTAAAAGGCACATGACGGCCTGTTTGGAGTTCACGGAAATGCACCTAAAGGACTCAGACCATGAGAAACAAGATTCTCTGGTCTGATCAAAGCGAGATTGAACTCTTTGGCCTGACTGCAAAGTGTCACATCTGGAGGAAACCTGGCACCATCCCTATTGTGAAGCATGGTGTTGGCAGCATCATGCTGTGGGGATGTTTTTCAGGATTCAGGATTGAGTGAAAGCTGAATGGAGCAAAGTATAGAAAGATCCTTGATGAAACCTGTTCTAGAGCGCTCAAGACCTCAGACTTGGGCGAAGGTTCACCTTCCAACAGGACAACGACCCTAAGCACACAGACAAGACAACACAGGAGTTGCTTCAGGAGTCTCTGAATGTCCTTGAGTGGCCCAGCCAGAGCCCAGACTTGAAACCGATCCATAAAACATCTCTGGAGAGACCTGAAAATAGCTGTGCAGCGACACTCCCATCCAACCCGACAGAGCTTGAGAACTATGGGAGAAACTTCCCAAATACAGGTGTGCCAATCTTGTATCGTCAAATCCAAGAAGACTTTAGGCTGTAATCGCTGCCAACGGCGCTTCAACAAATACTGAGTAAAATGTCTGAGTACTTACAGTATGTCAAAAGTTTGGACCCACCTACTCATTCAAGGGTTTTTCTTTAATTTTTACTATTTTCTACATTGTAGAGTGACGACATCAAAACTATGAAATAACACATATGGAATCAAAATTAAATCAAATAAAATTGTATTTGTCACGAATACCGTAAAATGCTTACTTTACAATCCATTAAACAATGCAGTTTAAGAAAAAAAGTGTGAATAAAGTATTTACTAAAATCAACAGAAGTTAAACAAAGAGAAAAAGAAAAAATAAGAAAAATGGAAAAGTAACAAATAATTAAGGAACAACAATAAAATAATAGTAGCGAGTCTCTATATAGGGGGTCCCGGTTCAGA
The DNA here is from genome assembly GCF_057628025.1 of Oncorhynchus mykiss. Lineage (NCBI taxonomy): Eukaryota > Metazoa > Chordata > Actinopteri > Salmoniformes > Salmonidae > Oncorhynchus > Oncorhynchus mykiss. Next base: position 60,884,459 of record NC_143022.1, on the reverse strand, counting down.
GTTAATGTGCGGGGGCACTGGTTAGTCGAGGTAGTTGAGGTAATGTGTAAAGTGACTATGCATAGATAATAAACAGAGTAGCAGCTGCGCAAAAAGGCGGGGTGGGGTGGGGACAATGCAAATAGTCCGGGTATCCATTTGAATAGCTGTTCAGGAGTCTTATGGCTGTGGACCTAGTGTTAAGAACACTTTTGGACCTAGACTTGGCGCTCGGGTACCGCTTGCCGTGCGGTAGCAGAGAGAGCTGTCTACGACTAGGGTGGTTGGATTCTTTGGCAATTTTTTGGGCCGTCCTCTGACACTGCCTGGTATAGAGGTCCTGGATGGCAGGAAGCTTGGCCCCAGTGACGTACTGAGCCGTATGCGCTACCCTCGTAGTACCTTGCGGTCATAGGCCGACCAGTTGCCATACCAGGTGGTGATGCAACCGGGTTGGGATGCTCTTAGTGGTGCAGTTGTAGAACTTTTTGAGGATCTGAGGACCCTTGCCAAATATTTTCAGTCACCTGAGGGGAATAGGTTTTGTCGTGCCCTCTTCACGACTGTCTTGGTGTGCTTGGACCATGATAGTTTGTTGGTGATGTGGACCTATTCCACTACGGCCTCGTCGATGAGAATGGGGGCGTGCTCAGTCCTCCTTTTCCTGTAAAGCACAATCATCTCTTTTGTCTTGATCACGTTGAGTGAGAGGTTGTTGTCCTGGTAACACACTACTAGGTCTCTGACCTCCTCCCTATACGCTGTCTCATCGCTGTTGGTGATCAGGCCTACAACTGTTGTGTCATCTGCAAACTTGATGATGGTATTGGAGTCGTGCATTGGCCATGCAGTCAAGGGTAAACAGGGAGTACAGGAGGGACTGAGCATGCACCCCTGAGGGGCTTCTGTGTTGAGGATCAGCGTGGCAGATGTGTTACCTTCCCTTACCACCTGGGGGCAGCCCGTCAGGAAGTCCAGGATCCAGTTGGAGAAGGAGGAGTTTAGTCCCATGGTCCTTAGCTTAGTGATGAGCTTTGAGGGGACTATGGTGTTGAACGCTGAGCTGTAGTCAATGAAAAGCATTCTAACGTAGGTGTTCCTTTTGTCCAGGTGGGAAAGGCCAGTGTGGGGTCCATTTGAGACTGCATCATCTGTGGATTGTTGTGGAAATTTCCTCTATTTACCAAATCATGAGCGCAAACCACACACAAGTCAGTTAGTTATCAAAGTCCATCTTTAATTATATCAGCTCTATAACAATCCTGTGACTCTCAGGCAATTCAGTGTCTATAAATGAATTCTCTGAGAGCCCCTTCCACATTTCAAATTAGGTCCTTCATAGCAAAGACACACAGGATAAGACAGCATCGGCATAATTCATCGTTCAGCTTTGTCTCCTTTCTCAAACCCCAGAACCATAAACCAACCCTCCATATCAACAGGCATATATCAAATTGTAATTTAGATACAACCAACTCTAAATACAGTGCCTTGCGAAAGTATTCGGCCCCCTTGAACTTTGCGACCTTTTGCCACATTTCAGGCTTCAAACATAAAGATATAAAACTGTATTTTTTTTGTGAAGAATCAACAACAAGTGGGACACAATCATGAAGTGGAACGACATTTATTGGATATTTCAAACTTTTTTAACAAATCAAAAACTGCGGGGACACAAAGTGAAAGAATGAAAGCGAGGCCTCATCAAAATGCTATGATAGGTAATTGCACCACGTTTTGTGTAGGTTAGTCTCTCTGTCGCTACCCTGTTTCTGTTTCTCTCAAACTGCTCTCTCACTGCGATGGAAAATCAATGCCTGGTGAGACAAATTTGCTGTGAAAATAAGGTCATTACCATTGCTAAAGTCCCACGATCCCGAGATAAAGGATTATCTATGCACACTCCATCTCCCTATGCAACGTAGACCGAAGATAATATATTCAAAAGGAAATAGGCAATCGGCAAAAGGCAATCACACTAAATGGGTACATCATGTATCTATTTTGTAAAACATGTTTGGTGGTACTTTCCAGAGGCCATGGGCAGCTTTGCCCCATTAAACCAATGTAGAATATGTATCCCTTCATTTAGTATGACGTGTAATGAATGGAGTAATGGTCTGGTTACTTAAAGATCTAGTGCAGATGATTTGATCTCTGGCTGTGATTGTTTTCAATTAAAATTGTAAAAAGAAGCAAAAATATCTTCTTAGCAAAGACTCATTTCTCAAGAAATAGGTTTGCTAAGATTGTAGGGGTGTAGTCCGAGTGGGCAGGGGAAAACTCAAAACTAGCTTTTATTGGCAGACAAGTTTGGAACTCTTACTTATAGTCTATTAACTAATTTACCACATGGTGATGTCAGCAGGCAGGCACAAACTCTACCCCACCAATCTGGCTGAAATTTCATTCAAACAGCTCTTACATTAAAAGGGCATTATCATTTTCACAATTTTATTGTACTATTCCAACCTCATAGTGTAGAAATACAGTATATACAGTGGGGCAAAAAAGTATTTAGTCAGCCACCATTGTGCAAGTTCTCCCACTGAAAAAGATGAGAGAGGCCTGTAATTTTCATTATAGGTACACTTCAACTATGACAGACAAAATTAGGAAAAAAATCCAGAAAATCACATTGCAGGATTTTTTATGAATTTATTAGCAAATTATGGTGGAAAATAAGTATTTGGTCACCTACAAACAAGCAAGATTTCTGTCTTTCACAGACCTGTAACTTCTTTTTTAACAGACTCCTCTGTCCTCCACTCGTTACCTGTATTAATGGCACCTGTTTGAACTTGTTATCAGTATAAAAGACACCTGTCCACAACCTCAAACAGTCACACTCCAAACTCCACTATGGCCAAGACTAAAGAGCTGTCAAAGGACACCAGAAACAAAATTGTAGACCTGCACCAGGCTGGGAAGACTGCATCTGCAATAGGTAAGCAGCTTCGTTTGAATAAATCAACTGTGGGAGATGGAAGACATAAAAGACCACTGATAATCTCCCTCGATCTGGGGCTCCACGCAAGATCTCACCCCGTGCGGTCAAAATGATCACAAGAACGGTGAGCAAAAATCCCAGAACCACACGGGGGGACCTAGTGAATGACCTGCAGAGAGCTGGGACCAAAGTAACAAAGCCTACCATCAGTAACACACTACGCCGCCAGGGACTCAAAACCTGCAGTGCCAGATGTGTCCCCCTGCTTAAGCCAGTACATGTCCAGGCCCGTCTGAAGTTTGCTAGAGAGCATTTGGATGATCCAGAAGAAGATTGGGAGAATGTCATGTGGTCAGATGAAACCAAAATATAACTTTTTGGTAAAAACTCAACTCGTCGTGTTTGGAGGACAAAGAATGCCGAGTTGCATCCGAAGAACACCGTACCTACTGTTAAGCATGGGGGTGCAAACATCATGCTTTGTGGCTGTTTTTCTGCAAAGGGACCAGGATGACTGATCCGTGTAAAGGAAAGAATGAATGGGGCCATGTATCGTGAGATTTTGAGTGAAAACCTCCTTCCATCAGCAAGGGCATTGAAGATGAAACGTGGCTGGGTCTTTCAGCATGACAATGATCCCAAACACACTGCCTGGGCAACGAAGGAGTGGCTTCATAAGAAGCATTTCAAGGTCCTTGAGTGGCCTAGCCAGTCACCAGATCTCAACCCCATAGAAAATCTTTGGAGGGAGTTGAAAGTCCGTGTTGCCCAGCAACAGCCCCAAAATATCACTGCTCTAGAGGAGATCTGCATGGAGGAATGGGCCAAAATACCAGCAACAGTGTGTGAAAACCTTGTGAAGACTTACAGAAAACGTTTGACATCTGTCATTGCCAATAAAGGGTATATAACAAAGTATTGAGAAACTTTTGTTATTGACCAAATACTTATTTTCGACCATAATTTTCAAATAAATTCATAAAAAATCCTACAATGTGATTTTCTGGATTTTTTTTTCATTTTGTCTGTCATAGTTGACATTTTGGACTGCACTGGGACTTCAAGGCAAATACAATAGTAGGGAGGTTGGTCGGCGAGTATGGGTGAACATACAGTGCATTCGAAAAGTATTCAGACCCCTTGACTTTTCCCACATTTTGTTATGCAACAACCTTTTCTAAAAATCAATTAAATAAAAAATATCCTCGTCAATCTACACACAATTCCCCATAATGAGAACAACAAAAACAGTTTTTTAGAAATGTTTGCAAGTTCATTACAAATAAAAAACTGAAATATGACATTTACATAAGTATTCAGAACCTTTGCTATGAGACTCGAAATTGAGCTCAGGTGCATCCTGTTTCCATTGATCATCCTTGAGATGTTTCCACAACTTGATTGGAGTCCACCTGTGATAATTTCAATTGATTGGACATGATTTAGAAAGGCACATGCCTGTCTATATAAGGTCTATGTCAGAGCAAAAACCAAGCCATGAGGTCGAAGGAATTGCCTGTAGCGCTCCAAGACAGAATTGTGTTGAGGCACAGATCTTGGGAAGGGTACCAAAACGTTTCTGTAGCATTGAAGGTTCTCAAGAATACAGTGGCCTCCATTATTCTTAAATTAAAGAAGTTTGGAACCATCAAGACTCTTCCAAGAGCTGTCCGCCAAGCTAAACTGAGCAATCGGGAGAGAAGGGCCTTGGTCAGGGATGTGACCAAGAACCCGATGTTCACTATGACATAGCTCCAGAGTTCCTCTGTGGAGATGGGGGACTTTTCAGAAGGACAACCATTTCTGCAGAAATCCACCAATCAGGGCTTTATGGTAGATTGGCCAAATGAAAGCCACAGTAAAAGGCACATGACGGCCTGTTTGGAGTTCACGGAAATGCACCTAAAGGACTCAGACCATGAGAAACAAGATTCTCTGGTCTGATCAAAGCGAGATTGAACTCTTTGGCCTGACTGCAAAGTGTCACATCTGGAGGAAACCTGGCACCATCCCTATTGTGAAGCATGGTGTTGGCAGCATCATGCTGTGGGGATGTTTTTCAGGATTCAGGATTGAGTGAAAGCTGAATGGAGCAAAGTATAGAAAGATCCTTGATGAAACCTGTTCTAGAGCGCTCAAGACCTCAGACTTGGGCGAAGGTTCACCTTCCAACAGGACAACGACCCTAAGCACACAGACAAGACAACACAGGAGTTGCTTCAGGAGTCTCTGAATGTCCTTGAGTGGCCCAGCCAGAGCCCAGACTTGAAACCGATCCATAAAACATCTCTGGAGAGACCTGAAAATAGCTGTGCAGCGACACTCCCATCCAACCCGACAGAGCTTGAGAACTATGGGAGAAACTTCCCAAATACAGGTGTGCCAATCTTGTATCGTCAAATCCAAGAAGACTTTAGGCTGTAATCGCTGCCAACGGCGCTTCAACAAATACTGAGTAAAATGTCTGAGTACTTACAGTATGTCAAAAGTTTGGACCCACCTACTCATTCAAGGGTTTTTCTTTAATTTTTACTATTTTCTACATTGTAGAGTGACGACATCAAAACTATGAAATAACACATATGGAATCAAAATTAAATCAAATAAAATTGTATTTGTCACGAATACCGTAAAATGCTTACTTTACAATCCATTAAACAATGCAGTTTAAGAAAAAAAGTGTGAATAAAGTATTTACTAAAATCAACAGAAGTTAAACAAAGAGAAAAAGAAAAAATAAGAAAAATGGAAAAGTAACAAATAATTAAGGAACAACAATAAAATAATAGTAGCGAGTCTCTATATAGGGGGTCCCGGTTCAGAGTTAATGTGCGGGGGCACTGGTTAGTCGAGGTAGTTGAGGTAATGTGTAAAGTGACTATGCATAGATAATAAACAGAGTAGCAGCTGCGCAAAAAGGCGGGGTGGGGTGGGGACAATGCAAATAGTCCGGGTATCCATTTGAATAGCTGTTCAGGAGTCTTATGGCTGTGGACCTAGTGTTAAGAACACTTTTGGACCTAGACTTGGCGCTCGGGTACCGCTTGCCGTGCGGTAGCAGAGAGAGCTGTCTACGACTAGGGTGGTTGGATTCTTTGGCAATTTTTTGGGCCGTCCTCTGACACTGCCTGGTATAGAGGTCCTGGATGGCAGGAAGCTTGGCCCCAGTGACGTACTGAGCCGTATGCGCTACCCTCGTAGTACCTTGCGGTCATAGGCCGACCAGTTGCCATACCAGGTGGTGATGCAACCGGGTTGGGATGCTCTTAGTGGTGCAGTTGTAGAACTTTTTGAGGATCTGAGGACCCTTGCCAAATATTTTCAGTCACCTGAGGGGAATAGGTTTTGTCGTGCCCTCTTCACGACTGTCTTGGTGTGCTTGGACCATGATAGTTTGTTGGTGATGTGGACCTATTCCACTACGGCCTCGTCGATGAGAATGGGGGCGTGCTCAGTCCTCCTTTTCCTGTAAAGCACAATCATCTCTTTTGTCTTGATCACGTTGAGTGAGAGGTTGTTGTCCTGGTAACACACTACTAGGTCTCTGACCTCCTCCCTATACGCTGTCTCATCGCTGTTGGTGATCAGGCCTACAACTGTTGTGTCATCTGCAAACTTGATGATGGTATTGGAGTCGTGCATTGGCCATGCAGTCAAGGGTAAACAGGGAGTACAGGAGGGACTGAGCATGCACCCCTGAGGGGCTTCTGTGTTGAGGATCAGCGTGGCAGATGTGTTACCTTCCCTTACCACCTGGGGGCAGCCCGTCAGGAAGTCCAGGATCCAGTTGGAGAAGGAGGAGTTTAGTCCCATGGTCCTTAGCTTAGTGATGAGCTTTGAGGGGACTATGGTGTTGAACGCTGAGCTGTAGTCAATGAAAAGCATTCTAACGTAGGTGTTCCTTTTGTCCAGGTGGGAAAGGCCAGTGTGGGGTCCATTTGAGACTGCATCATCTGTGGATTGTTGTGGAAATTTCCTCTATTTACCAAATCATGAGCGCAAACCACACACAAGTCAGTTAGTTATCAAAGTCCATCTTTAATTATATCAGCTCTATAACAATCCTGTGACTCTCAGGCAATTCAGTGTCTATAAATGAATTCTCTGAGAGCCCCTTCCACATTTCAAATTAGGTCCTTCATAGCAAAGACACACAGGATAAGACAGCATCGGCATAATTCATCGTTCAGCTTTGTCTCCTTTCTCAAACCCCAGAACCATAAACCAACCCTCCATATCAACAGGCATATATCAAATTGTAATTTAGATACAACCAACTCTAAATACAGTGCCTTGCGAAAGTATTCGGCCCCCTTGAACTTTGCGACCTTTTGCCACATTTCAGGCTTCAAACATAAAGATATAAAACTGTATTTTTTTTGTGAAGAATCAACAACAAGTGGGACACAATCATGAAGTGGAACGACATTTATTGGATATTTCAAACTTTTTTAACAAATCAAAAACTGAAAAATTGGGCGTGCAAAATTATTCAGCCCCCTTAAGTTAATACTTTGTAGCGTCACCTTTTGCTGCGATTACAGCTGTAAGTCGCTTGGGGTATGTCTCTATCAGTTTTGCACATCGAGAGACTGAAATGTTTTCCCATTCCTCCTTGCAAAACAGCTCGAGCTCAGTGAGGTTGGATGGAGAGCATTTGTGAACAGCAGTTTTCAGTTCTTTCCACAGATTCTCGATTGGATTCAGGTCTGGACTTTGACTTGGCCATTCTAACACCTGGATATGTTTATTTTTGAACCATTCCATTGTAGATTTTGCTTTATGTTTTGGATCATTGTCTTGTTGGAAGACAAATCTTCGTCCCAGTCTCAGGTCTTTTGCAGACTCCATCAGGTTTTCTTCCAGAATGGTCCTGTATTTGGCTCCATCCATCTTCCCATCAATTTTAACCATCTTCCCTGTCCCTGCTGAAGAAAAGCAGGCCCAAACCATGATGCTGCCACCACCATGTTTGACAGTGGGGATGGTGTGTTCAGCTGTGTTGCTTTTACGCCAAACATAACGTCTTGCATTGTTGCCAAAAAGTTCAATTTTGGTTTCATCTGACCAGAGCACCTTCTTCCACATGTTTGGTGTGTCTCCCAGGTGGCTTGTGGCAAACTTTAAACAACACTTTTTATGGATATCTTTAAGAAATGGCTTTCTTCTTGCCACTCTTCCATAAAGGCCAGATTTGTGCAATATACAACTGATTGTTGTCCTATGGACAGAGTCTCCCACCTCAGCTGTAGATCTCTGCAGTTCATCCAGAGTGATCATGGGCCTCTTCCCTGCATCTCTGATCAGTCTTCTCCTTGTATGAGCTGAAAGTTTAGAGGGACGGCTAGGTCTTGGTAGATTTGCAGTGGTCTGATACTCCTTCCATTTCAATATTATCGCTTGCACAGTGCTCCTTGGGATGTTTAAAGCTTGGGAAATCTTTTTGTATCCAAATCCGGCTTTAAACTTCTTCACAACAGTATCTCGGACCTGCCTGGTGTGTTCCTTGTTCTTCATGATGCTCTCTGCGCTTTTAACGGACCTCTGAGATTATCACAGTGCAGGTGCATTTATACGGAGACTTGATTACACACAGGTGGATTGTATTTATCATCATTAGTCATTTAGGTCAACATTGGATCATTCAGAGATCCTCACTGAACTTCTGGAGAGTGTTTGCTGCACTGAAAGTAAAGGGGCTGAATAATTTTGCACGCCCAATTTTTCAGTTTTTGATTTGTTAAAAAAGTTTGAAATATCCAATAAATGTCGTTCCACTTCATGATTGTGTCCCACTTGTTGTTGATTCTTCACAAAAAAATACAGTTTTATATCTTTATGTTTGAAGCATGAAATGTGGCAAAAGGTCGCAAAGTTCAAGGGGGCCGAATACTTTCGCAAGGCACTGTACAACCAATCCTATCTTGACAAGATCACAGAGACACACTGACTGGCACACAGACATTGTGGATCCAAGAGATATGTTTACACATGATGATACTTTGACCTCTCCCCTCTCTGCGGCCCATGCAACTTAGTCTTGACATAGAACAGATACTGCAACCCTGCCACAGTATTATACAAAAATAACATTCTTGATGAGAAGTAATTTACAAACAATTGATGAATATAAAACATCTAACATATGTTACCAACAAATTCTGATTCTTCCACAACAGGATCTGTTGGGGCGGTATGCATTTAGGAGTGGGTCTAGGGTTCCTGGGATAATGGTGTGAGCCATGACCAGCCGTTCAAAGCACTTTGAAAGGCTGGTCACAGTGCTACAAGTCGGTAGTCATTTAAGCAGGTTACCATGGTTTTCTTGGGCACAGGGACTATGGTGGTCTGCTTGAAACACGTTGGTATTACAGACTCGGTCATGGACAGATTGAAAATGTCAGTGATAACACTTACCAGTTGGTCAGCGCATGCTCGGTGTCCTGGTAATCCATCTGGCCCTGCGGCCTTGTGAATGTTGACTTGTTTAAAGGTCTTACTCGCATCGGCTACAGAGAGCGTGATCACACAGTCGTCCGGAACAGCAGATGTTCTCATGTATGATTCAGTGCTGCTTGCCTCGAAGCGAGCATAGAAGTTATTTAGCTCGTCTGGTAGGCTCGTGTCACTGGACAGCTCGCATCTGCCACATCTGACGGGCGTCGGAGCTGGTGTAGTACGATTCAAAATTAGTCCTGTATTGACTCTGCCTTTTTGATGGTTCGTTGGAGGGCATAGCAGGATATCTTATATGCGCCCAGGTTAGAGTCCCGCTCCTTGAAAGCAGCAGCTCTACCATTTAGCTCAGTGCGGATGTTGCCTGTAATCCATGACTTCTGGTTGATGAAGCCGATGATGGATGTGATGTTCTCCTCATTGCCATCGGAAGAATCTAAGAAGATATTCTAGTCTTTGCTATCAAAACAGTCCTGTAGCTTAGCATCTGCATCATCTGACCACTACCTTTTTGAGTGAGTCACTGGTACTTCCTGCTTTAGTTTTTGCTTGTGAGGGTGACGGATGTAAGCTTTCATTGTAAGCGTCTCTGTGTCTAGAGTTTTCCTTCTGGATGCAAATGTAACATGCTGGTAGAAATTAGGTTTAACGGATTTAAGTTTCCCTGCATTTAAGTCCCAGGCCAATAGGAGCGCCGCCTCTGGATGAGCATTTTCTTGTTTACTTATGGCCTTATACAGCTCGTTGAGTGCAGTCTTAGTGTCAGCATCTTTTTGTGGTGGTAAATAGACAGCTACGAAAAATATAGATAAACTCTCTTGGTGAATAGTGTGGTCTACAGTTTATCATGAGATACTCTACCTCAGGCGAGCAAAACCTAGAGACTTCCTTAATATTACATTTTGTGCACCAGCTGTTTACTATTTACAAATAGACAGACCGCCAACCCTTGTGTTACCGGAATAAAAATAAAGGAAAACACTTGAATGAGTAGGTGTGTCCAAACTTTTGACTGGTTCTGTATATAAATGTGATTTTTCAGTTGTTGTTTTTTTTGCAAAAATATTTTTAAAAAACAGTTTTTGCTTTGTCATTATGGTTATTGTTTGTAGATTGATTAGGGTCAACAAAATATTGCCCTGTATAAAAAATAATACACTGTATAATATGACCATCTAGCAACTCAAAGGCTGCGTTTTTCGAGACGCGTGAAACACGGTAGCATTTTAGCTAACCCCTCCCCTAATATTTTTCCTAACCTTAACCTAATTCTCCTAACCTGATAAATAATTTGTCTTTATACTTAATACTTAAGCTCTACCAACCTCCAAAGTATATTATCTTAACGTTCTATGATGTTAGCTCTCTTAATCCTCTGCATTAGCTGTTATTGATAGCCACAAATGCTAATAATGCCTGGCATCAGAGCAAGACATATATTAAAACATTTTCTTGATGATATCTACTACACATAAAATGTTTTAAGATAGCTTGATAGTCCATGGAATTACTATTATTTTCTCTATGTTAGTACACCTCGAGGTATAAGAAGCAAATGCATCAGAAAGGTACTGGGAACAAGGCCATAGCCATGGAGTCAACATTGGGGGGGACCCAATCTGCCGGGAGGCTCCCTCCAGAGAAATTTCAGCATTTGAAATCGAACTTCCTGCCATTCTAAAATAAATTGGGATGAACTTTATTTATTTATTTATTTATTACAATAATGTCTAATAGTGAATTGTATTACATTGCTCAGTTTTTTATTTTGTACCTTTTCTTCTTTCATTGTATGTAATGGCAGAGATCAGAAATTAATAAAGTTCAACCATAACCATAGTCATATACACAGAAATCTATGCATTGTTATATGTAATTGCTGACCCTTTATAGCAAAATATGATTTATTTCCACATTTACAGTTCCAGGGCAAAATTACGTATTGACGTACAGACATTGACATTAAAACTATCACAATCGACAGTGATATAGCCTACGTAACACTCAAATTACATTCTAGTTTTCCACTTTTTAATACATTTGAAAGTTTTGAAACAGGCAGTACAGTGCTTGACATTGATTGTACCTACCCACAGTAGTCAAGCAACAGCTTATGCTGGGGTACGGCAACACCACTTGGACAAACCACATGCAGAACTGCAGTACACCTTAATACTAGAACCGGTAGTAATAATAATGCCAATTTGTTACATTTATTTATGATAATGATTACATTTTCTAGAACATTGTAATTGAGTGCACACTGTGGACCCGCCTACACATTTATATTACCGAGGGTAATAAAGTGTGGAAAAGTGTGTGTGTGTCGGTGAAAACAAGTAAAATTAAACAAAAAGGTTTGCTGTGTGCCTCCCTGGGCCTGCTGTTTCAACATAGCATCAAGAACCTGTCTGTCTCCCTGCCTGTCGCCTTGCTATCTTTACACAATGTGTTGTGGGAACCTGCACAATGTTATTACAATACATTATTTCGATACATTGTAAAGAAAAATGTGTATTTTTCCACACTCTAGCTCAGCCAGGTGAAATTGGGGGAGGGACACTAAAAGCAGTAAATAGCTTTGCATCTGTGGCTCCTTACCACAATCAATCAGTGTGGCAAAAATAATCTCTGCTCAGAGGGCCTTATAAATAGTATTTGCAGAGACAGAAGCTATCGTGGAAGGAGTGTCTTCTACTTTGGAAGAAGAAGAATTTTCTGAATATGAGGATCATGTCTCTGTCAGGTCAAAATCTGACAGTGAGTTGGAAAAAGAGGATGAGATTGACATTCAGCCAGCCCCAGGACCAACCCGTCAGCAGCCAGCCCCAGGACCAGCCCTTCATCAACCAGCTCATCAGCAGCCTGCAGGAGGAGAAATATGGATGTCAAAAAATTGTGAAAATGAATTACTTGCCCAAGGAATGAACCAGCCGCATGGCTGCCAATGTGATAAGGATGCAACCAGGGCCGACGCAGATGGTAGTTACTCATCTGCAGGACATAAAGTATTCTTCTGAACTGTTCATCCTGGACACCATCCAGAAAATCATTCTGGAATGCACTAATTTGAAGGGAAGGAGTGTTTTTGGAGAGAGATGGACCAAAGTAATTTACATGCATACTTTTGGGTTCTTATCCATGCTGGTGTTTTCAGATCCACTGGGGAATCCACAGAATCCCTGTGGGACGCACAAACAGTCATAACTTTTTTTTTCATGCAACAATGTCTCTGGAATACTATCCCATTATTTCAAGGATTATCCGCTTCGATAACCGAGACACCAGACCAGCTCGGCAGCAGAGAGACAATCTAGCTGATATCAGGTCAGTGTGGAACAAGTGGGTGGACTTGTAAGTATATACGGGACAGGCAAAAATGTGGTGTTAATGAGTACGCTGCATAGCGATGGGAGAATCTGTGGCCAGGAACAACAAGAAACTGAAATCATAATAGATTACAATGTCACAAAAGGAGGGATGGACAATTTAGACACGCTGATGACTGGCTACAGCTGCAAAAGAAGAACGCACGGTGGCCGCTTGTGATTTTCTTTAACATCTTGGACATCTCGGCGTACCTCGGGTTTGTCATCTGGATGGCGTTGAACCCAGATTGAAACAGAAGCTCAAGAGGAGATGGCTCTTTCTCGAGGAGCTGGGCAAGGCATTGGTAATACCTCAAATCCAGAGGAGCCAACATATCCCAAGGATCCCAGCTTCAGCAGCCATCGTGAGGAGGATTCAGGAGGAGAAAGCTGGTGCCCCATCCGCCCGACCCACAGAACCAACAACTCCAATACCGGAAGTTTGTGTGAGTGATGTTGTTGAGTGTGTGTGTGTCTTACTCTCCTACCTTGGCCTGTTGTAACTATATATGTGAATGAGTGAGTGCGATGTTAGTAAAATTCCTGAACTGTGTTTTCATCATTCTAGATTGCAGCCGGTAGCAACAAGAAGAAGCGTAGCGATGTGTGTGGACCCAAGGACAGGAAGACACAGTACATATGCATCAAGTGCAAAAATACATTTGCAACACACAGTAAAACTAACCCTCATGTGGTGTGTAGACCGGCCTTAATTTGTGTTCAATTGGGATCATTAATCATTTCAATAAAATACTGTGTGTAAAATGTGTCCGTCCAATTTGTTCAATTCAAAACAATAAACATCAATAGTGATGAAAACCTTTTTGTTCAAGATAAACATGATTTATCCCACCCATGTCATGATTATAATTGCGCTAATAGTTTTTTGTAAAAAAAAATCTAATTTTATTTTAAAAAAACGAATTGCGCTTTTATTGATACATGTGATCCAGCAGATCACAAATATTTAAACATGTATGCTTTCTATATTGCTTGTAAATGATATAAGTCAACATCTAAGTATTAACCTTTCTAGCGCAGGCGTTTGCTAGCGGAACCCCTCCACAACATTCCGCTGAAAAGGCGAAATTCAAAAATATTTTTTTGAAATATGTAACTTTCACACATGAACAAGTCCAATACAGCAAATGAAAGAAACTTCTTGTTAAACACTAACACTGCATGGCCTACTGTCACGTTCTGACCTTTATTTCCTTTGTTTTGTCATTATTTAGTATAGTCAGGGCGTGAGTTGGGGTGGGCAGTCTGTTTGTTTTTCTATGATTTGGGGATTTCTATGTTTCGGCCTAGTATGGTTCTCAATCAGAGGCAGGTGTCATTAGTTGTCTCTGATTGAGAATCATACTTAGGTAGCCTGGGTTTCACTGTGTGTTTGTTTCCGTGTCTGTGTTTTTCACCACACAGTACTGTTTTGGGTTTCGTTCATTCCACGTTTATTTTTTTTGTATTCAGTTGTTCATGCGTACTATTTCGTATTAAAAGAACCATGGACACTTACCACCCCGCATATTGGTCCTCCGATCCTTTTCGCCTCCGAAGAGGAGGAAATCCCTTACACCTACAGATTAGCCCAAGAGGCCACGACCTAGCTAATGATGAGCCTTGGCATTTGGCTACACAGCCTACTGTTGATTTTTAAGTATAACATTTCTAGAGTTGCAGTCTTGATTCAGAAGGTAGATTTACAATAGGTAAGAGTTAAATTAGCATGCAATGGTGTAAAATATCCCCAGTGTTGGTGTTAATAACCAGATTTGAGTGAGATTGTTTAAAACACTCAAAACACACGCTCATTATCATATTTCCCAGCTTTCGTCAGTGTTGGAATGACGTTGGACTGACATCACTTACATGCGGACCAAACCGGCCGCGTTGGTTACGCGAGTGTTGCAAAATAAATATACACGTTCACATTCGCTTGACACGCTGCAGCTTTCTGCAAGTCCCCATCACCTCATTGGTTCTCCATAATGGTCATACTTCCTGTACTTCCTGTAAACAAAAGCCAACGTGGGTGCTTGAATGATGGATGAGGAGAGATTTATCTTGGAAGTAGAGAAGTACATGCTTTTATATGACCCAGATTTCAAATTCTATGAATCTAAGGAGAGATTGCAAAGACCATGCGCATTTCAGGTAAAGTATAACAACCCAATGTTTATCCCCCAGTATAAAACTAGCTAGCTAGCTGGCTAGCTTAATTTGAATGGCATCTTCTATGTTCTTTTTGATACAGAAATCCTCCGTAGCCAAGAGTTATGTGAGAGATGGTTTCGGGGGCAAATTACTAGTATTTTTTGTTAATTGGTGAAATAATGGGGGAATGGTGGTAAAGTGTAGACTGACGACACAAAACAAATGAAAATGTTGTCGAAGGTGAACATACTGTCACATTTTAATTAACAATCAGGTAGAAAGCTTTTTTAACCACACACACACAATCACACAGTGCCTCTAAGTAGACCCAGCTCAGCATTTCCCAAACTCGGTTCTTGGGACCCCAAAGGGTGCAAGTTTTTGTTTTTTCCCTTGCACTATACAGCTGATTCAAATAATCAATTAAATCAAAGCTTAAAGATTAGTTGATTATTTGAATCAACTGTGTAGTGCTAGGGCAGAACCCAAAATGTGCACACTTTGGGGTCCAGAGGACCGAGTTTGAGAAACACTGGCCTAGCTACAACTATTCTGTCCTGGAAGTCAATTCTGCCTGCCACAGAGGTGAAATACTTGGTAAACTTTTCCCTTAGAGAACCTGCCTCCTGACCTTCTCTGTTGTCCATAATGGCTATACCTCTCATACCTTGCCTCTTCCCAGCCCCACTCTGCTGTTGCCACATCTCCACATCACAAGGCTTTATGAGGGATGCACGTTAAAACCATTAGGGTATTACTTGCTTGGCAGTAGGTTGCTCTTCATGTAGAGGATCCTGCATCTGGCTGCAAGGATCCAGAATGCCTTCACCTCTGTCATTCTAGCTTGACAGAGATGAAAGTTGAAGATTTCTTTCTCGTAACTGATGTTGTGCCCGGCCTATGGCTTCATCAGGTAGGGCTTTAGTGGGAAGACAGCATCACCACCATTGTGTATGGTATATTTCCCAACTCTTCACCCCCAGGCAGAAAGGCGTCTTGGGGAACCTGTAGAGTTTTTGCCACCATTCCCCTTCCAAGTGGGGAGTTGGCATAGACCCCACCATTGCTGTTTTCTTCCAAAATCCACCATTTGAATAACTGTGAAGCAATATTTGGCATCCACAAGGGTGAGTAGAAGCACGGAGATGGTTCCTTTATTAAAAAGTTTGGTAGTATGGTGATCAGAATATGTTTTCTGTCAAACGAGCAGTTTGTCTAAAGATTTCTTCAGTGGGTCGTGGCAGATAGGTTGCCAGCATCCTCCTCTCTATGGACTCACAGGTCTCCATAATGCACTGTGACACTGTCTCAAATCCAAGGCGATAAGTGAAGGCCAGGTTGCAATGCCGAGAACCTCTTGTGTAAAAATAAATATGTTGTTATTGGTTAACTTCTATGGCTGCAGGGGCGGTATTGAGTAGCTCAATACCGCCCTTGTTATTACTAGTATTGGATAGAAAACACTCTGATGTTTCTAAAACTGTTTGAATGATGTCTGTGAGCATAACACAACTCATATGGCAGGCAAAAACCTGAGAAGAAATCCAAACAGGAAGTGGGAAGTTGAATTCCAAAACAGTGCCTATTTAAATCCCTGATAGTTATGGATGTGCATGCACTTCCCAGGGCTTCCACTAGATGTCACCGTCTTTAGATCCTAGTTTTAAGATTGTACTATAAAGGAGGGGCTCATGAGACCTCTTTTAGTGAGTGATCTGGCAGAGCGCCTCAGTCTCATGATGCGCGCTCCCGAGAGATTTAGCTCCCGTTCCAATGCTTTTATTCAGACAATGAAATTCTCCGGTTGGAACCTTATTGATGATATATGTTAAAAACATCCTCAAGATTGGTTGCAGACATGTTGACTTGTTTCTACGACCTGTAACGGAACTTTTTCAGTTTTTGTCATGGAGGAAATGGTCACGCCTCCATGAAGACCGATTACTTAAAGTAGTAATATTAAACATTCAGAAAAATACAAGTGTATTACACCATTCTTTAGCTTAGAATCTTGGTAATCGAACCGCTTTGTCTGATTTACAATAGGCTTTACGGCAAAAGCATAGCATTTGATCGTCTGAGGACAGCGCCTCACCCACTTCCTGCATTAACATGAATTCCTAACCTGCACAGGTTTCACAAAACTCAAAAATAGAGATAAAATAAATAACTTACCTTTGGAGATCTTCTTTTTGCAAAGCAAAGGGTCCCAGTTAGAAAAAGAATGGTCGTTTTGTTTGATAAAGTCCTTCTTTAAATCCCAAAAATGTCTGTTTATTTGGCGCGTTTGATTCAGAAATCCACCTGTTCCAACTCGCCCAACATGACTACAAAGGAATCTAAAAAGTTACCTGTAAACTTCGTCCAAACAATTCAAAGAACTTTTCTAATCCAACCTCAGGTAACCTAATAGGTAAATAATTGATACAATTTAAGACGGAATATACTGTGTTCAATTACCGGAGAAAAAGAATGACGAGCGCGCACTCATTCACCCGTGCCAAAAGACTAGAGTCCTTCTGAGGGATACTTCGAATGAATACGAATACTTCTTCATTTTTCAAAAAACAAGCATGAAACAATTTCTAAAGACTGTTGACATCTAGTGGAAGCCATAGGAACTGCAATCAGGGTCCTAATTATTAGACTTTCCCATAGAAAATCATTGAAAAGTCCAATGACAACAACAACAAAAAATCCTGATGGATTGTCCTCTTGGTTTCGCCTGCCAAATCAGTTCTGTTATACTCACAGACATTATTTGAATAGTTTTATAAACTTTAGAGTGTTTGTTATCCAATACTATCATGCATATGCATATCCTGAGTAACAGGCAGTTTACTTTGGGCACCTCAGTCATCCAAACTTCCTAATACTGCTCCCGAGCCTTAAAAAAGTTAAATGTGTGCTGAAAGTATGTTGTCAATAATTTTATTGTATCTGGTCAAACAGTTTAAAAAAAAAAAAAAATGTTTTTCCAAGGGTTGGCTACAGGCTGATTGAACTAACCGTGCTAGCAAAATCAGCTAATTGGACACTAGTAATGGACATTATGGAACAAAACAATGATTTATTGTGGAACTAGGACTCCCTGCACTGCATTCTGATGAAAGATCATCAAAGGTAATGGAATATTTATGACGTAATTTCGTATTTCTGTTGACTACAACATGGCGGAGAAATATTGTTACGTCTTAGCGCTGTTTTAAATTATTGCAAGGTATGCTTTTTTCGTAACGTTTAAAAAAAATCTGACACAGCGGTTGCATTAAGAACAAGTGTATCTTTAATTATATGTAAAACATGTATCTTTTGTCAAAGTTTATGATGAGTATTTCTGTTATCTGTTACTCCAGATATTTTGGAGGCATTTCTGAACATGGCGTCAATGTAAACCGAGATTTGTGGATATAAATATGCATATTATCGAACAAAACAAATGTATTGTGTAACATGATGTCCTATGAGTGTCATCTGATGAAGATTATCAAAGGTTAGTGATTCATTTTATCTCTAATTTTGCTTTTGTCACTATCTTTGGCTGGGAACAATGGCTGTGTGTTTTTTTGGATTTGATGGTGATCTAACATGTATGTTGTGTTTTCGCAGTAAAATATTTTTAAAAATCAGACACGATGGGTAGATGAACAAGATGTTTATCTTTCATTTGCTGTATTGGACTTGTTAATGTGTGAAAGTTAAATATTTAAAAAACTTATTTTTGAATTTCCCGCGCTGCCTTTTCAGCGGAATGTTGGGGGGGGGGGGGGTTCTGTTAGCGGAATGTCTGTCCTAGACAGGTTAATCACCCAGAAAATATACCTCTTTGTTTATCACACACATTATGAAGCATTTTATCCAGATAAACACTGTTAGCACTTGGTGGTCTATAGCAGCTTCCCACCAGAATGAGCTTCAGGTAAGGCAGATGAACCTGTAGCCATATTACTTCAACAGTTTATAACATGAGATCCTCTCTTATCTTTACAGGAATGTGGCTCTGAATATAAACAGCACCACCATTGGCATTTACATTTTTCTGTAAATGTTATAACATTGTATTGCTACTGCTGTATCAAAAGTATTATCTAAGTGAGTTTCAGAGCTAGAATATGAATGTAATCTGTTATTAGCAATTTATTGATTTCATGTATTAATGTGGGTTATTTTTAGCACTTATGGGATTCTTATGAATTCCACATCACCGTCTAAGACGCTGCATCGCAGTGCAAACTGCGTTGCTACAGATGCTGGTTCAATACACGTGCTGGCCGTGACTGGGAGACCCATGAGGCGCCGATAGGCTTTTGGTTTCTCTCCCTTTAAAAACAGAACAAAATAATTCTAACAAACTGACTTTATTAACAAATTAATAAGAATGATTCACCCCAAGTTCAAGAATGGCCTTTTTCTTGCTCACTTTACGTTATTTGAAAACAAAATATTTTTAAACATTCATTTAATATTTTTTTTTAAACAGAGCGGTTATTATTAATAATAATTTATTATTATAAATTATAAATCCCCATTAGATATTCTCACAGATATATTATTAACCCTGTTATTAGCAGAACAATATATATTGGTCATATTTTTCATGGCTCCCGAGTGGCGCACCCTGGGATTGCCTTGCAGTTCTCCAGCTGTATCTACTGAAAGTGCGTGAGGTTCAAGGTATGAGGGAAGGGGACACGGGATGGGCCGCAGAGCCGCACACGGAAGACCGACCTAGCCCGTGGGGAAGAGAGGAGGTGGGAGGGGAAGAGAGGAGGTGGGAGGGGAAGAGAGGAGGTGGGAGGGGACCCCCACCCGGACACACTGACAGCACTTTAAGGGTCATTGCACTAATAATGGCACTGACTAGGGAAACATTCCCGCTATTCTGTTTTTAGTGCCAGTCTACATGTTCAGACTAAAACAATGTAACTAATAACAGCATGCTTCATGAATAAAATAATGGTAAAAATACTTTTTCAAAATGCCAATGTTTATTTAGTTATGGATCCATAATGAATTACTTTGGGAATAAATATCACTGAATTACAGAAATATCCTCCAATCCTCTTCATGTACTTATTGGCGGAGAGTCATGTCATATTTTTCGATTTTCATTTATTTATTTTATTTCACCTTTATTTAACCAGGCAGGCTAGTTGAAAACAAGTTCTCAATTACAACTGCGACCTGTCCAAGATAAAGCAAAGCAGTGCGGCACAAACAACAACACAGAGTTACACGTGGAATAAACAAGCGTACAGTCAAAAACACAATAGAAAAAAAAGAAAGTCTATATACAGTGTGTGCAAATGGCGTGAGGAGGTAAGGCAATAAATAGGCCATAGTAGCAAGTAATTACAATTTAGCAAATTAACACTGGAGTTGTAGATGTGCAGATGATGAGGTGCAAGTAGAAATACTGGTGTGCAAAAGAGCAGAAAAGCAAATAAAAACAACATGGGGATGAGGTCGGTAGATTGGATGGGCTATTTACAGATGGGCTATGTACAGCTGCAGCGATTGGTTCGCTGCTTGGATAGCTGATGTTTAAAGTTAGTGGGGGAAATATAAGTCTCCAGCTTCAGCGATATTCTGTAGCATATGCATATTTTTCGATATGCTGTAGGCCTACCGTAGGCGACATGAGTCTCACTAGTGTTGAGAAATGTGCTGTTAAAAGTGGTGTAGGTCTTATTTATTTAAAGAGCATATTGAAGTTAGAATCAATATTATTTTAAGAAATAGCCTTCAAAAATGTTTGCACCATTTCGGGCTGCTCTGAGAGAAGTATGGGGTCTGGTCTTGATAAATCAATGAGATGTTTATTTTCACTGAGTCTCCATTTGGGTATTAGTTATACTAGAATTAGAAAATAAGCGTGTAGAAATATTATGCCCTTAGTGTAACCTTTATTTAACTAGGCAAGTCAGTTAAGAACCAATTCTTATTTACAAGGACAGCCTACTTCTTCCCCATTGGGGATTTGAACCCTGGTCTCCCACGTGCCCGCACGGCACAACGATTCTTTAGCTAAATAGCCCAGTACAGTACTCCCGACCGTCACATTGTACAACGCCATATTTTCCGTTCCATCCTTATGGAAACCCAGAGGGTTTTTAGATTTTACTGGAATATAAACACCATAATATTAATCAAATTAATTAAGCAAGTACCAGTCGAAAGTTTGGACACACCTACTCATTCGAGGGTTTTTCTTTATTATTACTATGTTCTACATTGTAGAATAATAGTGAAGACATATCAACTATGAAATAACACAAATTAATTCAGTTAACTAGCAATACAAACTGATTGTCATAGCTAGCTAAAGTTAACAAAACAAGGTTCACTGTTAGCTAGCAAGCCAGCCATCTAACCTCCGCTAACATTAGCTAGCTAACAGCAAGCTTTAACTTGGGGTATTTTGTTTAGACATGTAACGTTAACAATAGCTAGATAGCAAAACATTTGACTAAAATTCCAATCCATAGAGTAACGTTAGCACATCAGCCATAGTTACAGCAAGCTTTAACTAGCAAAACAAACCGATTGTCATAGCTAGCTAAAGTTAACCAAACAGGTTCAATGTTAGATTCTTACCTGTTTACATGGATGAAAGTTTCACTGCAGACAGATTCATTTTCAGTCAGAGAGACTCAGCATCATCCTTCAGAAAGTAGTCCATCACAACAAACTCAAACCTTCTTCTTCTATGAGGTTTAACGGCGGTTGGCATCCAATTTGTTGCATTACCGCCACCTACTAGACTGGAGTAAAACTCCCTTGTACTTTGGTTGTAAAATAAAAATGTACTAAATAAATACCCTACCATCTAACACTACACTCACTAATTTCAAAATGATATGAAATAAGATTAGCACCACCCTACTCCTGTCACGCTTCCTCTCCGTCCTCTAGGTCACCAGGCTGCTCGTTAGGGCGACAACCTGTCACCATCGTTAGGCGCATAATGACATTCACCTGGTCTCCATCACCTCCTTGATTACCTGCCCTTTATATGTCACTCCCTTTGGCTTCTAACCCCAGTCGTCGTTGTTCCTGTTCTATGTCGGTGCGCTGTTTGTGGTTCTTGTGTTGCTCTTTTATTTATAAAACGTATTCACTCACGAACTTGCTTCCCGACTTTCAGCGTACATCGTTACAACTCCACTAATTACATTTATTTATCCCTACCTCATGACATCATCCTGAAAGGATGGGACATCACCTCTTAAAGGATGTACTGAATTAAATGTAAGAACGATATATTTACAATGGATATGCATGTAACTATAACGTACCTACCCATGAGCAAGCAACCTAATTTAAAGTGAAACACAAAATGCTATAACCTTTGTAAATACTATGTACCTGCCTTTGAAAAGGGATTTAAGGGTTTATTTATCTGGCTTCAAAGGGGTATTGTAAGTGAAATGTTGTTCAAAATAATATAATTTATAATGTTAATGTAGGTAGTCATGAGCAAGCAGCTTCAAGTAAAGTGAAACACAGTAGGGTAAACCTTTTTATTACATTGGGAAAATACACTTCAAAGTAGAATAACTGTTGTTACAGCACCTACGTGTAATTACAATATACTTTCAATACAATTACATATTTCACAGGATATATTAACATTTCAGTTATTACAAGGTTGTTAAAGAAAAGTCTCGTAGCTACAATGTTTCTACACAGGAGCAAGCAACTTAATGTAAAGTGAAACACATCATGGAATACTCATGCAATTACTATGTAGTTGCTATGTTGCAACGCATGCTCGATGTCCGCGTCCAGCTCCCACACCACCGGTACTACCAGGCAAGAGGCAGGAAGTATGGGAGTGTGATACATGGACCGCTCCTCTGTGTCATACATCCGGAACAGTGTGTCTGCCTTAGCGTTCTGGGAACCTGGTCTGTAGGATAAAGTGAAAAAAAAACGGGTAAAGAACATAGCCCACCTTGCCTGGCAAGGGTTCAGTCTCCTCGCCGCCCGGATGTACTCCAAATTGCGGTGGTCAGTCCAGATGAGAAAAGGGTGTTTAACCCCCTCAAGCCAATGCCTCCACGCCTTCAGAGCCTTGACAAAAGCCAACAGCTCCTGGTCCCCCACATCATAGTTTCACTCCGCCGGGCTGAGCTTCTTCAAAAAGAAAGCACAGGGGCGGAGCTTTGGTGGCGTGCCCGAGCGCTGAGAGAGCACGGCTCCTATCCCAGCCTCGGACGCGTCCACCTCCACTATGAACGGCAAAAAGGGATCCAGATGAGCCAGCACGGGAGCTGAGGTAAACAGAGCCCTCAGGTGACCAAAAGCCCTGTCCCCCTCAGCCGACCACTGCAGCCGCACCGGTCTCCCCTTCAGCAGTAAGGTAATGGGAGCTGCTACCTGACCAAAATCCCGGATAAACCTATGGTAGTAGATGGCAATCCCCAGAACCGCTGCACTTCCTTTACCGTGGTGGGAGTCGGCCAATTAAGCACAGTTGAAATGCGGTCACTCTCCACCCTGACGTGGAAATGCGGTAATATAAGAAGGTGACAGACTGTTGGAAGAACAGACATTTCTCAGCCTTGGCGTACAGGTCATGCTCCAACAGTCGACCAAGCACCCTGCGCACCAGGGACACATGCTCGGCGCGTGTAGCGGAGCATATCAGAATGTCGTCGATATACACCACTACACCCTGCCCGTGCAGGTCCCGGAAAAACTTGTCAACAAAGGTCTGGAAGACTGATGGAGCATTCATCAACCCATACGGCATGATGAGGTACTCATAGTGCCCTGAGGGGGTACTAAATGCCGTCTTCCACTCGTCCCCCTCCCGGATATGCACCAGGTTGTAAGCACTCCTGAGATCCAATTTTGTGAAGAAGTGTGCTCCGTGCATTGACTCGATCGCACTGGCGATGAGAGGCAGCGGGTAGCTGTACCTCACAGTGATCTTATTGATTCCCTCGATAGTCAATACACGGGGCAGACTGCACCTGTAGTGATCGATCAGGGCCCTGTCGTTCCATCCCGCGCTGGCGGCCATGGTCTGGAAGTTCTGGGCAAAATCCTGCGCGCTCCGTCCCATCATACTCCCTCGGGAGCGCAAGTCGAATCCCGCTGGGACCAGGTGAAAGAGGGGTGGACAGTGGGACCTGTTGTAGTGGGGCTGGTGGTGGCGCTGAAAAACCTCCTCCTCTCTCCCAACGATCCATTGTCTGCAGCATGTGATCCATGGCTGTGCCCAGACGTTGCAACTTGGTCGCATGCTGCTGAACGCTCCTCCACTGAAATGCGTCTGCTCCTGCTGACTCCATCCTTCAGGTGAATGATTCTGTAAGGCGTGTATATGGGAGGCGAAGTCAAGTGCAGGAGAGCGGAGTATAATAAACAGGCACACTTTAATACCGGTTAACAAATGACAGCACATAACACATTCTAGTGCTAAAACACTGTCTAAAACTAAATATATACTTACTTTATACTTGCGTACTATTGTTTGTACAGATGAACGTGGTACCTTCAGGCATTTGGAAATTGCTCCCAAGGATGAACCATACTTGTGGAGTTCAACCATTTTTTTTTCTGAGTTGGCTGATTTCTTTTGATTTTCCAATAATGTCAAGCAAAGAGGCACTGAGTTTGAAGGAAGGCCTTGAAATACATCCACAGTTACACCTCCAATTCACTCAAATGATGTCAATTAGCCTATCAGAAGCTTCTAAAGCCGTGACATAATTTTCTGGAATTTCCCAAGCTGATTAGAGGCACACAGTCAAGTTGTGTATTTAAACCTCTGACCACTGGAATTGTTTGTATCACTGGAATTGTGATACAAACAATTGTTGGAAAAATGACTTGTGGCATGCACAAAGTAGATGTCCAAACTGACTTGCCAAAACTATAGTGTGTTATTTACAAGACATTTGTGGAGTGGTTGAAAAAAATAGTTTTAATGACTCCAACCTAAGAGTGTATGTAAACTTCCGACTTCAACTGTAAATATAATACCTATACTGTTTATGCTAACACATATTCCTGTTCATTTACTAAAATCAGTTTGGTGCAGCTAGTTCACTCCGTCACAGGCTAGCCGGCAAAGTGGCGTTAGATGGTAAACTTTGAGCTAGCATAAGTTAGCCTTATTCTTTTGTTGCTTGAGTTACCCTCCTGTCATAAAATAGTGCATTATGGGTAGAGTTCTGAAACAAGGTCCAGATACAGTAGAAAAATGAGGGACAATCTACATTTGACCTTTAAAACACTTTTTTATTTTTAATCCCAGCCCCCCCGTCCCCGCAGGAGGCCTTTTTCCTTCTGGTTGGCCATCATTGTAAGTAATAATTTGCTTTTAGGTAGCCTAGTGGTTAGAGCGTTAGACTAGTAACCGAAAGGTTGCAGGATTGAATCCCCGAGCTGACAAGGTAAAAAATATGTTGTTCTGCTCCTGAACAAGGCACTTCCTCCAGTTCCTCCCACTGTTCCTTGGCCGTCATTGAGAATAAGAATTTGTTTTTAACTGACTTGCCATGTAAAAACCTGTTTGGGAAAAGCGTACTGCTAGCGGGACACCGACAACATCCGGTGAAATTGCAGAGCGCAAAATTTAAATTATTATAAATATTTAACTTTCATAAAATCACACGTGTAATACATCAAAATAAAGCTTAATTTGTTAATCCAGCCGCTGTGTCAGGTTTCAAAAAGGCTTTACAGCGAAAGCACACCATGTGATTATCTGAGGACAGCGCCCAGCACACAAAACCATACAAACATTTTCCAACCAAGTAGATTAGTCACGGAAGTCAGAAATAGCAATAGAATTAATCACTTACCTTTGATCTTCTTATGGTTGCACTCACAAGACTCCATGTTGCACAATACATTTTTGTTTTGTTCGATAAAGTCCCTCTTTATGTCCAAAAACCCTAGTTTGGTTGGCGCATTTTGTTCAGTAATCCATTGGCTCAACAGGCACATGAAAAATCCAAATAGTACCAGTAAAGTTCATAGAAACATGTCAAACGATGTTGATAATCAATCCTCAGGTTGTTTTTTGTCTAAATAATCAATAATATTTCAACCGGACAATAGCGTTGTCAATATAAAGGAAAATTAACGAAAGGCGCGCTCACATGTGTAAGGACTATTTGACCAAGAAGGAGAGTGATGGAGTGCTGCATCAGATGACCGGCTCTCCACAATCCCCCAACCTCAACCAAATTGAGATGGTTTGGAATGAGTTGGACTGCAGACTTAAGGAAAAGCAGACAACAAGTGCTCAGTATTTGTTGGACCCCCGTCACGACTGTTGGAAAAGCTGGTTGAGAGAATGCGAAGAGTGTGCAAAGCTGTCATCAGAGCAAACGGTGGCTATTTGAAGAATCTCAAATCTAAAATATTTTTTACACTTTTTTGGTTACTATATGATTCCATGTGTTATTTCATAGTTTTGATGTCTTCACTAATTATTCTACAATGTAGAAAATAGTAAAAAGAAAGAAAAACCGTTGAATGAGTAGGTGTTCTAAAACGTTTACATGTGTTATGAGTACATTTATTACTTTAGTTACGTATTAATTAATGTGCACCTGATGTAAAGTGTTACCTGATGCGTTCTCCATTTTGCTCTACGACCCTCACAAGTCTGAAAGTAACCGGTACAAGACTCGTCTGAAAGTAACCGGTACCGTTTTTAAAAACAAATGGAAGTACTGTATGAAGGTAGTTTGGGCCTACCCAAAAAAAGGGTTTAAATATTTGTAAAAACATATACATGAG
Source organism: Oncorhynchus mykiss (assembly GCF_057628025.1). Classification (NCBI taxonomy): domain Eukaryota; kingdom Metazoa; phylum Chordata; class Actinopteri; order Salmoniformes; family Salmonidae; genus Oncorhynchus; species Oncorhynchus mykiss. The sequence goes on along the minus strand of NC_143022.1, from coordinate 60,857,783 downwards.
TATACATATATATACTGTACATATGTCTCCTTGATTTAGGACAGAAACTTCAAAACCTTGTTTCTTATTCATTTTTTGACTGTCCTTTATGCATTTATGAATGTGTTATTCAATGTATTTACATGGGCTTTAATAGTAAAAGCAAAAATCTATATTTTATCAAATAATTTTTTAAATTTGACCTTTATTTAACTCAGCAAGTCAAAACAAATTCTTATTTACAATGACGGCCCAGGAACAGTGGGTTAGCTTCCTTGATCAGGGGCAGAAGAACAGATTTTTACCTTGTCAGTTTGGGGATTTGATCTTGCCACCTTTCGGTTACTAGTCCAACGCTCTAACCACTAGGCTACCTGCCGCCCCATATTTATTTGAGTGGTATCTAAAGGGTTCCTAAAATTCCAAATCAAATAGCTTAATGATCCATAGGATTACCATTGTTTAGCACCCCCCCACAATTTCTATGCCTCAGTAATGCAAAAATACATAATATGCACTTAATATGGACATATCAACTCACTGATTTCATTCCCACACATTAGACCAGCCATCACAACCCTACCATATTTCTTTCACATCAAGTCCGCATTAGAAAACATCACTGTTGTCACACTTTATCCACCATTTATACATAGTATGACATACGCTTATAGATGATGTGTGAATCTTAAATGTCATGCTTCTGATGACTTTATGTATGCTATATAAAGCCTTTATAAGTTGTAGTTTGTTTATAGTGTGACCAAAAATTGTCATAATAAAACACAGATTCAGGATAATGGTGACTATGAAGAACGAAAGGAGGATTATGTAATTAACCTTATTAAAGTTGCTTATACGCATCCTCATTAGATGTTACCTTACCAACTACTATTCCTCCTACAGGATGTGAGATGTGGTATGGCCTGCATTACAACCACATATTTAATCATACTCACAGCATGTCTGCAGGATGTAAATAATGATAACAGTTCAAATAAAATGATGAGACAATTTAAGGGTTCAAAACATACATACCTAGACATGCTTCCTTGATTTCTGTCTTATCTGTCCGCCGAATGATCTTCACCACGAATATCACAGCCAAAGGAGTGAGAAAAGAAATTGCCTGTGACGAAAACAAGAAGAAACACAATCTAAAGACAAACAACACACTTACGTACAGTATAACTGACATTGTTGCCGATTACAGGAACTCTTAATCGTTTCCCAAAGAGGTCCACTAGAGCGATTTTCCTGGCTTGACACAAAATTACTTTTCCTTCCACTGGGAGTGTGCAGTGTGGCATCTACCGTTAAAAGTTTTAGTCAAAATAGTGCAAACTGAGCTGCCACCGATAAGGTTCTTTATTGTGCTCTGGAATCTCTTGCACTAAATGGAGCATTCTGCATTGTGTTCTGTTCAGTGGCTGTCACTCCATAGGAGACTTGGGCATTCACAGACACCAGGTTATTATTTCTGCTTCAAAAAGTGTTAATTACTTTTGGCCCCAATTCAATAATCCTGTTTTTCCTTCAAAATCTGCAGTGGATGCAAACACTTGATTCATAAGAAGTGCAGCACATTGATGTTCACAGCACATCGAATTTCCCTTGAGATAGCGATAATTTGATAATTTAAGTCTTTAAATTCAAATTTATTGTATCAGTTAAGCAATCTGTTTCAAAATCACTATCGCTTTCTGGCAATTATAACCTCACCCAGGAGATCATAGCGGGTCTATGAGAGGTAAGACTGAGTAGGGCACTTTAACTTCTGGGATGAAGGATAACTATGGATTAGATACAGGATAGGCACAGCCCTGTCTGTGCGAAGCACAAAAGCGATAGATGGAGAAGCAAAGTTTGCGTATTGTTGCTTTGTCAATACAAATATGTTATTTTGTCATCACAATAAAAATATTTTTTGGAGAGAGTTCCTTTTTAGTTTTTTTATATAATTTTCCTCTGTTTTTATAGAAGGCAGGGGAGGAAGTTACACAGACGTTATGGTGTTAACCTTCTTCTATGTGTATCAGAGGACAGCAGTAAGCCGCTATCACTCTGCGTATTTGCTGACCTGTGACACACAGTTAGATGGGAGCAGCCAAAGAATTAACACACACAGGAACTTTATTTATACACACTGGAGAAGAGCATGGGGATGGTTCTGTAACGGACAGAAACAGAGATACTGTAGAATGAATGTGCTATACAGGAGAAAAATACATTGGCCTGAATGGAAATATGCAGTACGATAGAATGGGATATGGGATACAAGGATTGTATCTAATATTGACCTAATAATTACCATGTATTACATAGTAATACCAGATTAATGACTAGCATGGCAATAGGACAGTAAGAATAATGGCTAGGACTGTATATAGCACATAGTAGGCTATTGCACACCAACATTCAAGAGCAAGGACTGTATTTAAATCTATAGGAAATAGGAAGTAGTAAACAGTGACTAATAATTGCAGACAATATCAGTAGTACTAACTAAGTAATAACAGGAATGAGAACTACATAGAATAATGCTACTCTGCACATATTGCAATGACAACAACATCGACAACAACTTACTTTGTTTACACATCCCATGGCTACATGTCCACTCACGTTCTCAGACCAGAAAACATGGTTCAGGACCGCGCTAAAACGTATACGTTTGAGGGAGCATGCAAAGGACTAGATTAACTAGACTGCTAGGAGCATCTGACCAATCACAGGATGCATGATAAGTGCATGGGGTCAGTGTGGGGTGCATGGGGTCAGTTTGATTGGCTGAAGCCATGAACTGGAGGTGATCGATATTCTCAAGTGAGGGGAGAGCTAGACTACAGTGGTTCTTCCTTTGAAAGTTTTGATCTTATGCTGCGACCGTTAGTGGTAGATGATAGCATTCTGTCATTGCACCAAACTATCACAAGGGGGAGTTAGAACGCTGATCTATCGATGGAGGTGTTAACCTCTTGAGTGTAGGGGGCAGTATTTTGATGTTTGGAATAAAAACGTACCCAAATGAAACTGCCTATTTCTCAGGCCCAGAATCTAGAATATGGATACAATTGGCAGATTAGGATAGAAAACACTCAAAAGTTTCCAAAACTGTCAAAATATTGTCGGCGAAAACCTGAGGAAAATCCAGCCAGGAAGTTCTGTTTTTCCTGAAACCTATCTGTTCCATTGCATACCTTCCCTCCATTTAAAGTGTTATCAACCAGATTCCTTTCTCTATGGCTTCCACATGGTGTGAACAGTCTTTAGACATAGTTTCAGGCTTTTATTCTGAAAAATGAGCGAGAAAGATCACATCGCGTCAGTGGATGGCTGGGTGCCAGCAGAGTTTTGCATGTGCAACAGCTTGGAGCAGACATTTTCTCTCTCTTTCCTATTGAAAACGCTAGTCCGGTTGAAATATTATCGATTATTTATTGTAAAAACAACCTGAGGATTGATTATAAAAAACGTTTGACATGTTTCTACGAACTTTATGGATACTATTTGGAATATTCGTCTGCCCCGTCGTGACCGCTCTAGCCTGTGGATTTTGGATATAAAAATAATCTCTATCGAACAAAAGGAACATTTATTGTGCAGCTGGGAGTCTCGTGAGTGCAAACATCCGCAGATCATCAAAGGTAAGTGATCCATTTTATTGCTTTTCTTTGCTGCTAGCTGTTTGTAATGTTTTGTCTGCTGAGAGAGATGTCCTAACATAAACGCTTGGATCTTTTACTGTAAATGTTACGATCTACTAGGTGTGGTGGTTGGAATCAGGCGCAGAGAGCAGGGTTCAGTCGTTTCTTCACATTTATTCCCCAGCGCAACAAAAACAGTCACGCCAACACACAGGGCGTAAAATAAGTTGCCAGTCAAAAACAACAGGACTAAACAGTCCGGAGAATAAATACAGGAAAAAATCACACCATCAAAACACAGAGTAACAAAAACAAGCCCGCACAAATACCCAGCGGGCCTAGTGCCCCTAAATACCCTACAAACAAATCCTAATACAAAACAGGTGTACCCAATTAACCAATAACCCAAAACAAACGGAAAGGGAATCGATGGCAGCTAATAGGCCGGCGACGACGACCGCCGAGCACCGCCCGAACAGGAAGAGGCACCATCCTCGGCGAGGTTCGTGACAGTACCCCCCCCCTGACGCGCGGCCCCTGCAGCGCGCCGACCCCGGCCTCGAGGACGACCCGGAGGACGAGGCGCAGGGCGATCCGGGTGGAGGCGATGGAAATCCCTCAAGAGGGAAGGATCTAAAATGTCCCTCCCCGGTACCCAGCACCTCTCCTCCGGACCGTACCCCTCCCAGTCCACGAGGTACTGCAGGCCCCTCACCCGGCGTCTCGAGTCCAGAATAGCTCGTACTGTGTACGCCGGGGACCCCTCGATGTCCAGAGGGGGTGGAGGGACCTCCGGTACCTCACCGTCTTGTAGGGGACCAGCTACCACCGGCCTGAGGAGAGACACATGAAACGAGGGGTTAATACGATAATAAGAGGGAAGTTGCAATCTATAACACACCTCGTTTATCCTCCTCAGGACTTTAAATGGCCCCACACACTGCTGCCCCAGCTTCCGGCAGGGCAGGCGGAGGGGCAGGTTTCGGGTCGAGAGCCAGACCCTGTCCCCTGGTGCGAACACCGGGGCCTCACTGCGGTGGCGGTCAGCGTCTCTCTTCTGCCGTTCACTGGCCTGCCTGAGAGAATCCTGGACTGCCCGCCAGGTCTCTCTAGAGCGCTGTACCCACTCCTCCACCGCAGGAGCCTCGGTCTGACTCTGATGCCATGGAGCCAGGACCGGCTGGTAGCCCAGTACACATTCGAATGGCGACATATTCGTGGACGAATGCCGAAGAGAATTCTGGGCTAACTCTGCCCACGGGACGTACCTCGCCCATTCTCCTGGCCGGTCCTGGCAATACGACCTCAGAAACCTGCCCACTTCCTGGTTTACTCTCTCCACCTGCCCATTACTTTCGGGGTGATAACCAGAGGTAAGGCTGACCGAGATCCCCAGACGCTCCATAAACGCCTTCCAAACCCGAGATGTGAACTGGGGACCCCGATCGGAGACGATATCCTCTGGAACCCCATAGTGCCGGAAGACGTGGGTAAAAAGAGCCTCTGCAGTCTGTAGGGCCGTAGGGAGACCAGGCAATGGGAGGAGACGGCAGGACTTAGAGAACCGATCCACAACGACCAAAACGGTAGTGTTCCCCTGAGATGGGGGAAGATCAGTAAGGAAATCTACCGAGAGATGGGACCATGGCCGTTGTGGAACCGGGAGGGGCTGTAACTTCCCTCTAGGAAGGTGCCTAGGAGCCTTACTCTGGGCGCATACCGAACAGGAAGATACATAGAGCCTCACATCCCTAGCTAAGGTGGGCCACCAGTATTTCCCTCTAAGACCCCGCACTGTCCTATCGATCCCCGGATGACCCGCAGACGGTAGTGTGTGAGCCCACCGAATCAACTTATCACGGACACCAAGCGGTACGTAACTTCTACCAGTCGGACACTGTGCAGGCGCAGGTTCAACCCTCAACGCCCGCTCGATGTCCGCGTCCACCTCCCATACCACTGGGGCCACCAGCCGAGAAGCTGGGAGGATGGGAGTGGGTTCGATAGACCGGTCCTCGGTGTCATAGAGACGGGACAGCGCGTCGGCCTTAGTGTTGAGGGAACCTGGTCTGTAAGAGATCGTAAATCTAAAACGTGTAAAGAACATGGCCCACCTAGCCTGACGCGGATTCAGTCTCCTCGCTGCTCGAATATACTCCAGATTACGGTGATCAGTCCAGATGAGAAAAGGGTGTTTAGCCCCCTCTAGCCAGTGTCTCCACACCTTCAGGGCCTTTACCATAGCTAGTAACTCCCGGTCCCCCACATCATAGTTCTGCTCTGCCGGACCCAGCTTCTTAGAAAAGAAAGCGCAGGGACGGAGCTTCGGTGGCGTGCCCGAACGCTGAGACAGCACGGCTCCAACCCCAGCCTCGGACGCATCCACCTCTAATATGAATGCTAACGAAGGGTCCGGATGCGCCAACACGGGAGCCCCAGTGAACAGTGCCTTCAACTGGTTGAAGGCTCCATCAGCCTCTGCTGACCACTGCAAACGCACCGGCCCCCCCCTCAGCAGTGAGGTAATGGGCGCCGCTACTTGGCCAAAACCCCGGATAAACCTCCGGTAGTAATTGGCAAACCCTAAAAACCGCTGCACCTCCTTTACCGTGGTCGGAGTCGGCCAATTACGCACGGCGTTAACGCGGTCACACTCCATCATCATCCCCGAGCTGGAAATGCGATAACCCAAGAAGGAAACGGCTGGTTTGGAGAACACACATTTCTCAGCCTTGACGTATAGGTCATGCTCCAGCAGTCGCCCAAGCACCTTGCGCACCAGGGAAACATGCGCGGCGCGTGTGGCAGAATAAATCAAGATGTCATCAATATAGACTACCACACCCTGCCCGTGCAAGTCCCTGAGAATCTCATCTACAAAGGATTGAAAGACGGCTGGAGCATTTTTCAACCCATACGGCATGACGAGGTACTCATAGTGGCCTGATGTGGTACTAAACGCTGTTTTCCACTCGTCTCCTCCCCGAATACGCACCAGATTATACGCGCTCCTGAGGTCCAGTTTTGTGAAGAAACGCGCTCCGTGGAATGATTCCACCGCCGTAGCGATGAGAGGTAGCGGATAACTAAAACCCACTGTGATCGAATTGAGACCTCGATAATCAATGCACGGACGCAGACCTCCCTCCTTTTTCCTCACAAAAAAAAAACTCGAGGAGACGGGTGACATGGAGGGCCGAATGTACCCCTGTCTCAGAGCTTCCGTGACATATGTTTCCATAGCCAGCGTCTCCTCCTGTGACAGTGGGTACACATGACTCCGGGGAAGTGCAGCGTTCTCCAGGAGGTTTATCACGCAATCCCACCGTCGATGGGGTGGTAATTTGGTCGCCTTCTTCTTACTAAAAGCGATAGCCAAATCGGCATATTCTGGGGGAATGCGCACGGTGGAAACCTGGTCTGGACTCTCCACCGTCGTGGCACCGATGGAAACTCCTATACACCTCTCTGAACACTCGTCTGACCACCCCTTAAGAGCCCCCTGTTTCCAGGAAATAAGGGGATTGTGAATAGCCAGCCAGGGAACCCCCAACACCACCGGAAACCCAGGTGAATCAATAAGGTAGAAACTGATCCTCTCCCTATGATTCCCCTGCGTTACCATGTCCAGCGGAATCGTGGCCTCCCTGACCAGCCCTGACCCTAGCGGTCGGCTATCTAAGGAGTGCACGGGGACAGGTGGGTCTATCTGCACTAACGGAATACCCAATTTACGGGCGAGTCCACGATCCATAAAACTCACAGCTGCGCCTGAATCGACTAGCGCCTTATGCTGAAGAGAGGGGAAAAAAGCAGGGAAAAAAATTAACAAAAACATGTGACCAACAGGGAGCTCTGGGTGAGTTTGGTGCTTACTCACCTGGGGTGGCCGAGGAGCGTTCTGCCGACCATCTCGACTCCCAGAAGGACTCCTCCAACACCGGTCCGAAGTGTGTCCTCTCCGTCCACAATAGGAGCAGGAGGAGCCCCCTCTGATCCCCCTAGATGCAGCTCCTCCCAACTCCATCGGAGTGGGAGTGGGAGAGCTGGAAGGTGGAATTAACAGGACCCCTTCTGAACGCCCGCGGGCAGCTAGCAGGTTGTCCAATCGAATAGACATGTCTATTAGTTCATCCAGGGAGAGAGTTGTGTCCCTGCAAGCCAGCTCCCGGCGGACGTCCTCCCGGAGACTACACCGGTAATGGTCCATCAGGGCCCTGTCATTCCACCCAGCACCAGCAGCTAGGGTCCTAAACTCCAACGCGAAGTCCTGCGCGCTCCTCGTCTCCTGTCTGAGGTGGAACAGTCGCTCACCCGCCGCTTTACCCTCTGGTGGATGATCGAACACTGCTCGGAAACGGCGGGTGAACTCCAGGTAGTTGTCCCGAGCCGAGTCTGGACTGTTCCAGACTGCGTTAGCCCAATCCAGGGCCCTGCCCGTTAAACAGGAGACGAGGAGGCTCACACTCTCCTCACCCGAGGGAGCCGGACGCACGGTAGCCAGGTAGAGCTCCAGCTGGAGCAAAAATCCCCGGCACCCAGCAGCCGCTCCATCGTACTCCCTCGGGGGGGAGAGACGTAGTGCGCCGGACCCAGAGGACGACGTAGGTGGAGTAGGTGGTGTCGGCAGTGGGGGAGCTGGGGTAGACGTCGGGAGACCACTCCTCTCCCATCGTTCCATCCTCTCCATCATCTGGTCCATCGCGGTACCAATCCGATGGAGGACAGCTGTGTGGTGATGAACGCGCTCCTCCATAGTGGGGAGAGGAGTGGTCGCTGCTCCTGCTGACTCCATTTCGAAGGTGCGGGCTTCTGTTACGATCTACTAGGTGTGGTGGTTGGAATCAGGCGCAGAGAGCAGGGTTCAGTCGTTTCTTCACATTTATTCCCCAGCGCAACAAAAACAGTCACGCCAACACACAGGGCGTACAATAAGTTGCCAGTCAAAAACAACAGGACTAAACAGTCCAGAGAATAAATACAGGAAAAAATCACACCATCAAAACACAGAGTAACAAAAACAAGCCCGCACAAATACCCAGCGGGCCTAGTGCCCCTAAATACCCTACAAACAAATCCTAATACAAAACAGGTGTACCCAATTAACCAATAACCCAAAACAAACGGAAAGGGAATCGATGGCAGCTAATAGGCCGGCGACGACGACCGCCGAGCACCGCCCGAACAGGAAGAGGCACCATCCTCGGCGAGGTTCGTGACAGTAAAGCTTTCTTGAAATCTGACACGCCAGGTGGATTAACTTCTTAGAACTACCCCTCGCGGATCCGGGAGAATTGTCATCAACTACACTAATTAGCATAACACAACGGACAAAATATCTTACTAGAAAATATTCATATTCATGAAATCACAAGTGAAATATAGTGAAACACAGCTTAGCCTTTTGTTAATCACCCTGTCATCTCAAGCATTTGTGTAAGTTTATCATGGCATAATGCTATGCTAGGCTCTGCTGGCAGCAGGCAACATTTTCACGAAAATAAGAAAAGCAACCAAATTAAATCATTTACCTTTGAAGAACTTCAGATGCTTTCACTCAGGAGACTCCCAGTTAGATAGCAAATGTTCCTTTTTTCCAAAAATATTTTTTTTGTAGGCGAAATAGCTCCCGTTTCTTCATCATGCTTGGCTGAGAAAACGACCGGAAAATGCTACAACTATTACGCCAAACTTATTTCAAAATTTGCTCCATAATATCGACAGAAACACGGCAAACGTTGTTTAGGATCCATCCTCAAGGTGTTTTTAACATATATATTCGATAATATATCCGTCGAGGCAATTGGTTTCTCATAAGAAGCGATTGGAAAAATGGCTACCTCAGTATTTTACGCAAGATTTTCTGTGGGAGACACCATGTGACCACATGCTATATATGGTCCCTTACAGCCATTCTTCAATGGAAATGCCTAAAAAGACGTCACAATGCCGTAGACACCTTTTGGGAATATGTGGAAAACGTAAGCTCATTCGTAGCTCATTCACAGCCATATAAGGAGTCATTGGCATGAGGCGGTTTCAAAAAAATGCGGCACTTCCTGGTTGGATTTTTATCTGGGTTTCGTCTGTAACATCAGTTCTGTGGCACTCACAGACAATATCTTTGCAGTTTTGGAAACGTCAGAGTGTTTTCTTTTCAGAATACAAGCCTGAAACAATTTCTAACGACTGTTGACATCTAGTGAGTCCTAAGTCAATGGATACTGTAATGGCATTGAATAGAAAACTACAACACCAACAAGAAAAAAATCTCACTTCCTGAATAGATTTTTCTCAGGTTTTCGTCTGCCAAATAAGTTCTGTTATACTCACAGACACTATTTTAACAGTTTTGGAAACTTTAGTGTTTTCTATCCAAATCAACCAATTATATGCATATCCTATCTTCTGGGCCTGAGTAGAAGGTAGTTTAATATGGGCACGCTTTTCATCCAAAATTCCAAATGCTGCCCCCTACCCTATAGAAGTTATTAATAAGGGTGGAGATTTGTGAGGGTTGAGGAGTACTGGAAAGGTGTGACTCCAGGTTACAATGGGCCATAAGTATGCAGCTGATTGCCGATTGTCCTCACCTTGATTATCCTGTAACAACATACTGTAGCATGACCAGGATCTCTATTCATTTAAGTGATCAGATTAGTGCTTTCAGGAGGAAAGGAAAATCTGCTAGAGACATTACAAAAATACTATTATATTGGGATTATGTAGCTGAAATGTACAGTAGTAAAATAAACATCTGCATTTTGAAAGAGTATTTTTATAATTATTTTATTAACAAAAACAAAGATGTTAATGAAAAAATACTGTACATTATATGCTTGATTCAAAATTGTATGTAATTTTAATGCAGGGTTAATAATAACAGATCGGCTCTCGGAAATCATTAAGAGGCGGCATCTATCTTCTGCATGCTTTGAATGCTCCAGGACCACCAACAGTTTTTTTTATGCCTGATGCAGGACTCTAGTTTCAGAGAAGAGAGACTCTCTCAGACTGAAAACACCTCCATTAACTCCTTGGCGCACATTTTTGTCAACATCCACTGAATTTCAGAGTGCCCAATTCAAATTAAATTACTAAAAATATTACATTTTCATGAAATCACAAGTGCAATATAGCAAAACACAGTTTAGCTTGTTTTTAAACCCTGTTGGTACTAGGGGCAGTATTTTCATTTTTGGAGAAAAAAACGTTCCCGTTTTAAACGTGATATTTTGTCAGCACAAGATGCTAGAATATGCATGTAATTGACAGCTTTGGATAGAAAACACTCTAACGTTTACAAAACTGTAAAGATATTGTCTGTGAGTACAACAGAACTGATGTTGCAGGCGAAAGCCTGAGAAAAATCCAATCCGGAAGTGCCCCAGGTTTTGAAAGCGTTGCGTTCCAATGAGTCCCTATTCAGCTGTGAATGTGCCATCAACGAGCTTACGCTTTCTACGTATTCCCCAAGGTGTCTACAGCATGTGACGTAGTTTTACGCATTTCTGTTGAAGAATAGCCGTAGGCGGCCACATTGCGTAAGTGGTCACATGGTGGCTCCGAGAGAGATTCTCGCATAAAATACAGAGGTAGCCATTACTCCAATCGGTCCTACTGAAAAACTAATTGTCCCAACGGATATATTATCGAATAGATATTAGAAAAACACCTTGAGGATTGATTATAAACAACGTTTGCCATGTTTCTGTCGATATTATGGAGCTAATTTGGAATATTTTTCGGCGTTGTGGTGACCGCAATTACCGGGCGACTTCTCAGCCAAACGTGAAGAACAAACGGAGCTATTTCGCCTACAAAAATAATCTTTTGGGAAAAAATGAACTTTGGCTATCTACCTGGGAGTCTCGTGAGTGAAAACATCCGAAGTTCATCAAAGGTAAACAATTTAATTTGATTGCTTTTCTGATTTCCGTGACAAGGTTGCCTGCTGCTAGCAAGGCATAATGCTATGCTAGTCTATGATAAACTTACACAAATGCTTGTCTAGCATTGGCTGTAAAGCATATTTGAAAATCTGAGATGACAGGGTGATTATCAAAAGGCTAAGCTGTGTTCCAATATATTTCACTTGTGATTTTCATGAATAGGAAGATTTTCTAGGAAGATTTATGTCCGTTACGTTATACTAATTAGTGTCAGGCGATGATTACGCTCCCGGATCCGGGTTTGAGAGTCACAAGAAATTGTCAACAATGGCTGACACTTAAATAATGTGCCATAGAATTCTGCGGCACCCCACAAGCTGTGCTGCAGATAGAACACACTCTGGAGTTTCTAAAACGGTTTGAATGATGTCTGTGAGTATAACAGAACTCAAATGGTATGCGAAAACCTGAGACAAATCCAACCAGGAAGTGGGAAATCTGAGGTTTGTAGTTTAATTTAAGTGATTGCCTTTCCAATATGCTGTGTCTATGGGGCCAGATTGCACTTCCCAAGGCTTCCAGCAGATGTCAACAGTTTTTAGAAAGTTGTTTGAGGCTTCTATTGTGAAAGGGTGTCACATAAGAGCTGTTTCAACAAGTGGACTAGGCTGAGGCCAATCACTTATTTACCGCGCGGACACGCGGGTGCGTCATTCCTTCCTTTTCCTCTGTAATGAATACGCTATTTTCTGGTTGGAATATTATTGAAGATTTATTATAAAAAAGACCCCAACAATTGATTGTAAACATTGTTTGACATGTTTCTACAAACTGTAATGGAACTCTTTTGACTTTTTGTCTGGATTTTGCGCTCGCGCATTGTGCCTTTGGAATAGTGAACTAAACGCAGAAACAAAACGGAGGTATTTGGACATAAATATGGAAGTAATCGAACAAAATTAACATTTCTTGTGGGAGTCCTGGGAGTGCATTCCGACGAAGTTCAGCAAAGGTAAGTGAAGATTTGTAATGCTTTTTATGACTTTTGTTGACTCCACAATTTGGCGGGTAACTGTATGACTTGCTTTGTGGCTGAACACTGTTCTTAGATTATTGAATATTGTGCTTTAGCCGTAAAGCTTTTTTGAAATCTGACACAGCGGTTGCATTAAAAACAAGTTTATTTTTAATTCTATGTAAAACATGTATCTTTCATCAAAGTTTATGATGAGTATTTCTGTTATTTGATGTGGCTCTCTGCAATTTCTACGGATGTTTTGGAGGCATTTCTGAACATGGCGCCAATGTAAACTGAGGTTTTTGGATATAAATATGAACTTGATCGAAACAAAACATACATATATTGTGTAACATTAAGTCCTGGGAGTGTCATCTGATGAAGATCGTCAAAGGTTAGTTTATATTTCTGCTTTTTGTGACATCTCTCTTTGGTTGGAAAATGGCTGAATGCTTTCTGTGACTAGTTGCTGACCTAACATAATATGTTCTGCTTTCGCCGAAAAGCCTTTTTGAAATCGGACACTGTGGTTGGATTAACGAGAAGTGTATCTTTAAAATTATGTAAAATACTTGTATGGTTGAGGAATATTAATTATGAGATTTCTGTTGTTTTGAATTTGGTGCCCTGCATTTTCACTGGCTGTTGGCGAGGTGGGACGCTAGCGTCCCGAACGATCCCAGAGAGGTTAAAGGGAGATTTCTAACTAACTTTCAGGAAGAGAGAGAAAACAGGAATGTGGGTCTAATGATTACAAACATGAGTATCATTAAATTGAGTTCTTCTTGTATGAAAGGAAGAGTCCGGAAGATGGATATCATTGACATTTCTGGCTCTAAAAAGAGAACCTCTAATGAAATAATTATGTTTAATTATGGAAGAGTCCTTCATTGGTCCACACACCTATCAGCGCTTCTTCTTGTTGCTACCGGCTAGAATGATGAAAACACTTAGTTCAGAACTTTTACCTACATCTGCCAGCAGCATCACTCACCAACATATATAGTTACAGCAGGCCAAGGTAGGAGAGTCAGAAACACACACATGCAACATCATCACTCACACTTACTTGCGGTATTGGAGTTGTTGTTTCTGTGGGTCGGGTGGATGGGGCACCAGCATCCTCCTCCTGAATCCTCCTCATGATGGTGCAGAAGCTGGGGTCCATGGGATATGTTGCCTCCTCTGGATTTGAGGTCTTACCAATGCCTTGTCCAGCTCCTGGAGAAAGCCATCTCCTCTTGAGCTTCCCTCTGTTCCAATCTGATTCAACGCCATCCAGATAACAAACACGTTGTATGCCGAGATGTCCAAGATGTTGATGAATTTCACAAGAGGCCAGCGTAGGGTTCTTCTTTTGCAGCTGTAGCCAGTCAACAGCTTGTCTAAATTGTCCACCCCTCCTTTTGTGGCATTGCAATCCATTATAATTTCTGTTTTTTGATGTTCCAGGCCACAGATTCTCCCATCCCTATGTAGCGTACTCATGAGTACCACATTTTTGCCTTTCTTTGGCACGTAGGACACTAGGGACATGTCGGCTGTGAACGCGAACTTAGAGGAATTGATTGGCCTGTTCCGTGTATTCAACAGCTGTTCCTACCATTGTCAGCTTCCTCTTGAGGAGCTCCCGTCCCAGCTTGTGCAAAGTAAAACAGTTATCACGTGATGTTGTGGCCCCAGAGTCCCTGTGTCACGTCCATCCCTTGGATCTTCTCTGGGGCTCCTCGATCTGGCTTCCCCATATACACTTGCATGTTCCAGCATATGATGAAGCAGAATCACAGGCAGCCCAGATCTTGATTCCAAACTTTGCAGGTTTAGACGGTATGTACTGCCTGAAGAGGCAGCAGCCCCTAAATGGCATAAGCTGCTCATCAACAGTAACTTTGGGCCCAGGGTTGTAAAACAGGGGAATGTGGTCCACCCAATGTGGTCCACCCACCACACTGACCTGATTGCAGCTAGCTAGTCTTTCTGCCGCCGAACGGGTTTGGTGTCTCGATTATCGAAGCAGATGGAAATAATGTGAAAGTTTTCAAGAGACATTGTTTCAAAAAAAGTGTTCTGCCAGTTTCTGCATCCCACAGGGATTCTGTGGATTCCCAATTATATCTGAAAACACCAGCAAGGATAAGATCCCCAAAGTATGCATGTATATTAGTTTGGTCCATCTCCTTCGATCTCTCTCCAAAAGCACGCCTTCCCTCCAAATTAGTGCATTCCAGAATAATTTCCTGGATGGTGTCTGGGACTTTATGTCCTGCAACCGCCATCCGCGTTGGTCCTGGTTGCATCCTTATCACTTTGGCAGCCATGCGGGATGGCTAATTCCTTGGGCAAGAAGACCCTTACATAAAAAAAATATGACATCTTTATTTCTCCTCCTGCAGACTGCTATTTAGCTGGTTCCTGGCAGGCTGGTCCTAGGGCTAGCTGAGGGTCAATCTTCTTCCAACTCTGTCAGATTTCGAATTGACAGAGACATGATCCTCATATTCGGAAAAGTGTTAATATCCAAAGTGGAAGAGCTCCATCCACACTAGCTTCTCTCTCTACAAATACTATTTCTAAGGTCTTCTGAGCAGACATTATTTTTGCCATACTAATTGACTTTGGTAAGGAGCTATACATGAAAAGCTATTTATTTTTATGTCCCTCTCTCAATTTGCACCTGACTGGGGTAGAATGTGGGAATATCCAGATTTTTTTTTACAATGTATCGAAATAATGTATTGTAATAACATTTTGCAGGTTCCCACAAGACGTTGTGTAGTTTCACACACTACAAAGTGTAAAGAGTGCGAGGCAGACAGGCAGGGAAACAGACAGATTATTGGTGCTATGTTGAAACAGAAGGCCCAGGGAGGAGGGAGACAGAATGAAGGCACACAGCAAACCTTTTTTTCTTTATTTTTACTTGTTTTCACCTACCCACTTTTCCACACTTTTATTACTCTTGGGTCCAGTGGACACGAACACCACATAAGTAATATAAATGTCTGGGGGGTTGCACAGTGTGCACTCAATGAAAATGTGTTATTTTACATGTTCTTCACAGAAAATGAGCCAAGGCTAATGAGTCTCACGTTGAAAAAAATATTAATTGTAGCATTTTTCTTTTATTTAACATTGAAACTGAAGTGCTTGAGGCAGAAGGCCACAGGTTTGCAAACAATTAAAGATGCACTATGCAGAAATCGCTCCACATTTCCTGGTTGCTAAAATTCCTTGCCAGCTGGGTAGCCCTGCTCTTCCTCACAAATATACATTTGCCAGAATATGTTACATCTTCATCCCACAATATTGAAGTTATTGCGATGTTACAGCTGCTTATCTTTAGACACCCAAACTAGGCCTATCTGAAAAATGAAAATGATCAATCAACAATTGTGACCAAACAGCTCAAATCGGTCAAATGTAGCAAAATTTGAAATTGTGTTTTTTTTTACATTGGATAAAAGTAGAGACTCAGAGGTACATAATGGTATAATCACACACTCCAGTTGAGGAACAATGGGAAAGTAATTTATTGAGAAAATTGCCTTTGAATGTTTTGGTACCTACTACTGGAGAGTCCTTCGTTGTCTACACCCATTCAGCATCGTTCTTAAGCTTTTTCCCCACCCATCTCTTTAAGTGTTGATCTGAGCGTTCTGTCCTAACAACAGCAGTCAAGCGTCCCTGTAAAGACCTTTATTATACACAGATTCAAAATAGCTATGTGGGTGTTTCAGGGAAAAGGTGTACATTTGACCTCCATCATCTAGGACGTGAAAATGGTTAATAAAATCTTTCCATTTCTGCCCATTTTTTTGTTGCACAGTTTTACAGGCCTTCTCATACAGCTGCAACTGTATATGCATTTGTAAATCAAGACCTTTCTTGAGTTGAGCTCTGGGATGGTGCAACTGTTGAGAATGTGAGCCTATGGTTGTGTGGGGGGAAAGGGTTGAGTGTGTATGAGTGTGTGGGTGTATGTGCGTGTCCCACAACTGTTGCGAAGGAGTAAAATATGTTAGGGACAATATAGGATGATTCACAATAATTGTTTGCTAATATAATAATTGCTTGCAATAATGTAATTTTGGTAAAGACGAGACTGGTGAGAGGTCAAATCATTTGCATAAATTGCCTACATTTCTACAAATATTAATAGCTAATTATGGAAAATAAGAAACAGGATTTTTTAAATATATAGATGGCTATATGTAATACAAATCGAGGTGAGGGCGATGGAAATGCATTTGGCGGTTGATCTACTTCCGTTCTGTAAATGGCACTGTGTGCTCTTTTCGAAGGATGGAGCCCAGTCTTTTCAGGGCTATGGGATACGGGGGGTCGTATGAGGAGGATTTTAGCGGGTGGATGAGGAGGATTTTAGCGGGTGGAATAGTGGGGGACCAATTGGAGGTTTACTTAGTAGCAATGCAAATATCATGGTACAGCTAAAAATGCAATCAATCATCATGTTACTTTTTAATGGTACGTTTACAAACATATATTTTGATAAATAGAATTGAAAGTTGTGTCTCATTATGGTAAGTGGTGAAATAAGTATAGCCAGTTACAATTGTAATGGCTTAGCGGATAATAAGAAAATACTATCAGTATTTACCTGGCTAAAAGAGAAGGAATATAATGTCTATTGTTTACAGGAAACTCATTCAACAATTTTAGATTAAGTTTTGTGGAAAAAGGACTGGGGAGGCAAAATATATTTCTCCCATGGGCAAAGAAAATTCACCCCTGATGGTTTTAATTAACAGTAATTTTGATCCAAATGTACAAATTGTCCAAACAGATCATCAAGGTAGATGGATTATTTTAAATATGTTATTGGACAATATATGGCTAATTAAAATATACGGTCCAAATAATGATAATCCAAGCTTCTTTGAAAATATATATAAGAATCTATCAACTCTACAGACAACACTAGACTCTATTATTATGGTGGGAGATTTCAATACGGCCTTAAATACCTCTATGGACCAGAAAGGAAATCACACTACAAACTATCACCCTCAGGTACTTAAGGAAATCACGAATGTCACGGATATATTGGAATTAGTGGATATATGGAGACTTAAATACCCTGAGATATACATGGCGGAAGCTTAATCAAGTTAGTCGTCTTGACTACTGTCTTATGCCATTCTCTCGCACCAAAAGTTTAAAATGTGTTGATAGGGGACAGAATGCGGTCGGATCATCACATAATTGGCATATATATTACTCTTACAGAATTTCCACATGGGAGATATTGGAAATTTAATCAAAGCCGACTAAATTATATATTGTTTAGAACTAGGACAGAAGAATGTATAACTGACTTTTTCAGACATAACATAGGTACAGCAGATCCCCTTATTGTATGGGACACTTTTAAGTGTGCCTTTAGAGGCCAATTCAGCACTCATCAATAAAACAAAATAAATTTAGATCAAAAGAGTCGATATTATGAAAGGAAATTGAAGGACTAACAGTACAGTTAGATAGCAAATAAAAACTCTACCATAGAGGCACAGAATAAGTTAGAGGAAAAACAAAAAGAAATGGAGGAACTTATTCAAGAAAGATCCAGTGTAATATATTATCAAAATTAAAGCGAACGGAATGGAATATGGGGAAACATTTTCCTAATAATAATGTAAAATTAACATCTGTACAGACTCATGTGAAGGCCAAATTACAGAGGAGGAACTTCTTGATGCAATTAAAGCCTTTAAGGCTGGGAAAACTCCAGGGCTGGCTGGCATACCAGTGGAAGTATACAAAACAATGTATATACTCAGAGGAGCGTTATTAGCGTGTTTTAACCAATCCTATATAAATATAGGAGATTATCAGACACGCAACAAGAAGGTCTGATATCATTATTACTGGAACAGAACGCAAGTGGTATATAAAGATGCAGTCCATTTAAAAAAATGGGAGACCTCTTACACTTCAGTGTTGTGATGCAAAAATCCTAGAAAAATGCTTGCCACAAAGAATTAAAAAATAATTGTCAGATATTATTCATCCTAATAAAAATAGTTTTTTTACGTGGGTGATACACTGGAGATAATATAAGACAAGTACTGGAAACAATAGAATACTATGAAATATCAGGGCCTCCAGGCTTGGTTGTTATGTTTTTTTTGCGGTGAAGGAGAGGAGGACCAAAATGCAGCAGGGTAATTTTGATGCATGTTTAATAAACACGACCAAAACAAGAACCGTGAAACCCTAAACAGCCTATCTGGTGCAAACAAAGACAGGAACAATCACCCACGAAACATTCAAAGAATATGGCTGCCTAAATATGGTTCCCAATCAGAGACAACGATAAACACCTGCCACTGATTGAGAACCACTTCAGGCAACCATAGACTTTCCTAGATAACCCCACTATACCACAATCCCAATACCTACAAAAAAAACCAAGACAAAACACACCACATAATTAACCCATGTCACACCCTGGCCTGACCAAAATAATAAAGAAAACACAAAATACTAAGACCAGGGCGTGACACTGGTTTTCATTGCTGTTTCTGAAAAGGCTTTTGATAAAGTACGACTGGAGTTTATATCTAAATGCCTAGAATATTTCAATTTTGGGGAATCTCTTATAAAATGGGTTAAAGTTATGTATAGTAACCCTAGGTGTAAAATAGTAAATAATGCCTACATCTCAGAAAGTTTTAAACTATCTAGAGGAGTAAAACAAGGTTGTCCATTATTTGGCATATCTATTTATTAATTCCATCGAAATGTTAGAAGTTAAAATTAGATCAAACAATAATATTAAGGGATTAGAAATCTGTGGCTTAAATACTAAGGTGGCATTGTATGCTGATGACTGATGTTTCCTTTTAAAACCACAATTAGAATCTCTCCATGGCTTCATAGAGGATCTAGATCCTTTTGCTACCCGCTCTGGATAAAACCAAATTATGATAATTGTGCCATAATACGTATTGGATCCTTAAAAAAATGCAAATGTTACTTTACCGTGTAGTTTACCAATTAAATGGTCTGACAGAGATGTGGACATACTCGGTATACAAATCCCAAAGGAAAGAAATTATCTCACTCAATAAATGTTTATAGAAAGTTAGCAAAAATAGACAAGATCTTGCTACCAAGGAAAGGAAAATAACTGTATATTTGTGGAAGAATCACCCTGATTAACTTTTTAGTCATATCACAGTTGACCTATTAGCTTACAGTTTTGCCTACACAGTGACCTGCTTCTTAAACTTCTTGACGCTACCCATCCCTGTCACGGAATCATTTTCGTCAGCAACCGCTGAATAGTATAGCGCAACAAGTCAAATAATATTACAAAAAAATATTCATATTCATGAAATCACAAGTGCAATATTGCAAAACACATTTTAGCCTTTTGTTAATCCACCTGTCGTCTCAGATTTTGAAATTATGCTTTACAGCGAATGCAATCCAAGCGTTTGTGCAAGTTTATTGATAGCCTAGCATAGCATTATGTACACTTAGCATCAGGAAGCTTGGTCACGAAAATCAGAAAAGCAATCATATTAACCGTTTACCTTTGATGATCTTCGGATGTTTTCACTCACGAGACTCCCAGTTACACAAGAAATGTTCCTTTTCTTACATAAAGATGATTTTTATACCCAAAATACCTCCGTTTGTTTGTCGCGTTATGTTCAGAAATCCACAGGAAAGAGCGGTCACGACAACGCAGACGGAAATTCCAAATAGTCTTCATCATGTTCACAGAAACATGTCAAACGTTTTTTATAATCATTCCTCAGGTAGTTTTTAAAATATATTCGATAATATATCAACCGAGTGTGTAGGTTTTTCAATAACAAAGGGTGGAATAATGGCTGCTTTACTCTGTAGCGCAAAAACTCACTCTGAGAGCCCCCACCTATCGACTTACGCAATGTGATCTTTCACACTCATTTTTCTAAATAAAAGCCTGAAACTATGTCTAAAGACTGTTGACACCTTAGGGAAGCCATAGAAAAATCTGGTTGATATCCCTTTAGATGGAGGATAGGCATGCATAGGAACAGAAGGGTTTCAAAATAAGAGGCACTTCCTGATTGGATTTTCCTCAGGCCTGCAATATCAGTTCTGTTATACTCACAGACAATATCTTCACCGTTTTGGAAACTTTGGAGTGTTTTCTATCCTAATCTGTCAATGATATGCATATTCTCGCATCTGGTCCTGAAAAATAGGCAGTTTACTTTGGGAGCGTTATTTTTCCAAACATAAATTCACAGACTACACAAAGATTCCTTGATGTCCTTCCAGATTCCCTCTGTCTACCCAAGGACGCCAGAGGACAAAAATCAGTTAACCACCTAACTGAGGAACTCAATTTAACCTTGCGCAATACCCTAGATGCAGTTGCACCCCTAAAAACTAAAAACATTTCTCATAAGAAACTAGCTCCCTGGTACACAGAAAATACCCGAGCTCTGAAGCAAGCTTCCATAAAATTGGAACGGAAATGGCGCCACACCAAACTGGAAGTCTTCCGACTAGCTTGGAAAGACAGTACCGTGCAGTACCGAAGAGCCCTTACTGCTGCTCGATCATCCATACTTTTCTAACTTAATTGAGGAAAATAAGAACAATCCGAAATTCCTTTTTGATACTGCTAACTAAAAAGCAGCATTCCCCAAGAGAGGATGGCTTTCACTTTAGCAGTGATAAATTCATGAACTTCTTTGAGGAAAAGATCATGATTATTAGAAAGCAAATTACGGACTCCTCTTTAAATCTGCGTATTCCTTCAAAGCTCAGTTGTCCTGAGTCTGCACAACTCTGCCAGGACCTAGGATCAAGAGAGAGAGACGCTCAAGTGTTTTAGTACTATATCTCTTGACACAATGATGAAAATAATAATGGCCTCTAAACCTTCAAGCTGCATACTGGACCCTATTCAACTAAACTACTGAAAGAGCTGCTTCCTGTGCATGGCCCTCCTATGTTGAACATAATAAACGGCTCTCTATCCACCGGATGTGTACCAAACTCACTAAAAGTGGCAGTAATAAAGCCTCTCTTGAAAAAGCCAAACCTTGACCAAGAAAATATAAAAAACTATTGGCCTATATCGAATCTTCCATTCCTCTCAAAAATGTTAGAAAAGGCTGTTGCGCAGCAACTCACTGCCTTCCTGAAGACAAACAATGTATACGAAATGCTTCAGTCTGGTTTTAGACCCCATCATAGCACTGAGACTGCACTTGTGAAGGTGGTAAATTACCTTTTAATGGCATCAGACCGAGGCTCTGCATCTGTCCTCGTGCTCCTAGACCTTAGTGCTGCTTTTGATACCATCGATCACCACATTCTTTTGGAGAGATTGGAAACCCATATTGGTCTACACAGACAAGTTCTGGCCTGGTTTAGATCTTATCTGTCGGAAAGATATCAGTTTGTCTCTGTGAATGGTTTGTCCTCTGACAAATCAACTGTAAATGTCGGTGTTCCTCAAGGTTCCGTTTTAGGACCACTATTGTTTTCACTATATATTTTACCTCTTGGGGATGTCATTCGAAAACATAATGTTAACTTTCACTGCTATGCGGATAACACACTGCTGTACATTTCAATGAAACATGGTGAAGCCCCAAAATTGCCCTCACTAGAAGCATGTGTTTCAGACATAAGGAAGTGGATGGCTGCAAACTTTCTACTTTTAAACTCGGACAAAACAGAGATGCTTGTTCTAGGTCCCAAGAAACAAAGAGATATTCTGTTGAATCTGACAATTAATCTTAATGGTTGTACAGTCGTCTCAAATAAAACTGTGAAGGACCTCGGCGTTACTCTGGACCCTGATCTCTCTTTTGAAGAACATATCAAGACCATTTCAAGGACAGCTTTTTTCCATCTACGTAACATTGCAAAAATCAGAAACTTTCTGTCCAAAAATGATGCAGAAAAATTAATCCATGCTTTTGTCACTTCTAGGTTAGACTACTGCAATGCTCTACTTTCCAGCTACCCGGATAAAGCACTAAATAAACTTCAGTTAGTGCTAAATACGGCTGCTAGAACCCTGACTAGAACCAAAAAATTTGATCATATTACTCCAGTGCTAGCCTCCCTACACTGGCTTCCTGTCAAAGCATGGGCTGATTTCAAGGTTTTACTGCTAACCTACAAAGCATTACATGGGCTTGCTCCTACCTATCTCTCTGATTTGGTCCTGCCGTACATACCTACACGTACGCTACGGTCACAAGACGCAGGCCTCCTAATTGTCCCTAGAATTTCTAAGCAAACAGCTGGAGGCAGGTCTTTCTCCTATAGAGCTCAATTTTTATGGAACGGTCTGCCTACCCATGTCAGAGACGCAAACTCGGTGTCAACCTTTAAGTCTTTACTGAAGACTCATCTCTTCAGTGGGTCATATGATTGAGTGTAGTCTGGCCCAGGAGTGGGAAGGTGAACGGAAAGGCTCTGGAGCAACGAACCGCCCTTGCTGTCTCTGCCTGGCTGGTTCCCCTCTTTCCACTGGGATTCTCTGCCTCTAACCCTATTACAGGGGCTGAGTCACTGGCTTACTGGGGCTCTATCATACCGTCCCTGGAAGGGGTGCATCACCTGAGTGGGTTGATTCACTGATGTGGTCATCCTGTCTGGGTTGGCGCCCCCCCTTGGGTTGTGCCGTGGCGGAGATCTTTGTGGGCTATACTCAGCCTTGTCTCTGGATGGTAAGTTGGTGGTTGAAGATATCCCTCTAGTGGTGTGGGGCCTGTGCTTTGGCAAAGTGGGTGGGGTTATATCCTTCCTGTTTGGCCCTGTCCGGGGGTGTCCTCTGGATGGGGCCACAGTGTCTCCTGACCCCTCCTGTCTCAGCCTCCAGTATTTATAATGCAGTCGTTTATGTGTCGGGGGGCTAGGGTCAGTTTGTAATAATCGGTGTCCTGTGTGTCCTGTATGAATCTAAGTGTGCGTTCTCTAATTCTCTCCTTCTCTCTTTCTTTCTCTCTCTCGGAGGACCTGAGCCCTAGGACCATGCCCCAGGACTACCTGACATGATGACTCCTTGCTGTCCCCAGTCCACCTGGCCGTGCTGCTGCTCCAGTTTCAACTGACCTGAGCCCTAGGACCATGCCCCAGGACTACCTGACATGATGACTCCTTGCTGTCCCCAGTCCACCTGGCCGTGCTGCTGCTCCAGTTTCAACTGTTCTGCCTTATTATTATTCGACTATGCTGGTCATTTATGAACATTTGAACATCTTGGCCATGTTCTGTTATAATCTCCACCCGGCACAGCCAGAAGAGGACTGGCCACCCCACATAGCCTGGTTCCTCTCTAGGTTTCTTCCTAGGTTTTGGCCTTTCTAGGGAGTTTTTCCTAGCCACCGTGCCTCTACACCTGCATTGCTTGCTGTTTGGGGTTTTAGGCTGGGTTTCTGTACAGCACTTTGAGATTTATCAGCTGATGTACGAAGGGCTATATATATATAAATTTCATTTGATTTTGATTTGATTTGATAAAAATAGTGCACCCTAACATTTTATTTGGCATTGCAGAATTAAAAGTGCCTATTTATGTAACACATATGAATTCGTAGGACAGAAATGATTAAATATTAAGGCATTAGACCTCTCATTAAAGCATAAGTCATACAAAAGTTATAATTAAATCCAAACTGGTTCTCTAGTAAATTGGTAGGAATGTCTCATCCTATGTTCAAGAATGGCCTTTTTCCCTTTATTCAGATTACACCTGCTTACTTTCAGGTGTTTGAAAAGGAAATAATCTCCAAAATATCATTATTTTTTCAAAGAAGCCTTAGAAAGTTAGTTGCAATTTCAATTTTAATCCACCCGAAAAGACAGCACAAATATTACAACAAATATTGTCGTTCAACTCAAATGTACTAATTGATTAAAAAAAACATTTTCATGAAGAATTTTTTTTAAAAGGTCTAATTTTAGTGAATGATATCATAAATAGGACTGGTGGAGTTATGTCACACATGCAGCTAACACAGACATATAGAAATGTCTGCTCTACCCAAAATGCCCTACCCAACTAATTGCAGCATTACCACAAAAATGAAAGAGGCATGTAGAAGGGGAAAAAAGTATGGAACTTGTAATGTTGGCCCTGTACTAAAGAACATAAATGGTTAAAGAAAAGGGTGATAAATAAAAACATATACCACTTTCATTTAGGGACCAAAAAACTGACTGCTGTGCCATATAAATTGCAAAATAGTTGGGAATAGATTTCCGAGGTACCCATTCCATGGCACATTGTTTATGAATTGATACGCAAAACAACGCCGGATTCAAAACTTCAAAACTATTCAAAATTCTTGCAACCAATAGAATGTTATATCTTCTTACCGACGTGGTTCCTGCACAGGAACACCTCAGCGGAAATTTCAGAGCGCCACCTATAGTACTATAGTATAGTACTCGATAAATCTCAAACTTTCATTAAAACACACATGCAAGGTACTGAATTAAAGCTACACTCGTTGTGAATCTAGCCACCAAGTCAGATTTGTAAAAAGCTTTGCGGCGAAAGCATGAGAAGCTATTATCTGATAGCATGCACCCCCCCAAAATACCAAAACGTCACCTAAACAACAGATTTTGCGGTAGCCGGCGCTACACAAAACGCAGAAATAAAATATAAAACATTCATTACCTTTGACGAGCTTCTCTGTTGGCACTACTATATGTCCCATAAACATCACAATTGGGTCTTTTTCCCGATTAAATCCGTCAAAGTATGCCAAAAAAGTCCATCTATAAAGGCCGTCTGATCCAAGGAAAATGCAGCTTTACACGACGCAACGTCACTTTTAAAATTAACAAAGTTGCCTATAAACTTTTACAAATCACTTCAAACGACTTTTGTAAACCAACGTTAGGTATTAATAAACGTTAATAATCGATCAAATTGATCACGGGGCGATCTGTATTCGATAGAAGCAAGTCTTGAAATCATCGTCCATTTTTTTTACTTTCATAATTTCCTGGGTGCACCCCAAGACAGGAAGTGCCTATACGTCATCCCACCAAGGATAAATGTGCAAAGAAATGCCAGTATTGGCGACATCGTGTGGAAGCTGTAGCCTTGTAAACGGAACCGGATCTATTTTCTTTCGCCTTAGACAATTCAAAGACTGGCGGATGAATTTTTTTTTTGTGTTTTTGGTGAACAGGTTTCCCTGGGATTTTTACTCCTAAACACGCTCTGTTATAGCCACAGACACGATTGTACCAGTTTTAGAGACTTCAGAGTGTTTTCTATACACACATACTTATCATATGCATATACTATATTCCTGGCATGAGTAGCAGGACTTTGAAATGTTGCGCGATTTTTTACAAAAAGCTGCGAAAATTCGCAGCATCCTTGACAGGATGTGGGATACAATCTTCCCAGTTCTGCAGATTTTGCTGTGAGGAGGCAGTCATTAGATCATTTATTTTGCTATTGTCCGCATGTAGCTCGTTTTTGGTCACAGGTCCAGGAATGGCTGAAGAATTTGCCTAAAACTAATGCTGCAGATAGCAATTTCTGGGTGATTTGAAAAGCCATAGTCAATCAATCAATCAATAATATAATAATTATTTTAGCATTTACAATCTCCAGAAGCTATGAAAATAGAAAGGTTCAGTACTTTTGTGATGCATCACAGCACAGTCGAAAAATATATGGCAAATAGAAATCCAAAATGGATGGTGTTGAGAGATAGATAGGTTGAATGGAGCTGAAGGGTGGGACTAATAACAAGATAACCAATGTAAAACATACGGGATCTGTAAAATGTATATAGGTTCAGAAATGTTGGAAGTAGAGGAAGGACTAAAAACAAACAAATTATAGCTATTGTAAAGTAGATTGTGTCTGTAAAATGTGTATAAGATGTATAAACTGAAGGTAGTGTTAATGTTTATTAGTTTACTCCAAATTGGGGGAAGGGCGGTAGGGTTGGCGGGGAATAATAAAGGTATATTCTAAAAAAAGTATGTATATCTATATAGGTATGTATATGTGTGTGTATATATATATATATGAGTATATGTATTGTGGCGTACAGCAGGACAGCCACCAGGGGGAGACTCGTCGAGGCCTGGTAACAGATGGAGTATACATCACGAGGTGATGTCTCCATCTGCTGGACGTGTCAGGTCTCGACGGGCTCTCCAGACAGAACTAATTGGGGCTGATTGGGAGCTGGTGAGTAATCAAGGGCGGATTGCTCACCAGTTGTGCAAGGCCCATAAATCTGCCAGAAGTGTAGTACACATGGGGTGGGGGGAAGAAAGGACTCCCGTGTTATTGTTGATGGTTGCAGAGGTAACAAGAGGGAGTTCAGTTTTGTGCCCAACAGGATACAGCCAGACCCGGAACCCCGAAAGTCGGTATCCCGGAGAGGGTCTCATGGGGGAGACCTATCCTTTTGTTTTTGATCAATTATTTAAATAAACACCCTTGAAACTGAGCTAATCCTTCTCTGTTCGTGTCTGATCTGGGTAAATGTCTTGACCAAACCCCCTGGTCTGCCACAGTATGCATACGTGTATGTATATATTTACCCCAAAAAAGATATGGGGGATTGAAAATTATGCAGACAATTACATTGATGGATGCAACAATATTTCCGCAATATTAGGCTGATTCACCCCTTAAAAAAAAGAAAAAAAGCGCTATTGATAACAAATGTGTATTTTGTGGTTGTGACCCAGAGACTCATGATCATGTATTTTGGTACTGTTCTTATGTCGGAAGATTTTGGAGTGAGTAAGATTTCATTTTAAAATTAGCTACTATTAATGTTAATTTCAAAGACTCTGATATTATGTTTTATTTTGATCCAAATTATACGGACCTTGATTTAAACTAAAGTGGGCGGAGAACAAACCTCTCTTCACATTGTTTAAGATAGAATTGAAATATTAAGTGTAAAAACTATACCTACCATAAATCTTTTTGACAAATTAAATGTATCTTGATATGTAATATGTTTATGTACTCTTGTTTTGTATATTTCTGTTTTTGTGTTTTGTTTTGTTCATAATAATAATACAAAGGGAAAAAAGCAGGCAACCAGGCTAACTTGTTAGCCACTTCCACACACAAATGAGAGAACAGCTCACTGAACATTACTCGCCATCGCAGAGCTGGTTAGGCTGTTATGTTATCCAGAGCGTTGGTGACTGCAACTGTGGTGTCAGATTGTCCATTCGTAAATTCAGAGCATTTTTCTCTCGGAGCGTTCAAGCACACACTGGACGCGCTGGCTGAGGAGTAGGGTTGATCCGTGCATTCTGACCTCACAACGTCAGTCAAGCACCAAAGCTAAATGGCTAACATTGGCTAGCTTGCTAGCTACTTCCATAATGAGAGAACACCCCGCTCTGACCATTTTACTTGCCAAAGTAGAGCTGGTTAGGCTGTTTTCATGTTATCTGCAATTTAATTACGCTTTTTTTGCCAACGTTTACTGACACCGGCCTTATTCAACGGGTGTTGAGCGTTTTGTAAATTCATCAATTATTCTGTGCTCCTGCACACTCTGACGAGAGTCTTTTGTTGAGACATGTAGCTATCTAGGTGAACCATTGAACCATAATCCTAACTCATGACATTGCTACCCTGCATGAATCTGCAGGTAGCTAACCAACCAGGTTTAATGTTAACTAGCTAACATTAGGCTATAACTAGTAAAGCAAATGGGCCTGAGATACGAATAATAAGATCATACACGTAACATTAGATAGCGAGCCAGCCAGATAACGTTAGCTAGCTAGCTAACAGTTCACTTTCTGTCAAAATTTGAAATGTGTAATATCTGAAAATGTAGCCAGCTAGACTATCTTACCTGTGGTCTGAAATTGCAGTAGATAACCAGAGCAAATTTACCAGCTAGTATGTCTGTCAACAGTTGTTGCAGTGACATTCTATTTAAATGGATATTTGCATAGTAGAGTTTGTTGTTAAGACATGCAGCTAGCTAACTAGCTAAACAATTAACCATAATGCCAACTATTACTATTAAACTGCATAAGCCTACTGTCAAGTTGAAGTGTGGCAGGCTTGCTAGCTAACATTATGTGTATGCTCTCCACTTTCTGGAGGACCACGTTTTGAAATCAGTGGAATTCAAGAATGATAGCTAAGGAGATGGAGAAAACACTTTTCCATCGATGATGTATACAGGTAAGATAGTCTAGCTAGCTACATTTTCAGATATTACACGTCTCTAATTTCGACAGAAAGTGGTTACATTTCAAGTTAAAGTGTACTGTTAGCTAGTTAACGTTAGCTGCCTCGCTGCAGATTCATGCAGGGTAGTAACGTCATGACAAAAAAAAAAGAAGTTCAAACGGCTCTGTTCAAACGGCTCTGTGAAGTAATGACCCGATACACACTCCTAGATTCCTGAAATGGGTCACATTTGTAAACCATGCGTGTGCATAAAATATATCCCAAAACATGCAAGTTGTAATGCAAAGTTGTCATTTATAAAAATGTAACTTGATGTAAGAATGTACATAAATTTTAGACCATGCATACACACAGTTTCTAGTGGTGGGTGTATTGCACTGCAAGCAGGCAAGTAGCCTAGTATTTTGTGCCAATGGGAGATAAAATGGACAAGTTTGTTCATATGAAACAACAGGTTATCCTTAAAACTTGTTCAGGATAGGGGGCGGTATTTCCTCTTTGGATGAATTGCGTGCCCATAGTAAACTGCATAAAAATCTGTCCTAAATTGCTAATATATGCATATTATTATTATTATTATTGTATAGAAAACACTCTGAAGCTTCTAAACCCGTTTGAATTATGTCTGTGAGTATAACAGAACTCACAGGGCAGGCAATCTTCCAAACTAGAATCCTGAAAGTTGGGGCAACTTTGACGTCATCGCCCCCTCCTTTCCCAACCAGTTATGGATCTGGAAACACTTCCTATGTCTTCCACTAGATGTCCACATTCAGTAGAGTGTTAAATGGTGCAAATGCTGTGAACTTTGACCCAGTGGGGGGAAAAACTGTAGGTGTCGCGAGAATTTTCACGTGCGTGAAGGCGCGCTTAGGACAGAGAGCTTCCTTTGTTCCAATCAGCCCCAGATTAACTAGGATTGTCCGGTTGGAATGCCATTCGTTTTGTACATTTATAACATCCTGAAGCTTGATTCTGCCCTTAGTTTGACCAGTTTTGTCGACCTGTAATATGTAATTTGGAAGTTTTGATGCGCAATTATTCTGGACCAGAAGTCATTTTTTGGGCATTTGAGCTGAAAGTGGTAGCATATGCTACTACATGGATACTAGAATTGAACATTATGAAACAAAACAATGTATTGGGTAAGTATGACTCCTTCCACTACATTCTGATCGAAGACCATCAAAGGTAAGGGAATATGTATGTTGTAATTTTTTTTTTCTGTTGACTCCAACATAGCGGATAAATATTGTTACGTCTGAGCGCCGTCTCAGGTTATTGCAAAGTCAACTAATTCTGTAACATTAAAAAAAAATGTTACACAGCGGTTGCATTAAGAACCAGTGTATCTTTCTAACTATATGTAGAACACGTATCTTTAGTCAAACTTTATGATGAGTATTTCTGTTATCTGGCGTAGCTTTCTATAATTTCTCCGGACATTTTTGATAATTTTATGAACATGGCGTCAATGTAAACCGTGATTTATGGATATAAAATGCATATTATCGAACAAAACATAAATGTACTGTGTAACATGTCATATGACTGTCATCTGATGAAGATTTTCAAAAGATTTATTTTTTAATCCTGCTTTTATAATTTTATATTTTCTGGGACAAAATGGCTGCCTCTTGTCTTTGTTTCGGTGGTGGTCTAATATAAATATGTGCTGTGTTTTCGCCGTAAAACATTAAAAAAATCTGACATGCTGGGTAGATGAACAAGGTGTTTATCTTTAATTTGAGGTATTGGACTTGTTAATGTGTGGAGGTTAAATATTTCTAAGAATATTTTTGCATTCCCCTGCGCACCGTTTCAGCTGAACGGGGGGCGTTCCCTGAGGGGAACCCCTGGCTTCAACAGGTTTTAAGAGTCTATTAAGGCACCCATGTATAAATCTAAGTAACATAATAAAAAAATCCCCATCAAAATATGCAAGTTAAATCTAGAGAGGTTTGATTTTTGGCATGGTCTGCGTCTCAATTCACTGCATCTGCAATGCTGCCCTCAAGCCAAAGGGTGGCTACTTTGAAGAATTTCAAATA
This sequence comes from Oncorhynchus mykiss, assembly GCF_057628025.1. Lineage (NCBI taxonomy): Eukaryota > Metazoa > Chordata > Actinopteri > Salmoniformes > Salmonidae > Oncorhynchus > Oncorhynchus mykiss. The sequence goes on along the minus strand of NC_143022.1, from coordinate 60,826,989 downwards.
TAAAATATATTTTGATTTGGTTTAACACTTTTTTGGTTACTACATGATTCCATATGTGTTATTTCATAGTTTTGATGTCTTCACTATTATTCTACAATGGCTTGAGGGCAGCATTGCACACTCTTGGCATTCTCTCAACCAGCTTCATGAGGTAGTCACCTTGAATTCATTTCAATTAACAGCTGTGCCTTGTTTTTAACATTTGTGGAATTGCTTAATTTCTTAATGTGTTGGAGCAACGTAGTTGTGTTTTGACAAGGTATTGGTAGAATACAGAATATATCCCTATTTGGTAAATGACCAAGTCAATACTATGGCAAGAACAGCTCAAATAAGCAAAGAGAAACGACAGTCCATCATTACTTTAAGACATGAAGGTCTCTCATGAGGACTGCCACAGGAAAGGAAGACCCAGAGTTACCTCTGCTGCAGAGGATAAGTTCATTAGAGTTACCAGCCTCAGAAATTGCAGCCCAAATAAATGCTTCAAAGAGTTCAAGTAGCAGACACATCTCAACATCAACTGTTCAGAGGAGACAGCGTGACTCAGGCCTTCATGGTCAAAATACTGCAAAGAAACCACTACTAAAGGACACCAATAAGAAGAATAGACTTTCTTGGGTCAACAAACACAATCAATGGACATTAAGACCAGTGGAAATCTGTCCTTTGGTCTGATGAGTCCAAATTAGAGATGTTTGGTTTCAACCGTGTCTTTGTGAAATTCAGAGTAGATGAAAGGATGATCTCCGCATGTGTGGTTCCCACTGTGAAGCATGGAAGAGGAGGTATGATGGTGTGGGGGTGCTTTGCTGGTGACAGTCTGTGATTTATTTAGAATTAAAGGCACACTTAACCAGCATGGCTATCACAGCATTCTGCAGCGATACGCCATTCCATCTGGTTTGTGTTAAGTGGGACTATCATTAGTTTCTCAACAGGACAATGACCCAACACACCTCCAGGCTGTGTAATGGCTATTTGACCAAGAAGAAGAATGATGGAGTGCTGCATCCGATGACCTTGCCTCCACAATCACCCGATCTCAACCCAAATGAGATGGTTTGGGATGAGTTGGACCGCAGAGTAAAGTAAAAGCAGCACTCCTTCAAGACTGTTGCGAAAGCATTCCAGATGAAGCTGGTTGAGAGAATGCCCAGATTGTGCAAAGCTGTCCTCAAGGCAACGGCTGGCTACTTTGAATAATCTAATCTAATAATTTGTTTAATCTAATAATAACACTTTTTTGGCTACTACATGACTCCATGTGTTATTTCATAGTGTTGATGTCTTCACTATTATCTTTATTATCTGATGTCTTCACTATTATTCTACACAGTTGTGACCAAAGGTTTTGAGAATGTTTTGAGTTTTGAGTCTGCTGCCTCAGTATGTATGATGGCAATTTACATAAACTCCAGAATGTTATGAAGAATGATCAGATGAATTGCAATTAATTGCAAAGTCCCTCTTTGCCATGCAAATAAACTGAATCCCCAAAAACATTTCCACTGCATTTCAGCCCTGCCACAAAAGGACCAGCTGACATCATGTCAGTGATTCTCTAGGTAACACAGGTGTGAGTGTTGAAGAGGACAAGGATGGAGATACAGTGCCTTGCGAAAGTATTCGGCCCCCTTGAACTTTGTGACCTTTTGCCACATTTCAGGCTTCAAACATAAAGATATAAAACTATTTTTTGTGAAGAATCAACAACAAGTGGGACACAATCATGAAGTGGAACAACATTTATTGGATATTTCAAACTTTTTTAACAAATCAAAAACTGAAAAATTGGGCGTGCAAAATTATTCAGCCCCCTTAAGTTAATACTTTGTAGCGCCACCTTTTGCTGCGATTACAGCTGTAAGTCGCTTGGGGTATGTCTCTATCAGTTTTGCACATCGAGAGACTGAATTTTTTTCCCATTCCTCCTTGCAAAACAGCTCGAGCTCAGTGAGGTTGGATGGAGAGCATTTGTGAACAGCAGTTTTCAGTTCTTTCCACAGATTCTCGATTGGATTCAGGTCTGGACTTTGACTTGGCCATTCTAACACCTGGATATGTTTATTTTTGAACCATTCCATTGTAGATTTTGCTTTATGTTTTGGATCATTGTCTTGTTGGAAGACAAATCTCCGTCCCAGTCTCAGGTCTTTTGCAGACTCCATCAGGTTTTCTTCCAGAATGGTCCTGTATTTGGCTCCATCCATCTTCCCATCAATTTTAACCATCTTCCCTGTCCCTGCTGAAGAAAAGCAGGCCCAAACCATGATGCTGCCACCACCATTTTGACAGTGGGGATGGTGTGTTCAGCTGTGTTGCTTTTACGCCAAACATAACGTTTTGCATTGTTGCCAAAAAGTTACATTTTGGTTTCATCTGACCAGAGCACCTTCTTCCACATGTTTGGTGTGTCTCCCAGGTGGCTTGTGGCAAACTTTAAACGACACTTTTTATGGATATCTTTAAGAAATGTCTTTCTTCTTGCCACTCTTCCATAAAGGCCAGATTTGTGCAATATTGTTGTCCTATGGACAGAGTCTTCCACCTCAGCTGTAGATCTCTGCAGTTCATCCAGAGTGATCATGGGCCTCTTGGCTGCATCTCTGATCAGTCTTCTCCTTGTATGAGCTGAAAGTTTAGAGGGACGGCCAGGTCTTGGTAGATTTGCAGTGGTCTGATACTCCTTCCATTTCAATATTATCGCTTGCACAGTGCTCCTTGGGATGTTTAAAGCTTGGGAAATCTTTTTGTATCCAAATCCGGCTTTAAACTTCTTCACAACAGTATCTCGGACCTGCCTGGTGTGTTCCTTGTTCTTCATGATGCTCTTTGCGCTTTTAACGGACCTCTGAGACTATCACAGTGCAGGTGCATTTATACGGAGACTTGATTACACACAGGTGGATTGTATTTATCATCATTAGTCATTTAGGTCAACATTGGATCATTCAGAGATCCTCACTGAACTTCTGGAGAGAGTTTGCTGCACTGAAAGTAAAGGGGCTGAATAATTTTGCACGCCCAATTTTTAAGTTTTTGATTTGTTAAAAAAGTTTGAAATATCCAATAAATGTCATTCCACTTCATGATTGTGTCCCACTTGTTGTTTTATATCTTTATGTTTGAAGCCTGAAAGGTGGCAAAAGGTCGCAAAGTTCAAGGGGGCCGAATACTTTCGCAAGGCACTGTAACTCTGTCATATTGATTGAGTTCAAATAACAAACTTGAAGCTTCAAAAGGAGGTTGGTGCTTGGAATCATTGTTCTTTCTCTGTCAATCATGGTTACCTGCAAGGAAACACGTGCCGTCATCATTGCTTTGCACAAAAAGGGCTTCACAAGCAAGGATATTGCTGCCAGTAAGATTGCACCTAAATCAACCATTTATCGGATCATCAAGATCTTCAAGGAGAGAGGCTCAATTGCTGTGAAGAAGGATTCAGGGCGCCCAAGAAAGTCCAACACGTGCCAGGACCGTCTCCTAAAGTTGATTGTGGCATCACCAGTACAGAGCTTGCTCAGGAATGGCAGCAGGCAAGTGTGAGTGAATTTGCACACACAGTGAGGTGAAGACTTTGAGGATGGCCTGGTGTCAAGAAGGGCAGCAAAGAAGCCACTTATCTCCAGGAATAAACATCAGGGACAGACTGAAATTCTGCAAAAGGTACAGTGATTGGACTGCTGAGGACTGGGTAAAGTCATTTTCTCTGATGAATCCCCTTTCCGATTGTTTGGGGCATCCGGAAAAAAGCTTGTCCGGAGAAGATAAGGTGAGAGCTACCATCAGTCCCGTGTCATGCCAACAGTAAAGCATCCTGAGACCATTCATGTGTGGGGTTGCTTCTCAGCCAAGGGAGTGGGCTCACTCACAATTTTGCCTAAGAACACAGCCATGAATAAAGAATGGTACCAACACATCCTCCAAGAGCAACTTCTCCCAAACATCCAGGAACAGTTTGGTGATGAACAATGCCTTTTCCTGCATGATGGAGCACCTTGCCATAAGGCAAAGGTGATAACTAAGTGGCTCGGGGAACAAAACATCAATATTTTGGGTCCATGGCCAGGAAATTCCACAGACCTTAATCCCATTGATAACTTTTGGTCAATCCTGAAGAGGCGGGTGGAAAAACAAAAACCCACAAATTCTGACAAACTCCAATCATTGATTATGCAAGAATGGGCTGCCATCAGTCAGCGTTTGGCCCAGAAGTTAATTGGCAGCATGCCAGGGCGGATTGCAGATTGTCTTGAAGAAGAAGGATCAACACTGCAAATATTGACTCTTTGCATCAACTTCATGTAATTGTCAATAAAATCATTTGACACTTATGAAATGCTTGTAATTATACTTTAGTATTCCATAGTAACATCTGACAAAAATATCTAAAGACACTGAAGCAGCAAACTTGTGGAAATTAGTATTTGTGTCATTCTCAAAACTTTTGGCCTTACAGTACAACATATCCCTCAACAATAAGACAGCACTAACACATGAAAGAGCCAACTCAGTGGCCTTATGGTCTGCCTGAGATTGGAAGGTTTGGAGTGCAATCCCTGGTGTCAGGTCATAACAAAGACTGTAAAAATGGGACCCGATGCGTCTCTGCATGGCAATCAGCATTTAGAAGTTTTTCAGGGTTTAGATTTACAGTAGTTGATTTGCTTGTGTTTTATATGTTTCCAACTGAAAAAGGTGTCCTGGAGATTTTGTTATGTTTGTGAAAATTGATTGGCAATGTCCTCCATGGACCTCCACTGCCCCTATTCTTTCCATAGAGACTTGCAAGAAATTTCTTTAAGGACGATTGATCAATATGGCTCTGTGGTGCACTTTTCATATCTTTTGATGAATGCTTAGAACATATGCCAATAGAGAATTTGACGTATTACAAGATATTGATTATCCTGAATGACTAATTTCTTCAGTTCACAGACCATCTGAATTCGTTCATTTGAGTCTAATTTGTGAGAGGTAATAGAATGAGTGGGATGAGGATGATGGTGATGATGATGGTGTGTGCATGTGTGTGCTCCTATCTGTCTGTGTGTGTGTCACTTACGAACATGACCCTCTTAGGGATGTGGTCTGACTCCACCAAGGGGTTTTTGTAGAGCCATAGCTCCTCTGGTTGGATTACTCTCTCAAAGGGCTCCAGGAACTCTGTGAATCTGAGGCAGACACACATATGCACATTAGCTCTCAGTCATTCACAAAACATTCATTTTCATATGGGTGGCCCCCAGCTGGACTCAAACCCACAATCCTGGCTTTGCAAGCCCCATGCTCTACAGGACCACACAATCTCTTTACGGTAATACCATGTTTTTAGTTCTTTGATACGTTAGACAGCAAACTGGCGCTCCAACATTGTATGTATAGAACTTTGAAGAGGATTCGATATTTGCTACTGGACTTAACACGTTTTTACACTTTTAACTTCTTACAGCTACCACCCTACTTTTTTCAATTTCTGCCTGAAGACATACCCAAATCTAACTGACTGTAGCTCAGGCACAGAACCAAGGATATGCATATTCAGCCTCAAATAGGCTATTTCATGTGGGTTGGGGTGGGGCGGCAGACACACGCATCTCACATTTCATTACATTACATTTTAATATATTGCTTCTAAAATTTAAAAAAATCACAAATAATATGTTATATTATTAATTTCAAACAAGCGCATTAGCATAAGAAGAATTTACCAGTCCAAAACATGTTCTCTCCATTCAAAAAATATTCCTCCACTTGGGAATCGGTAAATGAATTGTCCTACAACAATCTCTGTCTCACTTTTCCGATCAATTTCCTCTAAAATTGTGTTTACACCTGAGACTTTTATCTCCCTCATCAACTTCAAACATCTGCTATCTGAGCAGCTAACCGATCGCTGCAGCTGTGCATAGTCTATCGGTAAATAGCCCACCCAATTGACCTACCTCATCCACATACTGTTTATATTTATTTACTTTTCTGCTCTTTTGCACACCAGTATCTCTACCTGTACATGACCATCTGATCATTTATAACTCGTGTTAATCTGCAAAATTGTAATTATTTGGCTACCTCCTCATGCCTTTTGCACACAATGTATATAGACTCTCTTTTTTTCATTTTTTTCTACTGCGTTATTGACTTGTTTACTCCATGTGTAACTCTGTGTTGTCTGTTCACACTGCTATGCTTTATCTTGGCCAGGTCGCAGTTGTAAATGAGAACTTGTTCTCAACTAGCCTACCTGGTTAAATAAAGGTGAAAAAAATCTAGACTTCGATTTAGCTTTCCCTGACTTAGTCGCCATACTGATTAAGATATAAACTTCTGAATCTGTGCATTTACAAAACAATGCTGTGCGTAATATACGTAGCTCCTACCAATATAAAAGCGAATGACTCTCTTTACGGCGGAGTTTACTACATGGGTTGGTCTTCCAATACATAACCATTGCGTATTGCCGTTTACCTCAGCTCATTGGCTATCTACCCAGCTAGATTTCAAGACGATCAGTGGTCATTGGGTTAAAATACAGTCAATCAACGAAACAGTGGTCATATCATTGGTGCACAGTGATGTCATTACTTGTTGTCTTCAAATCGGTTTCTATCAGTCAATACGTCCAGTGAAATGGCCCATCAGGTTTGGGTGTGTTACAAACAAACCAGTTGATTGCAATGAAACCAAACATGACTGGAAAAGTCACGTTTTGTGTGGGTATTTACCCTCAAATGTGTCGTCGAAAATGGAATGAGACAAAATGTTTCGTGTAAGGCTATAAAAACAGATTTGATCAAAGAAAAGATCATTCATTGTGTAACAATGAGCATTGGGATTGCAAACAGACGAAGATCATCAAAGGTAAACAATTTATTTTAATGCAGTTTGTGATTTTGTTAGCCGGTGCTGGTTGAAATAGTATTTTTTTATGGGGCTCTATCCTCAGATAATCGCATCGTATTCTTTAGCAGTAAATCCTTTTTTAAATCTGACAACGCAGTTGGATTAGCAAGATTCTAGGCTTTTGATACATGTGAGACACTTGTATTTTCATGAATGTTTAACATGACTATTTATGTTGTGGAATTTCAGCCCGCTACCAGGTTCAGTGCGCAGAGAGGGTAACTGTTCAAATCTCTAAAAGTCTAAGCCTTTAAGGGGGGGGGGGGGGGGTTCTACTAAGCTAACATATTATTGTTTAGCTATTTGATTTTGAATATTAGAACATTTTGATGAAATATTGACTTTACTACACTAGTTCATAGAAACGCATTGAGTAACACATTCACAAATGGCTAAACAGACAGTCAAAAAATGTATCATAAAGAATAAGGTTTTGAAGTGTCTGTCCTGAAATTTAAGAAAGCTGAGTAAATATTTTTGTATTTTGGACATATACAGTGCCTTGCAAAAGTGTTCATCCCCCTTGGTGTTTTTCCTATTATGTTGCATTACAACCTGTAATTTAAATGTATTTCTATTTCATGTAATGGACATACACAAAATAGTCAAAATTGGTGAAGTAAAATGAAAAAAAGGACTTATTTCTAAACATTCTAAAAAAATTGGAAAAGTGGTGTGTTCAATCCCTTTGCTATGAAGCCCCTAAAAGAGATCTGGTGCAAACAATTAACTTCAGAAGTCACATAAGTAGGTAGATTGCACACAGGTGGACTATATTTAACTGTCACATGATCTCAGTGTATATATACACCTGTTCTGAAAGGCTCCAGAGTCTGCAACACCACTATGCAAGAGGGTACACCTAGCAAGCGCCACCATGAAGACCAAGGAGCTCTCCAAACAGGTCAAGGACAAAGTTTTGTTGAAGTACAGATCAAGTTTGAGTTATAAAAAAATATCCAAAACTTTGAACATCTCACAGAGCACCATTAAATCCATTATTAAAGAGACAAAGAGACTAAAGATAACCCTGAAGGAGCTGCAAAGCTCCACAGCGGAGATTGGAGTATCTGTCCATAGGACCACTTAAAGCTGCACACCCCACAGAGCTGGCCTTTATGGAAGAGTGGCCAGAAAAAAGCTATGCTTAAAGAAAAAAAATAACACATTTGGTGTTCGCCAAAGACTCCCCAAACAGATGACTAAAAGGTATTCTGGTCAGATGAGACTAAAATGTAGCTTTTTGGCCATAAAGGAAAATACTATGTCTGGCACAAACTCAACACCTCTCATCACCTCCAGAACACCATCCCCACAGTGAAGCATGGTGGTGGCAGCATCATAGTGGTGGCAGTTTCCCAGTTGGCAGGGTCAGGGAAACTTTTCAGAATTGAAAGAATGATGAATGGCGCTAAATACAGGGAAATTCTTGAGGGAAACCTGTTTCAGTCTTCAAGAGATTGAGACAAGGATGGAGGTTCACCTTCCAGCAGGACAATGACCCTAAGCATACTGCTAAAGCAACACTCGAGTGGTTTAAGGGAAACATGTAAATGTCTTGGAATGGCCTAGTCAAAGCCCAGACCTCAATCCAATTAAGAATCTGTGTTATGACTTAAAGACTGCTGTACACCAGCAGAACCCATCCAACTTGAAGGAGCTGGAGCAGTTTTGTCTTGAAGAATGAGCAAAAATCCTAGTGGCTCGATGTGCCAAGCTTATATTTAATTTACCTTTATTTAACCAGGCAAGTCAGTTAAGAACAAATTCTTATTTTCAATGACGGCCTGGGAACAGGTTAACTGCCTGTTCAGGGGCAGAACAACCAACGACCTTGTCAGCTCGGGGGTTTGAACTCGCAACCTTCCAGTTACTAGTCCAACGCTCTAACCACTAGGCTACCCTGCCGCCCCAAGAGACATACCCCAAGAGACTTGCAGCTGTATTTTCTGCAAAGGGTGGCTCTATATAGTATTGACTTTGGGGGGGGGTGAATAGTTATGCATGCTCAAGTTCTTTTTTGTTGTTGTCTTATTACCTGTTTGTTGAACAATAAAAAATATTTTGTACCTTCAAAGTGGTAGGCGTGTTGTGTAAATCAAATGATACAAACCCCCCCCCCAAAATCAATTTTAATTCCAGGTTGTAGGGCAACAAAATAGGAAACATGCCAAGGGGGTGAATACTTTCGCAAGCCACTCTATTTAACCAATTGTTTTTGTTGGTAAAAAAATACCTCCATACTTGCATTCATTTATTTTTTACCTGTACCGGGTTACCTTCAGATGAGTACTGTGACACTTGAGGGGGTCATAGAGCAAAACGGAGAACACCCTTGTCGGCAGTTGTTCAACAGTAGGGATTCTTCGTTGAAGTGTCATTCAATGAGAGATGACTCATGATGCAAATCATGGAATTTTTTTCACTTGAGAAATACTGACCAAACATCATAGTCAGATGCAAAATTGCGCGACTACAATCTCCTCGGCAATAACTTAAAAATGAACCACAGATTTCTTGAGTTATAATTTATTAATTCTGACTATTTTGAAGAAGCCTATACTGGCTATGGCATCTCAAAATGGACAAACAGTACTTTTGTCTCTTTTTTCTCGTGAAGGTCTTTTAAGTGAGTATGCAAGCACACTCGTTCGGTTTGGCTACCCGAGCTCAGCTAGGCCTTTAGAATAGTGCCAGTCAAGCCGTATAAACCCTCCTATGCTGTGTCCACCCCCTCAGTCCTTAACTACAGACTACAGGGTAAATAGACCTCTCTACTGGGCTTTCTACTCCCACTCTGCCTTAATGAGTTTCTCCTGGAACACACTCACATACCGAACCCCCGCTTGTCTGAATGGTTATACATGTACACACACAGTGGTGTAAAGTACTTAAGTAAAAATACTTTTACTTCACTACATTCCTAAAGAAAATAATCAACCTTTTACTCCATACATTTTCCTTTACACCCAAAAGTACGTGTTACATTTTAAATGTTTAGCACGACAGGAAAATGGTCCAATTCACGTTCTTATCAAGAAAACATTCCTGGTCTTCAATACTGTCTCTGATCTGGCGGACTCACTTAAGACAAATGCTTGGTTTGTAAATTATGTCTAAGTGTTGAACTATGCCCCTGGCTATACCGTAAATTAACCTCTAGCGTCTAGCCATCCCGGATCCGGGATCATGAATACAGCCTCAAGCTCATTACCATAACGCAACGTTAACTATTCATGAAAATCGCAAATGAAATGAAATAAATATGCTAGCTCTCAAGCTTAGCCTTTTGTTAACAACACTGTCATCTCAGATTTTCAAAATATGCTTCTCAACCATAGGAAAACAATAATTTGTGTAACAGTAGCTAGCTAGCGTAGCATTTAGCGTTAGCATTAGCGTTAGCATTCAGCAGGCAACATTTTCACAAAAAACAGAAAAGCATTCAAATAAAATCATTTACCTTTGAAGAACTTCAGATGTTTTCAATGAGGAGACTCTGTTAGATAGCAAATGTTCAGTTTTTCCTGAAAGATTATTTGTTTAGGAGAAATCGCTCCGTTTGGTGCGTCACGTTTGGCTACCAAAAAAAAACTAAAATCCAGTCATCAAAACTTTTTTCCAAATTAACTCCATAATATCGACTGAAACATGGCAAACGTTGTTTAGAACCAATCCTCAAGGTGTATTTCACATATCTCTTCTATGATATATCGTTCGTGGAAGTGTGCTTTCTGTCCTGAATCCCAGGAGAAAATGCCCGCAAGTGAAGATTACGCACCAATTTAGACAAAGGACACCGGGCGGACCCCTGGAAAATGTAATCTCTTATGGCCAATCTTCCAATGATATGCCTACAAATACGTCACAATGCTGCAGACATCTTGAAGAAACGACAGAAAGCGCAGGCTCGTTCCTGGTGCATTCACAGCCATATAAGGAGACATTGGAAAACAGAGCTTCAGAAATTCTGCTCATTTCCTGTTTGAAGTTTCATCTTGGTTTCGCCTGTAGCATGAGTTCTGTGGCACTCACAGATAATATCTTTGCAGTTTTGGAAACGTTAGACTGTTTTCTTTCCAAGGCTGTCAATTATATGCATAGTCGAGCATCTTTTCGTGACAAAATATTGCGCTTAAAACGGGCACGTTTTTTTATCCAATAATGAAATAGCGCCCCCATAGATTCAACAAGTTTTAAGGAATTGTAAATTATTTATACTTTTACTTTTGATGCTTAAGTATATTTAAAAAATTACATTTACTTTAGACATATTTAAAACCTTTTATTCAAGTAGCATTTTCTGGGTGACTTTCACTTATACTGACTAATTTTCTATTAAGGTATCTTTATTGTCATACTTGAGTGAAAGTAGAGTTTTATTTATTTGTTATTTATTTCACCTTTATTTAAGTGAACCAGATGGCACAATTTTCTTGTTTGTTTAACCAGGTAGGCCAGTTGAGAACAAGTTCTCATTTACAACTGCGACCTGGCCAAAATAAAGCAAAGCAGTGGGACAGAAAACAACAACACAGAGTTACACATGGGATAAAGTACAGTCAAAAACACAATAGAAAATCTATATACAGTGTAGGCAAATGTAGTAAGGTGGTAAGGCAATAATAGGCCAATAGAAGCAAAGTAATTACAATTTAGCAATTAAATACTTGAGTGATAGATGTGCAGATGATGATATGCAAGTAAAAATACTGGTGTGCAAAAGAGCAAAAAAAGTAAATAAAAACAATATGGGTATGAGGTAGGTAGTTGGATGGGCTATCTATAGATGGGCTGTGTACAGCTGCAGCGATCGGTAAGCTGCTCAGATAGCTGATGCTTAAAAGTTAGTGAGGGAGATATAAGTCTTCAACTTCAGCGATTTCTGCAATTTGTTCCAGTCATTGGCAGCAGAGAACTGGAAGGAAAGGCGGCGAAAGGAAGTGTTGGCTTTGAGGATGACCAGTGAGATATACCTGCTGGAGCGCTTGCTATGGGTGGGTGTTGTATTGGTGACTAGTGGGCTAAGATAAGGCTGAGCTTTACCTAGCAAAGACTTACAGATGACCTGGAGCCAATGGGACTGGTGACAAATATGTAGCGAGGGCCAGCCAACGAGAGCATACAGGTCGAAGTGGTGGGTGGTATACTGGGCTTTGGTGACAAAATGGATGCACTGTGATAGCCTGCATCCAGTTTGCTGAGTAGAGTGTTGGAAGCAAATTTTGTAAATTACATCGGCGAAGTCGAGGATCGGTAGGATAGTCAGTTTTACGAGGGTATGCTTGGCATAAAGGTAAATGATTTCATTTGATTGCTTTTCTTATTTTTGTGAAAATGTTGCCTGCTGGTAGCAGAGCCTAGCATAGCATTATGCCATGATAAACTTACACAAATAGCGTTGGCTGTAAAGCATATTTTTTTAAATCTGAGATGACAGTGTGATTAACAAAAGGCTAAGCTGTGTCTCAATATATTTCATTTGTGATTTTCATGAATAGGAACATTTTCTGGGAAGATTCATGTCCGCTGCGTCTTGCTAATTAGTTTGAGGCTATGGTTACGCTCCCGCATGTGGGATGTCTAGTATCAATAATTAAGATGGTGAGGGAATTGCTTCTCAATAACAACCAGGCATCCTCTACTGACGGGATGAGGTCAATATCCTTCCAGGATACCCGGGCCAGGTCGAATAGAAAGGCCTGCTCGCAGAAGTGATTTAGGGAGCGTTTGACAGTGATGAGTGGGGGTCATTTGACCGCTGACCCATAACAGATGCAGGCAATGAGGCAGTGATCACTGAGATCCTGATTGAAAACAGCAGAGGTGTAGTTGGAGGACAAGTTGGTCAGGATAATATCTATTAGGGTGTTTACAGATTTATGGTTGTACCTGGTGGGTTCCTTGATAATTTGTGTGAGATTGAGGGCATCTAGTTTAGACTGTAGGACGGCCGGTGTGTTAAGCACATCCCAGTTTAGGTCACCTAACAGAACAAACTCTGAAGCTAGATGGGGGGCGATCAATTCACAAATGGTGTCCAGGGCACAGCTGGGAGCTGAGGGGGGTCGGTAGCAGGTGGCAACAGTGAGAGACTTATTTCTGGAGAGAGTAATTTTTAAAATTAGCAGTTCGAACTGTTTGGGTATGGACCTGGAAAGTATGACATTACTCTGCAGGCTATCTCTGCAGTAGACTGCAACTCCTCCCCATTTGGCAGTTCTATCTTGACGGAAAATGTTATAGTTTGGTATGGAAATCTCAGAATTTTTGGTGGCCTTCCTGAGCCAGGATTCAGACACTGCAAGGACATCAGGGTTAGCAGAGTGTGCTAAAGCAGTGAGTAAAACAAACTTAGGGAGGAGGCTTCTGATGTTGACATGCATGAAACCAAGGCTTTTTCGATCACAGAAGTCAACAAATGAGGGTGCCTGGGGACATGCAGGGCCTGGGTTTACCTCCACATCACCCGCGGAACAGAGAAGGAGTAGTATGAGGGTGCGGCTAAAGGCTATCAAAACTGGTCGCCTAGAGCGTTGGGGACAAAGAATAAAAGGAGCAGATTTCTGGGTATGGTAGAATATATTCAGGGCATAATGCGCAGGCAGGGGTATGGTGGGGTGTGGGTACAGCGGAGGTAAGCCCAGGCACTGGGTGATAATAAGAGAGGTTGTATCTCTGGACATGGTTGTAATGGGTGAGGTCACCGCATATGTGGGAGGTGGGACAAAGGATGTATCAGGGGTATGAAGAGTGGAACTAGGGGCTTCATTGTAAACTAAAACAATGAGAACTAACCTGAATAACAGTATATAAGGCATATTGACATTTGAGAGAGACATACAGCGAGGCATACAGTAATCGCAGGTGTTGATTGGGAGAGCTAGCTAAAACAGTAGGTGAGACAACAACAGCTAATCAGCTAGCACAACAACAGCAGGTAAAATGGCGTTGACTAGGCAGAGAGGGTCGGATTAACTACACACAGAGCCTGAGTGCGGCTGGGGCCGACAGATAAAAACATAAACAAACAGAATGGAGTACCGTGATTAATGGGCAGACAGACCAGTTCCCTACCTCATCCAGCCACCTGACTCTTCCATTTCTGGCGAAATTCTGTAATCAATTGGTTGTACTCTTGGATTGAGCAGACCTTCCCGTGGAATTCTGATAACTCCATGAAGGACACAACTCTACCATGCCAATTTACAATATAATTTAAGAACAAAATACCCTTTTCAAACATTACAGGTATTTTATCAACCAGCACATTTGAGTACAGCCATAATATTTGTTGTAATGTCTTTTCAGGGGGATGAAATTGAAAATTTTAGTCAGCTCTGCAATGCCTGTATGAGAAAGAGAGATACTTTGACAAATGTTTAAAGGGTATAAGCGGTCTTGAAGGCGTCTCTTTGTCCGTCCAATGTAGAACATCTTGCACTGTGGACATTCCAATCAATAGATGACATGAGTGGTTTTCAGTTAATGAAATGCTTGACGTAATACTCCATTTTGGAAGCTGTCTCAACAAAATACTTCTTCTGTGCAATATTACTGCAATGGTTACATTTAAAGGAGCCCTTGGGTTTGTGGTCAAGCCAAGTTTTTTGAGAGTCACCCGGAAGATAACTGTGCACTAATTTGTAATTTAGGGTAGGACAAGCTTATGACTGGTGGGACAGGAAAGACTTGGTGTAGTAGCGTATCACTTTGGATGATTCCCCAATCATTTTTAATGATTATTTTAATGTTATCTGCTTCAGTGCTGTATTTTGTAACAAAATACACTCTCTCTGATGTATCACGAGGCATTCCCCTTCGCAACAAGTTCTCTCTGTCAAGTAATCCAGCCCTTATACAGGCATCTTTCAGGACCTGAACGCTGATAAAGATGGCCAGGTTTCTTTCGCTTAGCTGTCATTGTAATGATGCATCTATTAACACACTTAAATATGCGCTTGCATAGTTTAACATGAATGTCTAATCTGTCTCTCTCTCTCTCTCTCAATTGAAATCAATTTGCTTTATTGGCATGACGTAACAATGTACATATTGCCAAAGCTTAGTTCGGATATTTACAATATGAAAATAATAATAATCAAAATTGTCAATGGGACAACAGTAACAACAATAAACAAGGGTCAAAATAACCATACAGTAGAGGACATGTGCAGATTGATTGATCTGTCAGACACTGTCCCTCAACTTATGGCAGGCAGCAATGTAGTGTGCTGACAACCCACAGCTGTGTCCTCCCCAACAGGATGGGTAGCTTACTCTCATCAGAAAGGTCATTGAAACCTTGACTACGGGTTTCAAATTTGTGGAAATGACACTCTAATTGTTTTATACTTTTCATATTTTGTCAGGAAATGCAGCTCCGTCTCAGATTCTGCTGTTGTGCAGTGGTTGCACAGCCTTTCCTCTACAGGGAGCAAGGTTTTGATCAGTAACCATGGTCAAATAGTTAGCCACGGTGTACTGTCGATTTAGGGCCAGAAAGCACTGCATTTTGCTTTGTGCTTCCCAATAAGCACTGTACACTGCTCAAAAAAATAAAGGGAACACTAAAATAACACATCCTAGATCTGAATGAATGAAATATTCTTATTAAATACTTTTTTCTTTACATAGTTGAATGTGCTGCCAACAAAATCACACAAAAATGGTCAATGGAAATCAAATTTATCAATCCATGGAGGTCTGGATTTGGAGTCACACTCAAAATTAAAGTGGAAAACCACACTACAGGCTGATCCAGCTTTGATGTAAGTCAAAATGAGGCTCAGTAGTGGGTGTGGCCTCCACGTGCCTGTATGACGTCCCTACAACGCCTGGGCATGCTCCCGATGAGGTGGTGGATGGTCTCCTGAGGGATCTCCTCCCAGACCTGGACAAAAGCATCCGCCAACTCCTGGACAGTCTGTGGTGAAACGTGGCGTTGGTGGATGGAGCGAGACAAGATGTCCCGGATGTGCTGAATTGGATTCAGGTCTGGGGAACGGGCGGGCCAGTCCACAGCATCAATGCCTTCCTCTTGCAGGAACTATTGACACACTACAGCCACATGAGGTCAAGCATTGTCTTGCATTAGGAGGAACCCAGGGCCAACCGCACCAGCATATGGTCTCACAAGGGGTCTGAGGATCTCATCTCGGTACCTAATGACAGTCAGGCTACCTCTGGCGAGCACATGGAGGGCTGTGCGGCCCCCCAAAGAAATGCCACCCCACACCATGACTGACCCACTGCCAAACCGGTCATGCTGGAGGATGTTGCAGGCAGCAGAACGTTCTCCATGGCGTCTTCAGACTGTCACGTCTGTCACATGTGCTCAGTGTGAACCTGCTTTCATCTGTGAAGAGCACAGGGCGCCAGTGGTGAATTTGCCAATCTTGGTGTTCTCTGGCAAATGCCAAACGTCCTGCACGGTGTTGGGCTGTAAGCACAACCCCCAGCTGTGGACATTGGCCCTCATACCACCTTCATGGAGTCTGTTTCTGACCGTTTGAGCAGACACATGCACATTTGTGGCCTGCTGGAGGTCATTTTGCAGGGCTCTGGCAGTGCTCCTCTTGCTCCTCCTTGCACAAAGGCGGAGGTAGCGGTCCTGCTGCTGGGTTGTTGCCCTCCTACGGCCTCCTCCACGTCTCCTGTACTGGCCTGTCTCCTGGTATCGCCTCCATGCTCTGGACACTACGCTGACAGACACAGCAAACCTTCTTGCCACAGCTCGCATTGATGTGCCATCCTGGATGAGCTGCAATACCTGAGCCACTTGTGTGGGTTGTAGACTCCGTCCCATGCTACCACTAGAGTGAAAGCACCGCCAGCATTCAAAAGTGACCAAAACATCAGCCAGGAAGCATAGGAACTGAGAAGTGGTCTGGTCACCACCTGCAGAACCACTCCTTTATTGGGGGTGTCTTGCTAATTGCCTATAATTTCCACCTGTTGTCTATTCCATTTGCACAACAGCATGTGAAATTTATTGTCAATCAGTGTTGCTTCCTAAGTTGACAGTTTGATTTCACAGAAGTGTGATTGACTTGGAGTTACATTGTGTTGTTTAAGTGTTCCCTTTATTTTTTTGAGCAGTGTAGTTTTGTTTTGACTGTAATTTGGTTTATTCTGATTAATTGGGTGTTCTTGTTCTATGAACACACTGAAGCCTCAGGACAAGTTTGTGAACTCAGCCCCAGGACCAGCTGGATGAGGGGACTCTTTTCTTTGCTCAGCTCTTGGCATTGCAGGGCACGGTAATGATATGAGACGGGGTCACTGTATTTTAGATGTTTCCAAAACGTAATTGCTTTAAAAAATATATATATATTATTAGTGGATATTGGCCAAATTCTGCCCTGCATGCATTTTTTGTAGTTTTCCTCTGGACATGTAGGAGAATCTGACAGAACTCTGCATGCAGAGTTTCAATGGGGTGTTTGTCCCATTTGATTAAATCTTGTTTTGCAAGTGGACCCCACACCTCACTGCCATAAAGTGCTATTGGTTCAATGACAAATTCAATTAGTTTTAGCCACATTTTATTAGGTATTTCAATTTGAATTTGTTTTTAATGTTGTAGAATGTTCTGCGTGGTTTCTCTCTCTCTGTGTTCATTCACTGCCTCATTAAGGTGTCCAGTTGAGCTTATTTTTAAACCTAAGTAATTGTAGTGTGTGCAGTACTATATTTTGTACCAATTGAGAACTTTTGTCTAATTCCCTGAGATCTGGATCTTCTCTGGAAAATCATTACTTTAGTATTTTTTGGGGTTTATTGACAGGGCCCAGGTCTGGCAGTACTGCTCTAGCAGGTCCAGGCTTTGCTGTAGGCCATGTGCTGTGGGTGACAGAAAATTGTTGTGGAGACTAACACCAGGGACTGAGGATTTTTCTAGAATAGTGTCCAATTCGTTGATGTAAATATTGAAGAGTAAAGGGCTCAGATTGCAACCCTGGCAAAGGCCCCGCCCCTGGTTAAAGAATTATGTTATTTTCTTGACAATTTTAATACTGGACGTATTGCCAGTATACATTGATTTAATTTCATGTTTTACCCCCTACACCACTTTCAATAAATTTGTAGAACAGTCCTGTATGCCAAATAGAATCAACTGCTTTTGGAAGTCGATAAAGCAAGCGTATATTTTGGTGGACATGTGTATCTATCAGGGTGTGAAGGGTGTACATGAACAGTCGTGTGATGTTTTGGTATAAATCCAATTTGGCTTTTACTCAAGACATTTTGCTTATTAAGGAAGTTTAGAACGCATACATGTATAATACCACAGAAAACCTTCCCCAGGTTACTGTTCACTCACATGCCCCTGTAATTGTTGGGGTCAAATTTGTGTCCGTTCTTAAAGTGGGGATTATGAGTCCTTGATTCCAGATGTCTCGTAAATAACCTACACTCAAGATCAAATTAAACAGTTTTAATATAGCCAATTGAAATTTTGCACAAGTGAGTTTGAGCATCTCACTTAGGATGCCATCAGGTCCGCATGTTTTTTTTATTTTTTATTTGAGGGCCTGAAGTTTCTTAGAGCTCCTGGGCAGTAATTGAGGAGTCCAACGGATTTTGATTGTCGTTTTATAGCTTTTTCTAATCCATTCAACTTCTCATGAATTTGGCATTCTGCGATTGTGTCAATTTGAACGGTGTTGTAGATGGTTTTAAAATGGGTTGTCCATATTTCACCACTTTGTATCGCTAATTCCTCCTGTTTTGATTTCGTTTTTTTTTTCCAATTTGCCAGACGTTGTCCGTGTTTATTGACTCTGCAATTAGTGTCAGCTGCTTGCTGTTGTACTGTGCTTTTTTTGGTTCTGAGTGTATGTTTTTAGAGTAAGTCTCGCAGTAATGAAGCCATAATTCACCATTATTTGGGACTGTGGTTTTGGTTGGATAGTGTTTTCCTTATAATTTTACAATTTGCATCAAACCAGTTGTCATCTGGTCTTTTTTTGTTTTGTTTTTATTCTCTCACACACTCACTCACTCACATACTCAGTCAGGCAACAGTGTGATATGAAGCGACAGTCAGCCAGGTGCCTACGTGCCCAGAATTCTCAGCACCATACCTGTCACTCTCTGGGGAGAGGAGGGAAATCTGAGTCTGACACTTTGGCACTGCCCAGACTTGCAGTGGCTCCCCTAAATAATTACTGTCCCAAGATGGGCAAGTGGGAGAGAGTCGGGATAGAAATTGGCATCCTCATACTACTCAGCTCTCTGGGAAGATGCCGGGGACTCTGGGAGAAGGGAATTCAAGATCTATCACGTTCTGTAATTACTCGACGACACTGGATCTATTCAGCCAGCCAGGTACATTAACCTAGAGCTGATGTCCCCGCACTGGCGTAAATCGAAATAGCATAATACAAAAATCCCCATACAAATCTGACAGTTTGAGATATCTGTTCTCTTTTGAATTGGATGAATCTCAATCCACCGCATCCGCAGATGTCGCACTTTCGCATTTGCGGCAAAAGGTGACAGAGCTAGAGCGTTGTTTGTGAGACCATGAGACATCCCAAAAATCTATCTTTTCACAAAATTGTCTCTAGCGTAAGGACAGTTTGGCTAACTATTATGACCCCTATATGGAAAGTTTACTCTCATGAACACGATGGTGTTCTCAGTTTTGCTCTACGACCCCCACAAGCATCTTGGGACTCATCTGAAGTAGGTACATCCGATCTGCCAACAGCGAAAGCACTAGCCTATGTCATTCTACAAAAGTTGACCTATTCTATTGGTCAACTTTTCCTTCTGTGAAATAAATAAATATTCCAAATATAGTCTGGGACAGTTGTGGGATGCGATAGATCCCAAATTAATACAACCACTAGCAACAAACATTTAAAAAGCATTGAGGCTATTGCAATAGATCAGAACGTTTAGCTTAACCTTTCCAAATATCTCTAACGGTCGCCCCAGTGTGCATTTTTGTGTACTTGATGTCAAAAGGCACTCACTGTTCCAAAATGTGATTGTTGCGCAAAAGGAAAATTAAACCACTCTGGCCTCAAACCAATGCACGCTGCCTGTTATCTATGTTTCAACTTGTCAATTTCAAAATATTTTATAACTAGTTTAATTTTCTAACAATACTTTGAATAGAGGTGTGTTCTGCCTCCTTATTAATTCACATAAAAAGTAACATTTCACTGTTGTGGACAATTTGTTTGAGGCCTTATTGCGAGGAACAAATGTTTCTATTCGACGAGAGCTGTCGTAGCTGAATCAGAATTAGTTAGGTAACATAGATAAATAAGATGTTTTATTTACTTTATTCTTGTAATTTAGAATGTCTTCTTTTGGACTATACTGTTGGCAGTTGCATTTTCCTCTCTCTTCTCTAGGCAAAAGTCACTTGGGGCCCAAAGAGGGGAGAGGTCAGGCTTGTCTTTTACATATCTGGTAATAGGCAGAATATCAGAAAGTGAGAATATCTGTGAAACCATGTGAAGGGCTCCACTATGTCTGTACTCCAGTCATTGCCTCCTTTTCCCATTGGGGAGAGGAGTATGGCAGTGTCTGGAACAATTGTATGTCCCCTCTGATGTTGAAACTTATCTTTCATAGTATATGACCTAGAGGCTCACTCCCCTCAGGGAGCTTGTCCAGGGGTGGGTTGTATTTGAGATGGGAGTATCTAGTATTGACAATTGATATATGCCATTGAATGAGGTAATGTTTTGGTAACATGAAGTACCAAGAACGAGAAGTAGAACCTTGTATTAGAGACCAAACTGAACGATAATTTATAGCTAATGCTATCTGGCTATGGGATACTCCTTTTTTAAGCAAAAGGCCCTTTGTGAAGTTCCTAAGATCTGTGGTTCGTCATTGTGAATTCAGAGGGGTGTATCTTGGCTATAAAAGGTGAAGTATTCTTTTGTAATCCCTCTCAGAATTCATTTATAGACACTGAATTGATCTGAGAGTCACAGTGTTACGGTGCGTGAATGAGGACCCAAAAGCGAATCAACTTAAACAGAGCTTCTTTAATTACCAAACATAGGTAGGCTCAGATGGACCGGCAGATTCCGACAGGACAGGACAAGGTTACAGCAAACATGACGACAGTCTGGTTCAGGCATGAATGACACAAACAAACAAGAATCCGACAAGGACAGGAGCAGAAACAGAGAGAGATATTGGGACCTAATCAGAGGGAAAAAGGGAACAGGTGGGGAACGGGGTGAATGGGTAGTTAGAGGAGACAAGGGACAGCTGGGGGAAAGCGGGGGAGAAAAGGTAACCTAACACGACCAGCAGAGGGAGACAGGGTGAAGGGAAAGGACAGAGACAAGACAACATGACAGTACCCCCCCACTCACCGAGCGCCTCCTGGCGCACTCGAGGAGGAAACCTGGCGGCAACGGAGGAAATCATCAATCAGCGCACGGTCCAGCACGTCCCGAGAGGGAACCCAACTCCTCTCCTCAGGACCGTACCCCTCCCAGTCAACTAGGTACTGATGACCACGGCCCCGAGGACGCATGTCCAAGATTTTACGGACCCTGTAGATAGGTGCGCCCTCGACAAGGATGGGGGGGGGGGGGAAGACGAGCGGGGGCGCGAAGAACGGGCTTAACACAGGAGACATGGAAGACCGGGTGGACGCGACGAAGATATCGCGGAAGAAGAAGTCGCACTGCGACAGGATTAATGACCTGAGAGATACGGAATGGACCAATGAACCGCGGGGTCAACTTGCGAGAAGCCGTCTTAAGGGGAAGGTTCTGAGTGGAGAGCCAAACTCTCTGACCGCGACAATATCTAGGGCTCTTAGTTCTACGCTTATTAGCAGCTCTCACAGTCTGCGCCCTATAACGGCAAAGTGCAGACCTGACCCTCTTCCAGGTGCGCTCGCAACGTTGGACAAAAGCCTGAGCGGAGGGGACGCTGGACTCGGCGAACTGAGATGAGAACAACGGAGGCTGGTACCCGAGGCTACTCTGAAAAGGAGATAGCCCGGTCGCAGACGAAGGAAGCGAGTTGTGGGCGTATTCTGCCCAGGGGAGCTGTTCTGACCAAGACGCAGGGTTGCGAAAAGAAAGACTGCGTAAGATGCGACCAATAGTCTGATTGGCCCGTTCTGCTTGACCGTTAGACTGGGGGTGAAAGCCGGAAGAGAGACTGACGGAAGCCCCAATCAAACGGCAAAACTCCCTCCAAAATTGAGACGTGAATTGCGGACCTCTGTCCGAAACGACGTCTGACGGAAGGCCATGAATTCTGAAAACATTCTCGATGATGATTTGTGCCGTCTCTTTAGCAGAAGGAAGCTTAGCAAGGGGAATGAAATGAGCCGCCTTAGAGAACCTATCGACAACCGTAAGAATAACAGTCTTCCCCGCTGACGAAGGCAGTCCGGTGACAAAATCTAAGGCGATGTGAGACCACGGTCGAGAGGGAATAGGAAGCGGCCTGAGACGGCCGGCAGGAGGAGAGTTACCGGACTTAGTCTGCGCGCAGACCGAACAAGCAGCCACGAAACGACGCGTGTCATGCTCCCGGGTGGGCCACCAGAAACGCTGGCGAATGGAAGCAAGCGTACCCCGAACGCCAGGGTGGCCGGCTAACTTGGCAGAGTGAGCCCACTGAAGAACGGCCAGACGAGTAGGAACGGGAACGAAAAGAAGGTTCCTAGGACAAGCGCGCGGCGACGGAGTTTGAGTGAGTGCTTGCTTTACCTGCCTCTCAATTCCCCAGACAGTCAACCCGACAACACGCCCCTCAGGGAGAATCCCCTCGGGGTCAGTGGAGGCTACTGAAGAACTGAAGAGACGAGACAAAGCATCAGGCTTGGTGTTCTTAGAGCCCGGACGATAAGAAATCACGAACTCGAAACGAGCGAAAAACAGCGCCCAACGCGCCTGACGCGCATTAAGTCGTTTGGCAGAACGGATGTACTCAAGGTTCCTATGGTCAGTCCAAACGACAAAAGGAACGGTCGCCCCCTCCAACCACTGTCGCCATTCGCCTAGGGCTAACCGGATGGCGAGCAGTTCGCGGTTACCCACATCATAGTTACGTTCCGACGGCGACAGGCGATGAGAAAAATACGCGCATGGGTGGACCTTGTCGTCAGAGAGGGAGCGCTGAGAAAGGATGGCTCCCACTCCCACCTCTGACGCGTCAACCTCGACAACGAACTGTCTAGAGACGTCAGGTGTAACAAGGATAGGAGCGGATGTAAAACGATTCTTGAGGAGATCAAAAGCTCCCTGGGCGGAAACGGACCACTTAAAGCACGTCTTGACAGAAGTAAGGGCTGTGAGAGGAGCTGCCACCTGACCGAAATTACGGATGAAACGACGATAGAAGTTCGCGAAGCCGAGAAAGCGCTGCAGCTCGACGCGTGACTTAGGGACGGGCCAATCAATGACAGCTTGGACCTTAGCGGGATCCATCTTAATGCCTTCAGCGGAAATAACAGAACCGAGAAATGTGACGGAGGAGGCATGAAAAGTGCACTTCTCAGCCTTCACAAAAAGACAATTCTCTAAAAGGCGCTGGAGGACACGTCGAACGTGCTGAACATGAATCTGGAGTGACGGTGAAAAAATCAGGATATCGTCAAGGTAAACGAAAACAAAGATGTTCAGCATGTCTCTCAGGACATCATTGACTAATGCCTGAAAGACAGCTGGAGCGTTAGCGAGGCCGAAAGGAAGAACCCGGTATTCAAAGTGCCCTAACGGAGTGTTAAACGCCGTCTTCCACTCGTCCCCCTCCCTGATGCGCACGAGATGGTAAGCGTTACGAAGGTCCAACTTAGTGAAAAACCTGGCTCCCTGCAGGATCTCGAAGGCTGAAGACATAAGAGGAAGCGGATAACGATTCTTCACTGTTATGTCATTCAGCCCTCGATAATCTATGCAGGGGCGCAGAGACCCGTCCTTCTTCTTGACAAAAAAAAACCCCGCTCCGGCGGGAGAGGAGGAGGGGACTATGGTACCGGCGTCAAGAGCTACAGACAAATAATCTTCGAGAGCCTTACGTTCGGGAGCCGACAGAGAGTATAGTCTACCCCGGGGGGGGGTGGTTCCCGGAAGGAGATCAATACTACAATCATACGACCGGTGTGGAGGAAGAGAGGTGGCCCTGGACCGACTGAACACCGTGCGCAGATCGTGATATTCCTCCGGCACCCCTGTCAAATCACCAGGCTCCTCCTGTGAAGAAGAGACAGAGGAAACAGGAGGGATAGCAGACATTAAACATTTCACATGACAAGAGACGTTCCAGGAGAGGATAGAATTACTAGACCAATTAATGGAAGGATTATGACAAACTAGCCAGGGATGGCCCAAAACAACAGGTGTAAAAGGTGAACGAAAAATTAAAAAAGAAATGGTTTCACTATGATTACCAGAAACAGTGAGGGTTAAAGGTAGCGTCTCACGCTGAATCCTGGGGAGAGGACTACCATCCAGGGCGAACAAGGCCGTGGGCTCCTTTAACTGTCTGAGAGGAATGTCATGTTCCCGAGCCCAGGTCTCGTCCATAAAACAGCCCTCCGCCCCAGAGTCTATTAAGGCACTGCAGGAAGCTGACGAACCGGTCCAGCGTAGATGGACCGACAAGGTAGTGCAGGATCTTGAAGGAGAGACAGGAGTAGTAGCGCTCACCAGTAGCCCTCCGCTTACTGACGAGCTCTGGCCTTTTACTGGACATGAAGTGACAAAATGACCAGCGGAACCGCAATAGAGACAGAGGCGGTTGGTGATTCTCCGTTCCCTCTCCTCAGTCGAGATGCGGATACCTCCCAGCTGCATGGACTCAGCACCCGAGCCGGCAGAGGAAGATGGTAGTGATGCGGAGAGGGAGGCGACGGAGAGCGCGAGCTCCTTTCCACGAGCTCGGTGACGAAGATCAACCCGTCGCTCAATGCGAATAGCGAGTTCAATCAAGGAATCCACGCTGGAAGGAACCTCCCGGGAGAGAATCTCATCCTTTACCTCTGCGCGGAAACCCTCCAGAAGACGAGCGAGCAAGGCCGGCTCGTTCCAGCCACTGGAGACAGCAAGAGTGCGAAACTCAATAGAGTAGTCTGTTATGGATCGATTGCCTTGACATAGGGAAGACAGGGCCCTGGAAGCCTCCTCCCCAAAAACAGATCGATCAAAAACCCGTATCATCTCCTCCTTAAAGTCTTGATACTGGTTAGTACACTCAGCCCTTGCCTCCCAGATTGCCGTGCCCCACTCACGAGCCCGTCCAATAAGGAGAGATATGACGTAGGCGACACGAGCAGTGCTCCTGGAGTAAGTGTTGGGCTGGAGAGAAAACACAATATCACACTGGGTGAGGAACGAGCGGCATTCAGTGGGCTCCCCAGAGTAACACGGCGGGTTATTGATTCTGGGCTCCGGAGATTCGAAAGCCCTGGAAGTGGCCGGTGGATCGAGGCGGAGATGGTGAACCTGTTCTGTGAGGTTGGAGACTTGGGTGGCCAGGGTCTCAACGGCATGTCGAGCAGCAGACAATTCCTGCTTGTGTCTGCCTAGCATCGCTCCCTGGATCTCGACGGCTGAGTGGAGAGGATCCGAAGTCGCTGGGTCCATTCTTGGTCGGATTCTTCTGTTACGGTGCGTGAATGAGGACCCAAAAGCGAATCAACTTAAACAGAGCTTCTTTAATTACCAAACATAGGTAGGCTCAGATGGACCGGCAGATTCCGACAGGACAGGACAAGGTTACAGCAAACATGACGACAGTCTGGTTCAGGCATGAATGACACAAACAAACAAGAATCCGACAAGGACAGGAGCAGAAACAGAGAGAGATATTGGGACCTAATCAGAGGGAAAAAGGGAACAGGTGGGGAACGGGGTGAATGGGTAGTTAGAGGAGACAAGGGACAGCTGGGGGAAAGCGGGGGAGAAAAGGTAACCTAACACGACCAGCAGAGGGAGACAGGGTGAAGGGAAAGGACAGAGACAAGACAACATGACACACAGGGCTATGGTGAAGCTCATATTATCAAAAGATGAAGTTTAAAATATAACTCTGACTTGTGTGTGGTTTATAACTCTCCTCATTTAGTAATACAGGAAATTACCACGACAGAGCCCACACACTTCCCCAGTGTTTCCCCACATCAAGTATGATACATATCTCTTTTTCCCCCTGGCACATTTTCTGGCTGATGTCTGAAAGGCCTTTATTGATGTTTTCCTTATAAATTATAACTTTGGACATGTGTCTTCCTATCAAAGTAAGTTACTTATTTTCTGTATATATTTTGTTGTAATTTCTACTCTATCACACCATATGTACAGTATGTATGCGCTCAGTACCAATCAAAAGTTTGGACACCGACTCATGCAAAGGTTTTTCTTTATTTGTAAAATGTTCTACATTGTAGAATAATAGTGAGACATCAAAACTGTGCGTCACTTGAGTGGGTTGAGTCACTGACTTGCTCTTTCTATCCGGGTTGGCGCCGGTTGGTAAGTTGGTGGTTGGGAATATCCCTCTAGTGGTGTGGGTGCTGTGCTTTGGCAAAGTGGGTGGGGTTATATCCTGCCTGTTTGGCCCTGTCCGGGGGTACCGTCGGACGGGGCCAAAGTGTCTCCCGACCCCTCTCAGCCTCAAGTATTTATACTGCAGTAGTTTGTGTCGGGGGGCTAGGGTCAGTCTTATATCTGGAGTATTTCTCCTGTCTTATCTGGTGTCCTGTGTGAATATAAGAATGTTCTCTCTAATTCTCTTTCGCTCTCTTTCTCTTTCTTTCTCGGAGGACCTGAGCCCTAGGACCATGCCTCAGGACTACCTGGCCTGATGACTCCTTGCTGTCCCCAGTCCACCCGGCCGTGCTGATGCTCCATTTTCAACTGTTCTGCCTGCGACTATGGAACCCTGACCTGTTCACCGGACGTGCTACCTGTCCCAGACCTGCTGTTTTCAACTCTCTAGAGACAGCAGGAGCAGTAGAGATACGCTGAATGATCGGCTATGAAAAGCCAACTGACATTTACTCCTGAGGTGCTGACCTGTTGCACCCTCGACAACCATTGTGATTATTATTATTTTACCCTGCTGGTCACCTATGAACATTTGAACATCTTGGCCATGTTCTGTCATTGTCCTGTTGAAATACACATGATAGTCCCACTAAGTGCAAACCAGATGGGACAGTGTATTGGTGCAGAATCCTGTGGTAGCCATGCTGGTTAAGTGCCTTGATTTCTAAATAAATCACCATAAAAGCACTCCCACACTATCACATCTCCTCCGCATGTGGGAACCACACATGCAGAGAATCCGTTCACCTACTCTACGTCTCACAAAGACATGGCGATTGGAACCAAAAATCTCAAATTTGGACTTATCAAACCAAAGGACAGATTTCCACCGGTCTAATGTCCATTGCTTGTTTCTTGGCCAAAGCAAGTATTTTCTTCTTATTGGTGTCTTTTTAGTAGTGGGTTCTTTGAAGCAATTTGACCATGAAGGCCTGATTCACGCAGTCTCCTCTGAACAGTTAATGTTGAGATGCGTCTGTTACTTGAACTGAAGCATTTATTTTGGCTGCAATTTCTGAGGCTGGTAACTCTAATGAACTTATCCTCTGCAGCAGAGGTAACTCTGGGTCTTCCTTTCCTGTGGCGGTCCTCATGAGAGCTAATTTCCTCATAGCAATTGATGGTTTTTGCGACTGCCCATGAAGAAACTTTCAAAGTCCTTAACATTTTCCGTATTGACTGGCCTTCATGTCCTAAAGTAATGATGGACTGTCATTTTTCTTTGCTTTTTGAGCTGTTCTTGCCATACCATGGCCATGTTCTTTTATCAAATAGGGCTATCTTCTGTAAACCACCACTACCTTGTCACAACACAACTGATTTGGCTGAAGCGCATTTAGAAGGAAAGGAAATCCACAAATTCACTATTAACAAGGCACACCTGTTACTTGAAATAAAGCTGGTTGAGAGTATGCCAAGAGTGTGCAAACCTGTCATCAAGGCAAAGGGTGGCTACTGTGAAGAATCTCAAATATAAAATATATTTTGACATGTTTAACACTTTTTTGGTTAAAATTGTAAAAATAAAGAAAAACCCTTGAATGAGTAGAAGTGTCCAAACTTTTGACTTGTACTGTAATGTGGTCAATAGTTGTGTGGTGATGATAAATAGTTTTGTAGTTGTGGTCAGTACTTATGTGGTTGTGGTCAGAAGTTGTGCCCAGGAGTTGTGCTCATGAATGTTGGTCAGGAGTTGTGGTCTGTAGTTGTGATGTTGTGGTCAGCAGTTGTGTGGTTGTGGTCTATAGTTGTGTTGTAATCAGTAGTTATGTGGTTCAGTATTTGTATGGTCAAAAGTTGTGGTTGTTGTCAGTAGTTGTGGTGTTCAGTGTGGTTGTCGTCTGTTGTGTGATTGTGGTCGGTAGTTGTCAGTAGTTTGGTCATTAGTTATGTGTGGTCAGTAGTAATTCATTTGTTCAGTGGTTGTGTTCAGCAGTTGTGTGTTTCAGTAGTTGTGAGGTCAATATTTTTGTGGTTAGTAGTTGTGGTCAGTATTTGTGTGGTTGTAGTGAATCGTTGTAGTCAGTTATGTGGTTGTGCTCATGAATTGTGGTCAGGAGTTGTGGTTAGTAGTTGTGTGGTTGTCTAGTAGTTGTGTGGTTCATTATTTATGTGGTCAATTGTTGTGGTTTTGGTCAGTAGTTCTGGTCTGTAGTTGTGCTGTGGTCCCTATTTGTGGTTAGCTGTGGTGGTCAGTAGTTGTGGGCCGTAGCTATCGTCATTAAATGTGTTATCAGTAGATGTTTGGGTGTTGTCAGTAGTTGTATGGTTTTGGTTCACTATTTATGGGATCAATAGTTGTGTGGTTGTGGTCAGTAGTTATGGTCATCAGCTGTGGTCAGTAGTAGTTGTGGTCAGTACTTGTGCGGTCAGTAGTTGTGAGGTTGTGCTCAGTAATTGTGGTCATTAGTTTTGGTCTGTAGTTGTGTGGTCAATCGTTTTGTAGTTATGGTCAGTAGTTGTGGTCAGTATTTGTGGTTAGTACTGTAGTTGTGTTTGTGGTAATTAGATGGTCAGTAGTTGTGTGGTTATAGTCAGTAATTGTGGTCATCAGCTGTGTTTAGGACATATGTGCTTATGGTCAGTAGTTGTGCTCAGAAGTTGTGCTCATGATTGATAGTCAAGAGTTGTGGTGTCAGTTTGGTTAATAATTGTGGTCAGTAGTTGTGTGATTGTTGTCAGTTGCGTGTTTCAATAGTTGTGGTGTTTTGGTCAGTACTTGTGTGGTTAGTAGTGTTGTGGTCAGTGGTTGAGGTTGTGGTCATTAGTTTTGGTCAATAGTTGTGTGGTTGTGCTCAGTATTTGTGTGGTCAGTTTTTGTGGATGTCATCAGTTGTGTTTAGGACGTATGTGCTTATGGTCAGTAGTTGTGCTCAGAAGTGGTGCTCATGATTTATGGTCAGTAGTTGTATGATCAGACGTGCTGTGGTCCGTAGTTGTCAGCAGTTTTGGTCAGGAGTTGTGGTCATTAGTTGTGTGGTTGTAGTTGTGTTCAATAGTTGTGTGGTTTTAGCCAGTTGTTGTGTGGTTGGTAATTGGGGTCACTCTCTCCATCTTCATAATTCTTCCCAAAGCTGCCAAATGTGTCTGAGTATCCATAGCAACAGCTCTGTTTGGACTGCTCAATTATGAGACAGAGCTGTTAGCTGACGTTAGCTACCTACTTTTTGTCACTCTAAACTCCGACAAACAACTTTTTATTTTTAGAAGATATTTATTTTCTGATTTTTTTTGAATAGCAGAGAAGTAGATGTCATACCCTGTAACTTTTGTCAATTTTTGGGGAAGTGGTCAACATTTATACGATTACTTAAACAGGTGTAAACAGATTGATCGATACCAGATAATTCTGTTATTCTTTTCAGATTTTTCTGCTTTTGTCTAAGTTGTTGGCAAAGTGGTTAAAGTAGCTGATTTGTGTCAAAATATACATTGTTTACAGTGAATGTTGGAAGTGATTATGTCAAAATGGAGGGCTTTAGAATATTGAGGAAAGTGAATGAAGATTGATAAAAAGAAAGAAAAAAAACATATTTTCTTAATAAAGTATCAAACATTTGAATACAAGCAACTCAGTTCAGTCCACACATTTTTGGTGTTTCTAGCTTTAACTGTGTATGAGGTGTAGAGTGATAAAGAATAACAAGTATGTTAACGATTTAAATAGGGGATTATGCTTCGCTTGCCCCACAAATTATGTCTAAGATTAAATGGAGGCTTTTGCTTTGCAAGCCCCACAATAATAATATGAGCGTGTATTCATTAGTATTTACATATACAGTACATTCGGAAAGTATTCAGACCCCTTGACTTTCCACATTTCTTACATGACAGCCCTATTCCAAAAGTAAATATTTTTTGCTATCAATCTACACAAAATACCCCATAATGTCAAGGCGAAAACAGGTTTTGATTTTTTTTTAAATGTTTTACACAAGTATTCAGACCCTTTGCTATGAGACTCGAAATTGAGCTCAGGTGCATCCTGTAACCATTGATCACCCTTGACATGTTTCTAAAACTTGATTGGAGTCCATCTGTGGTAAATTCAATTGATTGGACATGATTTGGAAAGGCACACACTTGTCTATAAAATGTCCCACAGTTGACCGTGCATGTCAGAGCAAAAACCAAGCTATGAGGTTGAAGGAATTGTTCTTAGAACTCCAAGACAGGATTGTGTTGAGGTACAGATTTGGGGAAGGGTACCAAAACATTTCTGCAGCATTGAATGTCCAAGAACATTCTTAAATGGAAGAAGTTTGGAACCACCAAGACTCTTCCTAGAGCTGGCCGCCCGGTAAAACTGATCTATCGGGGGTAAAGGGCCTTGGTCAGGAAGGTGATCAAGAACCCGATTGTCACACTGACAGAGCTGCAGAGTTCCTCTGTGTAGATGGGAGATCCTTTTAAGAAGGACAACCATCTCTGCAGCACTCCACCAAAAAGGCCTTTATGTTAGTGGTCAGATGGAAGCCACGCCTCAGTAAAAGGCATGTGACAGCCACTTGGAGTTTGCCAAACGACACCTAAAGGACTCTGACCATGAGAAACAAGATTCTCTGGTCTGACGGAAACAATATTGAACTCTTTGGCCTCAATGCCAAGCATCATGTCTGGAGGAAACCTGGCACCATCCCTACTGTGAAGCATGGTGGTGGCAGCATCATGCTGTAGGGATGTTTTTCAGCGGCAGGGACTGGGAGACTAGTCAAGATTAAGGGAAAGATGAATGGAGCAAAGTACTGAGAGATCCTTGATGAAAACCTGCTCCAGAGTGCTCAGGACCTCAGACTGTGGTGAAGGGTCACGTTCCAACAGGACAATGACCCTAAGCACACAGCCAAGACAATGCAGGAATGGATTCGGGACAAGTCTCTGAATGTCCTTGAGTGGCCCAGCCAGAGGCCAGACTTGAACCCATTGCTGGAGAGACATGAAAATAGCTGTGCAGCGACACTTCATCCATCCTGACAGAGCTTGAGAGGATCTGCAAAGAAGAATATGGGAATCTCCCCAAATACAGGTGTGCCAACCTTGTAGCGTCATACCCAAGAAGACTTGAGGCTGAAATCGCTGCCAAAGGGGCTTCAACAAAGTACTGAGTAAAGGGTCTAAATACTTATGTAAATATAATATTTCTGTATAAAATGTATAAATACCTGTTTTTACTTTGTCGTTATGGGGCACTACGTTTAGATTGACCGCAGAATGTTTTTGTATCCAAATTACAATAAGGCTGTCATGTCACAAAATATGGATAATGTCAAGGGGTCTGAACACTTTACAAATGATTTGTAATAAGAAAGTGGAAACACCAACATGGGTGTTTATAGTCTCTTATTAAGAGGCTCATACAGTTGTGTAAGACTTGTTAAAGCTACAAAAGTTTTAGTGTCCCACCATAACAGGTAATAACAATACAGCAGAACAGATGAACAGGAATGACATTTACTCTTTCGGGTGGCCAAAAGGAACTATCTAAAACCCATGCCCCTACTAAGCCACGCCTCCAGTCTACTGATCTGACCCACTTGGTCATATCTCAATAATCCAGCATCAACAACCCAACTGTGTGATCCATTGAGTGAGTTATTTTACACTGGTAAAGGCTGAACCGGGAAAAGGCCGGTGACGTCGTCAGGTGAAAGCGGGGAGGGAGATGCGCCCTCAAATCGAGCTGTAATCTGCGCTGCTCGGTCAGGTTGTCAACAAGGCAGAATGTTGCATTGTCCATAAACTTACATCACTTTAGCATAAAAAAAAATTCAAAAAAAATTGGTTGGAAGGCAGATGGTGTTTTTATCAAAAGCAATCACTTTTGCAAGGAAAACATAACATCCTACAAATTAAAACACATGCTTAATATGTTTTGAGCCAAATTGCCGTCATACAGAGCGGGACACCTGGACACCAACTTTAAGCCGATGCAAAAGACCTACACGGGTGCCCAGGCGAGATTAATCTAACTCCCTCATTGTCAGCAACCCAGAAGTTGGGTCATCCAAACAACCCAGCATTTTTTCTGTGTGTGCCAGGTTCGAATCATGTCTCAGACCCTCATACTGCCTACTTGAAACTCCATAGTATATTTTAAGTGAACATTTATGATACACATCTACATAATACTTGCCAATCGACCATTTAAATTACAGGTTGTAATGCAAAAAATAGGAAAAATGCCAAGGGGGTGAATACTTTTGCAAGGCACTATAAATGTCCATAACAGAAATGTATAATTTCCTTTAGTACACTTGTTCTCTGAGTACTTGTTTTTTACTGGCCAAGCATTTTTCTAGCATATGAGTTTTTGACATTGTACTATATTTAGTCTTTGGTCATATGAGATTGAACAAAAGTATTTTTCATTTTTTTTGCAATACAACCTGTAAATTAAATTGATTTTTATATGGATTTCATGTAATGGAAATACACAGAATAGTCCATATTGGTGAAGTGAAATGAAAAAAAGACTTGTTTCAGAAAATAAATTAAACGGAAAAGTGGTGCGTGCATATGTATTCACCCCATTTGCTATGAAACCCCTAAATAAGATCTGGTGCAACCAATTACCTTCAGAAGTCACCCAAGTAATTAGATTGCACACAGGTGGACTTTATTTAAGTGTCAAATGATCTGTCACATGATCTCAGTATACATACACCAGTTCTGAAAGGCCACAGAGACTGCAACACCAATAAGCAAAGGAGCTCTCCAAATAGGTCAGGGACAAAGTTGTGGAGAAGTACAGATCATGGTTGGGCTATAAAAAAAATCCAAAACATTGAATATCCCACGGAGCACCATCAAATTCATTATTAAAAAAATTAAAGAATATGGCACCACAACAAACCTGCCAAGAGAGGACCGCCCACCAAAAACACATGGACCAGACGAGGGCATTAATCAGAGGCAATAAAGAGACCAAAGATAACCCTGAAGGAGCTGCAAAGCTCCACAGTGGAGATTGGAGTATCTGTCCATAGGACCACTTTAAGCCGTACACTCCACAGAGCTGGTCTTTACGGAAGAGTGTCCAGAAAAAAAGCCATTGCTTAAAGAAAAAAATAAGCAAATCCCCATTTGGTGTTCGCCAAAAGGCATGTGGGAGACTCCCCAAACATATGGAAGAAGGTACACTGGTTAGATGAGACTAAATGTGAGTTTTTTGGACATCAAGGAAAATGCTATGTCTGGCACAAACCCAACACCTCTCATCACCCTGAGAACACCATCCCCACAGTGAAGCATGGTGGTGGCAGCATCTTGCCGTGATAATGTTTTTCATCTGCAGCGACTGGGAAACTGGTCCGAATTGAAGGAACAATGGATGGAGCTAAAAACAGGCAAATTCTTGAGGGAAACCTGTTTCAGTCTTCAAGAGATTTGAGACTGGGATGGAGGTTCACATTCCAGCAGGACAATTACCCTAAGCATACTGCTAAAGCAACACTGGTAAAGTGAAACATTTACATGTCTTGGAATGGCCTAGTCAAAGCCCAGACCTCAATCCAATTGAGAATCTGTGGTGTGACTTAAAGATTAGGGAACCCATCCAGCTTGAAGGAGGTGGAGCAGTTTTGCCTTGAGCAATGGGCAACAATCAAAGTGGCTTGATGTGCCAAGTGTATAGAGACATACCCCAAGAGACTTGCAGCTGTAATTGCTGAAAAAGGTGGCTCTACAAAGTATTGACTTTGGAGGGTTGAATAGTTATGCACGCTCAAGTATTCCGTTTTTTTGTCTTATTCTTGTTTGTTTCACAATAAAATATATTTTGCATCATCAAAGTGGTAGGCATGTTGTGTAAATCAAATTATACAAACCCCCCAAAATATATTTTATTTACAGGTTGTAAGGCAACAAAATTGGAAAAATGCCAAGTGGGGTGAATACTTTCGCAAGCCACTACAAATTATCAGATCTTAATCATTTTCGGGATATAGGTTGTTCGGAACAATAAACTGTATATATGTGAAAACAATATCTAAAGAAATCCACACACACTCACTTTCAAACACACTTTACATCCCTCGAGTACATGCGGTATAAGCAAATCCAATGCAAGTGAACAGAGACTGGAGAGTGAGTCTTTTTACAGCATTTTCCCTCCTTTCAGATCTTAAACATGTTCAGATCTTTAAAAAAGTTGGTATATAGATTGTGCTAGCAAAATTTCAGCTAGCTAGCAATTTCTGTGAAACAAAACCCAGTAGATAATCTAACTCTACTACAAACTAATTTAATTTACAATAAATAAAGGATAATTTATTAGTTTTTTTCTGTCCAGTGGCAGCACAAGTAGGCATTTGATTTGTGAACTCTGTCTGGTCAGGAACACTAAAAAAAGTACTTCCAGGTCAGGGTATTTCATTATATATATATTATATAAATTGTCAAAATAAAAGTGCCCACGTATAGTAGAACAGTGTCAATAACCATTCATGATATATCAAAAAGATTTTCCTAATTAGCTCCCTAAGGTCAATATCCGTGCCCTGCGGAAATCTGAATAACATGCAGGATTAGGTAGAATAGCTTCCTGGACATGATTTTTGTAGCATTTCTTTTAGTAGGACGCAAGCTCTTTTTTGCTGAACGTTCAATACAGCAGTTTGAAAAAAGAGCGAACGCACAACGGCCGTAGGCTATAGCATTATTTATCGAGAACCATAAGCTTACTGCATCTTAATTCTATTCCTATATTATTCAAGAATGTCATTAGAATGATGAAGATAAGGACAATAAAAGTTATTTTATTTAACTGTTTGAAAGCGAGGAAGGAATTAAGCAAAAATAAAGAGAGAATGAGGAGGTAGGCAAATAACATTTGGGGAAATTTTATGGAAGGTATATATTCAAGTGATAATGCCAGAGAAGCCAGTGTTTGGCGGATATATTGGCACAGCTGCTTTTGAGCCCCAGACGGGTTACCAACATATTAAAATAATGATTGACATATTTTAATTCAAAACTTTATTTTTATGAATTTATTCATAACATTTCATCCATCCACAAGATATCGTCCCGACACAAATCTAGTGTTGCTACCCAAGCCGGCTGGTTGTTTGTTCTATCGGTTTGGTTGCCAGAGACGTGACCCAGTCGTTCGGTCTTTTTGTTCTGCATCTATGGATAGGGCATTTGCATTTGTTTAAGTTGTTTTCTAGTGACATTTATTTGGATACATCCATAAGAATGAGCTTATGAGGCAAGATTTCGCCTGGCATAGAAAATGTGCTCACTCATCAGTACACTGTTGTTCAGAGGAGCTAGCAAACAACACAATTACTTCAAATTGAAGCTGGAAAGACAGCACCCGTTGTATAAAAATATATGCGTCAGACTACCAATTATTCAAATAAGACATATTATATCAAATGTAATTCGCTAGCCTATACTTGTAACTTTGTAGGCCGCATGTGATGCACCAGAATCGTACGTTCTGTTCTGCTTTAGTACCTCTTTGCTCCATATCTTGATTACATCCCCTTTATTTAGCCCTCAGTAGCCTCAGTATTCAGGCAGTATTGGTTTTGTTTTTCATGCCCAGCATGCTTCTCTTGTTTTGTATTCCTTCATGTTCTTCGTTATTAAACACAGCAACTGCACTTGATTCCTTACTCCCTGCAGCAGTCCGCCTGGGTCAGCGATGCCTCCCGGACAATCACGACGGGACTCCATCTGAATGCCTGCGGCTTCCTACTCCAGTGCTCCCTCTCTGATTCCCATTCAGAAGGGAGGTCCAAGGTTTCCACGGTCATTTCCTTGCTGAACGAACAGGCAATGGAGTGGGCCACGGCCATCTGGGAGAGAGGACAGGAGGAGCTGGGTTCCTTTGAGAGGTTCATGTCTCTGTTCAGGGCTGTCTTCGATCATCCACCAGAGGGTAGAGAGGGAGGTGAGTGCCTACTCCAACTCCAGCAGGGTGCCCAGACCACTGCAGAGTATGCCCTCACCTTCCGGTCCATGGAAGCATCCAGTTTATCCAGCGCATCCGTGGCAGCATCTAATTCAGAAGAGGACTGCTCAAAGGGGTCCAGATGGGAACTGGCGTATTGAGATGCCAACCTCTCCTTGGACGCACTCATCGCAATGGCCATCCATCTAGATAACCTTCTTCGGGAGCTTCGGCTCTTGCCCTCCTACTTTGGCCATCCTGAAACACAGCCAGAAACAATGGAGGCATGGTCCCCAAACCCCACCGCATCAGAGACGGTGTCCCTATTGTGGTCCGGAATGGCACAAGCTTCAATGGTTTCCGGTTCAAGCACTGTATAGTCGACCACTGGGATCCGGGATAATCACACACATCACAGCACCACTCACCATCAACATGGGATCCCTGCACCAAGAACGCCTTTCCTTCCTCATCATTGAGGCACTGGTGGCTCCAAAGTCACAACCCCACCATCTCCTGGTCGAGGATGGAGGTCATTGTCTGGGAACCCAGATGTCGGAAGTCCTGCTTCCCTTATCCTGTGCTCCACTTCGGTTGAGAGTCTAGTGGTTGCCCTCCAGGCCGACATCCCGGGCCCTGGTCGTCGGCCCTCCAGGCCGACATCCCGGGCCCTGGTCTGCTAACTGCTAGCTTGCCTGCCCGGTCTCCTAACTGCTAGCCCATGCTAACTGCTTACTTGCTAACCCGGCCTGCTAGCTGCTAGCTTGTTTAGCTCCGGCCTACTAACTGCCTGAATCGCCGTGTTCCCAGCCAGCCCAACCACTCACTGGACCCATATGTTAACTTAGCTATGCATGCCTCTCTCTAATATCAATATGCCTTGTCCATTACTGTCCTGGTTAGTGATTACTATCGTATTTCACTGTAGAGCCTCTAGCCCTGCTCAATATGTCTTAACCAACCATGTTGTTCCACCTCCTACATATGCGATGACATCACCTGGTTTAAAACCTGTTATGGATGATGCGAATTTTCGCAGCTTTTTGTTAAAAATCGCGCAACATTTCAAAGTCCTGCTACTCATGCCAGGAATATAGTATATGCATATGATAAGTATGTGTGGATAGAAAACACTCTGAAGTTTCTAAAACTGGTTAAATCGGGTCTGTGGCTATAACAGAACGTGTTTAGGAGTAAAAATCCCTGGTAAAACTGTTTACCAAAAACAAAACAAAAATATTCGTCCGCCATTCAATGAATTGTTTGAAAATATATGCGAACCCCCTGTAAATGCATACAGCTTCCACACGGTGTCACCATTGCTATCAATATCAGAATCATTTATCCTTGGTTACAACACGAATAGACCCCTCCTTTCTTGCAGCGCATCACAGGATGTTGTGAAACTGAAAAAATGGACGATGATTTCCAGACTTGCTGCTATCGATTACAGATCGCCCCGTGATCAATTTGATACATCATTAACGTTTATTAATACCTAAAGTTGGTTTAGAAAAGTCATTTGAAGTGATTTGTAAAAGTTTATAGGCGACTTTTGTAATTTTAAAAAGTGACGTTGCGTCTTGTAAATCAGATAATAGCTTCTCATGCTTTCGCCGAAAAGCATTTTACAAATCTGACTTGGTGGCTAGATTCACAACGAGTGTAGCTTTAATTCAGTACCTTGCATGTGTATTTTTATGAAAGTTTGAGCTTTATCGAGTACTTTACTATAGTACTATAGGTGGCGCTCTGAAATTTCCGCTGAGCTATCCCTGTGCAGGGACCACCTCCATAAGAAGTTTAAACATCTCTAGAGACTATATCTCTTCATTACTCAATGCCTAGGTTTACCTTCAATTTACGCACATCCTACCTTACCTTTGTCTGTACACTATGCCTTGAATCTATGCTATCGTGCCCAGAAACCTGCTCCTTTTACTCTCTGTTCTGAACGTGCTAGACCACCAGTTCGTATAGTCTTTAGCCGTACCCTTATCCTACTTCTCCTCTGTTCCTCTGGTGATGTGGAGGTTAATCCAAGTCCTACAGTGACTAGCTCCACTCCCACCCCCCAGGTGCTCTCATTTGTTGACTTCTGTAAATGTAAAAGCATTGGTTTCATGCATGTTAACATTAGAAGCCTACTCCCTAAGAAACTTGGCTTAGGAAAACCACCAAAAACGTTCTATCTCCGCCAAAGGGGGCGGTGTTGCAATCTACTGCAAAGATAGCCTGCAGAGTTCTGTATTACTTTTTAAGTCTGTACCCAAACAATTTGAGCTTCTACTTCTAAAAATTCACCTTTCCAGATACAAGTCTCTCACTGTTGCCGCTTGCTATAGACCTCCCTCTGCCCCCAGCTGTGCCCTCGATACTATATGTGAACTGATTGCCCCCCATCTATCTTCTGAGCTCGTGCTACTAGGTGACCTAAACTGGGACATGTTTAACAACCCGGCCATCCTACAAACTAAGCTTGATGCCCTCAATCTCACACAAATTATCAATGAACCTACCAGGTGCAACCCAAAATCAGTAAACATGGGTACCCTCATAGATGTAATCCTAACTAATTCGCCCTCCAAATACACCTCTGCTGTTTTTAATCAAGATCTCAGCGATCACTGCCTCATTGCCTGCATCCGTAATGGGTCTGCGACCAAACGACCACCCCTCATCAGTGTCAAACGCTCCCGAAACACTTCTGCGAGCAGGCCTTTCTAATCGACCTGGCCGGGGTATCCTGGAATGACATTGACCTCATCCAGTCAGTAGATGATGCCAGGCTATTCTTTAAAAGTGCCTTCCTCACCAACTTATATAAGCATGCCCCTCTCAAAACATTTAGAACTAGGAATAGATATAGGCCTTGGTTCACGCCAAACCTGTCTGCCCTTGACCAGCACAAAAACATCCTGTGGCGATCTGCATTAGCATCGAATAGCCCCCGTGATATGCAACTTTTCAGGGAAGTTAGGAACAAATATACACAGACAGTTAGAAAAGCTAAGGCAAGCTTTTTCAAACAGAAATTTGCATCGTGTAGTATTAACTCAAAAAAGTTCTGGGACACTGTAAAGTCCATGGCGATTAAGAGCACCTCCTCCCAGCTGCCCACTGCTCTGAGGCTAGGAAACACTGTCACCATTGAGAATTTCAATAAGCATTTCTCTACGGCTGGCCATGCTTTCCACATGGCTACCCCTACCCGGTCAACTGCCCGGCACCCTCCACAGCAACCCGCCAAAGCCCCCACCATTTCTCCTTTACCCAAATCCAGATAGCCGATATTCTGAAAGAGCTGCAAAATCTGGACCCCTACAAATCAGCCGGGCTAGACAATCTGGACACTCTCTTTCTAAAATTATCTGCCGAAATTGTTGCAACCCCTATTACTAGCCTGTTCAACCTCTCTTTCGTATCGTCTGAGATTCCCAAAGATTGGAAAGCTGCCGCAGTCATCCCCCTCTTCAAAGGGGGTGACACTCTAGACCCAAACTGCTACAGACCTATATCTATCCTACACCGTCTTTCTAAGGTTTTCGAAAGCCAAGTTAACTTCTTGGATATAGGGGGCGCTATTTTAATTTTTGGATGAAAAACGTTCCCGTTTTAAACAAGATATTTTGTCACGAAAAGATGCTCGACTATGCATATAATTGACAGCTTTGGAAAGAAAACACTCTGACGTGCAAAGATATTGTCTGTGAGTGCCACAGAACTGATGCTACAGGCGAAACCAATATGAAATTTCAAACAGGAAGTGCCCCAGCTTTTGAAGGCGCTGTGTTCCAATGACTCCTTATATGGCTGTGAATGGGCCACGAATGAGCTTAGATTTTCTGTCGATTCCCCAAGGTGTCTGCAGCATTGTGACGTATTTGTAGGCATATCATTAGAAGATTGACCATAAGACACTATATTTACCAGGTGGTCGCTTGGTGTCCTCCGTCGCAATTATTGCGTAATCTCCAGCTGCAGTACTTTTCCATTTACTACTGAGGAGAAACCCAACTGCCACGAATGATTTATCATCAAATAGATATGTGAAAAACACCTTGAAGATTGATTCTAAACAACGTTTGCCATGTTTCTGTCGATATTATGGAGTTAATTTGGAAAAAAGTTTGGCGTTGTAGTGACTGAATTTTCGGGGTTTTTTCGTAGCCAAACATGATGAACAAAATGGAACGATTTCTCCTACACAAATAATATTTTTGGAAAAAATGAACATTTGCTATCTAACTGAGAGTCTCCTCATTGAAAACATCCAAAGTTCTTCAAAGGTAAATGATTTTATTTGAATGCTTTTCTTGTTTTTGTGAAAATGTTGCCTGCTGAATGCTAGGCTTAATGCTATGCTAGGCTATCAATACTCTTACACAAATGCTTGTGTAGCTATGGTTGAAAAGCATATTTTAAAAATCTGAGATGACAGTGTTGTTAACAAAAGGCTAAGCTTGTGAGTGAATATATTTCTTTCATTTCATTTGCGATTTTCATGAATAGTTAACGTTGCGTTATAGTAATGAGCTTGAGGCTATGATTACGCTCCCGGAGACCGGATTGCTTGATGCTAGAGGTTAACAAACAGATTACTGACCATTTCGAATCCCACCATACCTTCTCCACTATGCAATCTGGTTTCAGAGCTGGTCATGGGTGCACCTCAGCCACGCTCAAGGTTCTAAACGACATCATAACCGCCATCAATAAGAGAGATTACTGTGCAGCCGTATTCATCGACCTGGCCAAGGCTTTCCACTCTGTCAATCACAACATTCTTATTGGCAGACTCGACAGCCTTGGTTTCTCAAATGATTGCCTCGCCTGGTTTACCAACTACTTCTCTGATAGAGTTCAGTGTGTCAAATCGGAGGGCCTGTTGTCCGGACCTCTGACAGTCTCTATGGGTGTGCCACAGGGTTCAATTCTCTGGCCGACTCTCTTTTCTGTATACATCAATGATGTTGCTCTTGCTGCTGGTGATTCTCTGATCCACCTCTACGCAGATAACACCATTCTGTATACTTCTGGCCCCTCCTTGGACACTGTGTTAACTAACCTCCAGACGAGCT
Organism: Oncorhynchus mykiss; assembly: GCF_057628025.1. NCBI lineage: Eukaryota > Metazoa > Chordata > Actinopteri > Salmoniformes > Salmonidae > Oncorhynchus > Oncorhynchus mykiss. The sequence continues at coordinate 60,785,548 of NC_143022.1, read as the reverse complement.
TCAATGCCATACAACTCTCCTTCCGTGGCTGCACTTAAACGCAAGTAAAACTAAATGCATGCTTTTCAATCGATTGCTGCCCTCACCTGCTCGTCCGTCCAGCATCACTACTATGGACGGCTCTGACTTACGTGGACAATACGTGGACAACTACAAATACCTGGGTGTCTGATTAGACTGTAAACTCTCCTTCCAGACTCACATTAAGCATCTCCAATTCAAAATTAAATCTAGAATCCGCTTCCTATATCGCAACAAAGCATCCTTCACTCATGCTGCCAAACATACCCTTGTAAAACTGACCATCCTACCGATCCTCGACTTCGGTGATGTCATCTATAAAATAGCCTCCAACACTCTACTCAACAAACTGGATGCAGTCTATCACAGTGCCATCCGTTTTGTCACCAAAGCCCCATACACTACCCAGCATTGCAACCTGTACGCTCTCGTTGGTTGGCCCTCGCTTCATACTCTTCGCCAAACCCACTGGCTACAGGTTATCTACAAGTCTCTGCTAGGTAAAGCCACGCCTTATCTCAGCTCACTGGTCACCATAGCAGCACCCACTCGTAGCATGCGCTCCAGCAGGTATATCTCACTGGTCACCCCCAAAGCCAATTCCTCTTTTGGTCGTCTTTCCTTCCAGTTCTCTGCTGCCCATGACTGGAACGAATTGCAAAAATCTCCGAAGCTGGAGACTCACATCTCCCTCACTAGCTTTAAGAACCAGCTGTCAGAGCAGCTTACAGATCACTGCACCTGTACATAGCCCATCTGTAAACAGCCCATCTATCTACCTACCTCATCCCCATACTGGTATTTATTTATTCATTTATTTTGCTCCTTTGCACCCCAGTATCACTACCTGCACATTCATCTTCTGCCAATCTACCATTCCAGTGTTTAATTGCTATATTGTAATTACTTCGCCACCATGGCCTATTTATTTCCTTAACTTACCTCATTTGCACTCACTGTATATAGACTTTTTGTTTTCTTTTGTTCTACTGTATTATTGACTGTATGTTTTGTTTATTCCATGTGTAACTCTGTGTTGTTGTATGTGTTGAATTGCTGCGCTTTATCTTGGCCAGGTAGCAGTTGCAAATGAGAAATTGTTCTCAACTAGCCTTCCTGGTTAAATAAAGGTGAAATAAAAATAAAATAAAATAAAAATCCCGGACCTGCTAGCAGACTCAGGTAGCTGAAACCAAGGCTATGGAGGAATACATCCAGGAGGCTCTCCAACAGGGTTTCATCCACCCACCCACCTCCCCTGCGTTGGCAGGCTTCTTCTTCATGGCCAAGATGGATGGAGGTCGATGTCCATGCATCGACTACAGAGGTCTCAATTCCATCACCACCAAGTAACGCTTATCTCTCCCGTTGGCACCGGCCACCATCGAACAGCTCCGCGGGGCCCTTTTTTTTCTTCCTATACTTGATTTGTGGAGTGCCTACAACTTGATAGGCATCCGGAAGGAGGATGAATGGAAAACTGCCAATGCTCTGTTGGGTGTTCCAGGCATTCATGTATGAGTTGTTCCGGAAAATGTGTGTGCGTTAGTTGGTCGTGTATATCGACAACATCCTGATCTACTCCGCAACCTTGGAAGATCACATCACCCACGTCCGGGTAGTCCTGGGACGCCTCCTGGAGAACCACCTGTATGTCAAAGGGGAGAAGTGCCAGTTCTATCAGGCCGCTGTCTCCTCCTTGGGATACCAGATCAGTCCGCAGGGAGTGGTTATAACGAAAGGAAGGTTGAGGGAGTCAGTTCATGGCCAGTCCCAACCACCAAAAAGGGACTACAACTTTTATTGCGATTTGCCAACCTCAATCGCCACTTCATTAAGAACTTAATCTCCTCTCAGCTCTCTGCTCAAGGAGAGGTTCTAGATTAAACTTCCCCCGGTCATACCCCCCAGGTTCAAAGTCCATCAAAGCCCTCTGGAGAGCACACATCCCTTGCTGCTGGACACCCATGTATCAGCCGCACTATTCAATCCATCTCCACTAAGTACTGATGGACCCCTTGGTGCAGGACTTCGCCCGCTTTGTCAACTCCTGCTCCATATGTGCCCAAACCAAATCACCCCAGCTTGCTCCAGCAGGGAAACTCCTTCCCCTTCTGTGCCTCTCTGTGGCCCCCAATTCAGGTCACGGGTATAGAAAGCCTTCATGGAGAAGCTGGGGATCATGGTCAGCCTCACTTCTTGGTACCGGCCTCATTTCAACTGGTAGGTGGCGAGGATGAACCAAGAGCTGGGAAGGTTCCTCAGGAGGAACGGCAGGGAAGTGGGCCCGGTTTCTTCCCTGGGCAGAGAACGCCCAGAATTCACTACGTCACTCCTCCACCAGGCTGACCCCTTTCCACTGTGTCCTGAGAGATCAGCCAGCCCTGGCTCCATGAATCCCGAGTCAGACCGAAGGTCCTGTGGTGGATGAGTGGTTCCGGCTCGCAGATGATGTTTGGAACGATGCCCACGTGAGACTCCTGGGCCACGTTTGCTGCCAGAAGGAGGAGGCAGACCACCACCACAGGGAATCTCCCGTGTTCCATTCCTGGTTATCGCGTCTCCAACAGGAAATTCCCGCTCCTCCTGCCCTGTAATATGCTGAGCCCCTGGTTTTCGGGGCCATTCAAGGTCCTCCGGAGGATCAGAAAGGTAACCTATAGATTACAGCTCTGCACTTACTACCGGACCTCACCCTCTTTTCCCTCCTCAGCCCGGTGGTTCCTTGTCCCCTGGCTGATTGCCATCCCCAGCGACACCCATCACCTCCCCTGGACATTGATGGGATCCCTGCCTATGCCATCCTTCTGGACTCCAGTACCTGGTGGACTGGGAGTGGTATAGTCCAGAGGAGAGCTGTTGGGTCTCAGTGGACGACATCTCTGGATATCAACATCATCTGGGATTTCCAACTTGCCATCCGCACCAGCCCGCTCCTCTCCCTCGGGGCCGCCCCCCCTGGCCGGCAGCGTCCTGTGGCTGGAGCCACATGTCAGGATTGGGGTACTGTCACGACTACACTGGCTCTCCTGCTCTGGCGCTCGACATCGCCAGTCTACTAACAACCAATCCCGGCAGCCCAGATTATGCACACCTGGCAACAACCATCATTACGCACACCTGCTCCCCATCGTTATACACACCTGGACTTCAATGTACCTTGATTACTTCCCGTTTTGAATTTCATGGCCAGTACGCTTCTCTTGTTTTGTATGTCTTCATGTTCATCGTTATTAAACTTACCAGCTGTACTTGATTCCTTACTTACAAATGCTTTTCAACGACACTTCCGGTTTTGGCGGGAAAACCGGGTTTCCTGGGAGACAATAAATTAATTCTCAGAATACAACATTTGTAAAATACAGGGAAAATATTAAATCCTAGTCTCAATCTACCACATCTGCCTATGTCACACTTCTGCATCTGTGGTGAATGGTGACCGAGCTAGAGCATGTTTGTCAGACCATGAGACATTCCGAAAATCGGTCTTCTCACAAATTGTCTGTAGCGTCCGAATGGAAAGACGAGACTCTCACGAATACGATGGTGTTCTCCATTTTGCTCTAAGACTTGTACACGTGTCTGAAGTCGGTACAGCCAATCCGAACCGTTTGGGTCTTAAAATTTTTAATCAAATAGCAAAATTTTCCTTGGTATGCCACCCCAACCCCGACTTAGACTCTGATGGACTAAACATTAACAATGATTCATATTTGTTCATATTTAACTTCTCTAGGGTAGGGGGCAGCATTTGGAATTTTGGATGAAAAGTATGTCCAAATTAAACTGCCTTCTACTCAGGCCCAGAAGATAGGATTTGGATAGAAAACACTCACAGAAAGTTTCCAAAACTGTTAAAATAATGTCTGTGAGTATAACAGAACATATTCAGCAGACGAAAACCTGAGAGAAATCCATTCAGGAAGTAGGATTTTTTTTCTCTATTCAATGCCATTACAGTATCCATTGACTTAGGACTCAAATTGCAGTTCCTTTGCCTTCGACTAGATGACAAGTCTTTAGACATTGTCTCAGGCTTGTATTCTGAAAAAATGAGGGAGTAAGAGCAGTCTGAATGAGTGGACCCTGCCATGTCAGAGCTTTTTCATGCGCACGACCGAGAGACTGCCTTTCTTGTTTACCTTTTATATTGATGACGTTAATGTCCAGTTGAAATATTATCGATTATTTAGGCTAAAAACAACCCAAGGATTGAATATAAACATCGTTTGACATGTTTTTATGAACTTTACGGATACAATTTGGATTTTTTTGTCTGCCTGTTGACTGCGTTTGAGCCTGTGGATTCCTGAAGAAACAGCGCGAACAAAACTGAGGTTTTTGGATATATAGAGAGACTTTATCGAACAAAAGAAACATTTATTGAATAAATGAATGTCTTCTGAGTGCAAACATATGAAGATCATCAAAAGTAAGTGATTAATTTTATCTCTAATTCTTACTTGTGTAACTCTTCTACTTGGCTGGTTACAGTTTGTAATTGTTTGTCTGCTGGGCTATGTTCTCAAATAATTGTAAGGTATGCTTTCGCCGTAATGCATTTTTGAAATCTGACACCGTGGTTGGATTCCCAAGAAGTTCATCTTTAAACCTATGTAAAATAGTTGTATCTTTTCTGAATTTTTATAATGAATATTTCTGTATTTGAATTTGGCGCGCTCTGCAATCTCACTGGATGTTGGCCAGGTGGTACGCTAGCGTCCCACATACCCTAGAGAGGTTAAGTGACATTGGCATTAAAGCATTAGACCTCTCACTGAAGGCGCCAGTGATACAAAGGTTCTACTTAAATCTGAACTGGTTGGAGATAAGAGTACATGGCCATTAAGGCTAGATCATTTTTCAAGCTGTTCAAACAATCATAGATGAACAGCAGGGTCAAATAATATAAACAGTGGTTACAGAGGGTGCAACCGGTCTGCACCTTATCTGTAAATGCTTGTTGGCTTTTCATTGCCAAGCATTCAGAGATCAAGACAGGAAGTGGGTGTGCGAGAGAGTAGGAGAGAGAGGATCGAAAAACACCGTAACGAGTGGAATATAGCAATATGAATGTCAGTTTATTATGCAGTGTAGATCACGTCCTATTACCCCTCTCAGAGTTTTAAGAATTGTGTGCCAGGACGTTTGTCATTATTGATCGATACCAATTATCTTCCCTCTCTCCCACACTAACCTTACACAATTCAAACTTACAATAGTTTTCTTTCATTATTCAATTTTTTATGCATGAGTATGATGGTTTACTGTTCATTGTTGGCATTTCCTGCCTAATTTTGCCCAACTTGCCAATGAAGTAATCATTAAAAGAATTGCCAACATAAAATGTGATGAATAAGCCATCTGATTAGATGAAAGATGGAGTTGAATGTCTTTCTCTCCATAATTTCAATTAAAGTACTCCAATGTTTTTCCCATCATACTTTATATCATTGATCTAGGCTTCATAGTTGAGTTTAGTCACAAAATGTCTCAATTTGCACAAGTCAGCCAGTCAGATGTGCAGCCAGACTTTTAGCCACTCCTTTTACTCCATCTCTTTCCATCATACATTTTTTAAATTACTCATCAATCCATGGAGCCTTAACAGTTCTAACAGGTGCATGTTTATCAATAATTGGAAGAAGCAATGTCATAAATTCATCAAGTGCAGCGTCTGCATGCTTCTTATTAATCACATCAGACCAAAAAATATCCACATAAGAGTCACAGGTAAATCTTGCATGATCTCTTATACAATATTTTAGGCCCAGCTTTTGGAACTTTGGCTTTCCTGGTGAATAAGCCACGATACTGTGGTCACTGCATCCAATGGGTAAGGATAGAGCTTTAGAACAAAGTTATACAGTATTAGCAAAAATGTGATCGATACATGTGAAAGATCTTGTTCCTGAGTGTTTACAAACACTTTGGTAGGTTGATTAATAACACTGGTTACAGTGAGAAGCTTCCTCTTGAGTGGACAGCTTGATGAAAACAAGTAAATATTCAGGTACACAGGAAAGTAAACTATATCAAGTACATTGTCAAGCATTTCACACATTATTTAGATACTGACTGTTTGCACTTGGTGGCCAATAGCAACATCCCAAAAGAAAAGGCTTTAGATGTGCCAGTGAACCTGCAACCACAACACTTCAATAACACTTGACATAATGTCACGACTCCTACTGAAGGTGGCTCCTCTTCCCGTTCGGGTGGCGCTCGTAGTCGCCGGCCTACTAGCTGCCACTGATTCTTTCCTCTCCCTCCTTGTCTGTTTATTGGTTACACCTGTTATGCATTGTGGTGATTAGTTGGGCTTTATTTGTCAGCCGTCCCGCCTGTTTCTTTGTGCGGGATTGTTTGTGTAACATTTGTGTATGTTGGAGTAGAACGTGTTTGTTCCTGTTCGTGGGTTTTTGCTGGACTGTTTTAGTCCCCGTGTTTGGGGCATTTGTGTTTTAGCGCCCAGTGTTTCGTGGGGTGGCCTATGTTCGCCGTGTGTGCATTAAAGAGCACTACCTTGAACTCTCTGTTTCCTGCGCCTGACTTCACACCCACGACACCCAGATCGTTACACATAAGATATTCTCTAAGCATTACAGTGATATGCCTCTGAACATATACAGCAACACCTCCCCATAAGCATTCCTGTCAAATCAAAACAAATGTTATTTGTAACATGCGCCGAATATAACAGTGAAATGCTTACTTATAAACCCTTAACCAACAATGAAGTTTTAATAAAAATACCTGAAGAAAAATAAAAGTAACAAATAATAAAAAGAGCAGCAGTAAAATAACAATAGCGAGGCAATATACAGGGTGTACCGATACAGAGTCAATGTGCCGGGGCACCGGTTAGTCGAGGCAATATATACATGTAGGTATGCATAGATAACAGAGAGTAGCAGCAGCGTAAAAGAGGGTGGGGGCAATGCAAACAGTCTGGGTAAACATTTGATTAGATCAGTGGTTCCCAACTTTTATAATCTCATATCCTTTCAAACATTCCAGCAGCGCACCCTCTCTAGCACCAGGGTCAGCGCACTCTCAAATGTTGTTTTTTGCCATCACTGTAAGCCTGCCACACACACAATATACAATACATTTATTAAACATTAGAATGAGTGTGATCCACTCTCATATGGGCACGTGGTTGCAAAGTGCATCAGTGTCTTAACAGCGCAATTTGCCAAGTCAGCATACTCTGAGCGCAGCCCAATCCAGAAATCTGGCAGCGGCTTCTGATTAAATTCAATTTTCACAGAGGCGCCTTCTGCAATTTCCTTGAGGCTCTCATGTTCAGATATCAGTAAGTGGATTGGAGGCAAGGCATGAAAGGGATAACGAATCCAGTTGTTATTGTCATCCGTTTCGGGAAAGTACCTGTGTAATTGTGTACCCAACTCACTCAGGTGCTTCGCTATACCACATTTGACATTGTCCATAAGCTTGAGTTCATTTGCATACAAAAAATCATCCAATGATGGTTGACGAAGTGCATGCATCTCATCAGGACTAGAAAGCGGCCTTGGGAAAAGTGGCAAAGATTGGGAGTTGCAAACATAGAATCCTGCTCATGTATTCACTTTAGGGAGTTCTTTTAAACTATTCCCATGAGAAGGACTGTCACAAGGAAGGTATACATTTCACTAATTGTTTACTAATTGTTGTTGTCACCTCACTCCTGGTTCTCTCTACTCCTGTAGCTCCAAGGCATAGCGATTGGTGTCCTCCGCCATGTCTCTCACTGCCTTCTCTGTCAGAAGCAGCTTGAAGCACTCTGCCTCAGAGGTTGATGGCAAAGGGCTTTGCACTCCAGACTAGGACTCATCAAAGCCAACAGCAGGCCCAGGAGTGGTGAAATGGCTGGTGGCCTTCCAGCTACTGTAGACCTCTCGTACTTCACCTACTGTTGGTCTGCCTCCATAACCACAAGCATCTTCAGAGGGACTTGGGACTTCGTCGGTGGGCAAGGGGTAATCAGATTCAGGGTTCTCAATGGCCACAAGGTTGAGGGGAAGCTTCTCACTGTCACTATCAGAAACGGATTCCTCACGTTCATACTCAAACTCATTGACAGAATTTACAATCTCTTGAATTTTCGCATTTGTGAGTTGTCTCCTTTTGAAAGACATAATGCTACAGCTTAGCCCACTAGCATAAAAAATAACACTGAATGGATCCAAGTGAGTGCCAGGGGTGATGTGATTGGCTGCCAGCATGTGCCACTTGTATCAATAAATCACTATCAGAAAATAGTTTTTGTGGTAATAATTTTTTTATTTACTGTTTTATTCACATTTTCAAGTACTGTTGACAAATCGTTCATTCCAATTCTTGCATACTTTTTTGAAGGTTCTACTGATTATGATAAGCTAATGCTAAGATATTTGCCAGCTATGTGCAGCCATTCTTGTTGTCATTGTCATCATTCAATGTATTCTGGGTGTCACGTAAACATCTGTCAGACCAAAGATGCTATAACAAGACGACTGATCATGAGGATGTGAAACCATACCATAAATGATGTTCATCTGTAAACAAAAAAGTAGACTGGTATGTGACTTGTTACACTCAGAGTCAATAATGGGGCATTTAGATGAACTGTTAGCGAAGATGTGAAAAGATTGAGAGGGACTTGACTTGTAGACTGTCTAGTAGTATAATGCTGTGTATGAACACCTACAGTTGTGCTGTTGAGTAGACAAGAACTGCCAACAATAGAGTGAATAGACTAAAATAGTATACTACAGCCCCTCTCCCCCATGCCAAAGAACTGACTGCATGGTTGTGTAAAGTTTGAGGAGCACTTATAGACAGTTTAGTGTATTGGGATTTTGTTTTCTCAAGAGGGTTGGACTTTGACTTGGCCATTCTAACACCTGGATATGTTTATTTTTGAACCATTCCATTCCATTGTAGATTTTGCTTTATGTTTTGGATCATTGTCTTGTTGGAAGACAAATCTCCGTCCCAGTCTCAGGTCTTTTGCAGACTCCATCAGGTTTTCTTCCAGAATGGTCCTGTATTTGGCTCCATCCATCTTCCCATCAATTTTAACCATCTTCCCTGTCCCTGCTGAAGAAAAGCAGGCCCAAACCATGATGCTGCCACCACCATGTTTGACAGTGGGGATGGTGTGTTCAGCTGTGTTGCTTTTATGCCAAACATAACGTTTTGCATTGTTGCCAAAAAGTTCAATTTTGGTTTCATCTGACCAGAGCACCTTCTTCCACATGTTTGGTGTGTCTCCCAGGTGGCTTGTGGCAAACTTTAAACAACACTTTTTATGGATATCTTTAAGAAATGGCTTTCTTCTTGCCACTCTTCCATAAAGGCCAGATTTGTGCAATATACGACTGATTGTTGTCCTATGGACAGAGTCTCCCACCTCAGCTGTAGATCTCAGCAGTTCATCCAGAGTGATCATGGGCCTCTTGGCTGCATCTCTGATCAGTCTTCTCCTTGTATGAGCTGAAGGTTTAGAGGGACGGCCAGGTCTTGGTAGATTTGCAGTGGTCTGATACTCCTTCCATTTCAATATTATCGCTTGCACAGTGCTCCTTGGGATGTTTAAAGCTTGGGAAATATTTTTGTATCCAAATCCGGCTTTAAACTTCTTCACAACAGTATCTCGGACCTGCCTGGTGTGTTCCTTGTTCTTCATGATGCTCTCTGCGCTTTTAACGGACCTCTGAGACTATCACAGTGCAGGTGCATTTATACGGAGACTTGATTACACACAGGTGGATTGTATTTATCATCATTAGTCATTTAGGTCAACATTGGATCATTCAGAGATCCTCACTGAACTTCTGGAGAGAGTTTGCTGCACTGAAAGTAAAGGAGCTGAATAATTTTGCACGGCCAAATTTTCAGTTTTTGATTTGTTAAAAAAGTTTGAAATATCCAATAAATGTCGTTCCACTTCATGATTGTGTCCCACTTGTTGTTGATTCTTCACAAAAAAACACAGTTTTATATCTTTATGTTTGAAGCCTGAAATGTGGCAAAAGGTCGCAAAGTTCAAGGGGGCCGAATACTTTCGCAAGGCACTGTACTATATTGAAGTTGTAGACTACTTGTAAACACACCAACTATGACATGGAAAGATATAGAAGATTTCAGTACGATTTTATACAGTGACTTACACTAGTTCCTTGTGCTGATCTTGATGTTACTACCTCTGCAGATGTTTATGGACTCTAAATAGAACACAGTCATGTCAGCCTCTGCAGTAGTTAGTTAGTTTACGTTAGCTAACAAAGCTATTTTGAGCTTGCAAAGTTACAATCACATTGCCAGATAGCAGATGCTTAATTAAATTAAATTTGATGTTGCCAAAACAGTTTAGCTAGCCCCCAACAACAACTGCTCCCTGGGTTCCGTGGATGTCTATTAAGTCAGCCTCCTGCACCTCTCTGATTCAGAGGGGTTGGGTTAAATGCTGAAGACACATTTTGGTTTAATACATTCAGTTGTGCAACTGATTAGGTACTCCCTTTTACCCTCTCTATTGCAGTGGAAGATATGGACCAGGAAAGGCTATTGCTTTTGGGCAAATTTTCTATAGCTTGCAGTTAAAGAAGAACATAAAAGCAACCTTTTTTATACACTAGTAGAGGTCCTTGGGAAACGCACATACTGAAAATACATAGGACTGTGGACGAACCATGTGACACACCAAGCTTGAGCAGTAGCCGGGTCTTGCCAGGTGAATGTTGAAAGATATGTTGTGTATTTTGAAAACTGATTGAGGAAAGGAATTTGTAATTCATTGTATACTTTATGTTCACATCAGAGTCAAATGTGAAAGGGCAGCCCAGATGACCAAGTGGCTGAACAACATCAGCTCTGGCAAACCAGGTTGTGTAGTACATGAAGGAGACCGTGATACAGAGGACTCAGTGGACCAGAGAGAATGGTGGTGCTCAGGGGCTGTGTTTGACTGTGGGCGTTTGCTGTGGGTGTTTGAGGGAGAAAGACACAGATGAGAGCCAACCAGCGAAAGCACAGCCCCCTTTATTACCGACACATTGTGTCGACAACATCAAAGAGCCATTCCAGACGGAAGTCAGGGGGACTAGTGATTAACTGCAAAGGAAATTTAGTTGTTTGTCTGTCTACAACAACACATTTTGAAGTCATATTGGGTAGTCTCACAAGCATTAGAAACAGCATTTGATGTGGATATGGTTGGAACATCTGAGCTAGGGTGACGTCATCAATGTTTGTGGATAGTTGTCTATAGTGTCTATAGTTTTTGTCGATGTATGTTTCTGTTTGTTAAATAAAAAGTAACCATCAAGTTATTCACTAAACAATATTTTCTTCAGATACACAATGTGACATCACTTTAAGACTTCTGCCAGTAGTCCTCCCAACACCAGTCTAGGAAGACATTTCGACCTAGCGTCAATGAAACCAAAAAGTCCTTCATTGACTTTTAGCTGTAAGTTTAAATAGTGGATAGGCATTGGGAGATTGATGGGGAAATTAGATGATGGCATTTTGTAAACCTTGAATGAAAGGCACATCATTCGAAAATCTGTTACGCATAATTGCACACTCCAAGACATTAGGTAGGTTTCCATCCAATTTGAGACAGATTTTCATGCAAATATTCTAAAATCTGCATAAAACAATATGCACATTTTCCCACCAGAGTTTTTGCAGATAAAAGAAGATGCGTGATGAACATAAAAATTACTTTTGCTATTAAATTCTCATGTTCCTAATACAAAACAACAACACAATGAATTGGTTTCCATCACATTTTCAACTCTACTGATGGTTTTGTACAAAGTTATACAGTATTAGCAAAAATGTGATCGATACATGTGAAAGATCTTGTTCCTGAGTGTTTACAAACACTTTGGTAGGTTGATTAATAACACTGGTTACAGTGAGAAGCTTCCTCTTGAGTGGACAGCTTGATGAAAACAAGTAAATATTCAGGTACACAGGAAAGTAAACTATATCAAGTACATTGTCAAGCATTTCACACATTATTTAGATACTGACTGTTTGCACTTGGTGGCCAATAGCAACATCCCAAAAGAAAAGGCTTTAGATGTGCCAGTGAACCTGCAACCACAACACTTCAATAACACTTGACATAATGTCACGACTCCTACTGAAGGTGGCTCCTCTTCCCGTTAGGGTGGCGCTCGTAGTCGCCGGCCTACTAGCTGCCACTGATTCTTTCCTCTCCCTCCTTGTCTGTTTATTGGTTACACCTGTTATGCATTGTGGTGATTAGTTGGGCTTTATTTGTCAGCCGTCCCGCCTGTTTCTTTGTGCGGGATTGTTTGTGTAACATTTGTGTATGTTGGAGTAGAACGTGTTTGTTCCTGTTCGTGGGTTTTTGCTGGACTGTTTTAGTCCCCGTGTTTGGGGCATTTGTGTTTTAGCGCCCAGTGTTTCGTGGGGTGGCCTATGTTCGCCGTGTGTGCATTAAAGAGCACTACCTTGAACTCTCTGTTTCCTGCGCCTGACTTCACACCCACGACACCCAGATCGTTACACATAAGATATTCTCTAAGCATTACAGTGATATGCCTCTGAACATATACAGCAACACCTCCCCATAAGCATTCCTGTCAAATCAAAACAAATGTTATTTGTAACATGCGCCGAATATAACAGTGAAATGCTTACTTATAAACCCTTAACCAACAATGAAGTTTTAATAAAAATACCTGAAGAAAAATAAAAGTAACAAATAATAAAAAGAGCAGCAGTAAAATAACAATAGCGAGGCAATATACAGGGTGTACCGATACAGAGTCAATGTGCCGGGGCACCGGTTAGTCGAGGCAATATATACATGTAGGTATGCATAGATAACAGAGAGTAGCAGCAGCGTAAAAGAGGGTGGGGGCAATGCAAACAGTCTGGGTAAACATTTGATTAGATCAGTGGTTCCCAACTTTTATAATCTCATATCCTTTCAAACATTCCAGCAGCGCACCCTCTCTAGCACCAGGGTCAGCGCACTCTCAAATGTTGTTTTTTGCCATCACTGTAAGCCTGCCACACACACAATATACAATACATTTATTAAACATTAGAATGAGTGTGATCCACTCTCATATGGGCACGTGGTTGCAAAGTGCATCAGTGTCTTAACAGCGCAATTTGCCAAGTCAGCATACTCTGAGCGCAGCCCAATCCAGAAATCTGGCAGCGGCTTCTGATTAAATTCAATTTTCACAGAGGCGCCTTCTGCAATTTCCTTGAGGCTCTCATGTTCAGATATCAGTAAGTGGATTGGAGGCAAGGCATGAAAGGGATAACGAATCCAGTTGTTATTGTCATCCGTTTCGGGAAAGTACCTGTGTAATTGTGTACCCAACTCACTCAGGTGCTTCGCTATACCACATTTGACATTGTCCATAAGCTTGAGTTCATTTGCATACAAAAAATCATCCAATGATGGTTGACGAAGTGCATGCATCTCACCAGGACTAGAAAGCGGCCTTGGGAAAAGTGGCAAAGATTGGGAGTTGCAAACATAGAATCCTGCTCATGTATTCACTTTAGGGAGTTCTTTTAAACTATTCCCATGAGAAGGACTGTCACAAGGAAGGTATACATTTCACTAATTGTTTACTAATTGTTGTTGTCACCTCACTCCTGGTTCTCTCTACTCCTGTAGCTCCAAGGCATAGCGATTGGTGTCCTCCGCCATGTCTCTCACTGCCTTCTCTGTCAGAAGCAGCTTGAAGCACTCTGCCTCAGAGGTTGATGGCAAAGGGCTTTGCACTCCAGACTAGGACTCATCAAAGCCAACAGCAGGCCCAGGAGTGGTGAAATGGCTGGTGGCCTTCCAGCTACTGTAGACCTCTCGTACTTCACCTACTGTTGGTCTGCCTCCATAACCACAAGCATCTTCAGAGGGACTTGGGACTTCGTCGGTGGGCAAGGGGTAATCAGATTCAGGGTTCTCAATGGCCACAAGGTTGAGGGGAAGCTTCTCACTGTCACTATCAGAAACGGATTCCTCACGTTCATACTCAAACTCATTGACAGAATTTACAATCTCTTGAATTTTCGCATTTGTGAGTTGTCTCCTTTTGAAAGACATAATGCTACAGCTTAGCCCACTAGCATAAAAAATAACACTGAATGGATCCAAGTGAGTGCCAGGGGTGATGTGATTGGCTGCCAGCATGTGCCACTTGTATCAATAAATCACTATCAGAAAATAGTTTTTGTGGTAATAATTTTTTTATTTACTGTTTTATTCACATTTTCAAGTACTGTTGACAAATCGTTCATTCCAATTCTTGCATACTTTTTTGAAGGTTCTACTGATTATGATAAGCTAATGCTAAGATATTTGCCAGCTATGTGCAGCCATTCTTGTTGTCATTGTCATCATTCAATGTATTCTGGGTGTCACGTAAACATCTGTCAGACCAAAGATGCTATAACAAGACGACTGATCATGAGGATGTGAAACCATACCATAAATGATGTTCATCTGTAAACAAAAAAGTAGACTGGTATGTGACTTGTTACACTCAGAGTCAATAATGGGGCATTTAGATGAACTGTTAGCGAAGATGTGAAAAGATTGAGAGGGACTTGACTTGTAGACTGTCTAGTAGTATAATGCTGTGTATGAACACCTACAGTTGTGCTGTTGAGTAGACAAGAACTGCCAACAATAGAGTGAATAGACTAAAATAGTATACTACAGCCCCTCTCCCCCATGCCAAAGAACTGACTGCATGGTTGTGTAAAGTTTGAGGAGCACTTATAGACAGTTTAGTGTATTGGGATTTTGTTTTCTCAAGAGGGTTGGACTTTGACTTGGCCATTCTAACACCTGGATATGTTTATTTTTGAACCATTCCATTCCATTGTAGATTTTGCTTTATGTTTTGGATCATTGTCTTGTTGGAAGACAAATCTCCGTCCCAGTCTCAGGTCTTTTGCAGACTCCATCAGGTTTTCTTCCAGAATGGTCCTGTATTTGGCTCCATCCATCTTCCCATCAATTTTAACCATCTTCCCTGTCCCTGCTGAAGAAAAGCAGGCCCAAACCATGATGCTGCCACCACCATGTTTGACAGTGGGGATGGTGTGTTCAGCTGTGTTGCTTTTATGCCAAACATAACGTTTTGCATTGTTGCCAAAAAGTTCAATTTTGGTTTCATCTGACCAGAGCACCTTCTTCCACATGTTTGGTGTGTCTCCCAGGTGGCTTGTGGCAAACTTTAAACAACACTTTTTATGGATATCTTTAAGAAATGGCTTTCTTCTTGCCACTCTTCCATAAAGGCCAGATTTGTGCAATATACGACTGATTGTTGTCCTATGGACAGAGTCTCCCACCTCAGCTGTAGATCTCAGCAGTTCATCCAGAGTGATCATGGGCCTCTTGGCTGCATCTCTGATCAGTCTTCTCCTTGTATGAGCTGAAGGTTTAGAGGGACGGCCAGGTCTTGGTAGATTTGCAGTGGTCTGATACTCCTTCCATTTCAATATTATCGCTTGCACAGTGCTCCTTGGGATGTTTAAAGCTTGGGAAATATTTTTGTATCCAAATCCGGCTTTAAACTTCTTCACAACAGTATCTCGGACCTGCCTGGTGTGTTCCTTGTTCTTCATGATGCTCTCTGCGCTTTTAACGGACCTCTGAGACTATCACAGTGCAGGTGCATTTATACGGAGACTTGATTACACACAGGTGGATTGTATTTATCATCATTAGTCATTTAGGTCAACATTGGATCATTCAGAGATCCTCACTGAACTTCTGGAGAGAGTTTGCTGCACTGAAAGTAAAGGAGCTGAATAATTTTGCACGGCCAAATTTTCAGTTTTTGATTTGTTAAAAAAGTTTGAAATATCCAATAAATGTCGTTCCACTTCATGATTGTGTCCCACTTGTTGTTGATTCTTCACAAAAAAACACAGTTTTATATCTTTATGTTTGAAGCCTGAAATGTGGCAAAAGGTCGCAAAGTTCAAGGGGGCCGAATACTTTCGCAAGGCACTGTACTATATTGAAGTTGTAGACTACTTGTAAACACACCAACTATGACATGGAAAGATATAGAAGATTTTAGTACGATTTTATACAGTGACTTACACTAGTTCCTTGTGCTGATCTTGATGTTACTACCTCTGCAGATGTTTATGGACTCTAAATAGAACACAGTCATGTCAGCCTCTGCAGTAGTTAGTTAGTTTACGTTAGCTAACAAAGCTATTTTGAGCTTGCAAAGTTACAATCACATTGCCAGATAGCAGATGCTTAATTAAATTAAATTTGATGTTGCCAAAACAGTTTAGCTAGCCCCCAACAACAACTGCTCCCTGGGTTCCGTGGATGTCTATTAAGTCAGCCTCCTGCACCTCTCTGATTCAGAGGGGTTGGGTTAAATGCTGAAGACACATTTTGGTTTAATACATTCAGTTGTGCAACTGATTAGGTACTCCCTTTTACCCTCTCTATTGCAGTGGAAGATATGGACCAGGAAAGGCTATTGCTTTTGGGCAAATTTTCTATAGCTTGCAGTTAAAGAAGAACATAAAAGCAACCTTTTTTATACACTAGTAGAGGTCCTTGGGAAACGCACATACTGAAAATACATAGGACTGTGGACGAACCATGTGACACACCAAGCTTGAGCAGTAGCCGGGTCTTGCCAGGTGAATGTTGAAAGATATGTTGTGTATTTTGAAAACTGATTGAGGAAAGGAATTTGTAATTCATTGTATACTTTATGTTCACATCAGAGTCAAATGTGAAAGGGCAGCCCAGATGACCAAGTGGCTGAACAACATCAGCTCTGGCAAACCAGGTTGTGTAGTACATGAAGGAGACCGTGATACAGAGGACTCAGTGGACCAGAGAGAATGGTGGTGCTCAGGGGCTGTGTTTGACTGTGGGCGTTTGCTGTGGGTGTTTGAGGGAGAAAGACACAGATGAGAGCCAACCAGCGAAAGCACAGCCCCCTTTATTACCGACACATTGTGTCGACAACATCAAAGAGCCATTCCAGACGGAAGTCAGGGGGACTAGTGATTAACTGCAAAGGAAATTTAGTTGTTTGTCTGTCTACAACAACACATTTTGAAGTCATATTGGGTAGTCTCACAAGCATTAGAAACAGCATTTGATGTGGATATGGTTGGAACATCTGAGCTAGGGTGACGTCATCAATGTTTGTGGATAGTTGTCTATAGTGTCTATAGTTTTTGTCGATGTATGTTTCTGTTTGTTAAATAAAAAGTAACCATCAAGTTATTCACTAAACAATATTTTCTTCAGATACACAATGTGACATCACTTTAAGACTTCTGCCAGTAGTCCTCCCAACACCAGTCTAGGAAGACATTTCGACCTAGCGTCAATGAAACCAAAAAGTCCTTCATTGACTTTTAGCTGTAAGTTTAAATAGTGGATAGGCATTGGGAGATTGATGGGGAAATTAGATGATGGCATTTTGTAAACCTTGAATGAAAGGCACATCATTCGAAAATCTGTTACGCATAATTGCACACTCCAAGACATTAGGTAGGTTTCCATCCAATTTGAGACAGATTTTCATGCAAATATTCTAAAATCTGCATAAAACAATATGCACATTTTCCCACCAGAGTTTTTGCAGATAAAAGAAGATGCGTGATGAACATAAAAATTACTTTTGCTATTAAATTCTCATGTTCCTAATACAAAACAACAACACAATGAATTGGTTTCCATCACATTTTCAACTCTACTGATGGTTTTGTCACAAACGAATGCATTATATAGCAAATGGGCCCACTTTGGTCTTGGCACATGAGCTCTAGCCAACATCTCACACATACAGTAGGTGTAGGCTATCTACATTATGAGATTATGATGGATAAGAGCGATATTATTTGTATCTTTCAAACCCAGCTAAGCATTGATCATCATGTCACCAGAATAAGACCCTCATGATTTATTGGAAAGGAGCATCAAGCTCATCACCTTGCACATTCACCATCCTGTGAAGTTCATCATCATTTCAATTCGATCTTATGTAGCAAAACTCGAAATTGTGTTTTTACATTAGATAAAAGTAGAGACTCAGAGCTACAAAATGGTATATCATAAACTGCAGTTGAGGAGCAATGGGAAAGTAATTCTGCTTTGAAAGTTGATAAACACCTACTGGAGAGCTCTTCTTTGTCTACACCCATTCAGCATCGTTCACACCCTCTTAAACCTTAGCCCCACCTCACGTGGGAGGCCCTGTGCTAACCAGAGTGAGAAGTGTAGTAAACAACCAAAGATTTCAAGATAAAAAATTGTAAAATTACTTCCCTACAATAAGGAAAAACTCCAGGTAAAAATACACACTATATTTCTTGGCCTATATCCTAATCTGATTTAGCTGCAGGTCATGTTGTTCTTCACATTACTGTCTCTGGTAAACACAAACTATATCAAGAAAATTCCAAGTTTATTTGGTTACAGAAGGTGTAAACAGTACAGTGGAATGGTTTCTTGCATATTTGCGTAGTAGCAATATCAAAAATATTAGATGATGCTTACCCAGACACACTTGTCTAAATTGATGGTTTATGTGAAAGAAGTGCTATAATCCCCAGCCACATCTTGCTAAGTGAATGGGTCTCTACAGAAGGTGTAAACGTTACAATGAAATGGTTACTTGCATATTTGCAATATCAAAAATAGAAAGTGTCAATACCAGTAGAGAAGTAATAAAATAATATACAGTATGTACAAGAACAATATCAATAAAGATTACAGTGATAATGGTGACAGACTAGGTAGTTACAGTGCATTCAGAAAGTATTCAGACCCCTTGACTTTTTTCACAATTTGTTACATTACAGCCATATTCTAAAATGGATTAAATTGTTATTTTTCCTCATCAATCTACACGCAAAAACTGTTCTTTGTAAATGAAATTTATTAACAATTAAAAATATACTGAAATGTCACATTTACATAAGTATTCAGAGCTTTACTCAGTACTTTGTTGAAGCATTTTTGGCAGAGATTACAGCCTCAAATCCTCTTGGGTATGATGCTACACGTACCTCTGAAAAATACACAAATAATGCGAGATCAATAAAAGTAGTGGCAATCATGTTGGAGGTCAATTTTAAAAATCTAAAGATATGTTGTCATCTATTCCTTGTAGAGATGCCACACGGCTGCTTTTGTCACATGACATGGCAGCAGCTTTCCACCAAAGTGTTTGTGTCCTAGGTGGCGTCCTTGTAATACTATTGCATTATCTTTTGCATAGTTGTTGATAAAGTTCACTACTCGCTGCAAGTCCTCATGCTTCAGGTGTAACCTGTGCATGCTTGGGGCAGCTCTCTTTTTGATGGGAGGCATTAGGCCATTCTCCTTGTATGACTGGAGGAGAATCAGGCGTGTTCTACTGATGCTGAAAGACAAATTCCTAATACAATAGATGGCCGTAATCACCGCCATACACACCTGGCTAACTTGATGGGTCATGTAATCATATTTCGAAGTGGAGTCTTTTGTTTAGACATTTAGCTAGTTAGCTAGCTAAACAGTGAACCATAATCCCAACCCATAGAGTACTAGCAATACAAACCAATTTTCATAGTTAGCTAAAGCCACCCAACCAGGTTCAATGTTAGTTATCTAGCTAACACTAGGCTATAACTAGCAATACAAATGCATTTCTGAGAAATGATTAATATTACTACACAGATCGTACACGTACCGCTAGCTAATGAGCCAGCCAGCTAATTTTAGCTAGCTAGCTAACATTACACTAACTTGGAGTCTTTTGTGAAGACATGTAGCTACAGTAGCTAGCTAGCTAAACAATGAACTGTAATCCCAAGACATAGAGTACTAGCAATACAAACTGATTGTTAGACTCTTACCTGTATACATGGATGATCGCTTCACAGCAGACTGCAAGCCTTTCATTAAATAAGACGTCCTGTGTCATTTCCATTTTGTTTGTAAAGCTTGCTTGGCCCATTGTACCAAGTCACTCTGGTTCACACTGACGGTGTGCAATGCTTTAAGAATCATCAGATCTTTCTCCCTCTCTGTCACGGATGCCATGGTTGCATTTAGTTTGACGATGTAATCCAGAGAAACACTTTTGAAGGTCTCCGTGATATCTTGAAAAAGCTGCAGTAGGAAGGATTATATACACATACCGTGCAGCTCATATTATAGACAGAAGGTGCTACTTGGCAAACTATCTGAACTCATCTGAAATGCAGGCAACATAAATTAATTATTTGAAATGCAATATTGTATTTTGATTGTGTGTGTAGGAAAGGAGGGCGTTGGATGGTAGAGAAGCAAAAATATGCAAGCAAAATTGAAAACAGGATGACTAAAAAAAGGACCCAGCTGCTGGATCAATCCCTCACCCCAATGTGGTGTGTTTATGTCACAACTCAACACACTGTGTTTGTTTTAACCCAGCAATACCGTATAATTTACCCAGCAGTTGGGTCAAGCACTCAACCCAAAGCGCTGGATTAAAAGCATAATCCAAACCCGCTGGGTTGAAATAACCCAATGCTGTGTTAGCCCGATATTATTTTTAACCCAGCATTTTGTAGAGTAACAATAATTCATTTGGGAAATATTATATGAATTTTCAAAGTAGGCGTAATTCAATTTCTACCTTTTAAGATGCAAATATAGAATTTGAGTAATTGTTTTCAGTTTCCTAATTTAGTTTTGTTTTCTGATTGTTTCAGTGCATGCATACAAAAAGCTTTGGACGAAGGACTTCCACAGGGTTGCCATCTCAAAAGTTCACTCAAAATGGCAATAGTTCTGAACTTGAGTTTGATTTAGTTTTGTTGTTTTAATTATTACATTTTTTTTATTGTTTTTTTTATTTCACCTTTATTTAACCAGGTAGGCTAGTTGAGAACAAGTTCTAATTTGCAACTGCGACCTGGCCAAGATAAAGCATAGCAGTGTGAGCAGACAACACAGAGTTACACATGGAGTAAACAATTAACAAGTCAATAACACAGTAGAAAACAAAGGGGGAGTCTATATACAATGTGTGCAAAAGGCATGAGGAGGTAGGCGAATAATTACAATTTTGCAGATTAACACTGGAGTGATAAATGATCAGATGGTCATGTACAGGTAGAGATATTGGTGTGCAAAAGAGCAGAAAAGTAAATAAATAAAAACAGTATGGGGATGAGGTAGGTGAAAATGGGTGGGCTATTTACCAATAGACTATGTACAGCTGCAGCGATCGGTTAGCTGCTCAGATAGCTGATGTTTGAAGTTGGTGAGGGAGATAAAAGTCTCCAACTTCAGCGATTTTTGCAATTCGTTCCAGTCACAGGCAGCAGAGTACTGGAACGAAAGGCGGCCAAATGAGGTGTTGGCTTTAGGGATGATCAGTGAGATACACCTGCTGGAGCGCGTGCTATGGATGGGGGTTGCCATCGTGACCAGTGAGCTGAGATAAGGCGGAGCTTTACCTAGCATGGACTTGTAGATGACCTGGAGCCAGTGGGTCTGGCGACGAATATGTAGCGAGGGCCAGCCGACTAGAGCATACAAGTCGCAGTGGTGGGTGGTATAAGGTGCTTTAGTGACAAAACGGATGGCACTGTGATAGACTGCATCCAGTTTGCTGAGTAGAGTGTTGGAAGCCATTTTGTAGATGACATCGCCGAAGTCGAGGATCGGTAGGATAGTCAGTTTTACTAGGGTAAGCTTGGCGGCGTGAGTGAAGGAGGCTTTGTTGCGGAACAGAAAGCCGACTCTTGATTTGATTTTCGATTGGAGATGTTTGATATGAGTCTGGAAGGAGAGTTTGCAGTCTAGCCAGACACCTTGGTACTTATAGATGTCCACATATTCTAGGTCGGAACCATCCAGGGTGGTGATGCTAGTCGGGCATGCGGGTGCAGGCAGTGATCGGTTGAAAAGCATGCATTTGGTTTTACTAGCGTTTAAGAGCAGTTGGAGGCCACGGAAGGAGTGTTGTATGGCATTGAAGCTTGTTTGGAGGTTAGATAGCACAGTGTCCAATGACGGGCCGAAAGTATATAGAATGGTGTCGTCTGTGTAGAGGTGGATCAGGGAATCGCCCGCAGCAAGAGCAACATCATTGATGTATACAGAGAAAAGAGTCGGTCCGAGAATTGAACCCTGTGGCACCCCCATAGAGACTGCCAGAGGACCGGACATGCCCTCCGATTTGACACACTGAACTCTGTCTGCAAAGTAATTGGTGAACCAGGCAAGGCAGTCATCCGAAAAACCGAGGCTACTGAGTCTGCCGATAAGAATATGGTGATTGACAGAGTCGAAAGCCTTGGCAAGGTCGCTGAAGACGGCTGCACAGTACTGTCTTTTATCGATGGCGGTTATGATATCGTTTAGTACCTTGAGTGTGGTGCACCCGTGACCGGCTCGGAAACCAGATTGCACAGCGGAGAAGGTACAGTGGGATTCGAGATGGTCAGTGACCTGTTTGTTGACTTGGCTTTCGAAGACCTTAGATAGGCAGGGCAGGATGGATATAGGTCTGTAACAGTTTGGGTCCAGGGTGTCTCCCCCTTTGAAAAGGGGGATGACTGCGGCAGCTTTCCAATCCTTGGGGATCTCAGACGAGGGGGTTGCGACAATGGTGGCGGATAGTTTCAGAAATAGAGGGTCCAGATTGTCAAGCCCAGCTGATTTGTACGGGTCCAGGTTTTGCAGCTCTTTCAGAACATCTGCTATCTGGATTTGGGTAAAGGAGAACCTGGAGAGGCTTGGGCGAGGAGCAGCGGGGGGGGGGGGCGGGGCTGTTGGCCGAGCTTGAAGTAGCCAGGCGGAAGGCATGGCCAGCCGTTGAGAAATGCTTATTGAAGTTTTCGATAATCATGGATTTATCGGTGGTGACCGTGTTACCTAGCCTCAGTGCAGTGGGCAGCTGGGAGGAGGTGCTCTTGTTCTCCATGGACTTCACAGTGTCCCAGAACTTTTTGGAGTTGGAGCTACAGGATGCAAACTTCTGCCTGAAGAAGCTGGCCTTAGCTTTCCTGACTGACTGCGTGTATTGGTTCCGGGCTTCCCTGAACAGTTGCATATCACGGGGACTATTCGATGCTATTGCAGTCCGCCACAGGATGTTTTTGTGCTGGTCGAGGGCAGTCAGGTCTGGGGTGAACCAAGGGCTGTATCTGTTCTTAGTTCTGCATTTTTTGAACGGAGCATGCTTATCTAAAATGGTGAGGAGGTTACTTTTAAAGAATGACCAGGCATCCTCAACTGACGGGATGAGGTCAATGTCCTTCCAGGATACCCGGGCCAGGTCAATTAGAAAGGCCTGCTCACAGAAGTGTTTTAGGGAGCGTTTGACAGTGATGAGGGGTGGTCGTTTGACTGCGGCTCCGTAGCGGATACAGGCAATGAGGCAGTGATCGCTGAGATCCTGGTTGAAGACAGCTGAGGTGTATTTGGAGGTTCAGTTGGTCAGGATGACGTCTATGAGGGTGCCCTTGTTTACAGAGTTAGGGTTGTACCTGGTGGGTTCCTTGATGATTTGTGTGAGATTGAGTGCATCTAGCTTAGATTGTAGGACTGGCGGGGTGTTAAGCATATCCCAGTTTAGGTCACCTAACAGAACAAACTCTGAAGCTAGATGGGGGGCGATCAATTCACAAATGGTGTCCAGGGCACAGCTGGGAGCTGAGGGGGGTCGGTAGCAGGCGGCAACAGTGAGAGACTTATTTCTGGAGAGAGTAATTTTCAAAATTAGTAGTTCGAACTGTTTGGGTATGAACCTGGAAAGTATGACATTACTTTGCAGGCTATCTCTGCAGTAGACTGCAACTCCTCCCCCTTTGGCAGTTCTATCTTGACGGAAGATGTTATAGTTGGGTATGGAAATCTCTGAAATTTTGGTGGCCTTCCTGAGCCAGGATTCAGACACAGCAAGGACATCAGGGTTAGCAGAGTGTGCTAAAGCAGTGAGTAAAACAAACTTAGGGAGGAGGCTTCTGATGTTGACATGCATGAAACCAAGGCTTTTTCGATCACAGCAGTCAACAAATGAGGGTGCCTGGGGACATGCAGGGCCTGGGTTTACCTCCACATCACCCGCGGAACAGAGAAGGAGTAGTATGAGGGTGCGGCTAAAGGCTATCAAAACTGGTCGCCTAGAGCGTTGGGGACAGAGAATAAGAGGAGCAGGTTTCTGGGCATGGTAGAATATATTCAGGGCATAATACGCAGACAGGGGTATGGTGGGGTGCGGGTACAGCGGAGGTAAGCCCAGGCACTGGGTGATGATGAGAGAGGTTGTATCTCTGGACATGCTGGTTGTAATGGGTGAGGTCACCGCATGTGTGGGAGGTGGGACAAAGGAGTTATCAGGGGTATGAAGAGTGGAACTAGGGGCTCCATTGTGAACTAAAACAATGATAACTAACCTGAACAACAGTATACAAGGCATATTGACATTTGAGAGAGACATACAGCGAGGCATACAGTAATCACAGGTGTTGAGTTGGGAAAGCTAGCTAAAACAGTAGGTGAGACAACAGCTAATCAGCTAGCACAACAACAGCAGGTAAAATGGCGTTGACTAGGCAACGGGGCCAACAGATAAAACAAACAAGCAGAATGGAGTACCGTGATTAATGGACAGTCCAGCGTGCATCAGCTATGTAGCCAAGAGATCAGTGTCCAGGGGGCAGCGGTGGATGGGCAGGGAAGCTGGACTGGCGAGTGTTATCCAGGTTAAAAAAACTAACAATGACTAAATAGCTTGTAGCTAGTTAGCTGGTTAGCTTCTGGGGGTTCTTGAGTGTGTACTAAAAATTAAAAATAATAGCGATTCCGTATCACATTGGGTGAGGCAGGTTTCCGGAAGGTATAAACAAGTTAAAAATCAAAAAGAGATAGAAAGTAAATATTGATCCAGTGAGTGTTTGGGACGCGGCGATTCAGACGGTTAGCAGGCCTGTGCTAACAAGCTAACAGTTTGTAGGCCCGGGCTAAACAAGGTAGCAGTTAGCGGACCGGAGCTGGACCAGATAGCAGTTAGCAGGCCGAATTAGCAAGCAGGGAGATAGCGAGGGCTAGAGAGTTATCCTTTGGGGGACGTCGCGATGGGGTGAGTCTGTTTATTCCTCTTCATGCGGTGACATCGATAGACCGGTCGTGGGCCCGGGTATTGTAGCCCAGGAGTATGCTACGGTGGTAGCACAGGTGCGCTGGCCGGGCTAGCTTCAAGCTAAGTGGGTGGAAACGCTAGCCAGGAGTAATCATCCGGGGTTGCGGTTTAGCTAGATAGCTAGTTGTGAAGATCCAGCTGAAAAATGTTCCGTTTGCGGTGGGAATCCGGGAATGAATCCGGGGATGAAAAATAAATAGGTCCGTTATGCTCTGGTTAGAGTCGCGTTGTTCGAACTGGCGAGAGCTTTCCGAGCTAAAGGTTAGTTGATGACTGCTAGCATAGCTGGTGGTTAGCTGGCTAGCTTCAGTTGAGGGGTTCCGGTTCCGAAGTAAATATAAATACTTTAGGAAAAATAGCTACATTGGGTGAGGCGGGTTGCAGGAGAGTATTGGAAGCTTAGGTTTAGCAAAATGTTTTTAAAGAGATATGCGAAGAAAAATATGTAAAAAAACGAAAAAGAAACGATATATACAAGGGACACGACACGACAGGACGACTTACTGCCACGCCATCTTGGAAAAATCTTGTCAATTATATTTAAAACTTCCAGTGGTTAATTAATCAATTGCTCGGTTATCACTAGGCTCATGTAAATAATTCTGTAGTTGGCCCTTTAAACATCCGAAGGTCATAATCCCCCTAGTGTTCACATGTCTCTCATGTAAATGTTGTTGCTACAGTGGGGCAAAAAAGTATTTAGTCAGCCACCAATTGTGCAAGTTCTTACTTAAAAATACTTACTTAAAAAAAGACTTACTTAAAAAGATGAGAGAGGCCTGTAATTTTCATCATAGGTACACTTCATCTATGACAGACAAAATGAGAAAAAAAATCCAGAAAATCACATTGTAGGATTTTTATTGAATTTATTTGCAAATGATGGTGGAAAATAAGTATTTGGTCAATAACAAACAAGCAAGATTTCTGGCTCTCACAGGCCTGTAACTTCTTCTTTAAGAGGCTCCTCTGTCCTCCACTCGTTACCTGTATTAATGGCACCTGTTTGAACTTGTTATCAGTATAAAATACACCCGTCCACAACCTCAAACAGTCACACTCCAAACTCCACTATGGCCAAGACCAAAGAGCTGTCAAAGGACACCAGAAACAAAATTGTAGACCTGCACCAGGCTCGGAAGATTCAATCTGCAATAGGTAAGCAGCTTGGTTTGAAGAAATCAACTGTGGGAGCAATTATTAGGAAATGGAAGACATACAAGACCACTGATAATCTCCCTCGATCTGGGGCTCCACGCAAGATCTCACCCCGTGGGGTCAAAATGATCACAAGAACGGTGAGCAAAAATCCCAGAACCATACGGGGGGACCTAGTGAATGACCTGCAGAGAGCTGGGACCATCAGGAAGCCTACCATCAGTAACACACTACGCCGCCAGGGACTCAAATCCTGCAGTGCCAGATGTGTACCCCTGCTTAAGCCAGTACATGTTCAGGCCCGTCCGAAGTTTGCTAGAGAGCATTTGGATGATCCAGAAGAAGATTGGGAGAATGTCATATGGTCAGATGAAACCAAAATATAATTTTTTGGTAAAAACTCAACTTGTCGTGTTTGGAGGACAAAGAATGCTGAGTTGCATCCAAAGAACACCATACCTACTGTGAAGCATGGGGGTGGAAACATCATGCTTTGGGGCTGTTTTTCTGCAAAGGGACCAGGACGACTGATCCGTGTAAAGGAAAGAATGAATGGGGCCATGTATCGTGAGATTTTGAGTGAAAACCTCCTTCCATCAGCAAGGGCATTGAAGATGAAACGTGTCTGGGTCTCTCAGCATTACAATGATCCCAAACACACAGCCCGGGCAACGAAGGTGTGGCTTCGTAAGAAGCATTTCAAGGTCCTGGAGTGGCCTAGCCAGTCTCCAGATCTCAACCCCATAGGAAATCTTTGGAGGGACTTGAAAGTCCGTGTTGCCCAGCAACAGCCCCAAAACATCACTACTCTAGAGGAGATCTGCATGGAGGAATGGGCCAAAATACCAGCAACAGGGTGTGAAAACCTTGTGAAGACTTACAGAAAATGTTTGACCTCTGTCATTGCCAACAAAGGGTATATAACAAAGTATTGAGAAACTTTTGTTATTGACCAAATACTTATTTGCCACCATAATTTGCAAATAAATAAATAAAAAATCCTACAATGTGATTTTCTGGAGAAAAAAAATTATAATTTTGTCTGTCATAGTTGAAGTGTACCTATGATGAATATTACAGGCCTCTCTCATCTTTTTAAGTGGGAGAACTTGCACAATTGGTGGCTGACTAAATACTTTTTTGCCCCACTGTACATACAAATATTAAATAAACAATTAATTTGGGAAATATCCTGTCTTTGCTATTTTCTTCTTTACACACACAGGGGTACTCAAGAGTGAGGCAACCATTGCATCTGTGTTTTGGAATGGATGATGTCAATGCCCTATGTTATGATTGAATGTTTGAGGAGGCTCTATGGTGTTTCTTTGAAAAGGCCAACATCCTATTTTACTATTTTAGGAGGAAGTCAAACAAACTCAGTTGGATCTTATCGTCGAGACTAGGTCCTCTAGACAATGTTTTTGTTTCTTCATGAATAAGTTGATAGTGAAAGGCTGTCTTTGTTGTTGACTTGAATAGCTAATGTTTGGTCTATTCCTTTCACATTTGCGTCCACACTCTCCGCATTTGAATGGTAATATACAGTACATTAAACTGATATTTTCACTGTAGTTCTCTTAAACAAAGATTCTGTTTAAATTCTTAGTGTTACAACTAATTCCTGTAATTTTGGGTAACCACTGTAAATTATAGGTGTTACAGTAATTTACAGGCTACTTTGCAGCGAGCAATTGACTACAAATTTATAAAACACAGTAACTTTGTTTTTTATATTTACAGTACATTTACTTTAACTTACTTGCTACTTTGCTGACAGTAATTTTCTGTTAAAACTACAGGAAATGTTTTACAGTGTAGTGGTCCTGCCTATCTGACAGAGTCATGAATTCATAACATGATGGATCATTCAAGTGGAACTGAAAGATAGCTATTGTATCCTCAGCTATTTTAACTTAGGAATGAGGGCAGTGATGGCATACGGCGTGTAGCGACTACTCAATAGGCAAATTTCTTGAGGAGGGATACATACTGTACTTGATTACCAAAATGAGAGTTGACGTGACGTATAATGTCTCTTACAGAGGATAACTGATGGCATGTAATAATATGTAATAATATGGCACTATAACAAATGCCAACACTGGTGTACTTACACAAAAACTCCAAAAAGCAGAACTCGTATGCCAGTCTCCATCACCAGAGCTCTTATGTTTTTCCTCCGGTCTGGGAGCGACATATTTATGAATCTTGAGACAATCCGTGTGGTTTAATTGACAAGCAGGGGCAGTCAATTCTCTGTGCTCACTTCATAAAATAATCCACCTTTCAACAAGGGCTTATTCATTGTCAGGCACTATAGGAAGCAGTTTGCGTATCCACACGTCGTGCACATCTGTCGCGACTTGGTCAGCTGAAATGGAATATTCCCTCCCTGCCGCCTCCTTTCTTCGCCACTGTAGCTCCACCGTCGGAGGTTTTGGGGAGAATTCTCCCTACTGCACCTCAATTGATAAATGCTCCACCTTTATTGCATGAATGTCTCATTCGTCCGTTCCATCAATTAGCCAATTAGGTGAGAAACGGGAGAGAACGGTGGACACGCAGCTATGGGAGACTCCTGAAAATATGGAGACTCTAAGAGGAGAGAGAGAGAGGAAAAAAGGGAGAGGGGACATATGATGCTGAGCGGATTATGGGGAGTTGTCTCCTTTTCATTGCCCCGTCTACCAGATACAATCAAGAAGCTTACAGACAAAAAATAATATGTAAATTGTTGGTAGGCTATGTGCACTGTAAAGGGGTTGCCGTGAATTTGACAGTAGCTTACAGGCAGCTCAGTGGCAATTAAGTTAGGCATACTGTATTTCATATTGCAGTCCACCTTCTGTAATCTAAATACACAATAAAATCAAGTACTGTGTAATGAAACAGCGTACAATATCATAAAATTGACTATATTATGTGTAAAAAAGTAAATGCTACCGTAGCCATGATGAATAAATGAATTTCATTAAGGGGTTTGTATTCAGTATTTTACTGTAATTACAAAGGATTGCTAGGTAATGCACAGCAAATAATCAACTGTTGAATCAACAATGACAGTGTTGCATGTAACACTGGGCCAGTGTCTTTGAAGGTCCACAATTTTGTTACACTTTGTCGGTGCGACATTATCTAAAATTATTTTGACCAACAGGTGCCACTAGTGTACACTGTCGATCAAAGCCTCGAGTAATAAACCTATTTTCGACACAATTGGCTGGAAATGCTAAATGCTTCAGGAAGCTTAGTATCCCCATCACTATTAGGAACCTCCTGGTTTACAAAAAACATCAAGGCCTGCAAGTCACATTATGCTGGTTAGGACATCCAGCATTTTGAACTTCTATTCAGAATCAATCAATTTAATGTATTTATAAAGCCCTTTTCACATCAGCAGTTGTCACAAAGTGCTTATACAGAAACCTAACCTAAAATCCAAAAGTGCAAGAAATGCAGACGCTCAGTGGCTAGGAAAAACTCCCTAGAAAAGCATTAACTTAGGAAGAAACAGAGCAGATATAGGATCTGAGGGGTTGCGAGGTCTCTTCCGGCAAAGACTGTCAAGGTTAGGAAAATTGTTAGAAGGAGACTACTTAAACCATTTAAAATGGAAAAATCGTTTCAGTAACAGGTGCAATAAATCTAACTAACTGATTGGATTAGTTTAATCAATCAATCAATGTACATGCAAAAACACAGACAATAAAAACAATCCTAAAAAATGTAGTTGCAGTTGAGCATGCTGGGAAATATGATAATGATGGCCATGGTTTTGATGGGAATGTTTTACTCTCCACAGAATAAAACTGACACAATCCCAATCTCACACTCAATCACAAACCCTGTTTTTTTTACACCACTGAGTGTTATTTCCACTCTTATAGAGTTAATTCACCTCTTGAATCAACACAAAAAATTGTACATTTTAAAATCAACACTAGATCTCTGGCCAATACAGCAGATCAATTAACATTTGGTGTTTTAAATCACTTGCACTTCTAGATGTTAACAAAGGCTTCCAAACTGGCAACGACTGCAGGGCAAAACAGACCAAAAGCACATGGCAATATGCTCAACCATTTAAAGATGGATTTCAGATATTATTTTACGTTTCCTTTTAAAAAGCGATATTGCAAGTATAAATATGTTTTGAGCAAAATAGTAATTTTTAACTTTCTTTGCGTTCTCAAATTGCCACCCTCAGACCAATTGGAAGGCATTACGTCATTGGCCATAACCCCACCCCTTCTGTAAGTTAGGTTACCTGGATGCAGAGTTGCTTACTGCTATCGGTAATCCAGTAACATTGTTTTGGAGAAAGTCACAGAACATCTCAGGATGCAAGACACCCAAGCCAATTTAAAAAAAATCTTTAAACAAGTCCAGAATGCCGGCAAAGAAAGTTGAATTTTTTTGGGAAAGTTGAGTCAGACAATGTTCATTGCAAATCAAAATCACATTGTATTTGTCACATGCGCCGAATACAGCAGGTGTAGACCTTTCAGTGAAATGCTTACTTACAAGCCCTTAACCAACAATGTAGTTTTAAGGAAAACAACCATTAAGAAAGTATTTATTAAAATAAACGGAAGTAAAACAATAGAAAAAAAAACTAACAATTAAAGAGCAACAATAAAATAACAGTAATGAGGCTATATACAGAGGGTACCGGTACAGAGTCAATGTGCGGGGGCACAGGTTAGTCGAGATAATTGAGGTAATATGTACATGTAGGAAGAGGTACAGTGACTATGCATAGATTATAAACAGAGAGCAGCAGCAGCATAAAAATGGAGGAGGGGGGGCAATGTGTATAGTCTGGGTAGCCATTTGATTAGCTGTTCAAGAGTCTTGGGGGTGGAAGCTGTTAAGAAGCCTTTTGGACCTAGACTTGGTGCCAGTACCACTTGCCGTGCGGTAGCAGAGAGAACAGTCTGCGATTAGGGTAGCTTGAGCCTTTGGAAATATTTAGGGCCTTCCACTGATACCGCCTGGTATAGAGATCCAGGATGGCAGGAAGCTTGGCCCCAGTGAGGTACTGGGCCGTACGCACTACCTTCTGTAGTGCCTTGCGGCCGTTGACTGAGCAGTTGCCATACCAGGCATTGTTGCAACCACTGAGGATGCTCTAGATGGTGCAGCTACAGAACCTTTTGAGGATCTGAGGACCCATGCCAAATCTTTTCAGTCTCCTGAGGGGGGAAAGGCGTTGTTGTGCCTTCTTCAAGACTGTGTTGGTGTGTTTGGACCATGCTAGTTTTGTTTGTGATGTGGACACCAAGTAATTGTGTAATGTGACAAGATACAGAACGGCAGGCAGGCTCAGGGTCAGTGTAGGCAGAATGGTCAAAACCGGGAAAAACTAGAAAACATGAACTAGAACAGACAGGAGAAAAACTCTGGTAGGTTTCACCAAACAAAACGAACTGGCAACAGACAAACAGAGAACACAGGTATAAATACACTGGGCATAATGGGGAAGATTGGCGACAGCTGGAGGGAGGTGGAGACAAGCACAAAGACAGGTGAAAGAGATCAGGGTGTGGCAGATCTCCCCTACCACACAATCATGAGATTGCTGATTTTTTGGGAAGGTGCTTAAAAGGCTGTGGGACTTGGGAGTCAGAGATTGTTTTTGCAAATGAAAGGAAAATATGTGGATTTCCCTCAACTGCAAGATAAAGAATGGTTGATTGATTTTGCCTTCACCGTGGACATCATGGCCCTCATGAAAGAACTGAATTCCAAACTACAAGGGAAGGGTCTTTTTGCAGATCACATGTACAACCTTGTCAAAACCTTCAAGGGAAAATTACTCCTCCTGAACAGCCAAGTAGAAGCCAACAATCTCACACAACTTCCGACATTACTAGTCTGTTCCCTATCAGATGACTAGCAAAAGAAGTATGCATCGCTGCTGCGTGCTTTGAAAGGTGAGTTTTCTCGTCATTTTGTGGATTTCAAAGTATAGGAAAATGACATGCTGTTGGTTTCTTCTCCTTTCACCTTGAATGTGGATAATGCTCCCACTGACCTGCAACTTGAGCTTATCGATCTTCAGTATGAGGCAGTGATTGGAGAACTATTCAAAACAATGTCACTGATGAGGATCTATGCATCTCTCGATGAACAAAACTTTCCAAAGATTATGAGTCATTCTCGGAAGGTGTTTGTACTGTTTGGGTCAACCTATGTATGTGAACAGACATTTTTAGTGATGAAATACAACACAGATCATCTCTTACTGATTCTCACCTCTCAGCAACCCTGCACATAGCAACGTCAGAAACTATACCTGACGTCAATGCCCGTCAGAGACTTCACTCCTCACACTGATTGAGTTGTTTCAATGTAATGTTGAGCTCTCTCTTTCTTGTGTTTTTGTGCATACCCGTTAACAAAAATTCTGTCTGTGGTGCTGAATGCACAGCATACTTTTCCCACCATGTAGTTCATTGCATTTTTAATAATGAAATGACCTATCAAAAGGAGAACATGGATGTGGTTTATTTCTGTGCATGTTAAAAAAGTAAAATAAGTAGCATATCTGGACGTGATTTACAGTAGATATATGGGTCAACAGTCATACACATGATGTATAATCCTGTAATATGGCTCTGGCCCGCGATGGCAAAAAATATATTCTCATGTGGCCCGCCATGGAAAATAATTGCCCAGGCCTGCTCTAGGGGGTGCATGCTAAGAGTGAAAATCTTACAGCTGATATACTAATTGGAAGTCTTTGAAGAGTTGAGAGATCCACTCAATAAAATGGAGATGCTTCTTTAAACTTTTTGTTGGGGTCCAATTGCCCCTTAGCCTCCAGACCTGCCCTTATATTGTCTCTCACACTCTTTCAATGTGTTATGTGTGACGTCCCACAAAATTGTTTGTGGTTGACTGTCTGGTGAATGTAACCCAGCCTATTCAGAGACCCGACATACGCTCTACAGTAGTCACTCAGAATGGTGGAACCTCTTCGCACATGTTGTCTGATGATAGGGATTAAGTTTGCCTGTGAACGGTTTTCCACCACATTTAAGAATGTGTTTCTTCTGTTTTGTTTGACCTCCATCATACCAAACACACAACCCTGTCTTCTCCACATTGGCCCCATCCTTCCACGATTGTACTGAAAGATAGGAACAAGTGCATATTGTTATTTTGTGACAGGGAATTGGCCAGTGGTTAGTCGTGCCTTGAAATGGCGAGAGATCAGTAAATCCATGGGAACTAGCTTAATGGCACTTATGACACAAGCTAAGGTCTGATGGGTGAAACTGTATGATGTTGAAAGACCCGAAACATGATCCTAGGAAACATAACTTGTGTCCAAGAGTACAGATATATATTTATCAAATTATTCAGTATATAAAATGGGCAAGCCCTCTATTTTTTTATCCATATGAGTATATCTACTGAGGAGTACTTAAAAAGGCAGCTGATTACCATAAGTTAAATATATCAACAAATTATCTCTCAGTTCCCAAGCCCAGATATTGAATGTTACTACATCAAAAATGGATAATGCTATATCTTTCTATTGTGCGAGAACTTGGATTAATATATCACCAAATCAAATCCAATTTATTTATATAGCCCTTCGTACATCAGCTGATATCTCAAAGTGCTCTACAGAAACCCAGCCTAAAACCCCAAACAGCAAGCAATGCAGGTGTAGAAGCACGGTGGCTAGGGAAAACTCCCTAGAAAGGCCAAAACCTAGGAAGAAACCTAGAGAGGAACCAGGCTATGTGGGGTGGCCAGTCCTCTTCTGGCTGTGCCGGGTGGAGATTATAACAGAACATGGCCAAGATGTTCAAATGTTCATAAATGACCAGCATGGCCCAATAATAATAAGGCAGAACAGTTGAAACTGGAGCAGCAGCACGGCCAGGTGGACTGGGGACAGCAAGGAGTCATCATGTCAGGTAGTCCTGAGGCATGGTCCTAGGGCTCAGGTCCTCCGAGAGAGAAAGAGAGAATTAGAGAGAGCACACTTAAATTCACGCAGGACACAGAATAGGACAGGAGAAGTACTCCAGATATAACAAACTGACCCTAGCCCCCCGACACATAAACTACTGCAGCATAAATACTGGAGGCTGAAACAGGAGGGGTCAGGAGACACTGTGGCCCCATCCGAGGACACCCCCGGACAGGGCCAAACAGGAAGGATATAACCCCACCCACTTTGCCAAAGTGAACTTGACCCAATTTGGAAACCCTTCCTCCTCTTGAACCTTCTCAGGGCTTTGTTGCAGACCTTCAATTAATGAGAGGTAAGACAAATGTTAGTGATATGAGAAGACTTGAGTGTCCCAGGGAAGTATCAACTTCTATAGGAGGGGCACTGAAATGAAATCTCAGTTAGGGTCCCAAATCGTCTTGAGCTGACACTGCTCCTGTCTCATGTTGAAATACACTTTAATGGAAGTTGTTACAAAAAAAACTGAGTTTGAGTTTGTCTGTTGTTACTATCTGCACAGTAATGCTCTGAAAACATTTAGCCTATAGTCATTCAGCAGAAAAGGCTTTTTAAAATTCAAACAAATTCAGTAATCAAATAATTAATTGACATTGAATATCAAAATTGTTGTTAGTTGCATCTCTAAAAACAGTACACAAAACGCATTTTTATCAGCTTTTACTTAAAACTTTCCACCTTATTGTTGGGTTCACCTAGGGGTCATAAAAAGTATGTTGATGTATTAAAATAATTGATTATGCTTATGTTTTATTAATAGAAGGGGAGGGGTTATAAGACCCCTCCCTCCTTACATTTATAGGGCCCTAGACTACAGATTAACAATATATATATATTCATTATATGGTTTTAGAATTGTTCCACAGTTGTTTGCTCTTTCTCTCTCTTTCTTATAAAGCAGACCCTCTTAGAAATGTGGGAGATAAGAGACTAGTCAGACAATTCCACAATAAATCAACTTTGGGGAGTGGACATTAATTGCTGAGCTTTTAGATAACACTGAAACTCTATGTTTGAATAGCTATGGATGCAAGATTTTGGTCTCAGGAGTGAAAAGGTAATGACGTAGTCAGTGACATCACTAAGGCGGGACTTCGGTTTCATAAAACAACTTGAGAACTTTTGTTTGATACAGAACTTACCCAGAAACATGTGTGCTATGTTCCTGATTGTCAACTTGTGTCTGCAATTGCATTAAAAGGTTTTTGAATGATTTAATTAAAGATATTGTCATAATGCTAATTTCACCAATGAACCAATGATTGACAAGGACGAAGTAGGAACGAACCTTAACATTGCTGTCCAGTCAATTTGGATAGGGGGGTGCTCCCTTTGCTGTTAACTGAAGTTCATGATCAT
The DNA here is from genome assembly GCF_057628025.1 of Oncorhynchus mykiss. Taxonomy (NCBI): domain Eukaryota; kingdom Metazoa; phylum Chordata; class Actinopteri; order Salmoniformes; family Salmonidae; genus Oncorhynchus; species Oncorhynchus mykiss. The sequence goes on along the minus strand of NC_143022.1, from coordinate 60,749,839 downwards.
CTCTTTTGTTTTGTTGACATTAAGTGAGAGGTTATTTTCCTGACACCACACGCCGAGTGCCCTCACCTCCTCCCTGTAGGCTGTCTCGTCGTTGTTGGTAATCAAGCCTACCACTGTTTCGTCTGCAAACTTGATGATTGAGTTGGAGTCTTGCATGGCCACGCAGTCGTGGGTGAACAGGGAGTACAGGAGGGGGCTGAGAACGCACCATTGTGGGGCCCAAGTGTTGAGGATCAGCAGAGTGGAGATGTTGTTTCCTACCTTTACCACCTGGCCTATCAGGAAGTTCAGGACCCAGTTGCTGAGGGCAGGGTCGAAACCCGGGGTCTCAAGCTTAATGATGAGTTTGGAGGGTACAATGGTGTTGAATGCTGAGCTGAAGTCAATGAACTGCATTCTTACGTAGGTATTCGTCTTGTCCAGATGGTATAGGGCAGTGTACAGTGTGATAGCGATTGCATCGGCTGTGGACCTATTGAGGCTCTAAGCAAACTGAAGTGGGTCTAGGGTGACAGGTAGGGTGGAAGTGATATGATCCTTGACTAGTCTCTCAAAATACTTCAAGATGACATAAGTGAGCGTTAGTCTTTAGTTCAGTTACCTTAGCTTTCTTGGGAACAGGAACAATAGTGGCCATATTGAAGCATGTGGGGACAGCCTCACTAGAAGCCCGCTCCGGCAACATCTCCTCCGGAGGCATTGTTTTGGGTCGGCTTCTGGGAGGTTGGGTCGGCCCTGGGAGGTGCAGACAAAGGATCCGCTTGGGAACGTCTTAATCCTGGTTGTGCTTTACGTCTCTCTGATATCCAATAGTTCTTCCCGGTTGAATGTAATAACACTTAAGGTTTCCTGGGCTAACAATGTAATAAACATGAAGAGCACTTTTTGGCATTTGCTGTATGATTGATGAGAATCTCCATGTTGCAAATGTACAGTCCCTTACTAGACGTCCGCAAATGTTTTTAAAATTCGCCGACGGCGGTGGACTGTGCACCGGGGCCTGATTTGGCACTTTCAATACTGTCGTATTGCATTTCTTATGGCATTTGGCCATGGTTCACTGACTTTTGACTTCGACATTTGACGTCCTATGCAATCATATTGCAATTGGACAAAACATATGCCTTATGGACAAGTAAAAAAATATGACAAAATATGACAAAAGTATGTTCATACAGTTATTATACATGTATAATTGGCAAAAGAAATCAAAATAATTTTGAAAACGGTCCAGAAAGCACTTTTTTAGAGGGTGATTCATTTTTTTTTTCCTTCTAAATTTGACCCTTGGGTCTTGACTTGATGTACATTTGCAATATGAAAATATACTGTGGAGCGTGCTCGCCATCTATTTGATTTTTGCTGTGTGACACTTGGCATTTGCCATAAGCTTTGAGTGGTATTGGACATCGTGTATATGTTTCGTACGGTGCCAATATGTTCCCATTCATTTTTGTCTATTACAGCTACCACAGACCTCCTCTACTTCATACACTGTCTGTCTGCCTCCATCACAACCTGCATCTTCAAAGGGACTTGGGACTTTGTCAGTGGACAAGGGGTCCTCAGATTCAGGGTTCTCAAAGGCTACAAGGTTGGGGTTCAGCTCCTCATTGTCACTGTCACTTTCATACTCAGACTCATTGTCAGAATTGATAAAAATCTCCCAAATTTCCGCATTTGTGTGTTCTCTCCTTTTGAAAGACACTGCTAATGCTACAGCTTAGCCCACTGTCTACATACATAAACAACAACACTGACAGGCTCAGATTGGGAGTCAGAGGTTACGTGATTGACTACCAGCATGAGCCACTTGTACCAATAAATAACTATCAGAAAATATTTTGTGTGGTAATGATTTATTTATTTACTTTTTTATTCACGTTTTCAAGTTCTGGTGACGAATCATGCATTCTGATTCTTGCATAGATTGTAATGGATACATTACGTGTGTAAAATACTTTTTTTTGAGGATTGCACTGCTTATCATGAGCTAAGGTAATTCCAGCTATGTGTGGAGCCACGTTTGTTGACGTACAATGCATTCTGGGTTTTAAATAAACGTCTGTCGGACCAAATATGTTAAAACAAAATATGATGCAGGGTTCACAAAATGTTTCGAGTAAACTCCTGGAAGTGAATGATGGGATGTGAACGGTGGTAGATGACACACCCCCTTCAACATGCATACTGCAAACAGACCAAACTCATCTTGTCTCCTCTTATCATCTTTGGTTGACGTGAAAAACAAACATGCCGGCGTGCACAAACTACCCATCGTCGGATTACTTATGATTTGTGTTTTACTCAACTATTTAGATCAATGGTGAGTTCACCCATGATGTGATTAATTATAAATAGTAATTGCTATTAGCTAATTCATATTGTAGTTCATGTCAGTCGAGAGTTATCTAAATATGACCACTTGTGTTACCTCGATCTTTACTCAGTTAGTTAGGAAAAATATAGTCTACATGTTCCGGTTTGGATGAATGTGTTATGGCAATGTCTGAACATTGCCTCCAAAAATAAACTGATCACAAAATGTTTCTGTGAGAAAACAGTGTGGTCAATCAAAACTGGATGTTCTAAATTAGCGTCACACCGGTTTGAGCGTACACTGCGGGTACCACTGTAGAATGATCTCACCCGTTTGTTGGTACTTGAGAAAAGGTGAAAGAGTACAATCTTTTTTAGGTGTTTTTTAGCCTGTCAATGTATTGCTTAAATGGCTGCAATCCCGATAACGGGATCAATATGATAACAGCCAGTGAAAATGCAGGGCGCCAAATTCAAAACATCAAAAATCTCATAATTAAAATTCCTCAAACATACATGTATTTTATATCATTTTAAAGGTTATCTTGTTGTTAATTCTAAAACAGTGTCCGATTTCAATTATGCTTTACAGCAAAAGCAAACGATTATGTTAGGTCACCACCAAACAACAATAAACACAGCAATTTTTTCCAGCCAACGATAGCAGTCACAAAAAGCACAAATAGAGATACAATTAATCACTAACCTTTGATGATCTTCATCAGATGACACTCATAGGACTTCATGTTACACAATACATGTATGTTTTGATAAAGTTCATATTTATCAAAATATGAGTTTACATTGGCGCGTTACATTCCCTAGTTCCAAAAACATCCAGTGATTTTGCATAGCCACATCATTCAACAGAAATACTCATCATAAATGTAGATGATAATACAAGTTATACGCATGGAATTATAGATATACCTCGCCTTAATGCAACCTCTGTGTCTGATTTCAAAAAAACATTACGGAATAAGCAAACCATGCAATAATCTGAGACAGCGCTCAGAAGAAATAGTCACAATAGCCACCATTTTGGCGTCAACATAAACAAGAAATGACATGATAAATATTCCCTTACCTTTGATGATCTTCATCAGAAAGCACTCCAGGAATCCCAGGTCCACAATAAATGTTTGTTTTGTTCGATAATGTCCGTTATTTATGTCCAAATACCTCCTTTATTTAGTGTGTTTGGTATTCTGGTCAGTGTTACATTGGACAAAAACTTCAAAAAGTTATATTACAGGTCGAAGAAATATTTCAAACTAAGTACAGAATCAATCATTAGGATGTTTTTAACATATAGCTTCAATAAAGTTCCAATCGGAGTATTCCTTGTGTCTTGATGAGCAATGGAACGCAAGTGGATACCATAAGGAATGCGCGTTATCAGAAAATGGCTGACTGCCAGTCACCTGCTCTCATTCAGTCCCACAACACAGTAGAAGTCTCATTCAAATTTCTATGGATGGTTGACATCTAGTGGAACCCCTAGGAAGTGCAACATCATTAATATCTCAAGGGGATTTCATTGGAAACTGTGGTGAATACATACCAAGCTCAGATTTCTCACTTCCTGTTATGATTTCTCCTCAGGATTTCACCTGCCATGTGAGTTCTGTAATACTCACAGACATCATTCAAACAGTTTTAGAAACTTCAGATTGTTTTCTGTCCAATACTAATAATTAGCATCTGGGACTGAGTAGGAGGCAGTTCACTCTGGGCAAGCTATTCATCCAAAAGTGAAAATGCTGCCCCCTATCCCAAAAAGGTTAGGGGGAACTTTTGACTAGCCAGCTTGACGATGAGATCCCCATTCTGGGGATAGTGCAGGTTTGGTTGCGCAAGCTTGGCCGGCTTCTTTGCCTGTGATCTGTGTGTGCGGATGATCAGGATGGGCGTTTTGAAGATCACACCACAGCAGTGCCGGTATCAGCTCTGATACAAATTCCGTTGGTTTTCTCAGTGTCCTCCTGGATCCCATATATTCGGATGTTTGTGCGTCTTGAATGTGATTCGAGCATTTCGAGCATTTCAGAGTTTTATTGTCATATTTTTATGTTGTGATGTTTCTCAATATCCTCTAGCCTGGCCTCGTGATCAATTGTCGTCTGCTCGACCTCATGCATCCTGCCCTTGGTTCCCTTCACAGTTTTAGACCAAGTCCCAATACTCTTGAAGATATGTTTTGCTTAGAGTTTATATCAGTCACTTGAAGCAGGTTCTGTGGGGACCTCTTTGGAGCTAGCATCTTCAGCTAATTCCTTGTCGGTTGGCGATGCAGACATGGGATATTTTCTGTCTTATCCAAATGATCTTGTTTATTAGTGCCCCCCCTTTTTTTTATCCTTTTCTCATGTTGTAAGTTATTGTTAGTGGAATTCTAAATTCCTCTGTATTATTTCCCAATCAGAATTCATTACTCTGTCAATGCATTCTAAAGGGATTATAAGACCCAATATTTTTATAAGAATGGACAGAGCCCCGGTCTTAAAAGTCAGGTAACAGCGTTTAATTCAAGAGAGTACTGGTACTTACACATTTTTCCACAGGTTATAAACTGAAAATGACGTCAGCGTTTTCTAAATGTTCTATCTCTTCATGACACTAGTAGAGAGGCCCTATAGTTCTCGAGCCTTCACTCCTCAAATGAGGCCAAAGTCAGTAATTGTAAATCAGCATTCTAGACAGTCTGGGGATAGTTCATTCATTTGTACAAAGGAACAGACCGTCATTGTTACTAAACTCCTGACTATATTATATACAATTGGGAACGGGAGCAAGAGAGAAAATTCATATATGTACAATACATAATCGCATTTGGACTAGTCAGTCCTGATTGAAATGTATACATAATTAGTCATCGTTGATAAAAATTCCCTTAACAGTTATAGGTTGAAATAAATTAAGATAAATATGAATTTGTTTCAAAATTGAGCAGAGCTCTAACACAGGTCTATTCCATAGCACTTTGTGTACGGGTGCATTGTCATGCTGATACAGAAAAGGGCCTTCAACAAACTGTTGCCGCCTAGTTGAATGCACAGAATCATCTATAGTGTCATTGGGGTGGCATGTAGGCTAGGGGTTAGAGCGTTGGACTAGTAACCAAAAGGTTGCAAGATCAAATTCCCGAGCTGACAAGGAAAAAATATGTTGTTCTGCCCCTGAACAAGGCAGTTAAACCACTGTCCGTAGGCCATCAATGAAAATAAGAATGTGTTCCTAACATCTTATGGCTGCAATCCAGTTAACGTTCATCAACAACAGCTGAATTGCATAGCTCCACATTCAAATAATAATAAAAAAAATATTTATAGTCATGAAATCACAAGTGCAATATAGCAAAACACAGTTTAGCCTTTTGTTAATCCACCTGTTGTGTCAGATTTTAAAATATGCTTTACAGCAAAAGCAATCCAAGCATTTGTGTAAGTTTATCGATTGCTCGACAAAACATTATGAACACCTAGCATCAAAGTAGCTTGGTCACGAAAGTCAGAAATGCAATCAAATTAATCGTTTACCTTTGATCTTCGGATGTTTTCACTCACAAGACTCCCAGTTACACAATAAATGTTCCTTTTGTTCCATAAATATTATTTATGAAAAATACCTATGTTCAGACATCCACAGGAAAGAGCGCTCACGACAACGCAGACAAAATCAGTTTTTTCCACATGTCAAACGTTTTTATAATCAATCCTCAGGTTGTGCCTACAAAACGCTGCTGTCACCCGGTCATAAAATAAAAGCCTGAAACTATGAAACACCTTGAGGAAGCGATAGGAAAGGGAATCTGGTTGATATCCCTTTAAATGGAGCAAAGGCAGGCTATGGAACATTGAGTTTTCAAAATAGAAGCCACTTCCTGGTTTGATTTTCCTCAGGGTTTCGCCTGCAATATCAGTTCTGTTATACTCACAGACAATATTTTTAGAGTTTTTTCTATCCAATACTAATAATAATATGCATACATTAGCAACTGAGACTGAGGACCAGGCCGTTTACTTTGGGCAACTTATTCATCCAAGCTACTCAATACTGCCCCCCCAGCCATAAGAAGTTAAATGACTTGCCTAGTTAAATAAAGGTAAAATAATTTTTAAAAAATTGTATAGTGTAGCATTAACATTTCCCTTCACTGGAGCCTAGTCCGAATCATGAAAAACAGCCCCAGACAATTATTCCTTATCCACCAAACTTGACAGTTGGCACTGTGCATTGGGGCAAGTAGCGTTCTCCTGGCATCTGCTAAACCCTGATGCTTCAAACGGATTGCCAGAAGTTGAAACGTGATTCATCACTCTAGAGAACATGTTTCCACTGCTCCAGAGTCCAATGGCGGAGAGCATAACTTATCTTGGGTGTGGCTGCTTGGCTATGGAAACCAATTTCATGAAGCTCCTGATGAACAGTTCTTGTGATGAAGTTACATCTAGAGGCCGTTTGGAACTCGGTAATGTGTGTTGCAACCTAGGACGGATTATTTTTACGCGCTAATCGCTTCAGCACTTCAGGTCATGTTCTGTGAGCTTGTGTGGCCTACCACTTCATGGCTGAGCCATTGTTCCTCTTAGAAACTTCCACTTTACAATAACAGCACCTGCAGCAGAAATTTGACGAACTGATAGCATCATAGCATCATATGACGGTGCCATGTTGAAGGTCACAGAGGTCTTCAGTTAGGCCATTCTAGTTCCATTGTTTGTTTATTGAGATTGCATGGCTGTGTGCCAGATTTTATACTGAGTTCCCTGAATTCCTATCGGACCTTGTAGTCATAGCAGATAATATTCTAATCTTTGGTGACTTTCATATTCATATGGAAAAGTCCACAGACCCACTCCAAAAGGCTTTCGGAGCCATCATCGACTCAGTGGGTTTTGTCCAACAACATGTCTCTGGACCCACTCACTGTCACAGTCATACGCTGGACCTAGTTTTGTCCCATGGAATAAATGTTGTGGATCTTAATCATTTCCTCATAATCCTGGACTATCGGACCACCATGTTATTACGTTTGCAATTGCAACAAATAATCTGCTCAGACCCCAACCAAGGAACATCAAAAGTCGTGCTATAAATTCACAGACAACACAAAGATTCCTTGATGTCCTTCCAGATTCCCTCTGTCTACCCAAGGACGCCAGAGGACAAAAATCAGTTAACCACCTAACTGAGGAACTCAATTTAACCTTGCGCAATACCCTAGATGCAGTTGCACCCCTAAAAATTAAAAACATTTCTCATAAGAAACTAGCTCCCTGGTGCACAGAAAATACCCGAGCTCTGAAGCAAGCTTCCAGAAAATTGGAACGGAAATGGCGCCACACCAAACTGGAAGTCTTCCGACTAGCTTGGAAAGACAGTACTGTGCAGTACCGAAGAGCCCTTACTGCTGCTCGATCATCCTATTTTTCTAACTTAATTGAGGAAAATAAGAACAATCCGAAATTCCTTTTTGATACTGTCGCAAAGCTAACTAAAAAGCAGCATTCCCCAAGAGAGGATGACTTTCACTTTAGCAGTGATACATCCATGAACTTCTTTGAGGAAAAGATTATGATTATTAGAAAGCAAATTACGGACTCCTCTTTAAATCTGCGTATTCCTTCAAAGCTCAGTTGTCCTGAGTCTGCACAACTCTGCCAGGACCTAGGATCAAGAGAGACGCTCAAGTGTTTTAGTACTATATCTCTTGACACAATGATGAAAATAATCATGGCCTCTAAACCTTCAAGCTGCACATGGGACCCTATTCCAACTAAACTACTGAAAGAGCTGCTTCCTGTGCTTGGCCCTCCTATGTTGAACATAATAAACGTCTCTCTATCCACCGGATGTGTACCAAACTCACTAAAAGTGGCAGTAATAAAACCTCTCTTGAAAAAGCCAAACCTTGACCCAGAAAATATAAAAAACTATCGGCCTATATCGAATCTTCCATTCCTCTCAAAATGTTTAGAAAAGGCTGTTGCGCAGCAACTCACTGCCTTCCTGAAGACAAACAATGTATACGAAATGCTTCAGTCTGGTTTTAGACCCCATCATAGCACTGAGACGGCACTTGTGAAGGTGGCAAATGACATTTTAATGGCATCGGACCGAGGCTCTGCATCTGTCCTCGTGCTCCTAGACCTTAGTGCTGCTTTTGATACCATCGATCACCACATTCTTTTGGAGAGATTGGAAACCCATATTGGTCTACACGGACAAGTTCTGGCCTGGTTTAGATCTTATCTGTCGGAAAGATATCAGTTTGTCTCTGTGAATGGTTTGTCCTCTGACAAATCAACTGTAAATTTCGGTGTTCCTCAAGGTTCCGTTTTAGGACCACTATCTGGCTCATTTTTCCAAAAACCAGCCTGAAACTCTTTCTTCTCTTTCTCTTTCTAAAGACTGTTGACATCAAGTGGAAGCCCTAGGAACTGCAATCTGGGAGGATTTCACCTTATAATAAAACATCACAAATGGTCCTTTTGTTCGATTAATTCCGTCGATATATGTCCATTTATTTGGCGCGTTTGATCCAGAAAAACACCAATTCAAACTTAAGCAACATGACTACAAAATATCTCAAAAGTTACCTGTAAACCATGCCAAAACATTTCAAACTACTTTTGTAATAAAACGTTAGTTATTTAATAACGTAAATAATCAATAATATTGAAGACAGGATGATCTGTGTTCAATACAGGAGGAAAACAAATTGTAGCTAGCTTTATGGTCACGTGCCTCTAACAGTACACTTGAAGTGACCCTCGTTCTGAACAGGGCTACTTCTTCATTACACAAAGAAAAAAGCTCAACCAATTTCTAAAGACTGACATCCAGTGGAAGCGGTAGGAACTGCGAGAACGTCCCTTAGAAATCTGGATTCCTAATGAAACCCCATTGAAAAGAGAGTGACCTAAAAATCTGAATGGTTTGTCCTCTGGGTTTTGCCTGCTAAATAAGTTCTGTTATACTCACAGACATGATTCAAACAGTTTTAGAAACTTCAGAGTGTTTTCGATCGATTTTTATTTGGATTTCATGTAATGGACATGAAACAAAATAGTCCACATTGGTGAAGTGAAATAAAAAAATAGCTTTAAAAAAATAACTTAACGGAAAAGTGGTGCGTGCATAAGTATTCACCCCCTAAAAAAGATCTGGTGCAACCAATTACCTTCATAAGTCACATAATTAGTTAGATAAAGTCCACATGATCTCAGTATATTTACACCTGCTCTGAAAGGCCCCAGAGTCTGCAACACCACTATGCAATGGGCACCACCATGAAAACCAATGAGATCTCCAAACAGGTCAGGGACAAAGTTTTGGAGAAGTACAGATCAGGGTTGAGTTATAAAAATATCTGAAACTTTGAACATCCCTACGGAGCACCATTATTTAAATCCATTATTAAAAAAATTGAAAGAATATGGCACCACAACAAACCTGTCAAGAGAGGACCACCCACCAAAACTCACGGAACAGGCAAGGAGGGCATTAATAAGAGAGGCAACAAAGAAACGAAAGATGAACCTGAAGAAGCTGCAAAGCTCCACAGCAGAGATTGGAGTATCTGTCCATAGGACCACATTAAGCCGTACACTCCACAGAGCTGGCCTTTACGGAAGAGTGGCCTGAAAAAAGCCATGCTTAATGGAAAAATAAGCAAACACATGTAGGAGACTACCCAAACATATGGAAGAAGGTACTCTGGTCAGATGAGACTAAAATGTAGCTTTTAGACCATCAAGGAAAACACAATGTCTGGCGCAAACCCAACACCTCTCATTACCCCGAAATCACCGATGTTTTTCAACGGCAGGGACTGGGAAACTGGTCAGGTTTTGAAGGATGGTGCTAAATACAGGGAAATTCTTGAGGGAAACCGGTTTCAGTCTTCCAGAGATTTGAGACTGGGATGGAGGTTCACCTTCCAGCAGGAAAATGACCCTAAGCATACTACTAAAGCAACACTCGAGTGGTTTAAGGGGAAACATTTAAACGTCTTGGAATGGCCTAGTTAAAGCCCAGACCTCAATCCAATTTAGAATCTCAAATCAAATCAAATCAAATCAAATTTTATTTGTCACATACACATGGTTAGCAGATGTTAATGCGAGTGTAGCAAAATGCTTGTGCTTCTAGTTCCGACAATGCAGTAATAACCAACAAGTAATCTAACTAACAATTCCAAAACTACTGTCTTGTACACAGTGTAAGGGGATAAAGAATATGTACATAAGGATATATGAATGAGTGATGGTACAGAGCAGCATAGGCAAGATACAGTAGATGGTATCGAGTACAGTATATACATATGAGATGAGTATGTAAACAAAGTGGCATAGTTAAAGTGGCTAGTGATACATGTATTACATAAGGATACAGTCGATGATATAGAGTACAGTATATACGTATGCATATGAGATGAATAATGTAGGGTAAGTAACATTATATAAGGTAGCATTGTTTAAAGTGGCTAGTGATATATTTACATCATTTCCCATCAATTCCCATTATTAAAGTGGCTGGAGTTGAGTCAGTGTCAGTGTGTTGGCAGCAGCCACTCAATGTTAGTGGTGGCTGTTTAACAGTCTGATGGCCTTGAGATAGAAGCTGTTTTTCAGTCTCTCGGTCCCAGCTTTGATGCACCTGTACTGACCTCGCCTTCTGGATGATAGCGGGGTGAACAGGCAGTGGCTCGGGTGGTTGATGTCCTTGATGATCTTTATGGCCTTCCTGTGACATCGGGTGGTGTAGGTGTCCTGGAGGGCAGGTAGTTTGCCCCTGGTGATGCGTTGTGCAGACCTCACCACCCTCTGGAGAGCCTTACGGTTGAGGGCGGAGCAGTTGCCGTACCAGGCGGTGATACAGCCCGCCAGGATGCTCTCGATTGTGCATCTGTAGAAGTTTGTGAGTGCTTTTGGTGACAAGCCGAATTTCTTCAGCCTCCTGAGGTTGAAGAGGCGCTGCTGCGCCTTCTTCACAATGCTGTCTGTGTGAGTGGACCAATTCAGTTTGTCTGTGATGTGTATGCCGAGGAACTTAAAACTTGCTACCCTCTCCACTACTGTTCCATCGATGTGGATAGGGGGGTGTTCCCTCTGCTGTTTCCTGAAGTCCACAATCATCTCCTTAGTTTTGTTGACGTTGAGTGTGAGGTTATTTTCCTGACACCACACTCCGAGGGCCCTCACCTCCTCCCTGTAGGCCGTCTCGTCGTTGTTGGTAATCAAGCCTACCACTGTTGTGTCGTCCGCAAACTTGATGATTGAGTTGGAGGCGTGCGTGGCCACGCAGTCGTGGGTGAACAGGGAGTACAGGAGAGGGCTCAGAACGCACCCTTGTGGGGCCCCAGTGTTGAGGATCAGCGGGGAGGAGATGTTGTTGCCTACCCTCACCACCTGGGGGCGGCCCATCAGGAAGTCCAGTACCCAGTTGCACAGGGCGGGGTCGAGACCCAGGGTCTCGAGCTTGATGACGAGCTTGGAGGGTACTATGGTGTTGAATGCCGAGCTGTAGTCAATGAACAGCATTCTCACATAGGTATTCCTCTTGTCCAGATGGGTTAGGGCGGTGTGCAGTGTGGTTGAGATTGCATCGTCTGTGGACCTACTTGGGCGGTAAGCAAATTGGAGTGGGTCTAGGGTGTCAGGTAGGGTGGAGGTGATATGGTCCTTGACTAGTCTCTCAAAGCACTTCATGATGACGGAAGTGAGTGCTACGGGGCGGTAGTCGTTTAGCTCAGTTACCTTAGCTTTCTTGGGAACAGGAACAATGGTGGTATCTGTTCTGTGGTATGAATTAAAGATTGCTGTTGACCAGCAGAACCCATCCAACTTGAAGGAGCTGGAGCAGTTTTGCCTTGAAGAATGGGCAACAATCCCAGTGGCTTGATGTGTCAAGCTTATTTAAAAAAAAAATAATAATATTTCACCTTTACTTAACCAGGTAGGCTAGTTGAGAACAAGTTCTCATTAGCAACTGCGACCTGGCCAAGATAAAGCGTAGCAATTCGACACATACAACAACACAGTTACACATGGAATAAACAAAACATACAGTCAATAATAGAGTAGAACAAAAAAAAAATCTATATACAGTGAGTGCAAATGAGGTAAGTTAAGGAAATAAATAGGCCATGGTGGCGAAGTAATTACAATATAGCAATTAAACACTGGAATGGTAGAATGGCAGAAGATGAATGTGCAGGTAGAGATACTGGGGTGCAAAGGAGCAAAATAAATAAATACCAGTATGGGGATGAGGTAGGTAGATAGATGGGCTGTTTACAGATGGACAATGTACATGTGCAGTGATCTGTAAGCTGCTCTGACAGCTGGTGCTTAAAGCTAGTGAGGGAGATGTGAGCTTCAGAGATTTTTGCAATTTGTTCCAGCCATGGGCAGCAGGGAACTAGAAGGAAAGATGACCAAAGTAGGAATTGGCTTTGGGGGTGACCAGTGAGATATATCTGCTGGAGCTCGTGCTACGAGTGGGTGCTGCTATGGTGACCAGTGAGCTGGTCAGAGAGCAGAGACTTGTAGATAACCTGAAGCCAGTGGATTTGGTGACGAGTATGAAGCGAGAGCCAACCAACGAGAGCGTACAGGTTGCAATGGTGGGTAGTGTATGGGGCTTTGGTGACAAAACGGATGGCACTGTGATAGACTGCATCCAGTTTGTTGAGTAGAGTGTTGGAGGCTATTTTATAGATGACATCACCGAAGTCGAGGATCGGTAGGATGGTCAGTTTTACGAGGGTATGTTTGGCAGCATGAGTGAAGGATGCTTTGTTGCGATATAGGAAGCGGATTCTAGATTTAATTTTGAATTGGAGATGCTTAATGTGAGTCTGGAAGGAGAGTTTACAGTCTAATCAGACACCCAGGTATTTGTAGTTGTCCACGTATTCTAAGTCAGAGCCGTCCAGAGTAGTGATGCTGGACGGACGAGCAGGTGAGGGCAGCAATCGATTGAAAAGCATGCATTTAGTTTTACTTGTGTTTAAGAGCAGTTGGAGGCCACGGAAGGAGAGTTGTATGGCATTGAAGCTCGTCTGGAGGTTAGTTAACACAGTGTCCAAGGAGGGGCCAGAAGTATACAGAATGGTGTTATCTGCGTAGAGGTGGATCAGAGAATCACCAGCAGCAAGAGCAACATCATTGATGTATACAGAAAAGAGAGTCGGCCAGAGAATTGAACCCTGTGGCACACCCATAGAGACTGTCAGAGGACCGGCCAACAGTCCCTCCGAATTGACACACTGAACTCTATTGGAGAAGTAGTTGGTAAACCAGGCGAGGCAATCATTTGAGAAACCAAGGCTGTCAATAAGAATGTTGTAATTGACAGAGTCGAAAGCCTTGGCCAGGTCGATGAATATGGCTGCACAGTAATGTCTCTTATCGATGGCGGTTATGATGTCGTTTAGAACCTTGAGCGTGGCTGAGGTGCACCCATGACCAGCTCTGAAACCAGATTGCATAGCGGAGAAGGTATGGTGGGTTTCGAAATGGTCAGTAATCTGTTTGTTAACTTGGCTTTTGAAGACCTTAGAAAGACAGTGTAGGATAAGATATAGGTCTGTAGCAGTTTGGGTCTAGAGTATCACCCCCTTTGAAGAAGGGGATGACCGCGGCAGCTTTCCAATCTTTGGGAATCTCAGACGATACGAAAGAGAGGTTGAACAGGCTAGTAAAGGGGGTTGCAACAATTTCGGCAGATACTTTTAGAAAGAGAGGGTCCAGATTGTCTAGCCCGGCTGATTTGTAGGGGTCCAGATTTTGCAGCTCTTTCAGAACATCAGCTATCTGGATTTGGGTAAAGGAGAAATGGTGGGGGCTTTGGTGGGTTGCTGTGGAGGCTGCCGGGCAGTTGACCGGGGTAGGGGTAGCCAAGTGGAATGCATGGCCAGCCATAGAGAAATGTTTATTGAAATTCTCAATTATAGTGGATTTATCGGTGGTGACAATGTTTCCTAGCCTCAGAGCTGTGGGCAGCTGGGATGAGGTGCTCTTAATCTCCATGGACTTTACAGTGTCCCAAAACTTTTTTGAGTTAGTAGTACACGATGCAAATTTCAGTTTGAAAAAGCTTGCCTTAGCTTTTCTAACTGCCTGTGTATATTTGTTCCTAACTTCCCTGAAAAGTTGCATATCACAGGGGCTATTCGATGTTAATGCAGAACGCCATAGGATGTTTTTGTGCTGGTCATGGGCAGACAGGTCTGGAGTGAACCAAGGACTATATCTATTCCTAGTTCAATTTTTTTTGAGAGGGGCATGCTTATTTAAGATGGTGAGGAAGGCACTTTTAAAGAATAGCCAGGCATCATCTACTGATGGGATGAGGTCAATGTCATTCCAGGATACCCCGGCCAGGTCGATTAGAAAAGCCTGCTCGGAGAAATGTTTCAGCGAGCGTTTGACAGTGCTGAGGGGTGGTCGTTTGGTTGCATACCCATTACGGATGCAGGCAATGAGGCAGTTATCGCTGAGATCTTGATTGAAAACAGCAGAGGTGTATTTGGAGGGCGAGTTAGTTAGGATGACATCTATTGAGGGTGCTCGTGTTTACTGATTTGGGGTTGAACATGGTAGGTTCATTGATAATTTCTGTGAGATTGAGGGCATCAAGCTTAGTTTGTAGGATGGCCGGGGTGTTAAGCATGTCCCAGTTTAGGTCTCACCTAGTAGCACGAGCTCAGAAGATAGATGGGGGGCAATCAATTCACATATGGTATTGAGGGCACAGCTGGGGGCAGAGGGAGGTCCATAGCAAGCGGCAACAGTGAGAGACTTGTTTCTGGAAAGGTGAATTTTTAGAAGTAGAAGCTCAAATTGTTTGGGTACAGACTTAGATAGTAATACAGAACTCTGCAGTCGATTGCAACACCGCCCCCTTTGGCAGTTCTATCTTGGCGGAAAACGTTATAGTTAGGAATGGAAATTTAAAGGTTTTTGGTGGTTTTCCTCAGCCAGGATTCAGACACGGCTAAGACATCTGGGGTTGGCAGAGTGTGCTAAAGCAGTGAGTAAGCTTCTAATGTTAACATGCATGAAACCAAGGCTTTTACGTTTACAGAAGTCAACAAATGAGAGCACCTGTGGGGTGGGAGTGGAGCTAGGCACTGCAGGACCTGGATTAACCTCCACATCACCAGAGGAACAGAGGAGAAGTAGGATAAGGGTATGGCTAAAGAAAATACGAACAATCCGTCTAGCACGTTTAGAACAGAGAGTAAAAGGAGCAGGTTTCTGGGCACGGTAGCATAGATTCAAGGCATAGTGTATAGACAAAGGTAAGGTAGGATTTGAGTACATTGGAGGTAAACCTAGGCATTGAGTAATGAAGAGAGAGATATAGTCTCTAGAGATGTTTAAACCAGGTGATGTCATCGCATATGTAGGAGGTGGAATAACATGGTTGGTTAACCTGTTAGATCTCTAGGGGCGCTATTTCATTTTTGGATAAAAAACGTTCCCGTTTTAAGCGCGATATTTTGTCACGAAAAGATGCTCGACTATGCATATTCTTGACAGTTTTGGAAAGAAAACACTCTGAAGTTTCAGAATCTGCAAAGATTTTGTCTGTAAGTGCCCCAGAACTCATTCTACAGGCGAAACCAAGATGATGGATCAACCAGGAATTAGTAGAATTTCTGAAGCTCTGTTTTCCATTGTCTCCTTATATGGCTGTGATTGCGCAAGGAATGAGCCTACACTTTCTGTCGTTCGCCCAAGGTCTTAGCAGCATTGTGACGTATTTGTAGGCATATCATTGGAAGATTGACCATAAGAGACTACATTTTCCAAGTGTCCGCCTGGTGTCCTGCGTGGAATTCGGTGCGCAATTGCCAGCTGCTCGTACTTTTCCATTTGATATAGGGGAGAAACCATGTGTCCAAGAACGATGTATCAATGAAGAGATATGTGAAAAACACCTTGATGATTGATTCTAAACAACGTTTGCCATGTTTTCAGTCGATATTATGGAGTTAATTTGGAAAAAAGTTCGCGTTTTGAGGACTGAATTTTCGGATTTTTTTTGGTAGCCAAATGTGATGTATAAAACGGAGCTATTTCTAATACACAAGGAATCTTTTTGGAAAAACTGAGCATCTGCTATCTAACTGAGAGTATCCTCATTGAAAACATCAGAAGTTCTTCAAAGGTAAATTATTTTATTTGAAGGCTTTTATGTTTTTGTTAATGTTGCGTGCTGGATGCTAACGCTAATGCCAACGCTAAATGCTAACGCTAGCTAGCTACTTTTACACAAATGATTGTTTTCCTATGGTTGAGAAGCATATTTTGAAAATCTGAGATGACAGTGTTGTTTACAAAAGGCTAAGCTTGAGAGATGGCATATTTATTTCATTTCATTTGCGATTTTCATGAATAGTTAACGTTGTGTTATGCTAATGAGCTTGCTGATAGATTTACACAATCCTGGATACAGGGGTTTTTTCATAGCTAAACGTGACGCAGAAAACGGAGCGATTTGTCCTAAACAAATAATCTTTCAGGAAAAACTGAACATTTGCTATCTGAGAGTCTCCTCATTGAAAACATCTGAAGTTCTTCAAAGGTAAATGATTTTATTTGAATGCTTTTCTGTTTTTTTGTGTAAATGTTGCCAGCTGAATGCTAATGCTAAATGCTACGTTAGCCATCAATACTGTTACACAAATGCTTGTTTTGCAATGGTTGAGAAGCATATTTTGAAAATCTGAGATGACAGTGTTGTTAACAAAAGGCTAAGCTTGAGAGCTAGCATATTTATTTAATTTCATTTGCGATTTTCATGAATAGTTAACGTTGCGTTATGGTAATGAGCTTGAGGCTGTAGTCACGATACCGGATCCGGGTTTGGGAGATCAGAGAGGTTAAGGCATATTCAGCAGGGCTAGAGGCTCTACAGCGGAATTAGACAGTAATCACTAACCAGGACAGTAAAGGACAAGGCATATTGATATGCATGCGTAGCCAAGTGAACATATGGGTCCAGTGAGTGGTTGGGCTGGCTGGGGACACAGCGATTCAGACAATTAGTGTAACAGTATAACTTTAGACTGTCCCCTCTCCCATACCCGGGCGCGAACCAGGGACCCTCTGCACACATCAACAACAGTCACCCTCGAAGCATCGTTACCCATCGCTCCACAAAAGCCACGGCCCTTGCAGAGCAAGGGGAACCACTACTTCAAGGTCTCAGAGCAAGTGACGTCACCGATTGAAACAGTATTTAACGCGCACCACTGCTAACTAGCTAGCCGTTTCACATCCGTTATACTCACCCCCCTTTTGACCTCCTCCTTTTCCGCAGCAACCAGTGATCCGGGTCAACAGCATCAATGTAACAGTATAACTTTAGACCGTCCCCTCACCCATACCCGGGTGTGAACCATGGAACCTCTAAACGGCTAGCTAGTTAGCGGTGGTGCGCGCTAAATAGCTTTTCAATTGGTGACGTCACTTGCTCTGAGACCTTGAAGTAGTTGTTGCACTTGCTCTGCAAGGGCTGCTGCTTTTGTGGAGCGATGGGTAACGATGCTTCGTGGGTGACTGTTGTTGATGTGTGCAGAGGGTCCCTGGTTCGCGCCCGGGTATGGGCGAGGGGACGGTCTAAAGTTATACTGTTACATTAGCAGGCCGATGCTAACAAGCTAACACTTAGTAGGCCGGGGCTAAACAAGCTAACAGTTAGCAGACCGGGTTAGCAAGCAAGCAAGGGCTAGCAGTTAGCCGACTGGGTTAGCAAGCAAGCAGATCGCAGGGGCTAGAAAGTAAGTCTGTTTTTGCCTCTTCGTGCGGTGACGTTGATAGACCAGTTGTGGAATTAGTAGGGTTCCAAGTAGCTCTAGGTAGCTATCAGGCCTAGCTGGTTAGCATAATGAGCCTTCAGCAGGCGTCGGGCCTATTGGGAGTCCTCGGGCAGATTATGTCGGTATTCCAGTCATAGGGGATCTGCGGGTTTCCATGCCCCATACCGGCTGAAGAAGGGGTCCGGATATTGTAGCCCAGGAGTATACTTCGGTGGTAGCACAGGAGCTCTGGATCGGCTAGTACTTATAGAGACTATACTCCAATAGACTTGCAGCTGTGATTGCTGCAAAAGGTGGCTCTACAAAGTATTGACTTTGGGGGGGTGAATAGTTATGCACGCTAAAGTTCTGGTCTTGTTTCTTGTTTGTTTCACAAGACAAAATATTTTGCATCTTCAAAGTGGTAGGCATGTTGTGTAAATCAAATTATACATTTTATCTCCAGGTTGTAAGGCAACAAAATAGGAAAAATGCCAAGGGGGTGAATACTTTTGCTAGCCACTGTATATCCCCCACTACTGCCAAGCCACCTCTTTTGCTGGATGCAGGGAACAAGTGGAGACAAAGTGTCCAACATGGCCACAGTAAGGCAGCTCCTAGTGTGTCCAGGCATCTGTGTCTGTTGAGGATTCCCGTTTTCTTTTTGCGCTTGGTTGTCCATGTTTACCATGCTGGGTGTTCGGATGATCCTCCGACATGTTTTGGCGTTCAAAGCATTAGAAGTATTTGTCAATAAACCTCTCGAGCCTTAAAAGTTGTTTTGGGTTGTTATCCAGCTTTGATGTTATTGCTCGCGAGTGAGCAGATCAGCGTTGGAGTAAAGTGGTACTATTTCGTTAGCTTTAGACATTGATTCTTACGTATTCTCATGAGGCATTTGGCTTGTTGTTTTGTATGTCAGTAGTCAAGTTGTCAAGATATTGGACTTGCAAGAAGCAAAGTGTAATTTGCCACATCATCATAATGATGTAAAATGCATAATTTAGATATATCATATCTTAAACCTTAACTGCTGACATGCGATACATTTTGGGACTGTATTAACAGTTGACTAATGAAAGAAATATATTGACATCAACCACACACAGCAGAACAAACAACATTGGTGCAGTGCTCCAGTGGATACAAAGTAGTATGGCTGCATGCAAAGACTGCAGATACTCTTAAATGTGGTGCGGGGCTAAACTTTTATTTCTAAGCATAGAGTAATGTGTCACAGGCACCAGTGTCTTTGTATCTACATACTATATTACTTTGATGAAACTTTTCTCAATTATGACTGGTTTGTGACATTG
Source organism: Oncorhynchus mykiss (assembly GCF_057628025.1). Taxonomy (NCBI): domain Eukaryota; kingdom Metazoa; phylum Chordata; class Actinopteri; order Salmoniformes; family Salmonidae; genus Oncorhynchus; species Oncorhynchus mykiss. Next base: position 60,730,384 of record NC_143022.1, on the reverse strand, counting down.
GACTGTTGTGTGTTTTCAGATGGGAGGCAGCTGTGACCTGTGGTTTGTTCATTGGAAGCACCATGAGGATAAATAATCTGGAGTACATGCAAAAAAACATTCTGGTGGCACACAGCCATCTCAGCAACCCTGACTACGTAAGGTGTGACATTTCCAGTTTTGGGCTCAGATGAATAAAAAAATGATCAGAACTACAGTATGTGTCCTAGTGGACCAGCATCTTCATGGCAACTATTCTGACTCACACTCAAATCTGGACCCAGATAATACCTCCAGTGAATCAAAAGAACCAAAGTACCTTCCTGTTTGTATGAAAAGTGATCCCGATTTGGGTCCACAGCAGCTAGCTGACCAACAGACTTCTCACGGGAGTGTGAAGACTTGTGGTCACATGTTGTCAGCGCATATTCAGCAGAGTCATTGCCCATCTTCTGAAAATGTCTGAAACTCTACCTCTTCAAAGAGCAGTACCTTGCCCTGAACTTAGTCACTTTCAATAGCCAACTACCACCCGGTTACTCAACCCTGCACCTTAGAGGATGCTGCCCTATTTATATAAACATGGAACACTGGTCACTTAAATAATATGTACATACTGTTTTACCAATTTCATATGTACAGTGCCATCAGAAAGTATTCAGACCGCTTTACTTTTTGCACATTTTGATACGTTACAGCCTTATTCTAAAATGGATTAAATTAAACAAATCCTCAGCAATCTACACCCAATACCCAATAATGACAAAGTGAACACAGGCTTTTAGAAATGTTTGCAAATGTATTCCAAATAAAAACAGATACCTCATTTACATAATTATTCAGACCCTTTGCTATGAGACTCGAAACTGAGCTCAGGTGCATCCTGTTTCCATTAATAATCCTTGAGATATTTCTACAACTTGATTGGAATCTACCTGTGGTAAATTTAATGTATTTTACATGATTAGGAAAGGCACACACCTGTCTATATGAGTTCCCACAATTTACAGTGCATGTCAGAACAAAAACCAAGCTGTGAGGTCAAAATAATTGTTTGTAGAGCTCCGAGACAGGATTGTGTTCGAGGCACAGATCTGGGGAAGGGTACCAAATTTTTTTTGCGACATTGAAGGTCCCCAAGAACTCAGTGGCCTCCATCATTCTTAAATGGAAGAAGTTTGGAAACACCAATACTCTTACTAGAGCTGGCTGCCTGGCCAAAATGAACAATCGGGAGAGAATGGCCTTGTACGGGGAGGTGACCAGGAACTTGATGATCACTCTGACAGAACTCTAGAGTTCCTCAGTGGAGATGGGAGAGCCTTCCAGAAGGACAACCATCTCTACAGCACTCCACCAATCAGGCCTTCATGGTAAAGTGGCCAGACGGAAGCCACTCCTCAATAAAAAGCACATGACAGCCTGCTTGGAGTTTTCCAAAAGGCACTGGTCTGATGAAACCAAGATTGAACTCTTTGGCTTGAATGCCAAGTGTCATGTCTGGAGGAAACCTGGCACCATCCCTATGGTGAAGCATGGTGGTGGCAGCATCATGCTGTGGGGATGTATTTCAGTGGCAGGGACTGGGAAACTTGTCAGGATTGAGGGAAAGATGAACTGAGCAAAGTACAGAGAGATCCTTGATGAAAACCTGCTCCAGAGCACTCAGGACCTCAGACTGGGGTGAAGGTTCACCTTCCAACAGGACAACGACCCTAATCACACAGCCAAGACAGAGCAAGAGTGGCTTTGAGACAAGTCTCTGAATGTCCTTGAGTTTCCCAGCCACAGCCCGGAGTTGAACCCAATCAAACATGTCTGGAGAGACCTGAATATAGCTGTGCAGTGACGCTCCCCATCCAACCTGACAGAGCTTGAGAGGATCTACAGAGGAGAAACTCCCCAAATACAGGTGTACCAAGCTTGTAGCGTCACACCTAAGACTCAAGGCTGTTTTTGGTTTGTCATTATGGATTATTGTGCATAGTTGAAGAGGGAAAAAAAAAACATTTTTTCCATTTTAAAATAAGGCTGTAATGTATCAAGAGGTCTGAACTTTCCGAACGCACTGTATATAGTGTAAGTGGTCAGACATCTGAGGATATCCCCCATCAAGTTGGAAACAAGTTAAAAGGATAACCATAGTTCTGACTGCAAATCCTAAAAGTCAGGATAGGAAGAAGAACCAAAACGGCAACATTAAAGTGTGAGGAATTAAAGTGTGAGGAAACCCACAGCACCACAGTCAACATAAGCTCATCTCACCAACCAGACAACAAAAAGAAAAAGGAAAATTAGACTTGTTGTAACCAATGTGGGAAAAGCGTTTACAACCATAAACTGGTACACTCGGGAGTAAGGTTAACAAAGCTGCACCGACTGTTGAAAGAAGACTGGCAAGAGGGCTTGCAGCTTCTCAGTGTGATAAAAGTTTTGTCCAGAAGAGGGCATTGACAGACCACAAAAAGAGACTCATGGGATCAGCCGTTTGTGTGCACTCTGTGTGGGAAGAGCTTCAGTTTTGTCCAGAATCTCAAAGAGCACTAGCCAAACCACTGCACACAATGCAAAAAGAGCTTCAAAACAGTACAATACTTCAGGATACACCAGCGCACACACTCAGGAGAGAAACCCGATTGTTGCTCACACTGTGGCAGAGAATTTGGCCACTTGAATGGGGTCAGAGTGCATGAGAAGCTGCACACAGGAAACAAGCCTTTCAAGCTTGAGCATTGTTGAAACGAGCTCCAGTCTGGCTAATTACCTCAATTATGTATTTGTTTATTTAGATTATAAGTAAGCAATTATAAACTGGGTTTTTTTTCTAGCCCTGACTGCTGATTGGCTGGAAGCCGTGGTATATCAGACTGTATACCACAGGTATGACAAAAACATTTTTTTTTTACTGTTTTATTTACATTATAATAGCAATAAGGCAACTCTGGGATTTGTAGTATATGACCAATATAAGTATAGGCCTATTGGTTACCTGTTTTATGTAATTCAAGTAATCCAGTTACATGTTCTTTTTAAGCAAGAGCCCATAGGCTGTTCTTATCCATAACTAGACAGAGTGCCTGGATACAGCCATTAGCCGTGGTATATTGGCCATATACACACGACAATTACCCAAGATGCCTTATTGCTATTATAAACTTGTTACCAATGTAATTAAAACAGTTTAAAAAAAAATCATAGTTCTGTATATGGTCTGGCATACCACGGCTTTCAGCCAATTAGCATTCAGGGCTCAAACCAGCAGTTTATAAAATGCTACAACACAGGAAGAAGCAAAACGGGAGTTGGTGCAGGAAAATAGTAAGTGCGCACCGAACAGGGCAGCGCGTGTCGGAATTTTCTGTAGCCTATGCTGAGGTGAAGTTGAAGTGGAGAGCCAGAGCCAAGACGTGACATTTTCGACTGGAGGTGGAGCAAGTGTTGTGAGAGGGAGAGAAGAAGAGAGAGAGAGAGGGAGAGAGTGGAGCGTAAATAAGTAGCCTACCTATAGCGTTTACTTCGTAACGCATCACAGCAGGACCGTGGATCGAATCTCAAGGCACTTAGCCCCTACGGACAAGGACAAGGCAGGTAAGATTAGATGATGAAGATGTGATAATTACCTAAATTTGGTTGCGTTAAAGCAATCGCACTATAGAGCAATGAGCACAATTAATTGAATAACTGATACTTTGATGGTTTTTGTGTACTGTGTCACCTAACCAATTGATAGAGGGTAGCCTATAGGCACGTTTTTGGGCTGCTTATTTCTGGACTTGCTTGCTAGTAGGCAGGGCAAACCCGTTTTGGTGATTTCTGGTATCTCATCAAAATCAATCAATCGCAGCACATGTTTGGACTCATTCAGAAATACCATTGGAAATGAATGCTGAAAGTTCAATTTATATTCCTAAAACTTAAGTTGAAAATGATGCATGCTGTCGCTGTTTCCTGTTGACAAGACATTTTGCGAAATAGCCCAATGTCAAAACACAGTTTAAGGTGTCCAAATCAATAACCAATATGCAGAAACTGTTCGTGATATTGAAAACATGTAATATACACATACATGTGCAACAATAGTGTTTATATATATATATATTTTTTACGAGCACCTTATAAATTGCACACGTTCCAAAAACCCTGTTTTGACAAGTGGCAATACATAACTAATATCGATTAGGGGGAAATCAGGTTGTACGTCCTGTTGAAACCAACACAACTTAAAATCCACATGGAAACTGGGTATATGTTTTTTTACATCACTGGTTGGAGAACAACCTGAAGAAGACAGTTATATTTTAGAGTGATGCATTTTGATTTGGAGGTCGCCAAAAAGGAAAGAGAAACGCAACACTTATTTGTCAATCACTCATATTGATATGACCTTGAAATCAGTTGCGAGAGGGGGGAGATGAGGTTGCACTTCCAGTTAAAACTATTAAACACAGCTCAAAAACCACACGGAATCTGGGAATAATGTGTACATCACTGGCCTGAGGACAATTTGTACAGCTCAACATTTTGAAGTGTTGCACTTTGATTTAAGTGGGTCGCCAAGGTGGTAAGTGCAACGCAACACTTTTTGTTAATCACTTTAATCGATATCTCGATAAAATCAATAGAACGGGGCAAACGTGTAGCGCTGTTTAAACTAACACTATTCAAAGGCCACATGGAAACTTTGAATAACCTATACATGGTTAGTTAGATGAGAACTTGTAGAAGGCTTATATCTATATTGTGGAAGGTTAACTGTTGATTTCGGGAGGCTTCCATCATGGAAAAGGGAACGGGACACTTTTCTGTTAAACGCATCACGACGCAGCATAGGATATCAAAAGTGACAACGATTGGCTGCTTTTTAAGTGGTCGTTTGACTGTTAAATCCATGTATTGGTGTGTGGCAGTGGCGACCAGTCATTCAGGGCAGGTGGGTGTTTTGAGCCCCACATTTTAGCAAAAAAATATACATAAATACAACTATTTTGGGCTTGCCAGTTTTGCATGTTATTTTCGCATTAATGTGTTACATCAGTTTGCAAACAATGTAAAAAATATATATATATATATATATATATATATATATATATATATATATATATATATATATATATATATATAAATATAAATATATATATATAATATATATATAAATATATATATATATATATAAATATATATATATATATATATATATATATATATATATATATATATATATATAAATATATATATATATATATAATATATATATATATATATATATATATATATATAATTGAGTTAATAAAGCCGCATACAAACTAGGGCTGGGCGGTATAACGTAATTTACTATATACACCAGTATTTATGCATGGCTCAAGGTCATTGGCCACAGATACAATGATGTCAAATCACGTTATACAGTGGGGCAAAAAAGTATTTAGTCAGCCACCAATTGTGCAAGTTCTCCCACTTAAAAAGATGAGAGAGGCCTGTAATTTTCATCATAGGTACACTTCAACAATGACAGACAAAATCCAGAAAATCACATTGTAGGATTTTTAATGAATTTATTTGCAAATGATGGTGGAAAATAAGTATTTGGTCACCTACAAACAAGCAAGATTTCTGGCTCTCACAGACCTGTAACTTCTTTAACCTCTACTAACTCCCCATCCCGCATGCGGGAGCGTAATCATCGCCTGACACTAATTTGCATAACGCATCGGGCATAAATATCCCTAGAAAGTATTCCTATTCATGAAAATCACCAATGAAATATATTAGCCTTTCACCCTGTCATCTCAGATTTTCAAAATATGCTTTACAGCCAAAGCTAGACAAGCATTTGTGTAAGTTTATCATAGTCTAGCATAGCATTATGCCCTGCTAGCAGCAGGCAACATTTTCACGAAAATAAGAAAAGCAATCAAATTAAGTCATTTACCTCGGAAGGACTTCGGATGTTTTCACTCATGAGATTCCCGGTTAGATAGCAAATGTTCCTTTTTTCCAAAAATATGATTTTTGTAGGCGAAATAGCTCCGTTTGTTCTTCACGTTTGGCTGAGAAATCGACCGGAAAATGTGGTCACTTCAACACCAAACTTTTTTCCAAATTAGCTCCATAATATCGACAGAAACATGGCAAACGTTGTTTAGAATCAATCCTCCAGGTGTTTTTCACATATCTATTCGATAATATATCCACCGGGACAATTGGTTTCTCATTAGAAGCGATTGGAATAATGGCTGTACTTTACGCAAGATTTTCTGCGGGAGCCATCATGTGACCACTTGCTCAATGTAGTCCCTTACGGCTATTCTTCAACATAAATGCGTAAAAATACGTCACAATGCTGTAGATACCTTGGGGAATACGTAGAAAGCGTAAGCTCATTCGTAGCCCATTCACAGCCATATAAGAAGTTATTGGTATGGGGCACTTCCTGATTGGATTTTTATCTGGGTTTCGCCTGTAACATCAGTTCTGTTATACTCACAGAACATATCTTTGCAGTTTTGGAAACGTTAGAGTGTTTTCTATCCAAAGCTGTCAATTATATGCACAGTCTAGCATCTTGTCGTGACAAAATATCCCATTTAAAACGGGAACGTTTTTTATCCAAAAATGAATTACCGCCACCAGAGTTTCAAGAGAGGCTCCTCTGTCCTCCACTCGTTACCTGTATTAATGGCAACTGTTTGAACTTGTTATCAGTATAAAAGACACCTGTCCACAACCTCAAACAGTCACACTCCAAACTCCACTATGGCCAAGACCAAAGAGCTGTCAAAGGACACCAGAAACAAAATTGTAGACCTGCACCAGGCTGGGAAGACTGAATCTGCAATAGGTAAGCAGCTTGGTTTGAAGAAATCAACTGTGGGAGCAATTATTAGGAAATGGAAGACATACAAGACCACTGATAATCTCCCTCAATCTGGGGCTCCATGCAAAATCTCAACCCGTGGGGTCAAAATGATCACAAGAACTGTGAGCAAAAATCCCAGAACCACACGGGGGGACCTAGTGAATGACCTGCAGAGAGCTGGGACCAAAGTAACAAAGCCTACCAACAGTAACACACTACGCCGCCAGGGACTCAAATCCTGCAGTGCCAGACGTGTCCCCCTGCTTAAGCCAGTACATGTCCAGGCCCGTCTGAAGTTTGCTAGAGAGCATTTGGATGATCCAGAAGATTGGGAGAATGTCATATGGTCAGATGAAACCAAAATATAACTTTTTGGTAAAAACTCAACTCGTTGTGTTTGGAGGACAAAGAATGCTGAGTTGCATCCAAAGAACACCATACCTACGGTGAAGCATGGGGGTGGAAACATCATGTTTTTCTGCAAAGGGACCAGGACGACGGATCCGTGTAAAGGAAAGAATGAATGGGGCCATGTATCGTGAGATTTTGAGTGAAAACCTCCTTCCATCAGCAAGGGAATTGAAGATGAAACGTGGCTGGGTCTTTCAGCATGACAATGATCCCAAACACACCGCCCGGTTAACGAAGGAGTGGCTTTGTATGAAACATTTCAAGGTCCTGGAGTGGCCTAGCCAGTCTCCAGATCTCAACCCCATAGAAAATCTTTGGAGGGAGTTGAAAGTCTGTGTTGCCCAGCAACAGCCCCAAAACATCACTGCTCTAGAGGAGATCTGCATGGAGGAATGGGCCAAAATACCAGCAACAGTGTGTGAAAACCTTGTGAAGACTTACAGTCATTGCCAACAAAGGGTATATAACAAAGTATTGAGATAAACTTTTGTTATTGACCAAATACTTATTTTCCACCATAATTTGCTAATAAATTCATTAAAAATCCTACAATGTGATTTTCTGGATTTTTTTTTCTCATTTTGTCTGTCATAGTTGAAGTGTACCTATGATGAAAATTACAGGCCTCTCATCTTTTCAAGTGGGAGAATTTGCACAATTGGTGGCTGACTAAATACTTTTTTGCCCCACTGTAAATATAATCACCTAGATGACCCACCCTAGTCACACCCCTACCTAGAGAATAAAAAACTCTCTATGGTAAGGGTGTGACAGGTATCGCCCAGGCAGAATAAACTTGCACTTTTTTTCAATGCTGTCATTGAGAAAAAAGAAAGGTGTCATCTAGTTTTTCAAAAGTATCTGTAATCTGGTTCAGCTCCACTATTGCGGAACGTTGTCGGATGAGCTGACTCCAGGGTTGCAGAGGGCCATGTGGTCCTGGTGCTATCTAGTGATATCATTATGAAAGTAGTTTGGTGTAAGCAACGCATACCCTCACTCCCTCTATACTGTATCGCTGGGTGTATTATCATAATGCTGAGTGACAGGTGTGGCAGAATTGCCAAGTTACAGAATAGAACAATATCACCAAGACAGGCGTTAAACCACTGTATTCAACTTCAGTCATCCAAGAGGGATTTCATGCAGGGTCTCTTCTTTCTCTGTATCAACTTCTATGTTGCTGTATGTACTTCTGTATTGCTGGGCCAATGTCTTGAATGATATTGCACTGAACTCACGGCCTGTAACAGCCCTCTGCTTTCGGGGGTCACAAGCTTCAATTCTGTAGTTGGCCAGTGTAGAACCATCTCCAAGACCATTTGTGATTCATTTACACGCGCACACACTCCACAAAATTATCTGTCCAGTGACTCAATATAATTTGAAGTGCTGCTACTCATTTGTTTTCTCCTTATCTTAGAAATGAGTGCTGGAGAAAGAAACATTAGCTTGTTGTGTATCGTAGACCGCTCCTGTTTTTCTGCACTGTGGGAACGGCAAACCTCTGATACAGTCGCTCTCTCTCGGAGTGTCTGTCACTCTTGCTGAATCCACTCAAAATACGAGAGGGGGAGGAAAAATACCATTTGAAATGAAGGGGGCCATATCTGACAGTCTCTGTGAGCGACAGGCTCAAATGAAACACAATATGAGGGACATAGTAGCAATGGCTTGCAGATACAGTGAGATACAGATATAGTGTCCAAAGAGTAATAGGGGAGGGAGCAGGGTGGAGTTTACTGTATAGCAGGGGGGGAAAAAGGAAGAACGAGAGAGTGGCATAAAAAGAAGGCAAGTTTAAATCTCTCTCTCTCTCTCTCTCTCTCTCTCTCTCTCCTTATGGAATACCTAGACAGGATAGTGGAGTATGGGGTTGCATCCCAAATGAAACCCATAATTTTTAAAAGTAGTGCACTATAGAGGGAACACATCGTAGATCAATGTGCCTTCAGATAGAAGCAGGTTGAAAGCATTCACATCAAACTCTCTAGAAGTAATCATCTATGTCAAGTCATTTCTTTAAATCAAATAAAATGTTATTGGTCGCATACAAATATTTAGCAGATGTTATTGCGGGTGTTATTTATTTTAATAATGTGAAATGTCAGAATAATGATAGAATGATTTCAGCTTTTATTTCTTTCATCACATTCCCAGTGGGTTAGAAGTTTACATACACGCAATTAGTAATTGGTAACATTGCCTTTAAATTGTTTAACTTGGGTCAAACATTTTTGGTAGCCTTCCACAAGCTTCCCACAATAATTTTGGCCCATTCCTCCAGACAGTTGGTGTAACTGATTCAGGGCCTCCTCCTTGTAAAGGCCTCCTTGCTCGCACACGCTTTTTTAGTTCTGCCCACACAATTTTCTATAGGATTGAGGTCAGGTCTTTGTGATGGCCACTCCAATACCTTGAATTGTTGTTCTTAAGCCATTTTGCTCTAACTTTGGAAGTATGCTTGGGGTCATTATCCATTTGAAAGACCCATTTGCGACCAAGCTTTAACTTCTTGAAGCTATGGGGCACTATTTTTATGTTTGGAAAAATAACGTTCCCAAAGTAAACAGCCTATTTCTCAGAACCAGATGCTAGAATATGCATATAATTAACAGATTGGGATAGAAAACACTAAAGTTTCCAAAACTGTCAAAATACTGTCTGTGAGTATAACAGAACTGATATTGCAAAAATCAAACCAGGAAGTGGCTTCTATTTTGAAAACTCCATGTTCCATAGCCTCCCATTGCTCCATTTAAAGGGATATCAACAGGATTCCTTTTCCTATCACTTCCTCAAGGTGTCAACAGTCTTCAGACATAGTTTCAGGCTTTTATTTTGAAGAATGAGCGTGAACGATGGATAGGTGGGGGCTCTCAGAGTGAGTTGTGCTCAAAAGCCAACTGTCCCGGTTGATATATTATCGAATAGATATTTGAAAAACACCCTGACATTGATTATAAAAAACGTTTGACATGTTTCTGTGGACATTAATATAATTTTTGAATTTTTGTCTGCGTTGTCGTGAACGCCCTTTCTTGTGGATTCCTGGGCATAACGCATCAAACTGACGGAGGTATTTGGATATAAAAACTAACTTTATGGCACGAAAGGAACATTTTGTTGTCTAACTGGGAGTCTCGTGAGTGAAAACATCCGAAGATCATCAAAGGTAAACAATTCATTTGATTGCTTTTCTTATTTTCGTGACCAAGTTACCTGATGCTAAGTGTACTTATTGTTTTGTTGAGCGATCGATAAACTTACACAAACGCTTGTATTGCTTTCGCTGTAAAGCATCATTTCAAAATCTGAGACGACAGGTGGATTTACAAAAGGCTAAACTGTGTTTTGCAATATTGCACTTGTGATTTCATGAATATTTTCTAGTAATATTATTTGACTGTGGCGCTATGCTATTCAGCGTTGCTGATGACAATTATCCCGGATCCGGTATGGGTGGTTCAGAGATTTTAACTTCCTGGCTGATGTCTTGAGATGTTGCTTCAATATATTCAGATAATTTCCCCCCCTTATGAAGCTATCTATTCTGTGAAGTGCACCAGACCCTCCTGCAGCAAAGCACCCCACAACATGATGCTACCACCCCCGTGCTTCACGGTTGGGATTGTGTTCTTTGGCTTGCAAGACTCGTCCATTTTCCTCCAAACATAACGATGGCCAAACAGTTCTATTTTTGTTTCATCAGACCAGAGGACATTTCTCCAAAAAGTGCAGTTGCAAACTGTAGTCTGGCTTTTTTATTTAACCTTTATTTAACCAGATAGGCTAGTTGAGAACAACTTCTCATTTGCAACTGCGATCTGGCCAAGATAAAGCGCAGCAATTCGACACATACAACAACACAGTTACACATGGAATAAACAAAACATACAGTCAATAATACAGTAGAACAAAAGAAAACAAAGTCTATATACAGTGAGTGCAAATGAGGTAAGTTAAGGAAATAAATAGGCCATGGTGGCGAAGTAATTACAATATAGCAATTAAACACTGGAATGGTAGATCGGCAGAAGATGAATGTGCAGGTAGAGATACTGGGGTGCAAAGGAGCTAAATAAATAAATACCAGTATTTAAAAAAATATGTTTTATTTCACCTTTATTTAACCAGGTAGGCAAGTTGAGAACAAGTTCTCATTTACAATTGCGACCTGGCCAAGATAAAGCAAAGCAGTTCAACACATACAACAACACAGAGTTACACATGGAGTAAAACAAACATACAGTCAATAATACAGTATAAACAAGTCTATATACGATGTGAGCAAATGAGGTGAGATAAGGGAGGTAAAGGCAAAAAAGGCCATGGTGGCAAAGTAAATACAATATAGCAAGTAAAACACTGGAATGGTAGATTTGCAATGGAAGAATATGAAAAGTAGAAATAAAAATAATGGGGTGCAAAGGAGCAAAATAAATAAATAAAATACAGTAGGGAAAGAGGTAGTTGTTTGGGCTAAATTATAGATGGGCTATGTGCAGGTGCAGTAATCTGTGAGCTGCTCTGACAGTTGGTGCTTAAAGCTAGTGATGGAGATAAGTGTTTCCAGTTTCAGAGATTTTTGTAGTTCGTTCCAGTCATTGGCAGCAGAGAACTGGAAGGAGAGGCGGCCAAATAAATAATTGGTTTTGGGGGTGACTAGAGAGATATACCTGCTGGAGTGTGTGCTACAGGCGGGAGATTCTATGGTGACCAGCGAGCTGAGATAAGGGGGGACTTTACCTAGCAGGGTCTTGTAGATGACATGGAGCCAGTGGGTTTGGCGACGAGTATGAAGCGAGGGCCAGCCAACGAGAGCGTACAGGTCGCAATGGTGGGTAGTATATGGGGCTTTGGTGACAAAACGGATTGCACTGTGATAGACTGCATCCAATTTGTTGAGTAGGGTATTGGAGGCGATTTTGTAAATGACATCGCCAAAGTCGAGGACTGGTAGGCTGGTCAGTTTTACAAGGGTATGTTTGGCAGCATGAGTGAAGGATGCTTTGTTGCGAAATAGGAAGCCGATTCTAGATTTAACTTCGGATTGGAGATGTTTGATATGGGTCTGGAAGGAGAGTTTACAGTCTAACCAGACACCCAGGTATTTGTAGTCCACGTAGTCTAAGTCAGAGCCGTCCAGAGTAGTGATGTTGGACAGGCGGGCAGGTGCCGGCAGCGATCGGTTGAAGAGCATGCATTTAGTTTTACTTGAATTTAAGAGCAATTGGAGGCCACGGAAGGAGAGTTGTATGGCATTGAAGCTTGCCTGGAGGGTTGTACAGTGTCCAAAGAAGGGCCAGAAGTATACAGAATGGTGTCGTCTGCGTAGAGGTGGATCAGGGACTCACCAGCAGCAAGAGCGACCTCATTGATGTATACAGAGAAGAGAGTCTGTCCAAGAATTGAACCTTGTGGCACCCCCAGAGACTGCCAGAGGTCCGGACAGCAGACCCTCCGATTTGACACACTGAATTCTATCAGAGAAGTAGTTGGTGAACCAGGCGAGGCAATCATTTGAGAAACCAAGGCTGTCGAGTCTGCCAATGAGGATGTGGTGATTGACAGAGTCGAAAGCCTTGGCCAGATCAATGAATACGGCTGCACAGTAATGTTTCTTATCGATGGCGGTTAAGATATCGTTTAGGACCTTGAGCGTGGCTGAGGTGCACCCATGACCAGCTCTGAAACCAGATTGCATAGCAGAGAAGGTATGGTGAGATTCGAAATGGTCGGTAATCTGTTTGTTGACTTGGCTTTCGAAGACCTTAGAAAGGCAGGGTAGGATAGATATAGGTCTGTAGCAGTTTGGGTCAAGAGTGTCCCCCCCTTTGAAGAGGGGGATGACCGCAGCTGCTTTCCAATCGTTGGGAATCTCAGACGACACGAAAGAGAGGTTGAACAGGCTAGTAATAGGGGTGGCAACAATTTAGGCAGAATTTTAGAAAGAAAGGGTCCAGATTGTCTAGCCCGGCTGATTTGTAGGGGTCCAGATTTTGCAGCTCTTTCAGAACATCAGCTGAACGGATTTGGGAGAAGGAGAAATGGGGAAGGCTTGGGCGAGTTGCTGTGGGGGGTGCAGTGCTGTTGACCAGGGTAGGAGTAGCCAGGTGGAAAGCATGGCCAGCCATAGAAAAATGCTTATTGAAATTCTCAGTTATGGTGGATTTATCAGTGGTGACAGGAAACACTATCTTCAGTGCAGTGGGCAGCTGGGAGGGGGTGTTCTTATTCTCCACGGACTTTACAGATAGAAAGGCCTGCTCGCTGAAGTGTTTCAGGGAGCGTTTGACAGTGATGAGTGGAGGTCCTTTGACCGCTGACCCATTACGCATGCAGGCAATGAGGCAGTGATCGCTGAGATCTTGGTTGAAGACAGCAGAGGTGTATTTAGAGGGCAAGTTGGTTAGGATGATATCTATGAAGGTGCCCGTGTTTAAGGCTTTGGGGAGGTACCTGGTAGGTTCATTGATAATTTGTGTGAGATTGAGGGCATCAAGTTTAGATTGTAGGATGGCTGGGGTGTTAAGCATGTTCCAGTTTAGGTCGCCTAGCAGCACGAGCTCTGAAGATAGATGGGAGGCAATCAGTTCACATATGGTGTCCAGAGCACAGCTGGGGCAGAGGGTGGTCTATAGCAGGCGGCAACGGTGAGAGACTTGTTTTTAGAGAGGTTGATTTTTAAAAGTAGAAGTTCAAATTGTTTGGGTAGGACAGAACTCTGCAGGCTATCTTTGCAGTAGATTGCAACACCGCCCCCTTTGACAGTTCTATCTTGTCTGAAAATGTAGTTTGGGATAAAAATTTCACAATTTTTGGTGGTCTTCCTAAGCCAGGATTCAGACACAGCTAGAACATCCGGGTTGGCAGAGTGTGCTAAAGAAGTGAATAGAACAAACTTAGGGAGGAGGCTTCTAATGTTAACATGCATGAAACCAAGGCTATTACGGTTACAGAAGTCGTCAAAAGAGAGCGCCTGGGGAATAGGAGTGGAGCTAGGCACTGCAGGGCCTGGATTCACCTCTACATCGCCAGAGGAACAGAGGAGGAGTAGAATAAGGGTACGGCTAAAAGCAATAAGAATTGGTCGTCTAGAACGTCTGGAACAGAGAGTAAAAGGAGGTTTCTGGGGGCGATAAAATAGCATCAAGGTATAATGTACAGACAAAGGTATGGTAGGATGTGAATACAGTGGAGGTAAACCTAGGTATTGAGTGATGATGAGAGAGATAATGTCTCTAGAAACATAATTGAAACTAGGAGATGTCATTGCATGTGTGGGTGGTGGAACTAATAGGTTGGATAAGGTATAGTGAGCAGGACTAGAGGCTCTACAGTGAAATAAGCCAATAAACACTAACCAGAACAGCAATGGACAAGGCATATTGACATTAAGGAGAGGCATGCTTAGTCGAGTGATTAAAAGGCTCCAGTGAGTAGAGAGGTTGGTTGGGGGTCACAGCGATTTAGAGCGATTTAGAGCCGAGCCAGGCCATCGGTAGCAAGCTAGCATAGGATGAGGTCTGTTATTAGCCACCTCTTGCGTTCCGTCAGTAGATTAGTGGGGTGCTTAAAGCTAGTGAGGGAGATGTGAGTCTCCAGCTTCAGAGATTTTTGCAATTCGTTCCAGTCATGGGCAGCAGAGAACTGGAAGGAAAGACGACTAAAGTAGGAATTGGCTTTGGGGGTGACCAGTGAGATATATCTGCTGGAGCGCGTGCTGCTATGGTGACCAGTGAGCGGAGATAAGGCTAGCAGAGACTTGTACATAACCTGTAGCCAGTGGATTTGGCGACGAGTATGAAGTGAGGGCCAACCAACGAGAGCGTACAGTTTGCAATGGTGCGTAGTGTATGGGGCTTTGGTGACAAAACGGATGGCAGTGTTTCTGGCGGTTTCGGAGCAGTAGCTTCTTCCTTGCTGTGCGGCCTTTCAGGTTATGTCGATATAGGACTCGTTTTACTGTGTATAGATACTTTTCTACCTGTTTCCAGCATCTTCACAAGTTCCTTTGCTGTTGTTATGGAATTGATTTGCACTTTTCGCACCAAAGTACGTAAATCTCTAGGAGACAGAACGCGTCTCCTTCCTGAACGGTATGACGGCTGTGTGGTTTCATGGTGTTTATACTTGCTCACTATTGTTTGTACAGATGAACGTGGTACCTTCAGGCATTTGGAAATTGCTCCCAAGGATGAACCAGACTTGTGGAGGTCTACAATTTTTTTTCTGAGGTCTTGGCTGATTTCTTTTGATTTTCCCATGATGTCAAGCAGAGGCTCTGAGTTTGAAGGTAGACCTTGAAATACATCCACTGGTACACCGCCAACTCAAATGATGTCAATTAGCCTATCAGAAGCTTCTAAAGCCATGACATAATTTAATCTGGAATTTTGCAAGCTGTTTAAAGGCACAGTCAACATTGTGTATGTGAACTTCCGACCCACTGGAATTGTGATAACAAACCAAAACTATAGTTTGTTAACAATTTGTGGAGTCGTTTAAAAACTAGTTTTAATGACTCCATCCTAACTGTATGTACATGTCTGACTTCAACTGTACCTGTGAACACAGTGGCCTCCATGATTCTTAAATGGAAGAAGTTTGAAACCACCAAGACTCTTCCTAGAGCTGGACGCCCGGCCAAAGTTATCAATCGGGGAAGAATGGCCTTGGACAGGGAGGTGACCAAGATCCCGATGGTGACCCTGTCACAGCTCCAGAGTTCCTCTGTGGAGATGGGATAACCTTCCAAAAGTACAACCATCTCTGCAGCACTCCACAAATTAGGCCTTCATGGTAGTGGCCAGACAGACGCCACTCCTCAGTAAAAGGCACATGACAGCCTGCTTGGAGTTTTCCAAAAGGCACCTAAATGAAGGTTGAACTTTTTGGCATGTTTGCCAAGTGTCACGTCAGGAGGAAACCTGGCACCATCCCTACGGGGAAGCATGGTGGTGGCAACAACATGCTGTGGGGATGTTTTTCAGTGGCAGGGACTGGGAGACTAGTCAGGATCGATGCAAAGATAAAGGGAGAAAAGTACAGAAAGATCCTTGATGAATACCTGCTCCAGAGCGCTCAGGACCTCAACTGGGGTGAAGGTTCACCCTCCAACAGGACAATGACACTAAGCACATATCCCGAAGCCACTCCTATGTTGTCTTGGCTAAGTATCTGAATGTCCTAGATTGGCCCAGCCAGAGCCCAGATTTGAAGCCGATCGAACATCTCTGGAGAGACCTGAAGATAGCTGTGCAGCAACGCTCCCCATCCAACCTGACTGAGCTTGAGAGGGTCTGCAGAGAAGAAGGGTGCCAAGCTTTTAACATCATACCCAAGAAGACTCTAGGCTTCAAACGCTGCCAACAGTGGTTAAACAAAGTAGTGAAAAAGGGTCTGAATACTACTTATGTAAATGTGATTCCCCCTGTTTTTTTATATATATTTTTTATATAAATGAGCAAAAATAAAACAAACAGTTTTTGCTTTGTCATTATGGGGTATTGTGTGTAGATTGATGAGGAGCATTTTAGAATAAGGCTGTAACTTAACAAAATGGGGAAAAAGTCAAGGGGTCTGAATACATTCTGAATGCACGGTATATGATGGGATGTATAGACATTATGGACAGTATATGGATATAATATTTTGTTTATTTGAACAGTGTATGTACAGCAATAGTTAAATTGGAAAGGCCTTGACTAGAATACAGTATATTCATATGAAGCCGGTAAAACATTATGTAAGCATTATTAAAGTGACCAGTTTTCCATAACTATGTACAGATGGCAGCAGCCTCTAAGGTGTATGGTAGCGTAACCGGTTGGTAGCCGGCTTGTGACAGTGACTAAAGTTCAGGGCAGGGTACTAGTTCAGGGCAGGGTGTAGTCTGGCTTGAGATGACTACTTAACAGTCTGATGGCCTTGCAATAAAAGCTGTTTTTCATTGTCTCGGTCCCAGCTTTGATGCACCTGTTCTGACCCCACCTTCTGGATAGTAGCAGGGTGAACAGGCTGTGGCTCAAGTGGGGGGAGGTCCTTGATGATGTTCTTTGCCTACTGGATGGTGGCAGGGTGAGCAGGCCGTGGCTCCGGTGGCTGAGGTCTTTAATCTTCTTGGCCAGGTGCTGTAGATGTCCTGGAGGGCAGACAATGTGCCCCTGGTGATACGTTGGGCAGACCGCACCGTCCCCTGGAGAGCACTGTGCAGTTGTCTGTCAAGGTTTGTGAGGGACTGATTTCTTCAGCCTCCTGAGGTTGAAAAGTCCATGTTGCACCTTCTTCACCACACTGCCTGTGTGAGTGGACCATATAAGATTGTCAGTAATGTGCATGCAAAGGAACTTCTCCACTGCGGCCCGTCAGAAGTTTAGGACCCAGTTGCACAGGGCGGGGTTCAGACTCAGGGCTCCAAGTTTAATGATGAGCTTGGCTGGTACTATGGTGTTGAAGGCTGAGCTGTAGTCAATGAACAACATTCTTACATAAGTATTTGCCTTGTCCAGAGGGGATAGGGCAGTGCGATGGCGGTTGTCACCCGTGGATCTATTAGGGCGGTATGCAAATTGCAGTGGGTCAAGGGGGTCGGGTAAGGTGGAAGTGATATGATCCTTATCTAGCCTCTCAAAGCACTTGATCAGAAGCACACACTCAGAAGTGAGTGCAATCGGGCGATAGTTATTTAGTTCAGTTACCTTTGCTTTCTTGAGTACAGGAACAAATGGCGGACATATTGAACAAGTGGGTACAGAAGACTGGGATAGGGAGAGATTGAATGTGTCCTTAAATTCTCCAGCCAGCTGGTCTGCGCATGCTCTCAGGACACGGTTAGGGATGCCATCTGGGTCGGCAGCCTTGTGAGGGTTAACACGCGTAAATATCTTACTCACGCCGGCCACTGAGAACGAGAGCTCACAGTCCACGGGAGCGGTGGTTTTCATCGAAGTGGGCGAAGAAGGTGAATAGCTTGTCCGGGAGCAAGACGTTGGTGTCCGCGACGTGGCTGGGTTTTCCTTTATAATCCGTGATTGTCTGGAGTTGCTGCCACTTAAGTCTCATGTGTTAGACGTTGAATTGCGACTCAACTTTGTCTTTGTACTAACGTTTTTGTGTTTTGCCTGTTTGCTTGCCTTACGAAAGGCATAACTGGAATGTTTGTACTTAATCATATTCCCAGTTAACTTGCCATGGTTAAATGCGGTGGTTCGCACTTTCAGTTTTGCGCGAATGCCTCTATCTATCCACGGTTTCTGGTTAGGGTAGGTTTTAATAGTCACAATTGGTACAACATCTCCTATGCACTTCTTATAAACTCACTCACCGAATCAGCGTATACATCAATGTTATTGTCTGAGGCTACCCAGAACATATTCCAGTCCGCATGTTCAAAAATAGCTTCTACTTTTCAGTTTTATTGAGAAGTTATTGAAAATAAATGCCCTTTTTTTCGATTAGTGAATTGTAATTGTAATTTTCTTCCTGACTTTAGGTGAGGAGAGGAAAGAGTTTAAAGTTTTAATGTCAGGTGCACAAGTACAGTGAAATGCCTTTCTTGTAATCTCCAAACCCAACAATGCAGTAATCAATGTAGTACAAAAACACCAGAACACTAGAAAGTAAGAAGCTTATATACAGGGTCAGTTCCAATACCATATCAGAGAGAGAATGTGTGTGCATTAGGGCTGTCCCCAACTAAGAAAAATCTTGGTTCATCAAAAGTCTTCTGTTCTTTTGACCAATTAATTGGTCGACATTTTTATACATGTATTTTTCCATATATCGACACACTGTTTTAATAAAATAAACTATTTGTTGAGCTTGTCTGATGCGTTAAGCACGCTGTTTTATGAAAGACACAAATGACTCAAGAGGGATCCAGAGATCAATATAACAAGAAGAAAAAAACCTTAAACCTGAGCCCGCTCCTGCTGGCTTTTGGAGATTCTGCCGTTACTCTCCTGAATTTGCCGGTAATAGGCTACAATTTGTCTTACCATTTCTACCGATCTGTTTGCCAGTTATGGTTTTCATATGCACAATTGTGTGCCTGCTTGGGTTTGTAGTTGTGTGCCTGCTTGGGTTTGTAGATTAGGAGCCAAAGGTCAGGTGTAGCCTATATATATGGTTCAAAGCAGACACTAAATGGGATGTTTTGATCTGTTGACTGTGAGACTGCAGACTACACAGCGATATGCTCTTGCTCAACTAGACCAGGGAGGACCTAACAGAAAGGTTGTGTTCCCAATGGCCCCTTATTTCCTATGTAGTACACTGCTTTTGACCAGGTATACAGGGGATACAAACAAATAGATGAATGAGTCTCTGCAGGCTATCTGGTGCCCTCTGACAGCTGTGTTTAAGTTGTCTGATATACACAGTCCTTGGTCAGGATAGCTTCTCCAAGCGCATTCTAGCAGATAATGGCCAAGTGGGAGAAAGGGATGGAGACCTACGATGCGTCCCAAATGGCACCATATTTAGTGCACTATATAGGGAATATGATGCCATTTGGGATGCATTTAAACAAGTATTGGGAATAGCGTGTCAGGCCCTGGTCACAAATATTGCATATGGTGCCATTCAAACATTTATTTACACATACTTATTTTCCATATGCATTGGGACTGTAGCCTGTGGGGCTAAAAAGTGCTGTTTTTTATGTACCGTATGGGTGTTGATGTGTTAATTTGGAGTTTACATTGAAGTAAAATAGAGGGTTATGGAGAGAAGAGGGCCTAATAATGACATCAATACTGATGTTTCGTATATGTCAATATGAACCATGTTGTGTAGGTCTACATTTTTCCTTTCTAGGCTTTATGTGTTAATTGATATCATGTGCCTTTCGATTGACAAAAAGAAGACAGTTTATTTTATGTTAAAATGGTAGACAAGCATTAGTATGTATGCATGTATATGAGTCACTCTTTAGTCTAAAGCCTTTCTATGGACTGACAGCTTATTGATCCAAGCCTTTTAGAGAACAAGCACCAGGAAAGAAATGCATCACTATTCCTCTTTCAAGATTTACTCTCAAAAAAACAAATTAACAGTCGGACATCAGTAAATGAGAATAGCATTGTTTTCACAAGCTAAGTTTCCCTCCAATTTAAACTATGCACATTTTCACACCAGAGGTGTTTCCATCAAGCTGACATTTGTGGATAAAAAGCTGTTTATGATGTTGTAGTCCATTTAAAAGCACTTTTGTGCTTAAGTTTTCATGACCTGAATAAAAAGAGTTCAATGTGTTTCCATTGCATTTGAGATATGATTAAAAGCAATACTTTTTATTCGATAATTGGCAGCCAAGCACCGATCATGTTAACGGCATCCTTAAAATAATGGCTTACCCTCGATATTTTCATTTCATCACTGTGCACTTAACCACCATAAGTTATAAAGTTCATCATAACTTATTCCATCTGCCTATAAACTCCATGTTTTCCATGTCGTGGTGGTAGTACAACATAACATATTGCGTGACTCCAAGTTTACTACGACATTAGGGTTTTTATATCAATATTTGCTCATAAAAGTGTTTCCACCACAATTGTGGCATAGTCTATTTCACCGACCAAATAATTATCCGCCCTTGTCTAGCGAATTTGATTTATTTTTGAAATTGTGACATTTAACAGATACATTTGCAGTTTCCATAAGGCCTGTTGTGAGATTTTTAATGGATCAGGTACATTATTTCACTAGAAATCTGGTTAATCTCAGGGAGCAACTGGGGGAGAGGAGAGTTTTCCTGGCATCTGTCCTGTACCCCACCTCTCGATCTCCTCTGAGATGAGGCGCTAGTCCAGTAACACTGAAAAGAAGCAGAGGAACATGTTTGTTACTGTTCCTGCAGCAGCCTCACCTGGTACCAGAGCTGTTTGTATTTGATATAATTGTCACGTCCATAACTTATAAAATACAAACAGACCTGGGACCAGGATAGCAGCATCCCGCTTCCTCTGCTCCTCTGTTCCTTAGCTCAAATCATGTATGTGATACTAAACAATCTCTCAAAGTTGATTGGAAATATTTCACTTCGCCACATGAACATGAGAAAGTATCTATATCATACACAGTGTTGCACTGTGCTGTGGAAAAGGGTTTCACACCTTGTAATGTGTGTTTACAAATGTGTCATTCTAAATTACATGAGTGAACAAACATCGACAGCAATTTCCAGCCCAGAGTGTACAATGTGCATAGTTTCAGCATAGCACTATAAAACCACACACACGCACATACCATTATTCCTGTGTGGACTATTGTACCTACAGTACTCTCCACATGCTGTCACGTCATCCCACTGTTGTCATACTATACTCAGGAATGTTGAGTCGGGCAACAGCCTTTCTAAACAGTGTCACTGGAGTGAGACTAGAGGGATGGCTCAGCTCATCAGAGCAGCGTTGTCCCTCCCTCCATCCCTGACAGAGCCGAATGTCCCCTGATCACTCTCTGATCACTCCGCTAATGTCCAATGGCTTTTTCATGGTGATCTGGGGAGAGATGTATACATCTCTAATTGATTGCCGTGATAATCCACAGATCTGCTCAGGCAGCTCCAGACTGCAACTGGGGCCCTGGCTGGCGCTGGCTCCAAGAAGGGTTGTCAGTGAGGAAGTCAGACACAATTGCCATGTAATCAATTATATCGAGTGCTATGGGCCGGGAGGGAGTCAAAGAGATATAGTTCCCTGTTCGTTTGTTGAATGGGGCTCTTTCTGGAATCGACCCAGAGGGCCCAGATATTATTACGCTTCACTTTACATTTGTTTTTTGGCCTTAATCACAAATTACAGAGAGATAACCGAGACAAGATCCCAAAAGTCGTTTTCCCGTGATTAAATAGCAATAAATGTTTCTGTTGTGGGGAAAGCAATTCTAATGGACTCTGGTCATTAGCCAAATTGCCAGTGTAACATTTCTCATCCTCCTCTTCTGAGGAGGAGTAGTAAGAAGGATCGGAGGACCAAAGAGCAGCGTGCTATGTGTTCACGATGATATTTATTTAAACTCAGAACACTAAACAAAATAACAAAGAGAAAGAAACAAAACTGAAACAGTTCTGTAAGGTGACAAAACACACTAGACAGAAAATAAACACCCACGTAACACAGGTGGAAAAAGGCTACCTAAGTATGATTCTCATTCAGAGACAACTAATGACACCTGCCTCTGAGAACCATACCAGGCCAAACTCAAAACACAACATAGACAAACCACACAACTCACGCCCTGACCATACAAAAAATTAAATTAAAGTTACACTCGTTGTGAATCCAGCCAACATGTCAGATTTCAAAAAGGCTTTTCGGCGAAAGCATAAGAAGCTATTATCTGATGATAGCACAGCAGTAAACTAAGAGTAGCATATTTCAACCCTGCAGGCGCTACACAAAACGCAGAAATAAAAATATAAAACATGCCTTACCTTTGACGAGCTTCTTTTGTGGGCACTCCAATATGTCCCATAACCATCACAAATGGTCCTTTTGTTCGATTAATTCCGTCAATATATATCCAAAATGTCAATTTATTTGGCACGTTTGATCCAGAAAAAAACAGCTTCCAATTTGCGCAAAGTCACTAAAAAATATCTCAAAAGTTACATGTAAACTTAGCCAAAACATTTCAAAATACTTTTGTAATACAACTTTAGGTATTTTTAAACGTTAATAATCAATCAAATTGAAGACGGGTCTATCTGTTTTCAATAGAGGACGAGAGGAAACTAACACTACTTTTCAAGTCTTAGCCAACTCTCAACAGCGTTACCCTTTTCCAGGATGGCCTTACTTCTTAATTGCACAAAGGAATAACCTCAACCAAATTCCAAAGACTGGTGACATCCAGTAGAAGCGGTATGAACTACAAACAAGTGCCTAAGAAATATTGTTTCCCCATGAGAGCCCATTGAGCAGACAGTGACCTCAAAAATAAATAATTCTGAATCGTTAGTCCTCGGGGTTTTGCCTGCTACATAAATTATGTTATACTCAGACATGATTCAAACAGTTTTATAAACTTCAGTGTGTTTTCTATCCAAATCTACTAATCATATGCATATCTTACATTCATGGCATGAGTAGCAGGAAGTTGAAATTGGGCACGCTATTTATCCAAAAGTGAAAATGCTGCCCCCTATCCCAAGGGTTTGCTTTTATACAGTTGAAGTCAGAAGTTTACATTCAAACTTAGTTTTTCACAATTCCTGACATTTAATCCTAGTACAAATTCCCTAGTCTGTTGGATGGGGCTCTCATCCAACAGACTAGAGATCACCACTTTATTTTAAAAATGTGAAATGTCAGAATAATAGTAAAGTGATTTATTTCAGCTTTTATTTCTTTTGCAACTTTTCAGGGAAGTTAGGAACAAATATAAACAGGCAGTTAGGAAAGCAAAGATGAGCTTTTTCAAACAGAAATTTGCATCCTGTAGCACAAACTCCAAAACGTTCTGAGACACTATATAGTCCATGGAGAATGAGAGCACCTCCTCCCAGCTGCCCACTGCATTGAGGCTAGGAAACACTGTCACCACCGATAAATCCACAATAATTGAGAATTTCAATAAGCATGCTTTCCACCTGGCTACCCCTACTACCCTGGTCAACAGCCCTGCACCCCCCTCAACAACTTGCCTAAATCTCCCCCATTTCTCCTTCACCCAAATCCAGATAGCTGGTGTTCTGAAAGAGCTGCAAAATCTGGACCCCTACAAATCATCTGGGCTAGACAATCTGGACCCTCTTTCTGAAATGATCTGCCTCAATTGTCGCAACCCCTATTACTAGCCTGATCAACCTCTTTCCTATTGTCTGAGATTCCGCAGTCAGCCCCTTCTTCAAAGGGGGAGACACTCTAGACCCAAACTGCTACAGACCTTTATCTATCCTACCCTGCCTTTCTAAGGTCTTTGAAAGCCAAGTTAACAAACAGATCACTGACCATTTCGAATCCCACCGTACCTTCTCCGCTCTGCAATCTGGTTTCTGAGCTGGTCATGGGTGCACTTCAGCCATGCTCAAGGTCCTAAACGATATCATAACCGCCATTAATAAAGGACAATACTTTGCAGCCTTATTCATCGACCTGACCAAGGCTTTTGACTGTCAATCACCACATTCTTATCGGCAGATTCAACAGTCTTGGTTTCTCAAATGACTGCCTCGCCTGGTTCACTAACTACTTCTCTGATAGAGTTCAGTGTGTCAAATTGGAGGGCCTGTTGTCCGGACCTCTGGCATTCTCTATGGGGGTGCCACATGGTTTAATTCTCGGGCCGACTCTTTTCTCTGTATACATCAATGATGTCGCTCTTACTGCTGGTGATTCTCTGCTCCACCTCTACGCAGACCACACCATTCTGTATACTTCTGGCCCTTCTTTGGACACTGTTAACTAACCTCCAGACGAGCTTCAATGCCATACAACTCTCCTTCCATGGCCTCCAACTGCTCTTAAATGTAAGTAAAACTAAATGCATGCTCTTCGCCCGCACCTGCCCGCCCGTCCAGCATCACTACTCTGGACGGTTCTGACTTAGAATATCTGGACAATAACAAATACCTAGGTGTCTGGTTAGACTGTAAAGTCTCCTTCCAGACGCACATTAAGCATCTACTTGCCTAGAGTTTTCAGCTATACTTTTCGTGGCTGTTTATTTACCACCACAGACAGATGCTGGCACTAAGACCGCACTCAGTCAACTGTATAAGAAAATAAGCAAACAGGAAACCACTCACCCAGAGGTGGCGCTCCTAGTGGCCAGAGAAGTTGTAGAGAAACTTAAATCAGTTCTACCAAATGTCTATCAACATGTTAAATGTGCATCCAGAGGGAAAACAATTCTAGATCACCTGTACTCCACACACAGAGACGCGTACAAAGCTCTCCCTCGCCTTCCATTTGGTAAATCCGACCACAACTCTATCTTCCTGATTCCTGCTTACAGGCAAAAATTAAAGCAGGAAGCACCAGTGACTGTCTATAAAAAAGTGGTCAGAAGAAGCAGATGCTAAACTACTGGACTGTTCCAGGATTCTCCCGATGGCATTGAAGAGTACACCACATCAGTCACTGGCTTTATCAATAAGTGCATCGAGGACGTCGTCCCCACAGTGACTGTATGTACCCAACCAGAAGCCATGGATTACAGACAACATTTGCACTGAGCTAAAAGGGCAGAGCTGCTGCTTTCAAGGTGTGGGACTCTAACCCGGAAACTTACTAGAAATCCTGCTATACCCTGTGACTACCCATCAAACAGGCAAAGCGTCAATACAGGGTTAAGATTGAATCATACTACACCGGCTTCGACGCTTGTCATGTGGCAGGGCTTGCAAACTATTACAGACTACAAAAGGGATGCACATCCCGGAGCTGCCCAATGACACGAGCCTACAGACGAGCTAAATCACTTCTTTGCTCACTTCGAGACGAGCAACACTGAGGCATGCATGAGAGCATGAGCTGTTCCAGACAACTGTGTGTTGTGTGATCACGCTCTCCGTAGCCAACGTGAGTAAGACCTTTCAACAGGTCAACATACACAAGGCTGCGGGGCCAGACGGATTACCAGGATGTGTGTTCCGGGCAATTGCTGACCAACTGGCAGGTATCTTCACTGACATTTTCAACATGTCCTTGACTGAGTCTGTAATACCAACATGTTTCAAGCAAACCACCATAGTCCCTGTGCCCAAGAACACAAAGGCAACCTGCCTAAATGACTACAGACCCGTAGCACTCACATCCATAGCCGTGAAGTGCTTTGAAAGGCTGGTAATGGCTCACATCAACACCTTTATCCCAGAAACCTTAGACCCCCTACAATTTGCATACCGCCACAACAGATCCACAAATGATGCAATCTCCTTTGCACTCCACACTGCCCTTTCTCACTTGAACAAAGGAACAATTATATGAGAATGCTATTCATTGACTTCAGCTCAGTGTTCAACACCATAGTTTCCTCAAAGCTCATCACTAAGCTAAGGATCCTGTGACTAAACACCTCCCTCAGCAACTGGATACTGGACTTCCTAACAAGCCACCCCCAGGTGCTGAGGGTAGGTAGCAACACATCTGCCATGCTGATCCTCAACACTGGAACCCCCCAGGGGTGCGTGCTCAGTCCCCTCCTGTATTCCCTGTTCACCCACGACTGCATGGCCAGGCACGACTCCAACACCATCATTAAGTTTTCAGACGACACAACAGTTGTAGGCCTGATCACCGACAACAACGAGACAGCCTATAGGGAGGAGGTCAGAGACTTGGCCGGGTGGTGCCAGAATAACAACCTATCCCTCAAAATTACCAAGACTAAGGAGATGATTGTGGACTGCGGGAAAAGGAGGACATTCTCATCGACGGGGGTGTAGTCTAGCAGATTGACAGCTTCAAGTTCCTTGTTGTCCACATCACCAACACAATAGAATGATCCAAACACACCAATACAGTCATGAAGAGGGCACAACAATGCCTATTCTAACTAAAAAGATTTGGCATGGGTCCTGAGATTCTCAAAGTTCCTCAGCTGCAACATCACTGCCTGGTACGGCAATTGCTCGGCCTCCGACTGCAAGGCACTACAGAGGGTAGTTTGTATGGCCGAGTACATCACTGGGGCTAAGCTGCCTTCCACCCAGGACCTCTACACCAGGCGGTGTCAGAGGAAGGCCCTAAAAATAGTCAAAGATCCCAGCCACCCCAGTCAGAGACTGTTCTCTCTACTACCGCATGGCAAGCGGTACCGGAGTGCCAAGTCTAGGACAAAGGCTTCTCAAAAGCTTTTACCCCCAAGCCATAAGACTCCTGAACAGGTTATCAAATGGCTACCTGTACTATTTGCATTGTGTTCCCGGCAACCCCTATTTTACGCTGCTAACCCTAACCCATACACTTAGGTTGGAGTCATAAAACTCATTTTTCAAACACTCCACAAATTTCTTGATAACGAACTATAGTTCGTAGATAACGGCAAGTCGGTTAGGACATCTACTTTGTGCATGACAAGTAATTTTAATTCTTTAGACAGATTATTTCTCTTATCACAATTCCAGTGGGTCAGAAGTTAACATGCACTAAGTTGACTGTGCCTTTAAACAGCTTGGAAAATTCCAGAAATTGATGATAGGCTAATTGACATCATTTGAGTCAATTGTAGGTGTACATTTGGATGTATTTCAAGGCCTACCTTCAAACTCGGTGCCTCTGCTTGACATCATGGGAAAATCAAAAGGAATCAGCCAACACCTCAGTAAAAAAGTCTGGTTCATCCTTGGGAACATTTTGCAAAACTCCTGAAGGTACCAAGTTCATCTGTACAAACAATACACAAATATATACACCATGGGACCACACAGCCATCATACCACTCAGGAAGGAGACGCGTTCTGTCTCCTAGAGATGAACGTACTTTAGTGCTAAAAGTGCAAATCGCCCCCAGAACAGCAGCAAAGGACCTTGTGAAGATGCTGGAGGAAACAGGTACAAAAGTATCTATATCCACAGTAAAACGAGTCCTTTGTTGAAAACCTGAAAGGCCGCTCAGCAAGGAAGAAGCCACTGCCAATACCGCCATAAAAAAGCAAGACTATGGTTTGTAACTGCGCATGGGGACAAAGATTGTACTTTTTGGAGAAATGTCCTCTGGTCTGATGAAACAAACAGAACTGTTTGGCCATAATGACCATCATTATGTTTGGAGGAAAAAGGGGGAGGCTTGCAAACCAAAGCACACCATCCCAACCGTGAAGCACGGGGGTGGCAGCATCATGTTGTGGGGGTGCTTTGCTGCAGGAGGGTCTGGTGCACTTCACAAAATAGATGGCTACATGAGGAAGGGAAAATTATGTGGATATATTGAAGCAACATCTCAAGACATCAGTTAAAGCCTGGTCGCAAATGGGTCTTCCAAATGGACAATGACCCCAAGCATACTTCCAAAGTTGTGGCAAAATGGCTTAAGGACAACAATTCAAGGTATTGGAATGGCCATCACAAAGCACTGACCTCAATTCCAAATTTGTGGGCAGAACTGAAAAAGCGTGTGTGAGCAAAGAGGCCTACATTCCTGACTCAGTTACACCAGCTCTGTCAGGAGGAATGGGCCAAAATGTACCCAACTTATTGTGGGAAGCTTGTGGGAGGCTACCCGAAACATTTGACCCAAGTTAAACAATTTAAAGGCAATGCTACCACATCCTAATTGAGTGTATGTAAACTTCTGACCCACTGGGAATGTGATGAAAGAAATAAAATCTGAAATAAATAACTCTCTCTACTATTATTCTGACATTTCACAATCTTAAAATAAAGTGGTGATCCTAACTGACCTAAAACAGGAACTTTTTCCTCAGATTAATTGTCAGGAATTGTGAACTGCGTTTAAATGTATCTGGCTAAAATGCAGTGGAATACAGTATATACACATATGAGATCAATAATGCAAGATATGTAAACATTATTAAAGTTACTGGTGTTCCAGTGATTTCAAGTCTATGTATATAGGCAGCAGCCTCTAATGTGCTAGTGATGGCTCTTTCAACAGTATGATGGCCTTGATGCATTCTGGGTGTCATGTAAATGTCTGCCTGACCAAAGATGTTATAACAAATCGAGGTGAAGGAATAATGGAAGTGAATGATGGTAGACAACACACCCCCTTCAACATGCATATTGCAAACAGACCCAACTCATCTTGTACACCACCTGTGATGTACTGATTTTGTTAATAGTAATTGATATTAGCTAATTCATATTATGGTTTCTGTCAGCCAAGAGTTAACTAAACATGAACGCTTGTGTTAGGTCACTCTTTCCTCAGTTAGCTCTACAACTAATGTAGCCTACGTATTCTGGTTTGGATGAGAATTCTGTTATGCTGTAGCTTCTTCTGTGGATGTCTGAACAGTGCACCCAAAAATAAACTAAACTAGACAAAATGTTGTAAAGACTGTTTGTAAAATGTTTCTGTGAAAAGAACAGTGTGGCCTGCTCAAACACTGAATGTTGTGTCAATTGTAATTGGACGTTCTAAATAAGTGTTCTAATCACACCCTTTACTCAGTACTTTGTTGAAGCACCATTGGCAGCGATTACAGCCTGAGTCTTCTTGGGTATGACGATACAAGTTTGGCACACCTGTATTTTTAGAGTTTCTCCCATTCTTCTCTGCAGATCCTCTCAAGCTGGATTGGGAGTGTTACTGTACATCTATTTTCAGGTCTCTCCAGAGATTTTCGATCGGCCACTCAAGGAAATTGAGAGACTTGTCCCGAAGCCACTCCTGCATTGTCTGTGTGCTTAGGGTCGTTGTCCTGTTGGAAGGTGAACCTTTGCCCCAGTTTGATGTCCTGAGCACTCTGGAGCAGGTTTTTATCAAGGATCTCTCTGTACTTTGTTCATCTTTCCCTCGTTCATAACTAGTCTCCCAGTCCCTACCGCTGAAAAACGTTCACGTCCGTGTTCCGTGGAACATTTTCTTCACAATACGACACACAGGCTCATTCTGTTCAGTACAATCCAGGGTATGAAGCATATCATCCTTTTAACTGTACATCAAGTACAGCAATGATAAATGTTGATACTGAAGGCACATTTGGACTGTGATGTGTGTGATTTGCTTCTATGACATCAAAGCGGTATTTATTACAATCTTCAACATCCCATCTTTCACAACACATCGAGTCCTCTCAATGTACAGCATTCCCCTCAATCAGTCTACAAAAAAATTGCAAATATAGCCCTATTAGCAGGAGCTATGGTGTCATCTTTTTGTTGCAAGTGGTACACACGTTTAAAACGGCTGTCATGAAACCCATACAATGTTGTAAGGCAGAGAGCCTGAGATCTGACATATATAGTATGTTACTGTACAGACAATGCGTTTCAATTTAGTTGCTTATCAACGACCAAATCTGCCATTTTAAACCTGTATACGTGATGACAGAGGCTGTGACTGTAAAGGGCTAGGTAGTAGTGAATATGAGCCATTTGGCAATGTGCTCCGTGTGTTACAGTGGACTTTATAATGGCTTAACTTACACTTCCAGAGTGAAAATGCTTTGCACTCAGAGTATGAGTAATATGGAACTTGGTCTTCAACAGTCAAGTGAGTTTGAGAGAAACTCTTTTAGAGAGAGAGACCAAATGACTCTATATTTTACCTAATTCGGTCTGTTCCATGTAGAACCAAACCTTTATCATACAGGGGTGTGTTTCCCAAAAACTTTGAAGCACTAAGATCATCTTAAGTTCATTTTTGGCAATGGATGTAAGTTGATCTTAGTGCTACAAACCTTTGTTAAAAACTCAGCCAAAGAACCATAGACGCAAACTGTACACTTATTGAACCAGTCAGTCACAGCCAAAGTTCTATGCTCTTCTCACATCAGCCCTGCGGAAAAGGCAAAGTACAAGGCAGAGTGGCCGGTGTCTCCCAATGAAACTGCTGAAGCGTTGATCTAAGTTCACCCCTCTGACACCCAGTGTGTCTGTCTCAGCCAGTATCCATCATCTCCACTCATCCATCTGTCATCTCAGAGATGTCCTTAGCGTTTGGGAGTGGGATTAGTGACGAGACTGTGGTGGCAGAGGTGTGTGTTATTGTGTGTGTGTGTGTGTGTGCTCCTGCCACTATTTGCCTGTCAGTCATTCTGTGTTTGTGCGCGCACAGTATGCCAGTATGTGCCTGTGTGTGTGCGTGCGAGTGTGTGTTTTGCCAAAGTGAGCAATTTGGCTCATTGTTCGTATCCACATGTGAACCTTATAACTGTGGTTTAAATTGCTGCTTAATCCAGGGCCCATTGACCACATGGTTTACATCCCAAATGGCAACCTATTCCCTACATTGTGCACTACTTTTGACCATAGCCCAACATAATGCATTACTTTTGACTAGGCTTATGGGCCCTGGTTAAAAGTAGTGCACTATATAGGAAATAGGGTACCATTTGGGATGTGGCCACATTCATTAACTCAATAAACCCAATCAATTTGTCACGTCCGTCGTATGGAGGAGACCAAGGCGCAGCATGGTAAGCATACATTCTTCTTTAATAAAAGAAAGAACACTGAACCAACTATCAAAATGAACCGTGAAGCTAATATAGCTACTGAAGACAGGCAACTAAACATAGAATAAGAACCCACAAACGACCCAAGGAATATGGTCCCCAATCAGAGAACGATAAACAGCTGCCTCTGATTGGTTCTCAATCTAGGCAACCACAGACATATAAACACCTAGACTTACAAAAACCCCTAGACAATACAAAAACTAACAAACCACCCTTGTCACACCCTGACCTAACCAAAGATAACTAAGGTCAGGGCATGACAGATTTTAAGTAATAATAAACATTGGTCTCGGACAGGGTGTGTGTTCAAATTTATTTATATAGCCCTTCGTACATCAGCTGATATCTCAAAGTGCTGTACATAAACCCAGCCTAAAACCCCAAACAGCACTCAATGCAGGTGTAGAAGCACGGTGGCTAGGAAAAACTCGCCAGAAAGGCCAAAACCTAGAGAGGAACCAGGCTATGAGGGGTGTGCCACCCCGGACAAGAAGATCACATCAGTGACTCAACCCACTCAAGTAACGCACCCCTCCTTAGGACGGCATGAAAGCGCACCAGTAAGCCAGTGACTCAGCCCCTGTAATTGATATTGTTGATATTATTCCTGCTCTAAAACATGGCCGCATCCCAAATGACACCATTTGTGACTCGTGTCAGGAAATGAGGTGTATGTCCCACATCACTACTTTACAGGAGAGGCATTTGAATGTAAATATAATTTTTTTAATCAAAATGCGCTTTTTTTTTTGCCAGAAATGCTTTCTGGAACGTGAATGTTCATGTGCCTTAATAACACATTTGTATGCCACCTGAAAATGCAAATAAAAATGGTTAAATTACAAGACTAGTTGCTTTAGCCACAGAAAAAGACAAGAACTTTCCCGCTAACCATGATTGTCTGAGATAATGGATGGGCTGGGCATGCCAAGAGATGAGTTCGGATTGGTCTGCCTTGTAGCATGCTTCTATCTGTAACATGAGCTGTGTAGTATGTGTAGAGATCATCCTTTCTACCACAACTTTTTTGGAAGATATTTTGAACTGCAAAAGTGTCTCCACTTTCTTGAGGACGATCGTGCCATGCTAACTCTCTCGGACTCTGAAAATGAATCAGACGATGAGGAAATCCCTGATTTAGGTAACATTTTCATTGCACCAGATATTGTGGAATCTTCTGATGACAGTGATGGGGAAGAAACGTCAATCAACAGCATTGTTCTCACGGAAAAAGTTGACCGAGTTTTAAAAATCTGTGGAATGCCTGGTGGAAGCAGAGTATGATAGCTAGTGGAGAAATTCTGACATTTGATTGCAAAAATGAGGAGGGAGTCGAAAAGAGAACACAGAAGACTGCTGTATAAAACACGTGTCTCCGGATTCCATCTTCAAACTAAGGGCTACATTTTCTGATATTTATGTTTCGTTTTTTGTCATAAAGTTGTTTTCATTGCAAGTTAAATTGTATGATTAGTTAGCTAGCGAGCCAGCTAGCTAACACTAGCTAACGTTACATGTAATGTTATTCGTATCTCAGAAAACAATTTGTATTGCTGGTTATAGCCTAATGTTAATTAGCTAGCAAACATTGAACCCAGTTGGTTAGCTTTAGCCATCTGCAGATTCATGCATGGTGGCTAGCGATGACAATCAGTATGGGTTGGGATTGCTGCCGCATTCAAAACAAGTGGGAACTTGGAAATCTCCGACTTCCAATTTCAGTGCTTTCAAGACAGCTGTGAGCTCTGGCTGGTATAAAAATATTTTTAACGGTCATCCAACTCTGAATTGTTTCTAGAGCACCTACTTTCTGACATTAAGATCACTGATGTCATTTATCCAAGTTCCCAGTTGTCTTGAAAGCAGCATTAGGTTCATTGTTTAGCTAGCTAGTTACATGTCTGAACAAAAGACTCCACTTCACTAGATTATTATATGACCCATCAAGTTAGCCAGGTGGGTCAGGGGATGATTACAGTCAGCTGTTGTATTTCATGAACATGTGTAGACAATAGTGACCTATCCACTTAGATGTGGCTGGGTGGTGGTTATAGCATTTATTTCACATGACCCATCAATTTAGACAAGTGTGTCTGGGTCAGAATCATCTAATTATACCATATTTATCTTGACATTTTCTGTTTTTGATATTGCTACTATGCAAATAACCATTTTTATTTAATCTTTATTTAACTAGGCAAGTCAGTTAAGAACAAATTCTTATTTACAATGACGTCCTACCCCGGCCAAAGCGGGGCCAATTGTGCGCCACCCTATGGGACTACCAATCACGGCCGGATGTGATACAGCCTGGAATCGAACCATGGACTGTAGTGATGCCTCTTGCACTGAGATACAGTGCCTTAGACCACTGCGCCGCTGTACCGTTTACACCTTCTGTATCCTAAGCATGTGACAAATTAACTTTGGTCAACACACTCTATATCAAATAAAATCAGAGACAGTAATGTTAAGAACAACATGACCTGCAACAAAGATTAGGATATAGGCCAAGGACTAGATAGTGTAGTTTCGCTACTACTTTCATCACTTTGTCTTAATCTTTGGTTGTTTACCTTACCTTACTCACTCTGTTTAACACGTGGCCTCACATGGGAATCCTTAGCCCCACCCATGTCTTAAGGCTTAAGAGGGTGTGAACTATGCTGAATGACTAGACTATCAGGTATGAAGGGAAGACCCAGATGCAGACCACTCCGAATAAACAATAGTTTAATGATCCAGTAGGGGCAGGCAATAGACAGGTCAAGGCAGGCAGGGGTAAGTAAACCAGAGGTAAGGCAACAGTACCAGATGGCAGGCAGGGTCAGGGTAAACACAGGTCAAAAATCCAGCGGGGTGCAAAGGTACCGGTCGGTAGGCAGGCTCAGGGTCAGGGGCAGGCAGAGTGGTCAGGCAGGCGGGCTCGGAGTCAGGACAGGCAAGGGTCAA
This sequence comes from Oncorhynchus mykiss, assembly GCF_057628025.1. Classification (NCBI taxonomy): domain Eukaryota; kingdom Metazoa; phylum Chordata; class Actinopteri; order Salmoniformes; family Salmonidae; genus Oncorhynchus; species Oncorhynchus mykiss. The sequence continues at coordinate 60,696,083 of NC_143022.1, read as the reverse complement.
ACAAAAAAAAAAAAAAAAAAAAAAAAAAAAAAAAAAAAAAAAAAAGCAGGAGTTGATAAACAAAATGCTGGTTGACTTGACAAACTGAGAACACGGGTATATAAACACGGGATAATGGGGAAGATGGGCGACACAATCACAAGGACAGGGGAAACAGATCAGGGTGTGACAGTAGACTCTCCAGTAGGAGTACCAAAACTTTCAATGGTCATTTTCTCAAATGTGGGGTTACTAGTTTATCAACTTTAAAAGCAGAATACTTTCACATTGTTCCTCAACTGCAGTCTATGATATACCTTTTTTTCCTCTCTGAGTCTCTTTTATCCAATGTAAAAAACAATTCCAAATTATGCTATGTAAAACCGAATCAAGCCGGTCAGTCACAGTGCACTAAATAGGGAATAAAGTGCCATTTTGGATGAAGCTCTTCTCTTCCTGTAGCGTATTAACACAACTCCAGGAGAATATCAAAATACAGGACTCATGAGTCTCACTATTTACTTCCACTGAGTTATAGCATTGATATGTATTTGACTAGATTGGATCAGTTTATCCTTGCTCCAGGATTTGCAGCTAATACTAGCTAATACTGCCTCGGGGTTTATGTCGAACTGATAACTACTGCTGAAGGAGTCGATTATAGAAAACAGAACCACAAACACACACATTTTTGGTATCATGATACTGAGGCTCTCTGTGCAGGCACTGAGTGGACATAATCTCTCCTGCTACAGGTCTCTAGGGTCTCCAGGGCCCAACCGGGAATAGGGGGAGGTTGAGGGAGAGAAGGGGGAGATCAGGGCCTCCAGGGCTCAGCAGGGAAAGGATGGGGAAGAGGGAGGGAAACAGGTATAGAGAGTGCTACAGGAAACAGATACACCGCTGCTATTCTCTTCTCAACCTTTCCCCTCTCCTTCTGCCTCACCTGTACATATTTATATTTTTCTTTGGCTGAATTGATTCCACCGCCCGCCATATCTCAAACAGCACACCAGAGACTGAATGGCTGGGAACTGCATGTTTATTTTATACAGAATTTTGGGCTGTTTATTCACACACACAGAGAGAGAGAGACAGAGAGAGAACTGGTACCTGCAGTCAATTTGTGCAATACATTAGGAGATAAAGGAGATTGCGTTCTTCATTTCACCGGTCACATTATTTTACATTACGAAGTTTACCATAGATCCCCAGAACAGTTGAGCCAGTCACATGTTTGTTTGTAAATAGTCCAATGGGAGAAAGCAGGTTAGTCCAGGTATTGCATTTTATATTGAAGTAAAGTTTTTTTTTTTTTTTTTTTTTTTTGCTTCAGTAGTTATCAGGGATGAGCAACTATATACCTTCACAGAAGTGCAACGTTATTTGGTTGGCAGCCACACAAGAAAATTAGCTTACAATGGAAAAGCAAGGCATTTCTTGCAAAAACGATGCTAAGCTGAGCTGACATATGTCATTGTTAAGATGTTCATACTATGGATAATTTAGTTATTTGATTTTTAATTTTAGGACCCCCCCCCCCAAAAAAAAAAAAATTGTTTAATTTGGGCTTTACTATTATAGCCCAGAGAAATGCAATGAATGAAGTTTTAATCTTGCATTTTACGGGAGAAGTAGGCTGGCTACACCAAGAAAAGGACTGAAGAAAAGTACCTACACCAAAGTCAGAGCGCTGTCTGCTGATTGAATGCCCGTTTGTGAATTCAATAAGAATAAAATTACAATAAGAAGCATTTTACATCTGCGTTTACAAAACTCAGGAAGATATTTATGCGTTTTTATATTTTATCTTCCTGTGTGAAAAACACAGAACTCTGCGTTAACGCGACTTCTAAGATGAACTTCGAGTGGCCAGAAGGAAGCCCGTCCTCAGTAAAAGGCACCAGACATGCCGCTTGGAGTTTCCTTTATGTGCCTTTTGGCACTCTCCCCACAGCATGGTGCTGCCACCACCATGCTTCACCATAGAGATGGTGCCAGGTTTCCTTCAGATGTGACGCTTGGCATTCAGGCCAAAGAGTTCAATCTTGGTTTCATTAGACCAGAGTATTTTGTTTCTCATGGTCAGAAAGTTCTTTAGGTGCCTTTTGACAAACTCCAATCGGGCGGTCATGTACCTTTCACTGAGGAGTGGCTTCCGTCTGGCCACACTACCATAAAGGCCTGATTTTTGGAGTGCTGCAGAGATGGTTGTCCTTTTTGAATGTTCTCCCATCTTCACAGAGGAACTCTGGAGCTCTGTCACAGTCACCGTCGGGTTAATGGTCACCTCCCCTGACCAATGCCCTTCTCCCCCGATTGCTCAGTTACTGCCCGAACGGCCAGCTCTAGAAAGAGTCTTGCTGGTTCTAAACTTCTTCCATTTAAGAATGATGGAGGCCACTGTGTTCTTGGGGACCTTCAATGCTGAAGACATTTTTTGGTACCTTTCCCAGATCTATGTCGACACAATCGCGTCTCTGAGCTCTACGGACAATTCCTTCGACCTCATTGCTTGGTTTTTGCTCTGACATGCGCTTTCAACTGTTGGACCTTATATACAGTAGACAGGTGTGTGTGCCTTTCCAAATCATGTCCATTGAATTTACCACAGGTGGACTCCAATCAAGTTGTAGAAACATCAAGGATGATCAATAGAAACAATTTCCAGTCTCACAGCAAAGGGTCTGAATACTTATATAAATAAGGTATTTCTGTTTTTGTATAAATTATCAACATTTTATTTAAAACCCATTTTCACTTTGTCATTATGGGCTATTGTGTGTAGATTGATGTAGAAAACATTTAATTGAATCCATTTTAGAACAGGGATGTAACAAAATGTGGAAAAGGTGTTTGAATACTTTCCAAATGCACTGTAGCTATAGATTTTAGGAGAGGACCAGCTGAAATCAGTTATTTTTTGCCCACTGGTCACTGCAAAATAGCACCTTTTTATTTTGCCTTGAACTTGCCATGTTTACTATAAATGGGCATCTTAGCTAATGGGAATTGAAGGATAAGAAGTGAAATACAGAGGTAGTGAGACAGTGTGACATCTCTCAGTATATCATGGGTGTATCCACTAAAAACCAAACGAAACCAAGCAAACAGGGAGGGATCTACCAGAACATGTCTGTTAAACTCTCATTTTGGTTGCTATGTTTTGCTATGGACTGCTACAGTGTGCACTAATGAACAAACCCCAGTCGAGGTAAGATGCGGATAGAATGTAAGTGTTGAGTTATCTTCCCTTGTGGCACCAACACTAGACTTGACACTCGACTCCGTGACATTAACAGTAAATACCAGTAAACAAAAACTGCAATTAGCAAGTAGCTTAATTAAGCCCTCTTCATATTAAGTGTTATTTTGCATCATTAATTTCAACCTTACAGTTGCCTTAGTGACACTGTGCTGGCAGATGAGCTCTCTAAATATCATTTACACTTCCCTTTCTTTTTCATTTGTTTTCAGACACTGAGTTTCCTGATACCATTAACATGTAGATAGCCTTATTATGGGGCATTTAAAAAGTATGTGTAAGTGAGCAGTTCCTGTTAAATTCCCCATCTGCTAGTTGCCAGGATGTTTTCGCACATACAGTGCCTTGCGAAAGTATTCGCCCCCCTTGAACTTTGCGACCTTTTGCCACATTTCAGGCTTCAAACATAAAGATATAAAACTGTATTTTTTTGTGAAGAATCAACAACAAGTGGGACACAATCATGAAGTGGAACGACATTTATTGGATATTTCAAACTTTTTTAAACAAATCAAAAACTGAAAAATTGGGCGTGCAAAATTATTCAGCCCCCTTAAGTTAATACTTTGTAGCGCCACCTTTTGCTGCGATTACAGCTGTAAGTCGCTTGGGGTATGTCTCTATCAGTTTTGCACATCGAGAGACTGAAATCTTTTCCCATTCCTCCTTGCAAAACAGCTCGAGCTCAGTGAGGTTGGATGGAGAGCATTTGTGAACAGCAGTTTTCAGTTCTTTCCACAGATTCTCGATTGGATTCAGGTCTGGACTTTGACTTGGCCATTCTAACACCTGGATATGTTTATTTTTGAACCATTATTCCATTGTAGATTTTGCTTTATGTTTTGGATCATTGTCTTGTTGGAAGACAAATCTCCGTCCCAGTCTCAGGTCTTTTGCAGACTCCATCAGGTTTTCTTCCAGAATGGTCCTGTATTTGGCTCCATCCATCTTCCCATCAATTTTAACCATCTTCCCTGTCCCTGCTGAAGAAAAGCAGGCCCAAACCATGATGCTGCCACCACCATATTTGACAGTGGGTATGGTGTGTTCAGGGTGATGAGCTGTGTTGCTTTTATGCCAAACATAACGTTTTACATTGTTGCCAAAAAGTTCAATTTTGGTTTCATCTGACCAGAGCACCTTCTTCCACATGTTTGGTGTGTCTCCCAGGTGGCTTGTGGCAAACTTTAAACGACACTTTTTATGGATATCTTTAAGAAATGGCTTTCTTCTTGCCATTCTTCCATAAAGGCCAGATTTGTGCAATATACGACTGATTGTTGTCCTATGGACAGAGTCTCCCACCTCAGCTGTAGATCTCTGCAGTTCATCCAGAGTGATCATGGGCCTCTTGGCTGCATCTCTGATCAGTCTTCTCCTTGTATGAGCTGAAAGTTTAGAGGGACGGCCAGGTTTTGGTAGATTTGCAGTGGTCTGATACTCCTTCCATTTCAATATTATCGCTTGCACAGTGCTCATTGGGATGTTAAAAGCTTGGGAAATCTTTTTGTATCCAAATCCGGCTTTAAACTTCTTCACAACAGTATCTCGGACCTGCCTGGTGTGTTCCTTGTTCTTCATGATGCTCTCTGAGCTTTTAACGGACCTCTGAGACTATCACAGTGCAGGTGCATTTATACGGAGACTTGATTACACACAGGTGGATTGTATTTATCATCATTAGTCATTTAGGTCAACATTGGATCATTCAGAGATCCTCAATGAACTTCTGGAGAGAGTTTGCTGCACTGAAAGTAAAGGGGCTGAATAATTTTGCACGCCCAATTTTTCAGTTTTTGATTTGTTAAAAAAGTTTGAAATATCCAATAAATGTCATTCCACTTCATGATTGTGTCCCACTTGTTGATTCTTCACAAAAAAAATACAGTTTTATATCTTTATGTTTGAAGCCTGAAATGTGGCAAAAGGTCGCAAAGTTCAAGGGGGCCGAATACTTTCGCAAGGCACTGTATATCTAGCTAAGCATAGACAACATGGCATCGCTTCCCCTCCGCCTAATAACATAGTTTAATTTACATCATCTTACACACTCACTTAAAACTCCAGGATCCACACAATTCCTCAAAGATGGCTGTAAATTTATAAGGGCAGGAATGTTTTAGGTTTCACAGATGGGATCCGAACCCTGGTCTCCAACTTGGGAAACCAACGTCTTAACCATCAGGCCAAGAGGAAATTCTCCCTGGGCCGAGGGTAATCTTGATTTTGAAGTCGCAGGCAGGACTACTTCATCACGAGTGCTACTTTCCTCCGCTACACAGGAGGCATTCAGGTGCAGAAGTTGTTTTAATTTACAATCGACAACATTAAATAATTACACATTTCTAAAGCTATTCAATGAAACGTAAATGCCTTGGAGCAGGCAAACCTGTCTTTTTCACTAAGAAACGAATGGCGCATCGGGTGAAGATGACAGTGAGAATGAGTGGTTTACAGTGGCGACCATGAAAGGAAACAAGAGAACTAAAGTTGTGGTGGAATCTGAGCTTAGTTCTGCCTCGTTTTTAGTCGGAGTGGGGGTTTTGGACTGATGGAGTTACCTGGGAGGTCTCAATAAAAGTAATGGATGCATTGGATAATGTGGCATCAGTGAGAATTACAAGGTGAAGGAGACAGGTGGCAGGAATAAGGGGTGTCCACTGTCTCATCTGGAGGCAGTGACAAGAGTTGAAGTAACAAGTGACTTTGAAGAAAAAAAGGGTAGGGGAGAGTGGGATAAGTTGAGATGTTTTTTACACTCTGTTAAGGGAAATATAGTAATCTTTCTAACAAAGTTATCTACATCTATACTGTGTATTCGGAAACTATTCAGACCATGTGACTTTCCACATTTTGTTGTGTTACAGCCTTATTCTTAAATTGATGAGATTGTTTGTTCCCCTCAGTCTACACACAATACCACATAATGACGATGCAAAAACAGCTTTTTAGAATAATTTGCACATTTATTAAAAATAAAAAACAGATCACATTTACATAAGTATTCAGACCCTTTACTCAGTACTTTGTTGAAGCACCTTTGGCAGTGATTATAGCCTAGAGTATGATGCTACAAACCTGGCACACCTGTATTTGGGGAGTTTCCACCAATTATTTTCTGCAGATCCTCTCATGCTCTGTCAGGTTGGATGGGAATCATCACTGCACTAGGTCTCTTCAGAGATGTTGGATCGGGTTCAATTCCTGGCTCTGGCTGGGCTACTCAAAGACATTCAGAGACTTGTACCGAAGCCACTCCTGTACTGTCTTGTCTGTGTGCTTAGGGACATTGTCCTGTTGGAAGGTGAACCTTCACCCCAGTCTGAGGTCCTGAGTGCTCTGGAGCAGGTTTTCATCAACGATCTCTCCGTATTTGCTCCAGTCATCTTTCACTTGATCCTGACTAGTCTCCCAGTCCCTACTGCTGAAAAACATCCCCACAGCATCATGCTGCTATCACTTTGCTTCACCGAAGGGATGGTGCCAGGTTTCCTCCAGACGTGACGCTTGGCATTCAGGCCAAATAGATTAGTCTTGGTTTCATCAAACCAGAGAATCTTGTTTCTCATGGTCAAAGTCCTTTAGGTGCTTTTTGACAAACTCCACGCGGGATGTCATTTTCCTTTTACTGAGGGGTGGCTTCCGTCTGACCACTCTTCCATTAAGGACTGATTTGTGGAGTGCTGCAGAGATGGCCGTCCTTCTGGAAGGTTCTCCCATCTCCCCAGAGGAACTCTGGAGCTCTGTCAGAGTGACCATCGGGTTCTTGCTCACCTCCCTGACCATGGCCCTTCTACCCCGATTACTCAGTTTGGCCTGGCGGCCAGCTCTAGGAAGAGTCTTGGTGGTTCCAAACTTCTTACATTTTAAGAATGATGGAGGCAACTGAGTTCTTGGGGACCTTCAATGCTGCAGACATTTTTTGGTACATTTTCCCAGATCTGTGCCTTGACATAACCTTGTCTCGGAGCTCTACAGACAACTCCTTTGACCTCATGGCTTGATTTTTGGTCTGACATGCTCTGTCAACTTCAGGACCTTAGATACACTGGTGTGTACCATTTCAAAATAATGTCCAATCAATTGAAAATGATTGGTTGCCTCCAATTAAGTTGTAGAAACATCTCAATGTAAACAGGATGCACCGGAGCTCAATTTCAAATGTCGAGCAAAGAGTCTGAGTACTGATGTAAATAAGGTATTTCGGTTTTGAAATTTTAATACATTTGCAAAACTTTCTAAAAACCTGTTTTCCCATTGTCATTACGGGGTATTGAGTGTACATTGATGAGGAAAAAATGTATTTGATAAATTTTTGAATAAGGCTGCAATGTAACAGAACGTGGATGAAGTCAAAGGGTCTGAATACTTTATGAATGCACTGTACATAACGTGTATGTGTGTGTGTGTGTGTGTGTGTATATGTGTATATATATATATATATATATATATATATATAATTGCCATAACAGGTTTTAACTTACCCTGTCCTGCAGCTCAACTTACTATGTATGTATGTATGTATGTATGATATAAATATTATATATATATTAATATAATATATATATATATATATAAATTATATATATAATATATTAATATATATATTTATATATATAATACATACATAGATAGATAGATAGTAAGTTGAGCTGCAGGACAGGGTAAGTTAAAACCTGTTATGGCAAGACGATCCCCGAGGGGAACTCCACCCCCCCCCATTCAGCTGAAAAGGTGGTGCAGGGTATTCAAAAATATTATTTTTAAATATTTAACTGTCACACATTTTAAGTCCAATACAGCAAATTAAAGATAAACATCTTGTTCATCTACCCATCATGTCCGATTTAAAAAAAAAAAATGTTTTACAGCGAAAACACAACATATGTTAGACCATCACCAAATCAAAGGAAAAACGCAGCCATTTTTCCAGCCAAAAATAGTCACAAAAGCAGGATTAGAGATAAAATGAATCACTAACCTTTTGACAATCTTCATCAGATGACACTCATATGACATGTTACACAATACATTTATGTTTTGTTCGATAATATGCATATTTATATCCACAAATCTTGGTTTACATTGACGCCATGTTCAGAAATGCCTCCAAAATATCCAGAGGAATTATAGAAAGCTACGCCAGATGACAGAAATACTCATAAACTTTGACTAAAGATACATGTTCTACATATAATTAAAGATACACTGGTTCTTAATGCAACCGCTGTGTCAGATTTTTTTTAAACGTTACGAAAAAAGCCTACCATGCAATAATCTGAGACAGCGCTCAGACGTAAAAGTATTTCTCCGCCATGTTGGAGTCAACAGAAATACGAAATTACATCATAAATATTCCCTTACCTTTTGATCTTTCATCAGAATGCAATGCAAGGAGTCCTAGTTCCACAATAAATCGTTGTTTTGTTCCATAATGTCCAATACTAGTGTCCAATTAGCTGCATTTGCTAGCACTATTAGCTCACGTGCGCAAAAGCGGACGCTGGTCCAGGACAACTCGCACAAACTTCAAAAACATATATTCCAGGTCGAATAAACTGGTCAAACTAAGTAGAGAATCAATCTTCAGGATGTTATTTTCATATATATCCAATAACGTTCCAACCGGATCATACGTTTTCAGCTGCAGCCAAATGGAACGACGGTGGCACCCACAGAGAAATGCGCCACAGGGAAATTGCATTCTGCCAAGACCGTGACTATTTCCCCTCCCATTCGGTCAAAGTTCACACCAAAAGCTCCATTCCACGTTCTACTGAATGAGGACATCTAGTGAAAGGCGTAGGAAGTGCTACCAGATCCATATCTTGTTGGGAAAGGAAGGGATGATGACGTCAAAGTTGACCCACATTCAGAATTTAACTTCTTGTTTGGAAGATTGCCTGCCCTATGAGTTCTGTTATACTCACAGACATAATTCAAACAGTTTTAGGAACGTCAGTGTTTTTTTTATCCAATAGTAATAATAATATGCATATATTAGCAATCTAGGACAGAGTAGGATGCAGTTCACTATGGGCACGCAATTCATCCAAAGTGAAAATACTGCCCCCTATCCTCAAGTTAAGCCGCCTACACGTCTGTTCTGAATGAAATGTAACGTCTATCTTTTTATTTTTTAAACACAATTCATTATAATCACTTTTTGTCTTTTAATTATTTTAAGCATATTTTAACAACTAACAAACACTCCACTTTAACATTGTTACCTCATATCTCAGCAATAATGCTTTGCATTACGCCTGGGAAGAAAACACTTCAATTTGCTAAACTTGCCATTGGCTCAACCATTGGCTTAGCTTATCCCATGGCCAGGCTCAACTTACCACAAGGCAAACATTTTGACTATATTAGCCCACACAGCTACAAGGATGCAGTTTCATGTTAGGTTTAGGACCTCATATTGACATTTATGGAGACCCCAACTGATGTATAGAACAATCTTAAAATTATGTACTTTTCCATTAGATACAGTGGCTTGTGAAAGTATTCACCCTCCTTGGCATTTTTTCTATTTTGTTGCCTTACAACCTGGAATTAAAACAGATTTTTGGGGGGTTTGTATCATTTGATTTACCCAACATGCCTACCACTTTGAAGATGCTAAATATTTTTTGTGAAACAAACAAAAAATAAGACAAAACAAACAGAACTTGAGCGTGCATATCTGTTCACCCCTCCCAAAGCCAATATTTTGTAGAGACACCTTTTGCAGCAATTACAGCAGCAAGTCTCTTGGGGTATGTCTCTATATGCTTGGCACATCTGACCACTGGGACTTTTGCCCATTCTTCAAGGCAAAACTGCTCCAGCGCCTTGAGCTCCTCAAATTTAGTCTCATCTAACCAGAGTACCTTCTTCCATATGTTTGGGGAGTCTCCCACATGCCTTTTGGCAAACACCAAATGGGTTTGCTTATTTTTTTCTTTAAGCAATGGCTTTTTTCTGGCCACTCTTCCGTAAAGCCCAGCTCTGTGGAGTGTACGGCTTAAAGTGGTCCTATGAACAGATACTCCAATCTCCGCAGTGGAGCTTTGCAGCTCCTTCAGGGTTATCTTTGGTCTCTTTGTTGCCTCTCTGATTAATGACCTCCTTGCCTGGTCTGTGAGTTTTGGTGGGCTGCCCTCTCTTGGCAGGTTTGTTGTGGTGCCATATTCTTTACATTTTTTGATAATGGATTTAGTGGTGTGCCGTGGGATGTTCAAAGTTTTTGATATTTTTTTATAGCCCAACCCTTATCTGTACTTCTCCACAACTTTGTCCCTGACCTGTTTGGAGAACTATTTGGTCTTTATGGTGCCACTTGCTTGATGGTGCCCTTTTCTTAGTGGTGTTGCAGACTCTGGGGCCATTCAGAACTGGTGTGTATATATACTGAGATCATGTGACTGATCATGTGACACTTAGATTGCACACAGGTGGACTTTATTTAACTAATTATGTGACTTCTGAAGGTAATTGGTTGCATCAGAACTTATTTAGGGGCTTCATAGCAAAGGGGTTGAATACATATACATGCCCCAATTTTCTGTTTTTTAGTTCTTTTTTTTCATTACACTTCACCAATTTGGACTATTTTGTGTATGTCCATTCCATAAAATCCAAATAAAAACCAATTTAAATTACAGGTTGTATTGCAACAAAATAGGAAAAATGCCAAGGGGGTGAATGCTTTTGCAAGAAATCCTTTAACCCTTAACACAAATTAATTTGACATAGTTAAAATATATATATTTTTTACCTTACTTGCTTACCACTTTTTTAATGTGGTTTCTTCCTTCTCAGACTTCATAAAATGATGACCTCTTCCTAAATATTTGGTCAAATTATTAATTTTGTGTGTGGTTTCCTAGAAACAGGTTGCTCAACTTACCCCTTTGGCTTCACTAACCCCACTCCCCGTTAGTAGTCATCAGTGAATGTTTCTCGCCAACTGAGTGATCCTGACATATTGCATGTGAAAAAGGTGGACTTTGTATACATTTTTGCGATGGTCATAAACTGCACAGTACAAATGGAGAAAGAATTTGAGAAAATTAGCATCATTGTGAGCCTGAATGCTTTTTGGGACTTCACAGCAGAGGTCTTGCAAGGAATCCTGTCAATTACTGTATCGCCCTCACAGGCACCTGAGTCTCTGTAGGGAGTTGATTTTGATTGGACTGTGACTGAAGGAGAAGGATTGGTTTTGATTGGTCTATTTTTTTGTTATTTTGTGTGATGTTGTTTTCCCCCCACACACCTTTCTCGTTCACTACCCCATCCTGTAGGTGGGGTCAGTACACCTTTTAAATTCTAGTCTGCCATAAACCTTCACAGAAAAAGAAGGCAACGTGTCCGCGACTGCACAGAACTCCAACAAGTACCGAACTTCGACACAGACACGCGAGGAGCTCCCAAGGACTAAACAGCAGAGAAAAACATTGAATGGAAAAAACTCATGAGTTAGCAAATGTTTGTGTTCAAATTCTACTCCTCATTTTTGGATATAGATTTAAGACAGAATGGAAGCAAATCTCTAACATATCACATCATATGCTTCAGCAAAGATTGTTATATGATCCCATGACATTTGGTAGAAATATTTGCCTTTTCTCAATTGGACACAAGTCCGTCCTCTCCTTGACTTCTCCGCCTTCCTCTCTGTGACCCGGAAAAATAGAAGTGGTCGACCATATGTAGGAGAGAGTCAATTTGTTATAAGGTGAACGTAGGAGTTTGCGCCTGTCCTTGAGTGCGGAGAAAAGCATGCACACATTTAGAAATGATACGCTACTTAATTTTATCTATAAAATGTATGGCACAACTAGCTAAATTTTATTTTTACCACTTTACACATGTATTTTGCGATTCCATCTCAGGTAATGTAATTTCCATACAAGCATATTTCTTTCCATGTTTTTTCTACTCTTGACCTTTGTCAGAAGGAGGCGACAAGAGGACGGAGGTGAGGAATCAAGGAAATCTAATTGAGATTCCCCCAATGTCTTTGTGTCTTTCTAAAACTGAGGGGGGCCAAAATTTAATGGGGGGAAAAGGAATTAGAACACAGGACCATCTGGATTAAAGGGGAATTTCACCCTGGCTTTGCCACGGGATATAGTCATTACTATTAACAACATTACATTTTTATCATAAACATCACAATTATCCAAACCGTAAGCTAGAACTAGCACATGTTCATTTCACTGGTAGTATTGGCAAGTTTCGACTCCCTGTGTTTTAGTCTGCTCATAGTGAACCTAGGTAGAAGGGGTGTGCCTCCTAGGTAGAAGGGGAGTGCCCACAAACTTGAACAAAGGCAGCGTTGTGTACTTCGAACGACCAACACACAATGTTCTCATAACTTCTCTGTTTGTCGTCATGCCAATTGCCATAAGCACAAGAGTCTCAGCTTCCCCAGCCCACCATGCCAAACACCATTGCTAGTGTACCGAAGCCAGATAAAGAACTATGGCTGTGTTTAGTTCTGAAAAATCTGATTTGATTAAGACCAATTAGTGGAAAAAATATCAAAATTGGTCTGCCTGTGTCAATGCAGCCAGTGTGACTCAGCATAAGACCGTGTAGGCCTGAGGTCTCCAACCCTGTTTCTGGAGAGCTACCCTCCTGTAGGTTTTCGCTCCAACCCCAATTGTAACTAACCTGGTTCAGTTTATCAACCAGCTAATTCTAAGAATCAGCTGTGCTAGATTAGGGTTGGAGTGAAAATCTACGTTAGCTCTCCAGGAACAGGGTTGGAGAGCCCTGATGTCGAACCAACATAAAATAAATATGGATATTTTGTATCAATCTTTGAAATTTGTCTGCCCTGATGGATTCCCCAAATATTTGTTGTATAAGCTGTACATGGCTCTGTTGCATCAAACAGATGCTAGACATTCAGATATCCAAATAATGTTTGTTTATTTGTACACTATTTCATGCTTACTTAAGAGAACTGGGTATTCAACAAGAATGTTAACATATCCAAAGAAAATTGGAAGAACAGTGTAGTAAAGTTCAGTGTGTCTCAGGCATAGACACACAAGTGCAGAGAATGGCAGCTACAGATTGTTATACCAGATAATGTGATATACCCAAGGAACTTGATCGAGTCAGCTGGGTGTCCACCCCAAAGTGCTACATGTCATAGTCTCGGGCAATGAGTGAGAATATTTGAAATAGACACAATGCTGGTGCACTTATTGTTGGATTACTTTATGGAGAAACAAATATTTATTTTAACAATGGAGCATTTTCTAAATTCAAACTGACCCCGCGCAACTGGACACAGATATTTTATCAGACTCCTGTTTCTTAGAATCATGGAAGAAGACGACATCGCAAAAATTCTCTGTGCTACACCAAACTGTACCTATCCTGTAACTTCCAGTATTGGATTCCAAAATCTTTGGTTAAATCACATTATCTGGTGTAAAAATCTGTAGCCAAGAGAACTGGTAATCAGCAGATGATGGGAGAGGTGGTCATAATGAAATTGCAATTCTCAAGAAACATACAGTAAGTTCAGGTGATACTTGTAAAGCTGTGGAAGGAGTGCCATTCAGCTCCTCATGAGTCATCTGCTTGAATTCCAGCAGAGGGATACAGTTCATGGGATACCATGACACACGCAGGCAAAATAATTACGTTTCTTTAATCTAGAATCCATTCCAAGAAGAAGTCCAGGCACCACACGGCAGTATCTAATGACAGCAATGTCTATCAGGCATGCTGAGGCAAATATGTTTATAGTAAAACCAGCTTCAGTTTTAGAGATTTACCAAATAAATTGTTTTATTGTCAGTGGTGTATAGGTGAGGACGGAGTCAAGCGCAGGAAACAGAACTGAGTAAAGATAACGTACTTTACTCGGGAAAAATATACAGTAAAATAAATCCATGTCGGGATAACAAACCCTAACACACAAGACTAACACAAAACAGGAACAATCACGCATAAAACATAATGAGAAACAGATGGTTAAATAGGGAAATAATAATAGCGTAATGGGAACCAAGTGTACAATCAAGACATAACAAATGGAAAAAGAAATGTGGATCGGTGGCAGCTAGAAAGCCGGTGACGACGACCGCCGAACGCTGCCCGAACAAGGAGAGGCACCAACTTCGGCGGAAGTCGTGACATTTATGATTGTTCCTCATTACTGTTTGCTAGTAAACTTGGCTAGCTAGCTTTCTGGAAATGCCATAATTGTTATTTACATCTTTTTGGAATCCTGTCTTGCGTTATGCCTATAATTTTGTGAGATTGAAATGCATTCACATTCATAACCAATGTCAACCATCGTCAATTATGTTACATAGCTAGCTAGTAAAATTATTTACAGTTGCTAACATTACACGTTTGCTCACACGTTACAAATACAAGTTAGCAGGCACCAGGCTAACTAGCTAGCCAACTCCAGTCGTGCTAACGTTTGCTGGTAAACCTACCTTTAGGTGGCTGGTTGTAACATTGTTGCTTGCTGTTTAGCAGCTAGCCATATTTACGACTAAAAAGAGAAGAGGTTTTACAATCGAGATACTAAAGATCTCTTATAGTTTTAGTCATAGATATGGCTACTGGTAGTTGTTTAGCTAGCTAACTTAGTTAACCAGCTACCTAGTTAGCTAAATTAGCAAACAGAAAAATAATCGGATTTCCCCTCACTCTAACTGTCAAGACTTCCGCCGAGGTCGGTCCCTCTCCTTGTTCGGGCAGCGTTCGGCGGTCTTCTAGCCATCGCCGATCCACCTTTCATTTTCTATTTGTTTTGTCTTGTTTTCCCTCTGTTTCCCCCCATGTCTGTGTGTGGAATTGTTATATGTAAATGTATGTGTACTCCAGGCTGGTTTGCGGCTGGTTATTGTAACCCGTGTGGGTTTAGTTTTCTTAGTACCTTTTGTTAGCCTCAATAAAGGGCTCCGTTTGCTACCCATTTCTGCTCTCCTGCACCTGACTTCCCTGCAGCCAGTTACGCACTCCTTTACACTAACAAGTAGTATGTTAGCCAGAAATGCACACTATGGGTTTCAGTAGATGAACTAAAGTTAGCTATGTGCCTTGCTGAATAAATAACTTACTTAGCTAGGCACCGTATTTGTATATGTGACCTCTTGGTTCTGATATCGGCTGTAGCTGAGCTTCTAAAGTTAGCTAAATCCAACGCTTTCATTTCGAATCTTCTTCGCTATATTGCAGTTAAAACAACTATTGTTGAATGTCACCATGTAGCTCCATTGTCAAATCCGTGTTCATGAGAGGAATCACTTGAAGCCGTTGCATCTGGACAGTTTCCCCCAAAGGATTGTTGTTAGTGTCCGCCTCCTTTTCAAAAAAGCCCGCCTTGGGGAGGGACGGGGGCCAGAGCATGAAGCACCACCCAACACAAGTTGTAGTCTTTCAGAGACTGGAAGAAATGTTTCTGCTTGTATATTTAGCAGAGAATCTGCCGATAGGAATATTGCTGAAAGACGTCCAATGGCTCTATTGAACAAGGACAACCATATCTACACCCACAAAAAACGTATAATGCAATCAGTGTAACACAGACTCCCCCCAAACCATCAATACACTGGTAGTCGTCACAGCGTGTATCATTCAGCGAATCCCTGACCTACCTTCCTGGTCTGCCACATCTCACTGTCCTAGAAACGATTCAGACATTATGAAAACAAGCCCTGATTCCCCCAGTGTGAAATTTCCCTTTAAATGTTTTGAAAAACCGCCCTGCTTCTAAATGTTCTGAACACTTGCTCCTTCTCATAAAACCTTACTTTGTTTACTCTCTGAGGCACACACACAGACATGCTGAGTATTTCCTATATGTGTGTTTGTTGCAGTGCGGAGCAGGAGCAAGCGATGTTGTGGAGTGTGGGTTTTGGTGGCAGGATGACTGTGGCCAAGCTCCTCCTATTCTTCTTCATCCTCCACACGTTTTGCGAAGGTGAGTCCCCACTACTTACTTTCCTTCCATCCATCACACGCCGCTCCTTATTCTCTCTTTTCTCCTCCCTCTTTTCTACCCTTTTATTCTTGCTCTCTCTTCTCTGAAACCCTATTTTTTACCCTTTGTATAAATGTTTTCTTTGTTTTACATTTCTATTATTCTCCCCCTTATCACTTCTTGTCTCTCTAGTCAAGCTTTCTTCATCTACACCTGATGATCGATGTGGCACAATTTGTCTGTTTGATTCATGTGTGTGTGTGTGCGTGCGTGTGTGTGTGTGTGTGTGTGTGTGTGTGTGTGTGTGTGTGTGTGTGTGTGTGTGTGTGTGTGTGTGTGTGTGTGTGTGTGTTTGAGTGTGTTGTGAATTACGATGCCGTGTAAACTGGTTGTGACAGCATTGCTGTGACAGGCAGGAGACACGTCCAATCACACCCACTGCTGATGCTGCAGGGGAAAGTTATTATGTGAATGCCACGACCTCTTTAGATCAATCCCAATGAGTTTATAAAGGGCTTACACTCTCTGGATTCAAATCACATTTTATTTGTCATTTGTGCTGAATTCAATGCTTACTTACAAGCCCTTAACCATCAATGTCGTTTTAAGACAAATAAGTTAAGAAAATATTTACTAAATAAATGAAAGTTAAAAAAATAAAAGTAACACAATAAAATAACAATAGCGAGGGTATATACAGTATTTGGTCTTTTGGTATCTATTTAGGATCCCCAATAGCTGTTGCAAAAGCAGCAGCTACTCTTCCTGGGGTCCACACAAAACATGACATAATACAGAATATTAATAGACAAGAATAGCTCAAGGACAGAATGACATACATTTTTAAAGGCACACGTAGCCTACATATCAATACATACACACAAACTATCTAGGTCAAATAGGGGAGAGTTGTTGTGCCGTGAGGTGTTGCTTTCTATGTTTTTTGAAAGCAGGTTTGCTGTTTATTTGAGCAATATGAGATGGAAAGGAGTTTCATCCAATAATGGCTCTATATAATACTGTACGCTTTCTTGAATTTGTTCTGGATTTGGGGACTGTGAAAAGACCCCTGGTGGCATGCCTGGTGCCGTAAGTTTGTGTGTCAGAGCTGTCTTTAAGTTGACTATGCCAAAAATGTGGGATTTTCAGCACATTAATGTTTCTTATAAAAAATAAGTGATGCAGCCAGTCTCTCCTTAGCTCTTAGCCAAGAGAGACTGGCATGCATAGTATTTATATCAGCCCTCTGATTACAATGAAGAGCAAGACGTGCCACTCTGTTCTGGGCCAGCTGCAGCTTAACTACAGTCAGTCTTTCCTTGCAAAACTCGACCACACGACTGGTCAATAATCAAGATAAGACAAAACTAGAGCCTGCAGAACTTGCTTTTTGGAGTGCAGTGTCAAAAAAGCAGAGCGTATCTTTATTTCGGACAGACCTCTCCCCATCTTTACAACCAGTGAATCTACAGTGCAATCGGAAAGTATTCAGACCCCTTGACTTTTTCCACATTTTGTTACGTTACAGCCTTATTCTAAAATGTATCAAATGTTTTTTTTCTTTCAATCATCATTCTACAAACAAACCCCTTAATGACAAAACAAAAACAGGTTTTTGGAAAACACTCAGTCGTTTGTTGAAGCACCTTTGGGAGTGATTACAGCCTAGTCGCTTGGCATTAAGGCCAAATAATTCAATCTTGGTTTCATCAGACCATGAGTCTTTAGATGCCTTTAGGCAAACTCCAAATGGGCGGTCATGTGCCTTTTTTTACTGAGGATTGGCTTCCGTCTGGCCTCTCTACCATAGGCCTGACAGGTGGAGTGCTGCAGAGATGATTGTCCTTCTGTAAGGTTCTTCTATCTCCATAGAGGAACTCTGGAGCTCTGTCAGAGTGTCCATCGGGTTCTTGGTCACCTCCCTGACCAAGGCCCTTCCCACCGATTGCTCAGTTTGGCCGTGCAGCCAGCTCTAGTGAGAGTCTTGGTGTTTCCAAACGGCTTCCATTTAAGAATGATGGAGGCCACTGTGTTCTTGGGGACCTTCAATAAGGCAGAAATGTTTTGGTACCCTTCATTTTCGACACAAGCCTGTCTTGGAGCTCTACAGACAATTCCTTTGACCTCATGGTATCACGTTTTAGGGAAGACCCAGATGCAGACAGTGTCGAAATAACAAAAGTTTATTACTGGGAACAGTGGGCCGGCAAATTGACAGGTCAGCTCCAGATCAGAGTACAAAAACTGAACAGCAGGCAGTCTCAGGGTCAGGGCAGGCAGAGATCAATAATCTAGTGGGATGTGACTAGGTACAGAATGGCAAGCAGAATGGTCAAAACCAGGAACTAGAAACAGACATGAGCAAGGGGAGAAACACTGGTAGGCTTGACAATCAAAACGAACTGGCAACAGACCACAGAGAGCACAGGTACACTGGGGATAATGGTAAAGATGTGCGACACCTGGAGGGGGGTGGAGGCAAGCACAAAGACCGGTGAAACAGATCAGGGTGTGATATCAGGACAGAGATCATCAACCTAGACAAATATTTTTTCTTCAACAAGCAGGACGCACAGGATGTACTTCAGACACCCGACAAGGCCAAAATCCCTGTCATTGGCAAGAGAAAGAGAGGCAGGTACAGAGGACACAGAGCGGGGTGCCTCTTAAGGACCTACCGACGGCGAGTGGGAAACCTGCCTCATTGGACAGTAAATTAGACTAGGTACGATCACGAATATCCTACCAACGGGACATCAAAAACTTTAACCTCTCATGTTTCACCGTATAGTGGCTAAATGACGACATGGATATTCAGCTTGTGGGATATATGCTGCACTGGCTAGATAGAACAGCACACAGGTAAGACGAGGGGGGGCAGTCTGTGCATATTTGTAAACAACATCTGGTGCACAAAATCTAGAGACTTCCTAAAAAAGTGGTCAAATGAATCAGATGCTAAACTAAAGGACTGTTTTGCTAGCACAAACTTGAATATATTCCGATGGCATTGAGGAGTACACCACATCAGTCACTGGCTTTACCAATAAGTGCATCAAGGACGTCATCCCCACAGTGACTTTACGTACATACCCCAACCAGAAGCCATGGATTACAGCCAACATTCACACTGAGCTAAAGGGTAGAGCTGCCACTTTCAAGGTGTGGGACTCTAACCCAGAAGCTTATAAGAAATCCTGCTATGCCCTCCAATGAACCATCAAAAAGGCAAAGCGCAAATACAGGACTAAGATTGAATTGTACTACACCGGTTCCAATTCTAGTCTTATGTGGCAGGGCCTACAAACCTTTACAGACTACAAAGGGAATCCCAGCCGAGAGCTGCCCAGTGACACGAGCCTACCAGACGGGCTAAATCACTTCTATGCTCGCTTCGAGGCAAGCAATACTGAGGCATGCATGAGAGCATGAGCTGTTTCAGACAACTGTGTGATCACGCTCTCCATAGCCGACGTGAGTAAGACCTTTTAAACAGGTCAACATTCATAAGGCCGCAGGGCCAGACGGATTACCAGGATGTGTGCTCCGGGCATGTGCTGACCAACTGGCAGGTGTCTTCACTGACATTTTTAACATGTCCCTGACTGAGTCTGTAAAACCAACATGCTTCAAGCAGACCACCATAGTCCCTGTGCACAAGAACACAAAGGCAACCTGCCTAAATGACTACAGACCCGTAGCACTCACGTCCTTAGCCATGAAGTGCTTTGAAAGGCTGGTAATGGCTCACATTAACACCATTATCCCAGAAACCCTAGACCCACTCCAATTTGCATACCGCCCAAACAGATCCACAGTTGATGCAATCTCTATTGCACTCCACACTTCCCTTTCCCACCTGGACAAAAGGTACACCTATGTTTGAATGCTATTCATTGACTACAGCTCAGCGTTCAACACAATAGTGCCCTCAAACCTCATCACTAAGCTAAGGATCCTGGGACTAAACACCTCCCTTTGCAACTGGTTCCTGGACTTCCTGACGGGCCGCCCCCAGGTGGTGTGGGTAGGTAGCAACAGTATGTACATAGTACATAGTTAAATTATAGTTGACTATGCATATATGATAAACAGAGAGTAAAAGCAGCGTAAAAGAGGGGTTGGCGGTTGGGGGGTGGCAGGACATAATGCAGATAGTACAGGTAGCCAATCTGCATTGTGTCCCGCCACCGCCCATCCGCCAACCCCTCTTTTACGCTGCCATATATGCATAGTCACTTTAACTATACCAACATGTACATACTGCCTCAATTAGTCCGAGTAACGGATGCCTGTATTTAGCCTCGCTACTGTTATTTTCACTGTCTTTCAACTGTTGTTTTTATTTCTTTATCTATTGTTCTCCTAATACCTAGTTTCTACTTAAAAATTGCCCTGTTGATCAGTAACCATTTCACTGTAAGGTCTATCTATACCTGTTGTTTCGGCGCACATGACAAATAAATGTTGATTTGATTTGACACCTGGCTTGGTTTCTGCTCTGACATGCACTGTCAACTGTGGAACATTATATAAAACAGTTGTGTGTGTAACAACTGCTTAACACTATGGGCTACTTTAAGCTTAAACTCTATTGGACCAGTTAGATTCGCTACTAGAGCAGTAGGGAGAAATGCAAACTGCACAACTGAATAATTTAGGAAAAGAATGCCGGCTTTGTATTTGGTAAATGCAAATTCTTACAAAAAAAAGAATCACCTTGAGTAAATATTAATATGAAATTTGTACAATGAGCTCAATATGAATTCAAAACATCAACATTACAATATACTTAGATATTGGCCATATATCCCGCCTATAGTTTACTAGGCTGCACCCAACTCTATTTTAATCTGATGGTAGCTCACATTTCAATGTGCATAGTTCAATATAAATAGAATAAACATGAATCCACAGAAAAACACAACCCAATTCACAAATACTGACTTATAAACCACTATGAGATGGAATCAAATGTGAGTGACTGTGCATATCAATAAACACTTTAAGGTACTTAAATGTGGTATTACATTATAACATTCAAAAAACCTAAACAAACAGGATCACACAATATATACCATGTGTACCTTTCATATAAACATTAATATAGCTCTTAGCTTTAATCTCTTACATGAATAAGAAAATAAAGCTGACTCAAAATGCTTTACACTAACTCAACAATAGTCTGCTGGGCAAATGGAAAGTACTAGTGCTAACACCTATACACCATTTCTTATGAAGTAATCTAAAACATAAATGTGTACCAAAAAGGATTATGATTATAGCTAATCACATTTATTAAAACAGTATTAACACTAAAATAGTTTGCCATGCATGATTAGCATGATTGAGACAAAATTACTTGACATTACCTTAGATTGTAAACTGTCATGGTCAATACATATACAGTGCCTTCGGAAAGTATTCAAACCCCTTGACTTTTTCTACATTTTGTTATGTTACAGCCTTATACTAAAATGTATTAAATAAAAACAAGTATCTATATCCACAGTAAAACGAGTCCTATATCAACATAACCTGAAAGGGCGCTCAACAAGGAAGAAGCAACTGTTCCAAAACTGCCATAAAAAAGACAGACTACGGTTTGCAACTGCACATGGGGACAAAGATTGTACTTTTTGGAGAAATGTCCTCTGGTCTGATGAAACAAAAATAGAACTGTTTGGCCATAATGACCATTGTTATGCTTGGAGGGAAAAGGGGTAGGCTTGCACTTCACAAAATAGATGGCAACATGAGGTAGGAAAATTATGTGGATATATTGAAGCAACATCTTAAGACATCAGTAAGGAAGTTAAAGCTTGGTCGCAAATTGGTCTTCCCGAATGTACAATGACCCCAAGCACACTTCCAAAGTTGCGGCAAAATGGCTTAAGGACAATAAAGTCAAGGTATTGAAGTGGCCATCACAAAGACCTGACCTCAATCCTAAAGAAAACGTGTGGGCAGAACTGAAATAGCGTGTGCGAGCAAGGAGGCCTACAATCCTGACTCAGTTACACCATCTCTGTCTGGAGGAATGGGCCAAAATTCACCCAACTTATTGTGGGAAGCTTGTGGAAGGCTACCCGAAACGTTTGACCCAAGTTAAACTATTTAACGCCAATGCTATATACTTGTATTGCTAATGCTGTATCATCAAAATAATAATACTATTGTGATTCTCAGAAATGGCTAATATATGAATGTTATCTGATGTTAGCAAGTTATTGATTTCATTAACCTTATTTCTAAGGCAACATATATTAACCTGTCTGGGGTAGGCAGGACACTTGCGTCCCACATGACCAATAGCCAGGGAAAATGCAGGGCGCCAAATTCAAATACATTTCTATAAAAATCTAACTTTCATTAAATTACACATGCAAGATAGCAAATTAAAGCTACACTCGTTGTTAATCCAGCCAATATGTCAGATTTCAAAAAGGCTTTTCGGCGAAAGTAGCATTTTTCAACTATGCAGGCGTGACAAAACGCAGAAATAAAATATAAATCATGCCTTACCTTTGCCAAGCTTCTTTTATTGGCACTCCTATATGTCCCATAAACATCACAAATGGTCCTTCTGTTCGATTATTTCCGTCGATATATATCCAAAATGTCAATTTATTTGGCACGTTTGATCCAGAAAAACACAGCTTCCAACTTACTACAAAATATGTCAAAAGTGACCTGTAAACTTTGCCAAAACATTTCAAACTACTTTTGTTATACAACTTTAGGTATTTCTAAACATACAGTGGGGCAAAAAAGTATTTAGTCAGCCACCAATTGTGCAAGTTCTCCCACTTAAATTACAGGCCTCTCTCATCTTTTTATCATAGGTAGACTTCAACTATGACAGACAAAATGAGAAGAAAAAAATCCAGAAAATCACATTGTAGGATTTTTTATTTATTTATTTGCAAATTATGGTGGAAAATAAGTATCCGCACCTCAAGGTGCGGACTCCGGCCGCAAAACCTGAACCTATAGGGGATGGTCTGGGTTGGCATCTGTCCGCGGTGGCGGCTCTGGCGCAGGACGTGGACCCCACTCCACCATAGTCTTAGTCCGCTTTAGTGTCCTCCTAGGAACGGCGACCCTTGCCGCCGACCCTGACCTGGGAACCCTAATGAATAGGCCCACAGGACTGAGGGACGCCTCTGGACTTAACAAATTCCTCCGGACTGAGGGGCAGCTCAGGACTGAGGGGTAGCTCAGGCTGGTTGATGGCTCTGGCAGCTCCTGGCTGGTTGACGGCTCTGGCAGCTCCTGGCTGGCTGACGGCTCTGGCAGCTCCTGGCTGGCTGACGGCTCCGGCAGCTCCTGGCTGACTGACGGCTCCGGCAGCTCCTGGCTGACTGGCGGCTCCGGCGGCTCCTGGCTGACTGGCGGCTCCGGCGGCTCCATGCAGACTGGCAGCTCTGGCGGCTCCATGCAGACTGGCGGCTCTGGCGGCTCCATGCTGACTGGCGGCCAGGGCAGCTCCATGCTGACTGGCGGCTCCATGCTGACTGGCGGCTCTGGCGGCTCATGACAGACTGGTGGCTCTGGCGGCTCAGGACAGTTGGGAGACTCTAGCAACCATGGACAGGCGGGAGACTCTAGCAGCTCTGGACAGGCATGGAGACTCTGTAGCCAAAGGACAGAGAGACAGCCTGGTGCGGGGGGCTACCACCGGAGGGCTGGTGCGTGGAGGTGGCACTGGATGGACCGGACCGTGAAGGCGTACTGGAGATCTTGATAGCAGGGCTGGCACCATCCGCCCTGGCTGGATCTTCACCCTAGCCCGGCAGACATGGGGAGCTGGGATGTAGCGCACCGGGCTAAGCATGCGTACTGGGGACACCGTGCGTTCCACCGCATAACAAGGTGCCTGACCAGTACAACGCCCGCCACGGTTAGCACTGCTAGGAGTACTGTAGCGCTGAGCTGGCACAGGAGGACAGTCCTGGTGCGTGAGGCTGGCACAGTCTTCACCAGACGACTAGCACGCACCTCAGGACGAGTGACGTGCATACTGCGCCAAACCAACAGCTCTCTCTCCTCACTCTCCTCCAATCTGTCCAACAACTCCTCGACAGTCTCAGACTCAACCCTCAACTTCGCCGACTGCTCCATTACCGCCCTGACCGGCTCTGGTTTCCTCCTTGGCCTCTTACAGAAAACAGGGGGAGTTGTCTCAGGTCTGACTCTTGACTCTGCCACACTCTCCCTGTGCACCCCCAATACATTTTTGGGGCTGCCTCTCGGGCTTCCAGCCACGCTGCCGCGCCAGCTCCTCGTAAATGCCGCCTCTCTGCTTTCGCTGCCTCCAACTCTGCTTTGGGGCGGTGATATTCCCCTGGCTCTGTCCAGGGTCCTTTTCCGTCCAACTCGTCCTCCCATTTCCATTCCTCCTTCTTGCGCTGCTCCTGCTGCCTGTTACCACGCTGCTTGGTCCTTTTTTGGTGGGTGGTTCTGTAACGGCTTTCTTCTGTGGATGAAGGAGAGGACCAAAGCGCTGTCTGGTGCAGACACACGAAGACAGAAGACAACTACCCACAAAAACCCAACACAAAACAGGCTACCTAAATATGGTTCCCAATCAGAGACAATTGACTAACACCTGCCTCTGATTGAGAACCATATCAGGCCAAACATAGAAACGGGAAAACTAGACACACAACATAGAATGCCTACTCAGCTCAAATACTGACCTACACTAAACAAAGAAAAAACAAAAGAACTATGGTCAGAACGTGACAGGTGGATCAGAGAATCACCAGCAGCAAGAGCGACATCATTGATGTTGGCCTGAGAATTTAACCCTTTGGCACCCCCATAGAGACTTCCAGAGGTCCAGACAACAGTCCCTCCGATTTGACACACTGAACTCTGTCTGAGAAGTAGTTGGTGAACCAGGCGAGGCAGTCATTTGAGAAACCAAGGCTGTTGAGTCTGCTGAGAAGAATATGGTGATTGACAGAGTTGAAAGCCTTGGCCAGGTCAATGAATACGGCTGCACAGTATTGTATTTTATCAATGGTGGTTACGATATCGTTTAGGACCTTGAGTGTGGCTGAGGTGCACCCATGACCAGCTCGGAAACCAGATTGCAGAGTGGAGAAGGTTCGGTGGGATTCGAAATGAAGTGATCTTCAGTGATCTTTTTGTTAACTTGGCTTTCGAATAGATAGATAAAGGTCTGTAACAGTTTGAGTCTAGAGTGTCTCCTTTGAAGAGGGGGAAGACCGCGGCAGCTTTCAAATCTTTAGGTATCTCAGATGATACGAGAGGTTGAACAGGCTAGTAATAGGGATTGCAACAATTGCGGCAGATACTTTTAGAAAGAGGGTCCAGATTGTCTAGCCCAGCTGATTTGTAGCGGTCCAGATTTTGCAGATCTTTCAGAACATCAGCTATCTGGATTTGGATGAAGGAGAAATGGGGAGGCTTGGGCAAGTTGCTGTGGGGGGTGCAGAGCTGTTGACCGGGATAGGGGTAGCCAGGTGGAAAGCATGGCCAGCCGTAGAAAAATGCTTATTGTTTCCTAGCCTCAGTGCAGTGGGCAGCTGGGAGGAGGTGCTTTACAGTGTCCCAGAACTTTTTTGAGTTTGTGCTACAGGATGCAAATTTCTGTTCGAAAAAGCTAGCCTTCGCTTTCCTAACATTCCTGAAAATGTACATATCACGGGGGCTATTCGATGCTAATGCAGTATGCCACAGGATGTTTTTGTGCTAGTCAAGTCTGGAGTGAACCAAGGGCTATATCTGTTCTTAGTTGTACATTTGTTAACGGGTCATGCTTATTTAAGATGGTGAGGAAAGCACTTTTTAAAGAATAACCAGGCATCCTCTACTGACATAATGAGGTCAATATCCTTCCAGGATACCCGGGCCAGGTTGAATAGAAAGCTTTAGTGTTTGAGGGAGCGTTTGACAGTGATGAGGGGTGGTCGTTTTTCCGCTGACCTTTTACGGACACAGGCAATGAGGCTGAGATCCTGGTTGAAGACAGCAAAGGTTTATTTAGAGGGCAGGTTAGTCAAGATGATCTTTATGAGGGTGCTGTGTTTTACGGATTTAGGGTTGTATCTGGTAGGTTCCTTGATGAATTGTGTGAGATTGAGGCATCTAGCTTCGATTGTAGGATTGCCTTAGTGTTATTCATATCCCAGTTTAGGTCACCTGACAGTACAAACTCTGAAGATAGATGGGGGGGAAATTAATTCACATATGGTGTCCAGAGCACAGCTGAGGGGGATCTATAACAAGCTGCAACAGTGAGAGACTTATTTCTGGAAAGGTGGTAAAAATGAAGAGAAATAGTAACAGTACAATATTAGAAAGTCTTAGCATGTCAGGCCAGCCTGCTCAGTTCATTGGATCCAATTGTTTAAAAAAAAATGAAAAAATGAAGAGAACTAAAAATATATATATTTGTAGTTTTCTCTTCATTTTTTCAATTAAAAAAATATATATATATTGCAAGAACAGTTCTTTATATCCATTACATGCAAGACATATTTCATGTAGTCCTCATTATATCCAGTTTTTATCCGGAGGATAGAAGGAAAAAGGAACATAAATTCTAACATCCACTAACGACTGCCTGTAAAAAAATAAGTCTTTAGCATCACACTACCCATGAAGGAATACCTAAGTTTAACTTACAATCGACCCTGACACAGCCATGGCACAATAGCCAAGAATACATGCAGTAAAACTGTAAAACCAACTCTCTCCTCACCCACCCACACACAGTTAGTTTTTATTCCAGGTTCGTTGCTCTATCATCTCGGCTGTTTTACACCTAGGCCTATATCATTTGGATCAAGAGTATAAAAGATTTCGTAAATAGCTTATATAGAATGATAAATTCGAGCCCTGAATGCTGAATGCTGACCGGCCGAGAGGCGTGGTACATCAGACCGTACACCACGGGCACGACAAAGCACCCATTTTTACTGCTCTAATTACGCCGGCAACCATATTGCCAACAATCCATTTGCCGGTGTGTATCGGAACAATAATATGTCCTTTACATTTTTGATATTGAGATGTATTTTTTAAATGTAAAATGATGATGACACCAATTATTTTAGAAACGTATAGGGCTACTCCAATAGAGAACCTAGGCAGGATTCTATAATCCTTTATCCTAGCCATACATTAGATCTATTCATATTTATTACATTTTATCTTAAAAGCTAAACATTCCAATTCCCATCTGGAGGCCACACTATATAACAGCTTTTAAGTTATAATTTACCCAACCTCTACAATTAGGCCATATCATATACAAAAATAAAAATGGTATGTCTAATGTACTACTGTGCAATCTTCAAATTAAATAAATAAACAATCAAAAAGATAAAAGGTCAGTACCTATCTTCGCCTTTCCGCTAAATCAAAACCGGATTTTAAGTCCATATCGTCCAAAGTTCCATATTGCCAAAATAAAAAATGCATAAGTTCATCATTTTGCATTACCAATAATCCAACCTTATTTTAAGTCCATATAGTCCACGGTTCCATACTGCATAAATGTTTTTTTTTAAAGTCAGTCATGCAAAAAAACAACAATGAATCCATAATTGTTCTGTGTAATGCGGTGCAAATGTGTATCGGGGACTACTTCAGCAGGAGGTAGCTATCGCTCACAGCCACAGTGGAATCTTCGAGTCCTTGAACATTTGGTTGTTTATGTACAATTTATCGACCGTTAGACGAACATTCTGCTTCTCAGTTCGGAGTCTTTTGAAAGTAGGGTACAGGGCACGTCGTGTCGTCTCTGCACTATTTCATGGGGAATAGAGAACGGGGTGTTCATTAAAGAACGGGTCATTCTTCAGTTCTCTACCCCATTGTAACAAGGCAATTTTCATTTTGTAGTGAGTTAGCATAGCTACGATCGGACGGGGCCTTCCCTCTGCACCAAAATGGTAAGCCATTTGAAAATCAATTGTATCCACCTGTTCGTTCGTCATCTTGAGATTACGTTTTCATCCTCCTTTATTCCCATTATAACCATATTATTTTTCATACTTCTGCACTTTGGATCAAGTATTTCGGCTTTCATTGTTTTATTATCATACTGTAGTGTCTCTCTTTTAGGGAGTCCATGGTGTATTTCAATATCTTATTTTCCGCTCATATTTCTTCCATCATTTTATTACTGTAATCCATTCAATTACTGTAATCCCCCTCAAATGTTATATTTAGAATTTTTGACGGCAGCTTCCCTTCAATTTCGCTCCCAGAGCTTGAGGAAAGGTCTTATCTCATTTGGTTTGATGTATCTGAATCCTTTTCGAGCATATCAAAATGCTGATCAATAAATAGTTCATGGTTCTCTATATTATCCAGAATCTTTGTTTCGCAGATATCAGCTAATCCTCAATTTTTATAATTAATTCATGGGACAAGCTGAGCCTACTATGCTGCCACCTGCCACATCATCAAGCCACAAATGAAACTAGTTCAGAGACAGGATAAGGTAAAGCAATGGTAAAAAATAATTCTTAATTTAAGGGAATGTTTCCATTTCTGTGAGAGGGGAGAGCTTGAGGGAGGGATAGAAGGAGAGGTTGATATTTTTTTGTATTGATGTTTTGCCTGTTTGATGGTTTGTCGGAGGGCATAGCGGGATTTCTCATGAGTGTCCAGGTTAGAGTCCCACTTCTTGAAAGCAGCAGCTCTACCCTTTAGCTCAGTAAGGATGTTGCCTGTAATCCATGGTTTCTGGTTGGGGTATGTATGGTCACTGTGGGGACAACGTCATCGATGCACTTATTGATGAAGTCGGGGACTGATGAGGTATATTCCTCAATGCCATTGGATGAATCTGATGTAATCTGGTTTCCGAGCTGGTCATGGGTGCACCTCAGCCATGCTCAAGGTCCTAAACGATATCATAACCGCAAACGATAAAAGACAGTACCGTGCAGCCGTCTTCATCAACCTGGCCAAGGCTTTTGACTCTGTCAATCACTGCATTCTTATTGGCAGACTCAATAGCCTTGGCTTCTCAAATGACTGCCTCGCCTGGTTCATCAACTACTTCTCAGATAGAGTTCAGTGTGTCAAATCGGAGGGGCTGTTGTCTGGACCTCTGACAGTCTCTATGGGGGTGCCACAGGGGGTGCCACGACTCTTTTCTCTGTATACATCAATGATGTCGCTCTTGCTGCTGGTGATTCTCTGATCCACCTCTACGCAGACGACACCATTCTGTATACATCTGGCCCTTCTTTGGACACTGTGTTAACAAACCTCCAAACGAGCTTAAACGCCATACAACACTCCTTCCGTGGCCTTCAACTGCTTTTAAATGCTAGTGGAACTATGTGCATGCTCTTCAAACGATTGCTGCCCACACCCTCCCCCCGACTGGCATCACTACTCTGGATGTTTCTGACCTAGAATATGTGGACAACTACAAATACCTAGGTGTCTGGTTAGACTGTAAACTCTCCTTCCAGACTCACAGCTTCCTATTTTGCAACAAAGTCTCCTTCACTCATGCTGCCGAACATACCCTCGTAACTGACTATCCTACCGATCCTTTACTTCGGCGATGTCATTTACAAAATAGCCCACAACACTCTACTCAGCAAATTGGATGCAGTCTATCACAGTGCCATCAATTTTGTCACCAAAGCCCCATATACTACCGACCACCGCGACCTGTATGCTCTCATTGGATAGCCCTCACTACATATTCGTTGACAAACCCACTGCCTCCAGGTCATCTATAAGTCTTTGCTAGGTAAAGCCCTGCCTTCTCTCAGCTCACTGGTTACCATAGCAACACCCACCCGTAGCACGTGCTCCGGCAGGTATATTTCACTGGTCATCCCCAAAGCCAACACTACATTTGGCCGCCTTTCCTTCCAGTTCTCTGCTGCCAATGACTGGAACGAATTGCAAAAATCACTGAAGCTGGAGTCTTATATCCCCCTCTCTAACATTAAGCATCAGCTGTCAGAGCAGCTTACCGATCACTGTACCTGTACACAGACAATCTGTAAACATCACACCTACCTACCTCATCCCCATATTATTAATTACTCTCTTGCGCTTTTGCACCCCAGTATCTCTACTTGCACATCATCATCTGCACAGCTATCACTCCAGTGTTAATGCTAAATTGTAATTATTTTGCTTCTATGGGCTATTTATTGTCTACCTCCCTACTCTTCTACATTTGCACACACTGTACATATATTTAAAAAAAAATTTTCTATTGTGTTATTGACTGTACATTTGTCTATATGTAACTTTGTGTTGTTTTTTTGTCGCACTGCTTTGCTTTATCTTGGCCAGGTCGCAGTTGGAAATGAGAAGTTGTTCTTAACTAGCCTACCTGGTTACGTAAAGGTGAAATAAAAAATGTTAAAATACAAATCCCGGAACATATTCCAGTCTATGCTAGCAAAACAATCCTGTAGTTTAGCATCTGCGTCATCTGACCACTTCCGTATTATGCGAGTCACTGGTACTTCCTGCTTTAGTTTTAGCTTATAAGCAGGAATCCGGACGATATAAATATAGTCCGATTTGCCAAATGGAGAACGAGGGAGAGCTTTGTACGCGTCTCTGTGTGTGGAGTAAAGGTGATCAAGAGTTTTTTTCCTCTGGTTGCACATGTGACATGCTGGTATAAATTAGGTAAACGGATGTAAGTTTTCCTGCATTAAAGTCCACGGCCACTATGAGCACCACCTTTAGATGAGCATTTTCTTATTTGCTTATGTCCTTATACAACTTGTTGAGTGCAATCTTAGTGCCAGCATCAGTTTGTGTTGGTAAATAGACAGCTACAAGGAATATAGATGAAAACTCTCTTGGTAAATCGTGTGGTCTAGAGCTTATCATTAGCTACTCTACCTCAGGTGAGCAAATCCTCGAGACCACTGTAATATAAGATTTCGCACACCAGCTGTTATTGACAAATAGACACAGACCACTACCGCTCGTCTTACCAGAGGTAGCTGTTTTGTTCTGCCGATGCACAGAAAACCTAGCCAACTGTATATCTTTGTCCTCGTTCAGCCATGACTCTGTGAAGCATAAGATATTACAGTTTTTAATGTCCCGTTGTTAGGATAGTCTCAAACAGAGCTCATCCAGTGTATTGTCCAATGATTGCACATTGGCTAATAGGACGGATGGTAGAGGCGGGTTACCCACTTTCCGACAAATTCTCACAAGGCACCCGGATCTGCTTCCCCCCTCTATCGGCGTCTCCTCTTCATGCAAATGACAAGTATTTGTGCCTGGTCCGGTAGCAGCAGTAAGTCCTTCGCGTCTGACTCGTTAAAGAAAATGTTTTAATCCAGTTTGAGTTGAGTAATCACTGTTCTAATATCCATAAGCTATTTTTGGACAGTGGCAGAAACATTATGTACAAAATAAGTTAGAAACAAAAAAACACACACAAAATAGCACAATTGGTTAGGAGCCCATCAAACGGCAACCATCCTCTCCGGCACCATTCTGCCACCCCTCCTCCCTCCTCTATATCTCACTCCACTTCTCTCACCCTGTTTTCCATCTCTCTATTATTATTTCTCTCTTACTTTTCCCTCCCTCTCCATCTTCACTTCTCTCTCTCTCTCTCTCCCCCTTTATCCCCTAACCCTTCTCTCTCACACTCTGCTTCTCCGTCCCCCCTATTTCTCTTTACCCCCCCACCTCTTTCTTTCTCCAGACCAGCCAATTAGCCCAGTGACCCGGACAATTTCTGCTCCCTCTCTGATTTGGCCCCCTTGAAATAATAAAATAAAGGAATCAGGAGGTCCTGGAGAGCACAGTAGCAGCCCCCCATTTACAGTACTCCCTTTTGTGTAATCTTTCCATTGTGGTGGCCATAGCCTAGGAGTGGATCCCAAATGGCACCCTATTCCCTTTGTAGTGCATTATAATAGTAGTAGCGTGCCATTTGTGACATATCCTATCTAATTGAGGCTCAGTGACAGCATGCAGGTATGCATGTGTGAGCCGATCGGTTCATCCTATTGTTGATTCATCCTCAGTTTTCTCCGATCACAGCCATTAAACTCTGTAACTGGTTTAACGTCACCATTGGCCTCATGTTGAAATCCTTGAGCAGTTTCCTTCCTCTTTGGCAACTGAGTTAGGAAGGACGCCTGTATCTTTTTAGTGACTGGGTGTATTTATTAATTACAAAGTATGATTAATAACTTCACCATGCTCAAAGGGGTATTCAATTTCAATTTTTTTTACCCATCTACCAATAGGTGCACTTTTTGCGAGGCATTGGAAAACCTCCCTGGTCTTTGTTGTGTAATCTGTGTTTGAAATTCATTGCTCGACTGAAGGACCTTACAGATAATTGTATAGGTGGTATACAGAGATGAGGTAGTTTTAAAATGTCAGGTTTTTATTCCAAAACATGCATCCTGTTTGCAACAATTTTATTTTACCTTTATTTAACTAGGCAAGTCAGTTAAGAACAAATTCTTATTTTCAATGATGGCCTAGGAACAGTGGGTTAACTGTCTGTTCAGGGGCAGAATGACAGATTTGTACCTTGTCAGCTTGGGGGTTTGAACTTGCAACCTTCCGGTTACTAGTCCAACGCTCTAACCACTAGGCTACCCTGCCGCCCCAAGGGTGCTAAAGTAATACTGAAAAGAAAATTGGCATAGCAATTAGCTTTTTGTACTGAATACAAAGTATTATGTTTGGGTCAACTCCAATAAAAGACATTACTGAGTAACACTCTCCATATATTCAATCATAGTGGTGGCTGCATCATGTTATGGGTATGCTTGCAATTGTTAAGGACTGGGGCAACATCTACACTGGAGTTGCTCACCAAGAAGACCATGAAAAATGGTTGTCTAGCAATGATCAACAACTAATTTGATAGAGCTTGAATATTTTTTTTTTATAATAATGGGCACATGTTGCACAACCCACATGTGGAAAGCTCTTAGAGACTTAGCCAGAAAGACTCACAGCTGTAATTGCTGCCAAAGGTGTTTCTACAAGGTATTGATTCAGGGTTGTGAATACTTATTTATATTAGATATTTCCGTATTTCATTTTCAATACATTTGCAAACATTTCTAAAAACATGTTTTCACTTTGTCATTGTGTGCAGATGGTTGACCAAAAAAAAAAGATTTTGAATTCAGGCTGTCACACAAGAAAATTTGGAATAAGTCAAGGAATACATATACCTGTATATTACTCCAGTAGTAGTGTGGGTTGGTGGTGATATGAACATCTCCCTTTTCATACTGATAAATCAGTATGGACACAGGCACAGCTTAACATGCAGTGTCTCTGAAATACTGTATGTGATGGCACACTCCAGTATGCTTTCATGTAAACTGCACATAGGTAGGAGTAATTCACATCATAGATGAACACACACACTCACACATACACACATATGTATACCTGCAGTGTATGCCTATGCCTCCAGGCACTGAAACATTTTTTCATTTACATTTCTCACACCTTTATAGGGATATTATAAGAGCCTGTAGTGCCTAACTTAATCCCACTTTCCTCCTCTCTTTCTCTCCTCTTCCATAGCCTCCAACCAGCCTCCACGCTTCCAGAACTACTTTTTCCACTCATACCTTCTCATCTATGAGAACACACCAGTTGGTGAGTCTTTCAGTGTGTGTGTGACTATATGTTGTCATTTACTGTCCACATTGTATGTCAACGTCCCAAGTTGTGGTGGAATTCAGCAGACCATCCAGTCTTCATTTGTGATTTAGAGAGATATGGAAGATCAGAGAGATATAAAACATTAAAGAGTCACTGGTTCAGGTGTGAATTACTCTGCATTAGAGAAAGAAAAGGA
Organism: Oncorhynchus mykiss; assembly: GCF_057628025.1. Classification (NCBI taxonomy): domain Eukaryota; kingdom Metazoa; phylum Chordata; class Actinopteri; order Salmoniformes; family Salmonidae; genus Oncorhynchus; species Oncorhynchus mykiss. The sequence goes on along the minus strand of NC_143022.1, from coordinate 60,662,051 downwards.
AGGAAAATGTGTGACAAAGACCGGAAGAACGCATATGAAGTGAGGGGTATCAGATGATAAATAGAGATGTTTTGTAGTTCAGAATCAGAATAGCCTTCTAGTCCTGGATGCTAATGCATAGTTGACTCAAAGGTTGTAGGAACCACTTCACTATCAAATGGAGTCTTCCGTTTTCACGTTTGGATGAAAAGCACATTTTCACGTTTGGATGAAAAGCATACCCAGAGTAAACTACTTGCTACTCAGTCGCAGTTGCTAAAATATGCATATTATTAGCAGTATTGGATAGAAAACTGTTTGAAAGATGTCTGTGAGTATAACAGAACTCATATGGCAGGCGAAAACCTGAGAAAAATCCAACCAGGAAGTGGGAAATCTGAGGTTTGTAGTTTTTCAACTCTTGGCCTATTGAATATACAGTGTCTATGGGGTCAAATTGCACTTCCTAAGGCTTCCACTAGATGTCAGCCGTCTTTAGAACCTTGTTGATGCTTCTATTGTGAAGGAGGGGGGAATGAGGGCTCTTTGAGTCAATGGTCTGCCAGATTGCCACGAGTTGACCATGCGCATTTACGTGATAGTTCGCTTGAGTTCCATTGCATTTCTGAAGACAAAGGAATTCTCCGGTTGGAACATTATTGAAGATTTATGATAAAAACATCCTAAAGATTGATTCTATACTTCGTTTGACATGTTTCTACGGACTGTAACGGAACTTTTTGACTTTTCGTCTGAACTAAGTGATCGCGCATTGGGATTACTGGGCTAAACGCGCAAACAAAAAGGAGGTATTTGGACATAAAGATTAACTTTATCAAACAAATCAAACATTCATTGTGGAACTGGGATTCCTGGGAGAGCATTCTGATGAAGATCATCGAAGGTAAGTGAATATTGATAATGTTAATTCTGACTTCTGTTCACTCCAACATGGCAGATATCTGTATTGCTTGATTTGGTGTCTGAGCGCCGTACTCAGATTATTGCATGGTTTGCTTTTTCTGTAAAGTGTTTTTGAAATCTCACACAGCGGTTGCATTAAGTAGAAGTATATCTCTAATTCTGTGAATAACACTTGTATCTTATATTAAAGTTTATGATGAGTATTTCTGTAAATTGATGTTGCTCTCTGCAAAATCACTGGATGTTTTGGAAGCAAATATGAAGTCCTATGAGTGTCATCTGATGAAGATCATCAAAGGTTAGTGATTCATTTTCTCTCTATTTCTGCTTTTTGTGACTCCTCTCTTTGGTTGGAAAATGGCTGTGTGTGTTTTTGTGACTAGGCTCTGACCTAACATAATCATATATTGTGCTTTGCTGTAAAGTATTTTTGAAATGGGACACGGTGGGTAGATTAACAAGTGTATCTTTCATTTGGTGTATTGCACTTGTTAATGTATGAAAGTTACATATTTCAAAAAAATATTTTTGAATTTCGTGCGATACTTTTTCAGCGGAATGTTGTCGAGTAGCCATAAGAAGTTAACCCAGTAGGACCCATAGCGGCCTCGATGGCTGTCCTTTAAATTTCTATAGCGGCCGTGAGTGGCCTTGTTTTTCTAACAATATATGTCAATAATGAATAATGTACTTGCTAACAAGCTGTTGTCATATTCGCAAGGCTGTTGTCATCAACCAGAAACCATAAACAGGGTATGTTGTCATTTATTTAAAATGATCCAAAATGGTGGCGCCAACACGGCCACAACTTTTCACTTTAGAAGAAACGGTAGCTATGTTGGTTGATAATACGGATTCGGTCACATCGTTGAGCTCTGAATGGATGATGATGATGTCAAGTTGAGTGAATTAAGTAAACAGCAGATATATGTTTGATGTTGTGAAAGCTCTTGGATTAGCAAGTACTGTCATGATCACTTGGTTGGTACAGGTGAGCACATCAGCGGTGGAGATCGAATGATTGCTCTCTCTGCCTCATATTTGTTTTGTCTCTTTTTTTTATAGATTTTATTTTATTTTTCGGTTCTGGTATAAATCCAGCCGGACACCAAAGGAAACTCAAACTAGAAGCACATAGATCATTTCAAGAAATCCATAACATGATAATTACTGCTGCTAGGCTAATTATACAATTATAAACACATTAAAACGGGCTCAAGTCAAATAGTATTTTAACAGTCCTCCCTCTGGAAAAGTGATGTACCACACCATCTGTAAAACATAATGATTTGAGCAGAGAAGAGAAAGAAAATACATGTTAATAATTTCACACCACCCTTGATGAAAATGTAATTGGGGCAAGGACCATCCATCCGATCTGTTCTATGCGATTTGGATGTTAGATCTTCTGCTGGGCTCCATGAAAATAGGACCCTTTTGGTTTCCCTCACACGTTCCCCTAGACTTCCACCATTGGCCTAAGATCATCAGAGACAACTCATTCGCTCCCTCTCCTTTATCCTCATCCTCTGGTGTCAGATTCAGACTATGAGACTTGAAAGAAGTTAATTTTGAACTGTAGCGTCCGGCAAGCCAAACTTATTAATGTGCTTTAACATTAGAGTTTTGATGGCATAGTCAAACATCAAAATCCCAAAAATGGCAAAAATTTCCCAAGCTGCATTCTCAATTATCCACATAATTTGTGCCTTAGTCCATTACCACGTGGTTACTACTGCTTCCCTAACAGATTTGGCTACCCCTTTTACACCACAACTCCAGTCACCATCATTGACATGGTGAATTTATTCACACTGCTAGTCAAAACTCATAATGAATTCAATTTGAGTGACATTCACTTCCCTTATATATGTGTCATTTACCGCCTGTGCCTTGGTGAACACTCTACAATGGTTGGAAGGTGCTGTTAACACCTGTTCACCCGTGTCTGATTCTAACACCTGCCATGACTGTCTCTCCTTGGTGAGGATCAAAGGTGCCGGATCAGCTAGGCCAATGGCTGACAGATCCTGGAGAAGTTGGCCTGGTTTTATGATTTAACGACAGGATTGTAAATACCTGGCAGAAACGTTCCCTTTGCAGTATTGAGAATGGAATGTCTGAGTGTTATCTTAAAAATGTAAGCTAAAAAATTTAACATTGGAACATAAGTTTTGAAATTGAATCATTTGGAATGGTTGGTGGGGATCCAAACAATAATCCTGTCAAAAGTTTATTATTTTGTGATATCATTAAGGATGGTATAACTAAATAACATTATAACTTTAAGAGCTTTCACAATGTATAGATCAGATTTGCATCTAGATGTTGTATAAAATAAATAATTAAGAATAAGAATAATTTTGTGAAGATAAAATGTGATTTTAGCCTTCTAAATTAGATAATTATTTTTTATATAAACTTTTTCCAAGTCAGTAACCACGCCCACGTGAGCACAGACTCTTAACGAAATTTACATGAGACCAAAACATGCCGGTTTGCTGCCGGTGTGTAAAGTGGTCCTAGCTTTACCCTGAATAATCAACCATTGAGAGCAGTCTACATCCAGCGTGAGCTTAATACATTACAAATGGTTAAATCTCTACAGACCAGACAGAGTGGAGCGGTGGCTACACGGCTGGAGATGGTTAACTTCTCTAGGATAGGGGGCAGCATTTGGAATTTTGGATGAAAATCATGCCCAAATTCAACTGCCTGCCACTCATCCCCAGAAGATAAGATATGCATATTATTAGTAGATTTGGATAGAAAACACTGAAGTTTCTAAAAGTGTTTTATCATGTCTGTGAGTATATCAGAACTTATGTAGCAGGCGAAACCCTGAGGACAAAGGATTCAGATTTTTTTTTGAGGTCACACTCTTTTCAATGGGGTTTCATTGGGAATCCGGATTTCAAAGGGACTTGCTTGCAGTTCCTACCACTTCCACTGGATGTCACCAGTCTTTAGAAATTGGTTGAGGTTTTTCCTTTGTGTAATGAAGAAGTAGCCCTGTTCAAAACGATGTGTACTGGTTGAGGTTTTTCCTTTGTGTAATGAAGAAGTAGCCCTGTTCAAAACGATGTGTACTTCATGTGTACTGTTTGTGAGAGGCGCGTGACCAGAAAGCTAGCGTCAATTTGTTTTCTTCCTGTATTGAACACAGATCATCCCGTATTTAATTTTATTGATTAGTTACTTTAAAAAATACCTAAAGTTGTATTACAAATGTAGTTTGAAATGTTTTGGCAAAGTTTACAGGTAACTTTTGAGATATTTTGGAACTGGTGTTTTTCTGGATCAAACGCGCCAAATAAATTGACATTTTGGATATATATGGACGGAATTAATAAAAAAAAAAGGACAGTTTGTGATCTTTATGGGACATATTGGAGTGCCAACATAAGAAGCTCGTCGAAGGTAGGGCATGATTTATATTTTTATTTCTGTGTTTTGTGTCGCGCCTGCAGGGTTGAAATATGTTTTCTCTCTTTTGTTTATGGAGGTGCTATCCTCAGATAATAGCATCGTTTGCTTTTGCCGAAAAGCCTTTTTGAAATCTGACATGTTAGCTTGTTTCACAACACGTGTAGCTTTAGTTAGATTTTTATAGGAATTTATTTGAATTTGGCGCTCTGCATTTTCAATGGCTTTTGGCCAGGTGGTACCGTCCCACATATCCCAGAGAGGTTAAAACTGCAAGACCAGAAAATGGTAAGACCCTCTGAAACGCTTGACGAGTGAAGAGCTAAAGACAACACCGGAACATTCAGTCTGCAGCTGTTTAAGTACAGGTAGTCTAGGAAACTCGACCAAAGACGCATGGAAGATCTCTTAAACAACCATTGGAACGTCTGAAGTATCCATTCTAGGGACAAAGTAGCCTACTACAACTAAGGACATTGTGACCTCTGGTGGACAACCAGAGACTTAAACAACCAGAGACTTAACATCAAACCACTTCCCATAGACGGATCGAGTTCAACAGAGAGACGACAAATACATCCACACGTAAATATATACATTGCAGTTATTTTTGAATGAGCGGTCGTTCACGTGCAAAGTATTCATATTCCCATGAGCACATGTATGTACAATAAGCCCACTCTGTCTCTCCTTCTCTTTCTTTCCCCCACCCCCTTTCCATGGTGTAACAAACCGTCATATCGGGTTAGTCCACTAGCAACTGTTTTCATTGCCTGAGGTTAGTAATCAATAATCTATACTGTGTGTGTGTTTATGTATTTCTGTGTGATTATTTATTTAGTTACTTAGTAAATAAATAATTAAGCCAATTTGTGTATCGCTGAATCATCACTTAGGCTAGGGTTTGTGCAGATTGTTCAGAATGAGACTGATGCGGTAATAATACATTAATAATGCATTAAGTGACTTGTCTATAGATATGAATATATCTTATAAGAGTTTATTTCGGGAGATAGTAACTCGTTAAATATGTTTTCCTGTGGTGACCCACAATGAGTTAATTGTTACATAGTTAATTGATTTGATTAAAAATAACAGTTAATGATCTCATTAACGATAGTCACGTCACGACACACCCCATAAAATTGTTTATCTGCTTCTATGCTGTTCCATTTACATTGAATAACCGTCTGTACCGAAATGCCAGTATTGTGTTCCTCTCTCATATTGGTCAATTGTACTTTTGTTAGCATATTGCTTGGTTAACATCTTAGAGTCACATTATCCCAGCGCAGGTGTGAGAAGATTTCCCCCCAAGAGAGTCTGTCGCTTTCTATCTTTAACTTGATACAATATCGGCATTTGGTGAACAAACATTATTTTAATCAACTCTACTCAGCCCTGAACTACTCTCAGATAGCTGAACTTCTGTGACTAAGGTGGGGTTCCTACACCCCTCCCTCTGGGAGGACGTGAAAGGATATGGTTTCGAGAGTGTAGTTTCTTCCACACAGGGGCGGTGTTGGCACAGGCAGGATTGACAATCTCATTGTGTTCATCAGACGAAGTGCCGTTCTGTTCTCTCCAGATCCCTTCCTGCAACACAATTTCTCCCCCGAGGCACAACTCACCCTCAGATTTCAGGTTTGGTTATCTCCCTCAACAACCGACACAACATGCCCTTGGTGATTAATGATTTGCTCTGCCCCTGTGACATTAACATCACTTCTCACCTAATTCACCCTCTCATCTGTCCGCTCACCTATTCATTGTACTGGCATTGAAATGTTGTCATTATCTTTGTTCCCATAGATCACTAATGCTAGTGCTAGGAATACAGTTGTGAGTACACCGATGGATGCTGTTATGACAACACTTTTCTTAACATAACTCCTACTCTCCAGACTCCTTTTCTCCAGCACCTCTGCTAGGAGCACTTCTTCCAGCTTAGCTATCCGAATCCCGTTTCACATGAGAAGTATGGACCCACTGAGGAGAGGTTGCGGTGAGGAGTACAGTGTGGGGCCTGGACCAGCGTTGTCCGAACACTCTGGCTTGGTAGAACTTGATGTACACTTGTTCCCTCTGACTCAGCCTGTGCTCGCGGTCATCTCCTGGGGTCCGTTCCTTTTGTGCTACTTTTAACTGTAGTACACACATTGCAAGGCATGGGTCATTTCACATTGATTTACCCATCGTGGAATCACCTCCCTTAGGAGGCACGGTGGGTGCACACACAACACATTGTTTAAACCTGTCCTGGCCCAACACTCCCCGCCGCCAACATGTGGTCTTGAACTGAGTGTACATGTTCACTGCTGATTGGTAGGTCGGTCTCTCAAACTGAGAATCCCAGCTTTAGTACAGTGCCTTGCGAAAGTATTCGGCCCCCTTGAACTTTGCGACCTTTTGCCACATTTCAGGCTTCAAACATAAAGATATAAAACTGTATTTTTTTGTGAAGAATCAACAACAAGTTGGACACAATCATGAAGTGGAACGATATTTCAAACTTTTTTAACAAATCAAAAACTGAAAAATTGGGCGTGCAAAATTATTCAGCCCCCTTAAGTTAATACTTTGTAGCGCCACCTTTTGCTGCGATTACAGCTGTAAGTCGCTTGGGGTATGTCTCTATCAGTTTTGCACATCGAGAGACTGAAATCTTTTCCCATTCCTCCTTGCAAAACAGCTCGAGCTCAGTGAGGTTGGATGGAGAGCTTTGTGAACAGCAGTTTTCAGTTCTTTCCACAGATTCAATTGGATTCAGGTCTGGACTTTGACTTGGCCATTCGAACACCTTGGATATGTTTATTTTTGAACCATTCCGTTGTATATTTTGCTTTGTTTTGGATCATTGTCTTGTTGGAATACAAATCTCCATCCCAGTCTCATGTCTTTTGCAGACTCCATCAGGTTTTCTTCCAGAATGGTCCTGTATTTGGCTCCATCCATCTTCCCATCAATTTTATCCATCTTCCCTGTCCCTGCTGAAGAAAAGCAGGCCCAAACCATGATGCTGCCACCACCATGTTTGACAGTGGGGATGGTGTGTTCAGCTGTGTTGCTTTTACGCCAAACATAACGTTTTGCATTGTTGCCAAAAAGTTCAATTTTGGTTTCATCTGACCAGAGCACCTTCTTCCACATGTTTGGTGTGTCTCCCAGGTGGCTTGTGGCAAACTTTAAACAACACTTTTTATGAATATCTTTAAGAAATGGCTTTCTTCTTGCCACTCTTCCATAAAGGCCAGATTTGTGCAATATACGACTGTTGTCCTATGGACAGAGTCTCCCACCTCAGCAGTAGATCTCTGCAGTTCATCCAGAGTGATCATGGGCCTCTTGGCTGCATCTCTGATCAGTCTTCTCCTTGTATGAGCTGAAAGTTTAGAGGGACGGCCAGGTCTTGGTAGATTTGCAGTGGTCTGATACTCCTTCCATTTCAATATTATCGCTTGCACAGTGAAATTGCGGTCTACTCATTCCATTTCAATATTATCGCTTGCACAGTGCTCCTTGGGATGTTTAAAGCTTGGGAAATCTTTTTGTATCCAAATCCGGCTTTAAACTTATTCACAACAGTATCTCGGACCTGCCTGGTGTGTTCCTTGTTCTTCATGATGCTCTCTGCGCTTTTAACGGACCTCTGAGACTATCACAGGGCAGGTGCATTTATACGGAGACTTGATTACACACAGGTGGATTGTATTTATCATCATTAGTCATTTAGGTCAACATTGGATCATTCAGAGATCCTCACTGAACTTCTGGAGAGAGTTTGCTGGACTGAAAGTAAAGGGGCTGAATAATTTAGCACGCCCAATTTTTAAGTTTTTGATTTGTTAAAAAGGTTTGAAATATCCAATAAATGTCGTTCCACTTCATGATTGTGTCCCACTTGTTGTTGATTCTTCACAAAAAAATACAGTTTTATATCTTTATGTTTGAAGCCTGAAATGTGGCAAAAGGTCGCAAAGTTCAAGGGGGCCGAATACTTTCGCAAGGCACTGTATTAATACAATCTACATGCGGTTCGGTAGCATCTTCTATTTTAGATCGTGCCGCCACTCCGGCTGCTTGGCGATTTCCTACTGTTATCTTTATCAGTACGATTGGTGTGAGCTTCACATTTTACCATAGCATATTTACTGGGTAATAGACACACTTCTTGTATTGCCTTTACGTCATGTCCATATTTGATTGGTGTTCCTGTCACCGTTAGCATGCCCCTTTGTGACTAGAGAGTCTCAAAATCTTGAGAGTCCGTGTATATTGTAACATTCTCCCCTGCTGACAACTGAAATTGGACCTATTGTCAATGGCATGGGTAGTTGAATAGCTTTTGATTCTGTCCCTGTTACTCCGCTGAAGATAATGATTTTTCCTGTTGTAAATTTTGCCAATTTTTCATCGAAATTAATCAGTGATATTTCAGTGCCGGTGTCTACTAGGAAGTTGTGTGAGACGTGGCTTCCCACGTCTTCTTCCACGTAGAAACCGTCATCTTTCCGAACCACGAGCGACCACACAGAGGCCAAACACCCCTATGCGTTAACCCCAACTCCGGGCCACTTTCAGTATGTTTTTCTGTTGCTCACTAGTCAGTGAAGAAAATGTCTGCACTGCAGCACATACCCTGGAATGAGTCGGCGCAAAGGGTTCAGGCATTATCCCAGACCTCTCGGATCTATGATCCAGCCACTATTTCTGGACTAGTGATACTCCCATCTTCTGCCTCTGTCAAGCCATGAAGCTCCTTGTCCTCTTTAAAAGAGAGAAATAACGGGAGCATAATTTGTCTAGCCTATATACAGTACATGCCTATATGTGACTCATTTCAGGAAACTAGGTGTATGTCACGTGTCACTACTTCATTGGAGAGCCATTTGAACCTTCTGGAACAAGTTAACTTTCAAGTGCCTTATTAACAAACTTGAATGCCATCTGTAAATATAAATAGAATTGTTAAATAATGAGATAATGGTTGGGCTGGACATACTGAGAGAGGAGTTTGGATTGTTTTGCCATGTAGCACGCTTCTGTCTATAACATGAGCTGTGTAGTATGTGTAGGTAATCCTTCCTAATGCTGCTTTTTTTTAAAGATACCACGTAGTAGAACTGCAAGGGTGTTGTTCTCCACTTTCTGGAGGACCGAGATTTAAAATCAGTGGAGTGCACAATGGAATATGATAGCTAAGAGTATGATAGCTGAGGAGATGGAAAAAATTATGCCATTTGATTGCAAATATGCAGACAGTGTCAAAATGAGAACACACTGAAGGCTGCTGTATAAAACACCTGTCTCCGGATTACATCTTCAAACTATGGCAACCATGGCATCCCTGACAGAGAGGGAGAAGCGTCCATCCAAGATAGTCTAGCTAGCTACATTTTCAGATATGACACGTTTCAAATTGTCAGAAAGTCATTTTCATTTCAAGTTAAAGCATACTGGTTTATCTAGCTAGCTAACGTTACGTGTATGATCTGTGTAGTAATATTATTTGTATCTCAGAGCCATTTGCATTGCTAGCTATAGCAGAATGTTAGCTAGCTAGTAACATTGAACCTCGTTGGTTAGCTACCAGCAGATTCATGCAGGGTAGTAACATTATGAGTTGGGATTATGGTTAGTACTTTTGCTAACTACTGGACCACTGACAGTTTTTGTTGCCTGATGGACTCTAGTGCCAGAGAAGAGACTCACAGGCTGAAAACTTGAAGTGTGTGTACTAGTGATGAGCAGATTAACTTCTTACAGGCAGGTGGGACAGTAGCGTCCCACCTGGCCAACATCTGGTGAAATTGCAGAGCGCGAAATTCAAATGACAGAAATAGTCATATTTAACGTGAAAATACAAGTGTCATACATCAAAATTAAGCTTAACTTCTTGTTATTCCAGGCTTTACGGCAAAAGCACACCATGCGATTATCTGAGGACAGCGCCCCGCACAGAACAGCATTAAAAACATTTTTCATCCAGGCAGGTGCGCCACAAAAGTCAGAAATAGTGATAAAATAAATGCCTTACCTTTGACGACCTTCTTCTGTTGGCACTCCAAAAGGTCCCATGGCACTCCAAAAGGTCCCACAAATGGTCCTTTTGTTCAATAAAGTCCTTCTTTATGTCCCCAAAAACACAGTTCATCTGGCACGCTTCATTCAATAATCCACCGGTTTCCCTCCTTCAAAATGTATACAAAATGAATCCCAAACGTTACCAATAAACTTCTTCAAACAACATTTATAATCAAACTTCAGGTACCCTAATACGTAAATAAATGATCAAATTTAATACGGAGAATCGTTATTGCCTTTACCGGAGATAAACAACAAAACGTGCTCTCATCCACGCATATGAAAACACTACAGCCAAAATGGGAGCCACTTAGAAAAACTACAAATTCTAGCAAATTTTTCCAAAAACTAGCCTGAAACTCTTTCTAAAGACTGTTGACATCTAGTGAAAGCCCTAGGAAGTGCAATCAGAGGTTTTCACCTCATATTAAACATGACAGCCATTGGAAACAGTGGTAGGCTGAAATTGTTTTCAACATTGATTTTTTTTGGATGGTTTGTCCTGGGGTTTTCTCCTGCCATATCAGTTCTGTTATACTCACATATGTTATTTTAACAGTTGTAGAAACTTTTGAGTATTTTCTATCCAATACTACCAATATGCATATCCTAGCTACTGGGCCTGAGTAACAGGCAGTTTACTTTGGGCACCTCATTCATCCAAACTTCCGAATACTGCCCCCTACCCCGATAAGTTAAATATTGTGTTGATGAAGGGCGGGTGGGTGGCAGGCGGGTAGAATAAAGAGAAAACGTTACCTTAAAAAATCCATTAATGTGTCATTCTTGTGCAATCTATAGTCCACATTGGGGTTTTTCTTACTTAATTGTAGGCTTCCTGGCATTAGTGCATAAACCTTAATGCCTAACTGTACGCACGGCAAATAGCCAACACGCCAATCACATTCTTCTGGGATCGGGCAGAAAGAAATCATGGAGTTAATAAAGTCGCATACAAACATGGTCTGTTTTTTGCTTTCTTGTGTAAGGCAGCTCCAAAATGCAGGTGTTTCAGGCTAGCTCAGTTCTTTCTATGGTGGTGGGGTAGCCAGAAGAAAATATGGAGCGTAGGGGTTGGTAATGTTCTCTAGTTGCGCCGTGATTGGCTCAGTTTTCTGTCACTTATGGGGACACTACATCCCAGCCAAGTCTAAGGGTAGATCTTGAAAATTAATGCCCCTTGGGTGCTGCCAAAGAGTTACATTGGAAGTGTCCATCCAAGATGGCTCAAGGTCATTAACCACAGAGAAAATGACATCAAATGACTTTATATCAGCAGTAGCTTTGATTGGACTGATCATGTCAACATCACACTTTCAAAATATTACCTAGCAGTCATCATCTTGAATTAATTCGACAATCGACTGGGAAATCCTTTTTTAGTTCTTGTCATATGAAGATAAATTATATATAAAACATATCTGTGCTCGTCGGGATTGGACATAAACATTACACAACCATTTGGATATCGCAAATTCAACAATGAGTGGATTGGAAGGAATCAGTGGCTAACTGCAAGTGATGCAAAGCAATTACTTGCCTGCTATTCAGTGGAGTGGGTGTCCAAGTCTGGGTTTAAGGGTATCTTTTCCAAGCTTAAAAGACATTCAACATTGGCCTTGCTGTCAGTGAAACATGATTTGTGCTGCGCTCAAAACAACTGTTAACTCCAAACTGTTAAATCTGACTTCAGTGAGTTCAAGACAACTGGGAACTCGGGAAAAAAAAACTTGTTTTGAACGGTGATCTAACTCGGAATGTTAAATCGGGAACTCGGGCCTCTTTCTAGAGCTGCAACCTAAAGATCATTGATGTAATCATGATTCAACCTTGTTTTTTTCAGAGTTCCCAGTTGTCTGTAACCCTCTCTGGGATATGTGGGCCCACCTGGCCAAAAGCCAGTGAAAATGCAGAGCGCCAAATTCAAATAAATTACTTTAAAAATCAAAATTTCATGAAATCACACATGCAAGATACCAAATTAAAGCTACACTTGTTGTGAATCCAGCCAACGTGTCAGATTTCAAAAGGCTTTTCGGCGAAAGCAAACGATGCTATTATCTGAGTATAGCACCATAGTAAACAAACACTGACAAGCTTATTTCAACCCTCCAGGCGCGACACAAAACGCAGAAATAAAGATATAATTCGTGCCTTTCCTTTGACCAGCTTCTTTTGTTGGCACTCCAATATGTCCCATAAACATCACAACATCGATTAATTCCGTTGATACATATCCAAAATGTCTATTTGTTTGGCCGGTTCCAACTTGCGCAACGTGACTACAAAATATCTCAAAAGTTACCTGTAAACTTTGCCAAAGCAATTCAAACTACTTTTGTAATACAACTTTAGGTATTTTTGAACGTAAATCATGTATAAAATTGAAGACTGGATGATCTGTGTTCAATACAGGAGGAAAACAAACTGTAGCTAGCTTTCAGGTCACTCGCCTCTAACAAAGAGTCCTCTTCACTCTAGCCTCGTTTTGAACAGTGTTACTTCTTCATTACACAAAGAAAAAACCTCTACCAATTTCTAAAGACTGTTGACATCCAGTGGAAGCTGTAGGAACTGCAAGAAGGCGCCTTAGAAATTCCCAATGAAAACCCATTGAAAAGAGTGTGACCTCAAACAAACTAAAATCTGAATTGTTTGTCCTCTGGGTTTCGCCTGCCAAATAAGTTATGTTATACTCACAGACATGATTCAAACCGTTTTAGAAACTTCTGAGTGTTTTCTATCCAAATCTACTAATAATATTCATTTCTTATCTTCTGGGGATGAGTAGCAGGCAGTTGGATTTGGTCATGCTTTTCATCCAAAATTCTGAATGCTGCCCCCTATCCTAGAGAAGTTTTAAAGCACCATAAATGCAGAGAATACCAGATTTTGATGACAAAGTTTGATGACAAGATTTGCCCACGAAGGACCGCCACATTGCCTTCCCATTCAAGTGAGCACAGTACAGTAAGGTGAGTCCAAAAATGTATTCTATGCTGCTGCATAAATGCTGTAATATGCCAGGGAGATATGTATACTGTAGCTAAGAAAGTAATACCAAGTGTATGTTGTGTAGTAAGCTGTTTGTAGTCCATGTGCCTCACCCTAATCATTTGGTCTATTTTTCCCCTCTTAATTTCGCCTACTTATCTGACTTGATGGTGAACATGTAGACTTGGTGTACAGGGAGAATACTGTAAGAACGGCCCATGTTCTGAATTCTGTTGCTGTACATTTCAAAAGTGCTAAACAAATAGTTATATTGACTATGTCAACCCTAGCTCGCTCATTAATGTCTTAACCGATATTACGGATTGCCTCTTATCCGCTTGTCGTCCCCTTATGCCATATTTGTACATCTCAATTGTCAGTAGAAGCCACATTTGTTAAAGCAAGTCGGCCATATCAGCTGTTTTTTTGTGAACTGTTTCGCTGCCAGACAAGGTTCTGCTGATGGCCAGGTGTAGGAGTAGTAAGGTGTTGGGACTGCTGTCGAGAATCTGTTGTTGGGACAGCTTTTTGTAGACTCTAACCGTTTGTGGGTACCGTTTATAGTGCAAATAATGTATTGTTTAGTGTTTTGTTATGTTGGGGCTTTGCTGGCATGCATCCCACTTTTTTTTTTCCTTTTTTTTGCCCCACCAAGATTGATGATTATAAAGGGCTATACAAATTCGACAGTCAAAAAACAGGGACTTCAATTAGGCCTATCAAGGTAACGTTAGCCTACTGTGTTGTAGATGTGACAAGGGGTTTGGCCACTCACTGTCCAATCAAGGTGTTCCATGGCTTAATACTGCATGTGTTTGGCTCAAGTTCTGTAAGATATTGGCAGTGTTTGTGTTGTCATAAACTCCAATTTGGCTGGGAGTGCGAAATTGTGGATTAGATTGATACAACAGTTTATTTAATAGATAAGTACATGTGACATACGACAAACACAAGTTTTCAGGAAAAAAATGGATACAGTGAGCTCCAAAAGTTACATTTTTAGGTTGCTTTAATTTGAGGGTATTTTCATCCATGTTTGGTGAACCTTTTCGAAATTACAGTATTCGGACAAATTCACTTACAGTACCAGTCAAAAGTTTGGACACACCTACTCATTCAAGGGTTTTTCTTTATTTTTACTATGTTCTACATTGTAGAATCAAAGTGAAGACATCAAAACTATGAAATAACACACATGGAATCATGTAGGAGAATGCCAAGAGTGTACAAAGCTGTCATCAAGGCAAAGGGTGGCTACTTTGAAGAATCTAAAATGTAGTTTGATTTGTTTAACAGATTTTTGGATGCTACATGATTCCATTTGTAACTGACCACCTGGATTCAGTTTTACATTGCAACATTTGAAATGTTTTTTTTTTTTTACATGTGTAAAAAGTAGAGACTCGGAGCTACAAAATGGTATATCACACACTGCATTTTTGAGGAACAAGGGGAAAGTAATCCTGCTTTGAAAGTTGATAATCTTGTAAACTCACTTTTGAGAAAAGGGCCTTTGAAAGTTGTGGTACCTACTGGAGAGTTCTCCTTTGTCTAACCCCATTCAACATTGTTCACACCCTCTTAAGCCAGCCCCACCAATCTCTTTAAGGATTCACATGTGAGGTCATGTGCTAAACAGTGATTAAGACTAAAAGTGGTAGTAGCCTACAACAAGGAAAAATTCCAGGTTAACAGAAAGTGTTCAGATAAAAGTATTTTATAAATATTAGATGACGCTTACCAGACACACTTGTCTAAATTGATGGGTCATATGAAATAAATGCCGTAACCACATCCAGTGCTGGAAAAATTACTAAATTGTCATACCTGAGTAAAGATACTTGTGCTCTGGTACTGTGACAGGCACAATACCAGAGCACAAACTTGTTCTTGTCTGCAGTTATCACAATTCAGGTCCACAGGTGTTTCCCCAACTCCGTAGTTGAAGAAATGGTGCATGTAGTTGATGACTACGCTGCTGCCTTTGCTGGATGACATGCCTTCATCAATCAAGTAGTTGACTTGTGGTATTCCTTCACAGCAGACGCCAAACAAGTCACACTTGCGAGGAGTTAATTAAAAAGTAGATGGAACCTGGCTGCATAGGTTCAGAAGGATGCACCTGTTTGCACCTGCAAACAACAAAATAACATTAAGATAAATTACAATTAATTCTCACCCCTGTCAATCTGTCTTTACACAGCTCAGTGAAAGATATTTGCCTGCCTCCCATATATTTTATTGTATATCTATACATCCAGCTATCTCCTTAATCGGTATAAAGGAGGAAGTGTTGCTTACTTGTTGAGAAAAATCTAAGCTGTAATGCATCCTGATGTCTTTGCTTGCTGGTTCAGGAGGGCCCCCAGAGACAACTGCAAGTATTGACAGGTGCTCTTGCAGTCAGCAACCATCTTCTTGGAGACTGACCGCTCACTCTGAACAAGAAAGTGATGCTGCTTTTGCTTCTTCAGCTTGGCTGACTTAACAGCTTCTGGCAGATTTGTTCCTCTGGCACTGCCAGCACAGGTCTGTCCTCGGCTTGGAGCTTAAGCTAGTAAGCTAGCTAACATTAGACTCTGATACATTGCTAGTTATATTCTATCTAGAAGATAGCGAAGGAGTCAGGCGCAGGACACAGGTAAGAGTTAAAAAAAACACTATTTACTCAATCCAAGAACGTAACCAAAATCCCGTTATCAAACAAGGACAAAACAGGATAGAAGTCCAACACACGAAAGACAATCACGCACAAACAGAAAGGGAAACCAGAGGGTTAAATAAGGAACATAATTATGAGATGGGAACCGGGAGTGTAAACAGACAAAACAAAAGGAAAAATGAAACATGGATCGGTGGCAGCTAGAAAGCCCTTGACGTCGACCGCCGAACGCCGCCCGAACAAGGAGAGGGAACAACTTCGGTGGAAGTCGTGACAGTATACCCCCCCCCCCCCCCTTGACGCGCGGCTCCAGCAGCGCTCTGACACCGGCCTCGGGGACGACCCGGGGGACGATCCGGATGGAGTCGGTGAAATTCCTGGAGTAACGATGGTTCCAGGATGTCCCCCACCGGTACCCAGCGTCTCTCCTCCGGGCCGTACCCCTCCCACTCCACGAGGTACTGAAGGCCTCTTGCCCGACGTCTTGAGTCCATGATGGCTCGCACTGTACACGCCGGGGCCCCCTCGATGTCCATAGGGGGCGGAGGAACCTCCCGCACCTCAGACTGCTGGAGTGGACCAGCCACCACCGGCCTGAGGAGCGATGCATGCAGCGAAGGGTTTATACGGTAATCAGGGGGAGCTGTAACTTATAGCAGCCCTCGTTCAGTGTCCTCAGGACTTTGAATAGCCCCACAAACCGTGGACCCAGCTTCCGGCAGGGCAGGTGAAGGGGCAGGTTTCGGGTCGAGAGCCAGACCCGATCCCCCGGTGCTTACACCGGGGCCTCACTGCGGTGGCGGTCGGCACTCATCTTCTGCCGCCTGATGGCCCTTTGCAGAAGCACATGGGTAGCGTCCCATGTCTCCTCCGAGTGCCGAAACCATTCATTCACTGCAGGAGCCTCGATCTGGCTCTGATGCCATGGTGCCAGACTGGTAACCTAGCACACACTGAAAAGTTGACAGGTTAGTGGAGGAGTGGCGGAGGGAGTTTTGAGCCATCTCTGCCCAGGGGAGAAACACTGCCCACTCCCCCGGCCAGTCCTGGCAATAGGACCGCAGAAACCTACCCACCTCCTGGTTGACTCTTTCTACCTGCCTGTTGCTTTCGGGGTGAAAACCTGAGGTAAGGCTGACCGAGATCCCCAGGCGCTCCATAAACACCCTCCAGACTTTAGACGTGAATTGAGGACCCCAATCAGAAACTATATCCTCAGGCAACCCGTAGTGCCGGAATACGTGGGTGAATAGGGCCTCCGCAGTCTGTAGGCCCGTAGGGAGATTGGGCAAAGGAAGGAGACGGCAGGACTTAGAAAACCGATCCGCAACGACTAGGATCGTGTTACCCCGCGAGGGTGGAAGATCCGTCAGGAAATCCACTGAGAGGTGTGACCATGGTCATTGTGGAACGGGAAGGGGTTGTAATTTCCCTCTGGGCAGGTGTCTAGGTGCCTTGCACTATGCGCACAACGAACAGGAGGACACATAAACCCTCACGTCCTTGGCTAACGTGGGCCACCATTACTTCCCAGCAAGACAGCGCACTGTCCGGCCGATGCCAGGATGACCAGAGGAGGGTGAAGTGTGGGCCCAACAGATCAAACGATCGCAGACATCGAACGGAACATACTTACGCCCAACCGGACACTGGGTAGGAGTGGGCTCTGAACGTGACGCCCGTTCGATGTCCGCATCCACCTCCCACACCACTGGTGCCACCAGGCAAGAAGCTGGAATAATGTGAGTAGGATCTGCGGACCACTCCTCTGTGTCATACATCCGGGACAGTGCGTCTGCCTTAATGTTCTGGGAACCTGGTCTGTAGGAGAGGGTGAAAAACATGGCCCACCTTGCCTGGCGAGGGTTCAGTCTCCTCGCTGTTTAAATGTTCTCCAGAATGTCAATGCCAATGTCACAATCCTCAAGACATGGATTGTGTATGTATGCCATTCGGAGGGTGTAACGAACCTCGTCCTCCTCTTCTGAGGAGGAGAAGCGAGAAGGTTCGGAGGACCAAAACGCAGCGTGGTAAGTGTCCATAATGTTGATTTTAAAACATAAACTGAACACTACGAAATACAAAACAATAAACGTGAAATGAACGAAACAGTCCCGTGTGGCGACAAACACTGACACGGAAGACAAACACCCACAACCCAAAACTGAAACCCAGGCTACCTAAGTATGATTCTCAATCAGGGACAACAATTGACAGCTGCCTCAGATTGAGATCCATACTAAGCCAAACTCAAAAACCAACAGACTGCCCACCCCAACTCACGCCCTGACCATACTAAAACAAAGACAAAAACAAAGGAACTAAGGTCAGAATGTGACAGTACCCCCCCCCCCCCCCCCAAAGGCGCGGACTCCGGCCGCAAAATCTGAACCTATAGGGGAGGGTCTGGGTGGGCATCTGTCCGCGGGACGTGGACCCCACTTCACCATAGTTTTTTTTGCGCCTCTTAGCCCGCTTCAGTGGCCTCTTTAGAGCGGCTACCCTCGCCGTGCGTCTATTCTACCTCGCCGCACTGGCCTGGCTACGGAGAGCCAGGCGAACCGGGGACACCATGCATAAGGCTGGTGCCATGTACACCGGCCCAAGGAGACGCACTGGAGACCAGATGCGCTGAGCCGGCTTCATGGCACCTGGCTCGATGCCCACTCAAGCCCGGCCGATACGAGGCGCTGGGATGTACCGCACCGGGCTATGCACACGCACCGGGGACACCGTGCGCCTCACGGCATAACACAGTGCCTGCCGGGTCCCTCTCTCTCTCTCCGGTAAGCACGGGAAGGTGGCGCTGGTCTCCTACCTGCCTTCGCCACACTCCCCGTGTGCCGCCCCCCAATACATTTTTGGGGCTGCCTCTAAGGCTTCCAGCCGCGCCACCGTGCTGCCTCCTCATACCACCGCCGCTCGGCTTTCGCTGCCTCCAGCTCAGCCTTGGGGCAGCGATATTCTCCAGCCTGTGCCCATGGTCCCTTGCCGTCCAGAATCTCCTCCCAAGTCCAGGAGTCCTGCGATCGCTGCTGCTGCCCGTTACCACGCTGCTTGGTCCTTTTGTGGTGGGTGTTTCTGTAACGGATGTCGTCTGGAAATAGAACGGAGGACCAAGGTGCAGCGTGGTAAGTGTTCATGTCTTTTTAATAAACAAACTGAACACTGGAACAAAACAATAAACGATGTGAACAAAACAAAACAGTACCGTGTGGCCCAAACACTCACACCGAAACAAACACCCACCCAACTCAAAACTGAAACCCAGGCTACCTAAGTTTGATTCTCAATCAGGGACAACAATTGACAGCTGCCTCTGATTGAGAACCATACTAGGCCGAACTCAAAAACCAACATAGAAAAACAAACACAGACTGCCCACCCTAACTCACGCCCTGACCATACTAAAACAAAGACAAAAACAAAGGAACTAAGGTCAGAACGTGACAGAGGGTGAATGGGCAAGACAAATTATTTGTGCCTTTGAACGGGGTATGGTAGTAGGTGCACCGGTTTGTTGTCAGGCTCAACAGGTTTCTGTGTGTATCAACAATGGTCCACCAGCCAACTTCACAAAAATTTGGGAAGCATTGCAGTACAACATGGGCCATCATCCCTATGAAACGCTTTATACACCTTGTAGAGTACATGCCCAAACGAATTGAGGCTGTTCTGAGGGCAAAAGAGGGGGCTGCAACTCAATATTATAAATGTGATCTTAATGTTTTGTACACTCAGTGTATACTGAAATGTCAGCGTCAATGTTAACTATTCTGTAATGTGGACCACACCTGCTCCCTGGTGACGGGGGGTTTGAGACGGTCTGTACCCTTAATTTCTGTGTCCATCTCCATTACCTGTCTCCCAATCTGTACCTCTAACTGTTCTGTCAATAGAAATGATAAAATACAGAAGGAGATCAAAGCTCCCGGTAAGTAATGTAACGTGGCTTTGGATAAAATACACTATGTTTATCAATATTGGTTTAAACTTCCCAACATACATGCTGTTGATATGTCAACACAAGTGCTACAAGTGTTGGAGTACAGTGGGTATCGTAAGTATTCATTAGGGATTCATATTTTGGGGGAACTTTTAATACCGGGAATAATTCATATTTATCCCAAGAGTCCCAGGGAAATACTGCAAAATTGTAAGTGCCCATTTATAGTGTAAGAGCAAATAAGAGTGGTGCTGTGCCTCCTTGTCGGCTTGGCTGCGCCACTATTTAAATATCTATGGCAGGACTTGAACATTCCTCCTCAAGCCATGATCCCCAACACCTTCACATAGCTTGAAGAATTTTGAAAATAATACTGGGCAAATGTTTCACAATCCAGGTGTGCAAAGCTCTTAGTCTTAACCTATAATCGCTGCCAAAGGTGTTTCTAATTTGTTTGACTCAGGCGGTGAATACTTATCAAGTTATATTAGTGCTATATTTCTCATTAATCTTAATATTTTTTTTGCATTTTTCTTCCACTTTGACATCAGAGTATTGTGTAAATCGTTGACGAAAATGAAATGCATTTTAATCCCACTTTGTAACACAATAAAATGTTAAGAAATTCAAGTGGGTGTGTAGTTCTGATAGGCACTGTATAAAATGGCAGTAAGGAGCCAATGGTATCTCAAGTCAATATCTGTATACGAAATGGCACCCTATTCCCTATACTGCACTACTTTGACCAGGGCCCATATAGTAAGCTCATAGGGCTCTGGTCAAAAGTAGTGCACTTTATAGTAAGCCATTTAGGATGCATTTAATGATGATCTTTTATTCCTTTTTTTCATTTTTGGTGGTTGAAGTGATTGACGGAGCAATTTGAAGATGCCTGGCTTTTCATCACCTAGCCAGGGCTCTCAGGGGCTTTGAATTAAAAACATATAGGTCTATAGAGTCTGTCACTTCATATAGGTTGTTTTTTATATCACATATACCCTCTACTATCCCTCTCCTGCCCTTGTGCACTCTTAATCTGAGTTTTGGGAGTGTTCACAAACTTTTTTCTGCAGTTTGAGTTAGGATGGGATGAAATTGTGTGTGTATGTGTGTGTACTTGGTGTACTCTGCACTCTGTGTGAGCAGCTCATTTCCCTAACCACTAACCCGTCTCTCCCCACTGTGCCGTCTGGTCATGAATCACAGTGTCCTCTCTGCAGGCAGCCGGCTGGCTCCTGCCCAACACCCACCACCATTGGTGCAGGGGGCAGTCAGTCATGTCCCAGTGTGGTCCATGATGGCCCCTGTCATGGGCCCTGTGATGGCTTGTTCAGTGGGGTGATTATGAGGGCGGGCTGAGTGATTGGACAGTGACTATTTGTCAAGATTATTGTTTATTAGCTCAGCAGATGTCCTCGTCCTGGAGGGCCTCTAGTACATCCACAATGATGCCACTGAGCTACACAGACAGGCCTGTCAAACTGTAGGAAGAGAGTGTGGAAGGGGGAGTTGTGTGTGTGTGTGTGTGCGCACATGTGATGAGTTGAGGGCATAACGGACTGAAGGGTAGGAGGACCTTACTACTCTCTAATGGCATTGGAGGGTAAACTGAGGTTTTACTGCATACAGTCTCAGACACACAAGTTGCCTAATAATATATGCCATTTAGCAGACACATTTGTTCAAAGCGACATGTGTGCATACATTTGTTTTACTGGTGGCTCCAATGGTATTTGAACCCATTAACCTAGCATTGCAAGTGCCATACTTGACCAACTCCGCCACACAGGACTCAATAGATATACCGACTGTAGAAGGGACTGCATTACTTGATCTTTGGTGATCAAGTTTACACAACAGCCCTGATTGGTCTATTTAAGTGACCGTGCTGGTTGCCGTGTGTCTTGAAGATGACGTAACAATGTGGGGAATGCTTTGGGCCAGGTGAGGACGGGGCCACTATGTGTCAGCAGACACCTTATCCCGTGGCCCTGTGGGGGCCTGACTCAAACTGACGCACACATAGGGGCAGATCATGATTTTCAGATGTGTGTGTGAGAGTGATGTACAGAAGCAGCTTTTCCCTTTGTGTATTGCCCCTACCTACCTTTCCATCCCTTCACTTCCCTCTCCCCCTGGGCAGAGGATCAGTAGCTGGGCTGCCTCCACCACCGGGCCCTGGAGCCTCTAGCCCTAGTCAGCCCCAGCCAGAGGGTGCCCATGTGTATTTATGAAGGAACATCAACATCTGACCAATACATGGATATTTGATCTGAGGCTTCAGCGTCTCCCTCTCCTCCCTTTTCACCAGAAGGGGTCTGGTCTAAACATGGGGGTTGCTTGACACATACAGTACAGCGATGGTGTTCACAGGTTGTCTTGGTGTTTGGCTATACACTGAAGTCTAGGTTGTTTGATGAATATAAATATTTTACTGAAGGGTTTCTTATTTCAGGGACGTTTCTACTGGGCACAACACGTAATTTCAACGTGGATAATTGGGAATTATTTAGTTGAGATGTTGATCAATGAGATTACAACTTATATTCACCCACTCAAAAAGACGGTCAAAAGTACCAGAATTCCCCCAGAAGCGGCCCGATGCAATTTTAAATATATGTATACAAAATTACCCATTTTAGTCATTTTAAATATGACTATTCTACATTATATACATAGAAATGATACCCATGCACAATTTTTTACCGCCTTTGCATCATATCCGATTGTCTTTTTCCATCGCTGCAACTCAGGTTTCTTCAAGTGCAGTCGCAAAAACCATCAAGCACAATGATGAAACTGGCTCTCATGACCCAGAGTTATCTTTGCCGCAGAGTTAACAGCACCTCAGATTGCAGCCCAAATAAATGCCTCACAGAGTTCAAGTAACGGACACATTGCAACATCAACTGTTTAGAGGAGACTGCATGAAATCAGGCCTTCATGGTCGAATTGCTGCAAAGAAACCACTACTAAAGGACACCAATAATAATAGGAGACTTGTTTGGGCCAAGAAACACGAGCAATGGACTTTAGACCAGTGGAAATCTGTCCTTTGGTCTGATGAGTACAAATTTGAGATTTTTGTTTCCAACCGCCATGTCTTTGTGAGATGCAGAGTAGTTGAACGGATGATCTCTGTATGTGTGGTTCCCACCATGAAGCAAGGAGGAGGAGGTGTGATGGTGTGGGGGTCCTTGCTGGTGACACCTTCGGTGATTTATTTAGAATTCAAGGCACACAACCAGGATGGCTTTCTGCAGCGATACACCCTCCCATCTGGTTTGCTCTTAGTGGGACTATCATTTGTTTTTCAACAGGACAATTGACCCAAAACACACCTCCGGCCTGTGTAAGGGCTGTTTGACCAAGAAGGAGAGTGATGGAGTGCTGCATCAGGTGACCTGGCCTCTACAATCACCTGACCTCAACCCAATTTCGATGGCTTGGGATGAGTTAGACCTAGACCACAGAGTGAAGGAAAAGCAGCCAACAAGTGCTCAGCATATGTGGGAACTCCTTCAAGACTGTTGGAAAAGCATTCCAGGTGAACCTGGATGAAAGAATGCCAAGAGTGTGCAAAGCTGTCAAGGCAAAGGGTGGCTACTTTGAAGAATCTAAAAAATGTAATATATTTTGATTTTTTTAACACTTTTTTAGTTACTGCATGATTCCATATGTGTTATTTAATAGTTTTGATGTCTTCACTCTTGTTATACAATGTAGAAAATAAAGAAAAATCTGTGATGAGTAGGTGTCCAAACTTTTGACCGGTACTTTATATACAATGTGTTCAAGGTTGATCCTCGGTGTCCTCCGTAGTTAATGTCATGTTGACAACAGGCTAGCTAATAAAGTAGTTTTGACTATACAGTACTAGCTTGGTTGTCAGTCATTACACTATCCTGTTATAGTGGATGGTAGGCCCCTTACTTGCCATGGATGGTTTGAGCCGTCTGGCTGGTGTTGGTGAGCAAGGAGTGGCAGGAAGCAGAAGATCCAGTGAATGGTTCATATTTTAAGGCTCTTGGAGCAGGTGCAGATATTTGCAAAATATACAAATCATCCAACAAGATGCTGGACCAGGCTTAAATTAAAAAATAAAAGAGTCAAATTAATATAAAGATTGACTATCCGTCTGACTAGCCCCTAGGGCTCACAAGAACCCTAACTAATCCCCGCAACTCCCATAAAGCTCAACACCTGAGCATTTTCCTGTCACCTGGCGGAGACCAGAAACACTAATAGAAAGCACTTTGTCAAACTAAGCCAATAAACACTTAGCAAAATACACAACTCTACAATAACAGTTTAGATACTATAACCTGATGATATAGAAATATATAGAGTACTTTTAAAAGGCTGGACTAGAGCAGAAACTCTTTCCCCCCCAATTAGTAACAGAGTGTCCCTTAATTAATGAGCAGCCCATGGTCAGCTGCTCGCTTGGTGGCTACGCCCCTCTACATGCTACAAGACAGATCTCACACAAAATGTTGTAAGTACTGCTTTAGACTGGCAAAAAGTGTTGCTTTACACTAACAGCATACCTAACAAACGGATTTCTGATTTACTTTTCATGTCTTATGTAATTTATTTATGTTTAGAAATCATTTATAATAGGTCCATCACAGGTAACACACTCAATAAAAATAAATATTTGGTGAGGTGACCAAGCAATTATATCACCATGCATACTTTGCAATGGGACTAGTTAGGAAGCAAAGAGTTAGGATTCTCACACCGTATGTACAGTAAAACTAGTGACTCCCAATCCCGCATGCGGGAGCATAATCATCGACTGACACTAATTAGCATAACACAACGACATAAATATTCCTAGAAAATATTCCTATTCATGAAAATCACAAGTGAAATATATTGAGACACAGCTTAGCCTTTTGTTAATCACCCTGTCATCTCAGATTTTCAAAATATGCTTTACAGCCAAAGCTAGACAAGCATTTGTGTAAGTTTATCGATAGCATAGCATTTTGTCCAGCTAGCAGCAGGTAACTTGGTCACGGAAATCAGAAAAGCAATCAAATTATATTGTTTACCTTTGATGAGCTTCGGATGTTTTCACTCACGAGACTCCCAGTTAGATAGCCAATGTTCCTTTTTTCCAAAAATATTATTTTTGGCCTCTACATTTTTGCTACACCTACAATAACATTTGCTAAATATGTGTATGCGACCAATAAAGTTTGATTTGATTTTTAAACACTGGCCTCACAACGCTTGAGTCTAAATCCACATGTATTTTTCTTGTCTGTGTGTTTTCAACAACATTTGTTTTTACTTTGAAAAGGGCCTTGCAGTCAAGACATTAATTACCTAGCTTTTTTTTACTCTTTCAGCAACTAAAACACCAAGTAAAAAAGGTAATCACGTTACTGAACATGAAGATAATGGTTTATCATTTAAAACGTGAAATTCAAACACAATAATCATCATCATCATATTTAATTTGTAAAATGCATTTCCCACACTAAATGTGCATAATATATTAAATACATAACATGTATTTTAAAGTAGATATTTTCAGCAAATACTTAAATAGGGGAGGTCTTGGAAGTCAGCTTACTGACAGTGCATGGAATCGAACAGTAAGTGTGAAGTTGGAAGTTCACTTCTTAGCAGCATCAGGGTTCAAGATGCTGATGCAGGAGCTGGATTCCTACCCCGTTTTTATAATATAGTTTACTACAGAAAAGCTACCTAAATGGAGACAAGCTGTCTAGTTGTGTTTCTTCTTCAATCAGTGCAATTTAAAATCGTTGCATTCACTTACAGGTTCATTAACTCATGTTGTGCAAATTGAATTGTATTACCTGCACAATTTCACAAAGACCAAGGAATAGTTTGAATGTTCTTCCTAAAGGCTCCAACAAAACTCAAGTGTTTGATCAATTTTATTCGTGGAGTGCCTTTGTAAAAACTATAAAACAGAAAGCATGTGTTGGAACACCGTAACAACTTATTTTTTATAACAATAAAAGAGAAAAAATACCCCAACAACCAAGATGCACAGTCGGCAAGATGCACGGTCAAACGATGAAAACATCAGTAGCCAAAACATAATTATAAGCGCCATGTGTGCTGGATAAATAAAAAAGCAATATTGACATTATAATGAATATGTGTTGATTATTACAGCAGTTAAAAATAGTCCATTTATAAAAGACAGATACCATGGCGAATTTGTCTGTTTCTTTGTCATCAAAACAGAGGTAAGGCATGTTCTATCTGAAGCGATCTCGTTACATGGTTTCTCCGAAGAAAGGTTTGACCTGAAGCTCTCCATATACACTCTCTTTCCACCGAATGCTCCACGGACATACAGCATTAAAGTGAACGCCTGGCATAGCTAGAAACAGACAGATCCCACGCATTGTCTCCTTGCTCCCTGTGGCCTCAGCCTGTGGCCTCAGCCTGTTGCACTGTTTTGACTTGTTTGCGCTTAGTCTTCAGAAGAATAATCATGAGATGTCATGATTCATTTCATCCCCACCATCTAAGTAATTTTCATTCAGATCTTGTAGCAGCGCTAACACAGCATGTGCATTCATCTTGGCCTTCTTGCCCTTTGTAAATTATGCAGGCTCTCACTGTGTACTCCAAGTTTTAATTTTTTTCATTTCACCTTTATTTAACCAGGTAGGCTAGTTGAGAACAAGTTCTCATTTGCAACTGCGACCTGG
Source organism: Oncorhynchus mykiss (assembly GCF_057628025.1). Classification (NCBI taxonomy): domain Eukaryota; kingdom Metazoa; phylum Chordata; class Actinopteri; order Salmoniformes; family Salmonidae; genus Oncorhynchus; species Oncorhynchus mykiss. The sequence goes on along the minus strand of NC_143022.1, from coordinate 60,635,332 downwards.
CCAAGATAAAGCATAGCAGTGTGAACAGACAACACAGAGTTACACATGGAGTAAACAATTAACAAGTCAATGACACAGTAGAAGGAAAAAAAGAGAGAGTCTATATACATTGTGTGCAAAAGGCATGAGGAGGTAGGCGAATAATTACAATTTTGCAGATTAACAACACTGGAGTGATAAATGATCAGATGGTCATGTACAGGTAGAGATATTGGTGTGCAAAAGAGCAGAAAAGTAAATAAATAAAAACGGTACAAGGTAGGTAAAAATAGGTGGGCTGTTTACCGATAGACTATGTACAGCTGCAGCGCTCGGTTAGCTGCTCAGATAGCAGATGTTTGAAGTTGGTGAGGGAGATAAAAGTCTCCAACTTCAGCGATTTTTGCAATTCGTTCCAGTCACAGGCAGCAGAGAACTGGAACGAAAGGCGGCCAAATGAGGTGTTGGCTTTAGGGATGATCAGTGAGATACACCTGCTGGAGCGCGTGCTACGGATGGGGGTTGCCATCGTGACCAGTGAACTGAGATAAGGCGGAGCTTTACCTAGCATGGACTTGTAGATGACCTGGAGCCAGTGGGTCTGACGACGAATATGTAGCGAGGGCCAGCCGACTAGAGCATACAAGTCGCAGTGGTGGGTGGTACAAGGTGCTTTAGTGACAAAACGGATGGCACTGTGATAAACTGCATCCAGTTTGCTGAGTAGAGTGTTGGAAGCAATTTTGTAGATGACATCGCCGAAGTCGAGGATCGGTAGGATAGTCAGTTTTACTAGGGTAAGTTTGGCGGCGTGAGTGAAGGAGGCTTTGTTGCGGAATAGAAAGCCGACTCTTGATTTGATTTTCGATTGGAGATGTTTGATATGAGCCTGGAAGTAGAGTTTACAGTCTAGCTAGACACCTAGGTCGGAACCATCCAGGGTGGTGATGCTGGTCAGGCGTGCGGGTGCAGGCAGCGAACGGTTGAAAAGCATGCATTTGGTTTTACTAGCGTTTAAGAGCAGTTGGAGGCCACGGAAGGAGTGTTGTATGGCATTGAAGCTCGTTTGGAGATTAGATAGCACAGTGTCCAAGGACGGGCCGGAAGTATATAGAATGGTGTCGTCTGCGTAGAGGTGGATTGGGGAATCGCCCGCAGCAAGAGCAACATCATTGATATATACAGAGAAAAGAGCCGGCCCGAGGATTGAACCCTGTGGCACCCCCATAGAGACTGCCAGAGGACCGGACAGCATGCCCTCCGATTTGACACACTGAACTCTGTCTGCAAAGTAATTGGTGAACAAGGCAGTCATCCGAAAAACCGAGGCTACTGAGTCTGCCGATAAGAATATGGTGATTGACAGAGTCGAAAGCCTTGGCAAGGTCGATGAAGACAGCTGCACAGTACTGTCTTTTATCGATGGCGGTTATGATATCGTTTAGTACCTTGAGCGTGGCTGAGGTGCACCCGTGACCGGCTTTGGAAACCAGATTGCACAGCGGAGAAGGTACGGTGGGATTCGAGATGGTCAGTGACCTGTTTGTTGACTTGGCTTTCAAATACCTTAGATAGGCAGGGCAGGATGGATATATGTCTGTAACAGTTTGGGTCCAGGGTGTCTCCCTTTGAAGAGGGGGATGACTGCGGCTGCTTTCCAATCCTTGGGGATCTCAGACGATATGAAAGAGAGGTTGAACAGGCTGGTAATAGGGGTTGCGACAATGGCGGCGGATAGTTTCAGAAATAGAGGGTCCAGATTGTCAAGCCCAGCTGATTTGTACGGGTCCAGGTTTTGCAGCTCTTTCAGAACATCTGTTATCTGGATTTGGGTAAAGGAGAACCTGGAGAGGCTTGAGCGAGTAGCTGCGGGGGGGGGGAGCTGTTGGCCGAGGTTGGAGTAGCCAGGCGGAAGGCATGGCCAGCCGTTGAGAAATGCTTGTTGAAGTTTTCGATAATCATGGATTTATCGGTGGTGACCGTGTTACCTAGCCTCAGTGCAGTGGGCAGCTGGGAGGAGGTGCTCTTGTTCTCCATGGACTTCAGTGTCCCAGAACTTTTTGGAGTTGGAGATACAGGATGCAAACTTCTGCCTGAAGAAGCTGGCCTTAGCTTTCCTGACTGACTGCGTGTATTGGTTCCTGACTTCCCTGAACAGTTGCATATCGCGGGGACTATTCAATGCTATTGCAGTCCGCCACAGGATGTTTTTGTGCTGGTCGAGGGCAGTCAGGTCTGGAGTGAACCAAGGGCTATATCTGTTCTTAGTTCTGCATTTTTTTAATGGAGCATGCTTATCTAAAATGGTGAGGAGGTTACTTTTAAAGAATGACCAGGCATCCTCAACTGACGGGATGAGGTCAATGTCCTTCCAGGATACCCGGGCCAGGTCGATTAGAAAGGCCTGCTCGCAGAAGTGTTTTAGGGAGCGTTTGACAGTGATGAGGGGTGGTCGTTTGACTGCGGCTCCATAGCGGATACAGGCAATGAGGCAGTGATCGCTGAGATCCTGGTTGAAGACAGCGGAGGTGTATTTGGAGGGCCAGTTTGTCAGGATGACGTCTATGAGGGTGCCCTTGTTTACAGATTTAGGGTTGTACCTGGTGGGTTCCTTGATGATTTGTGTGAGATTGAGTGCATCTAGCTTAGATTGTAGGACTGCCGGGGTGTTAAGCATATCCCAGTTTAGGTCACCTAACAGAACAAACTCTGAAGCTAGATGGGGGGCGATCAATTCACAAATGGTGTCCAGGGCACAGCTGGGAGCTGAGGGGGGTCGGTGGCAGGCGGCAACAGTGAGAGACTGTTTTCAAAATTAGTAGTTCGAACTGTTTGGGTATGGACCTGGAAAGTATGACATTACTTGCAGGCTATCTCTGCAGTAGACTGCAACTCCTCCCCCTTTGGCAGTTCTATCTTGACGGAAAATGTTATAGTTGGGTATGGAAATCTCAGAATTTTTGGTGGCCTTCCTGAGCCAGGATTCAGACACGGCAAGGACATCAGGGTTAGCAGAGTGTGCTAAAGCAGTGAGTAAAACAAACTTAGGGAGGAGGCTTCTGATGTTGACATGCATGAAACCAAGGCTTTTTCGATCACAGAAGTCAACAAATGAGGGTGCCTGGGGACATGCAGGGCCTGGGTTTACCTCCACATCACCCGCGGAACAGAGGAGGAGTAGAATGAGGGTGCGGCTAAAGGCTATCAAAACTGGTCGCCTAGAGCTTTGGGGACAGAGAATAAAAGGAGCAGATCTCTGGGCATGGTAGAATATATTCAGGGCATAATGCGCAGACAGGGGTATGGTGGGGTGCGGGTACAGCGCAGGTAAGCCCAGGCACTGGGTGATGATGAGAGAGGTTGTATCACTGGACATGCTGGTTGTAATGGGTGAGGTCCCCGCATGTGTGGGAGGTGGGACAAAGGAGATATCAAGTGTATGAAGAGTGGAACTAGGGGCTCCATTGTAAACTAAAACAATGATAACTAACCTGAACAACAGTATACAAGGCAGAGTATACTGATAAGACTGCTTGGATTTGGTGGACTGATATAGAGTACATACCATTTTGAGATTATAATTAGAAAATACCAATACAATAGAATTGTCCGCCCTGTTCTTCACTCACAATTGGTTATTACGTAATTATGCATTGTTCGTTTACCATCGCTCATCAACTCACCCTTTCTCCCCTATCATTGTTTATTTAACTAGGCAAGTCAGTTAAGAACAAATTCTTATTTCAATGATTGCCAATCCCGGACGACACTGGGCCAATTGTGCACCGCCCTATGGGACTCCCAATCATGGCCAGTTGTGATACAGCCTGGAGAGGAACCAGGGACTGTAGTGATGCCTCTTGCTCTGAGATGCAGTGCCTTTGACCGCTGTGCCACACGGGAGCATACTTTACTTAATTTATTTAATCTGTTATATATGTGAAATTAGTTTCGGTATAGTTTAGGTTCAATTTCAAGGCAATTATCTGTGTGATTATCAAATGGGCACGGCACATACTACTGTTGGGAGAACGAGTGGAACAGGCCCTAGGAGGTGCAATGGTTCTGTTTGTGATATTAAGATTCTAACAATGGCAGTGTGTTATATAGACTTATTTAGGAAAAGTCTAGGAAGTAACGGGGCATAACTTAAAACATGGCAGAGTAATACTTTTTTTTTCTAAAACATGCGCAGTCACAATGAGTGCTTTAGTGGTTCTAGTGTTCATTTGGACATTGTAGTAAGCTTAAGAGCTATGGCATTACGTAACATTTTCACAAAAAGAGGATAGCAGAAGGTAGTTTAACAGTCTTTTTTCCCTCTCTCTCCCTCCCTCTCTCTTTCTCCCTCCGATATTAACAAGTTGTCCCTGTCTTGCTCTCTGTCTCCCACTTGCTGCCTCACTAAATACCCGGCAGTTTTAATTAGCTCCCCTGCTTTACTAATTCAATAATAATTAAAGAGCAGTATGTTGCCCCCGGGAGCAACTTATTAAACCCTCCCCCTAAACGCATTGATAATGTTTGTGTGTACTCAGTTCCTCCACCCCTGCTGACTACCAATGCCTGCTTCTCATTACTGATGACACTTTTGCACTTATCCCTCTCTCTGACCACTATGTGTGTGTGGGTGGGGGGGGGTAGTGGGTAGTAGTGTGTGTGTGCGCGTGTGCGTGCATGTGTGCCAGTGGAGGCTCCTCAGAGGAGGAAAGGGAGAACCATCCTCCTCAGTGAATTTCATAAAAATGGTAAAACATTGAAAAAGTTATCCTTTTTAGATAAAACTATACTAAATATATTCACGTTAACAAATAATTGATTAAAACACATTCTTTTGCAATGAAGGTCTACAGTAGCCTCAACAGCACTCTGTAGGGTAGCACCAAGGTGTAGCCAGAGGACAGCTGGCTTCCGTCCTCCTCTTGGTACATTGACTTCAATACAAAACCTAGGAGGCTCTTGGTTTCTCACCCCCCTTCCATAGACTTGCACAGTAATTATGCCAACTCCCGGAGGTTGTCCTCCATCCGATCAGAGCTCTTACAGCAAGAACTGACAAGTTGTCCACCCAATCAAAGGATCAGAAAATGAATCTAGTACTGAAAGCATAAGCTACAGCTAGCTAGCACTGTGGTGAGTAGTTGACTCAAGGAGAGAGAAAGACAATAGTTGAGCAGTTTTAAACAAATTAATTTATTAAAAAATGAAGAAGCGAGAAAGAGAATGAATCGTTTTTTTTCAGTTTCACTGACTTTGCTAGCAAATGCAGCTGGCTAGTTTAGTTACTCAAACACCCGGCCCCAACAGAGGGATGCTATGTTTTGTTAGCTAGTTGACTATCCAACACAACACTGGAACTCTTCCAAGGTAAGCTTTTGGTTTTATTAATTTATTGCAACCGGGGCCCGACGGTCTAACTGCATAATTGTAGCGTGTTTACGAACACATTAGTTCTATTAGCTATGTTGACTAGGATGTTACTTGTGTTACTGATGTGTTGTTCATTGAATTCCACAAACAATGGGAAAAGATAAGAGGGGGAGAGTGCAAAGAGGCGAGAAGGAATACAATGTGGCTGCTATGAAAGTGAACTGTGTTTATGCGTGATTAGGGGTGTATTCATTCCGCCGGTTCTGTTGAAAACGTTTCTTCAATGAAAGCAAACGAAACAGGGATAAAAATATCTGAATTTGTCCAATATAAACTATTGGTTGCAACTGTTGGACTAATAGTTACACCCTAGATAAGCTAGATGCAGGCAAGAGTGTACGAGGCGGTATTGAATATTTCACTGTCTGTCCACTGTCTGTCATCTCAACATTTCTCTTGGCCTGTGTGCACCTACGTTGTAAACTTTCATTCATAGGCTAGGTAGTAGCAACCTCATGATTGGTGTAGGGAAAATTTGAGTATCATGTAGGAGCCTAAACCTATCAATGGAATATGAATAACAGTCCATCAACATTCTGTAATAGAAATAAGGCCATGCTAATAAAAAATAATAATTGTCCTCCCTGATCATGAACGTCACTGACAGCCACTGATTGTGTGTGTGTGTGTGATATGTCTTGTGCGTTTACAGTAACTTCAGAAAGTATTCACACCCCTTTTTTTTGTTACAGCCTGAATTTAAAATGGATTAAATTGAGATTTTGTGCCATTGATCTACACGCAATACCCACAATGTCAAAGTATTTTAATTTTTTTTACAGAATGTAAACTGAAATGTTTTGATTCAGTAAGTATTCAATCCTTTTGTTATGACAAGCCTAAATATGTTAATGAGTAAAAATGTGCTTAATAAGTCACATAATAAGTTAAAGTTGAAGAGTTAAAACAATTTTTTGGACAAATATTATACACTACAGATATGCAAAGCTCTTAGAGACTTACCCCAAAAGACTCATAGCTGTAATAGCTGCCAAAGGTGATTCTAACATGTTTTGACTCAAGTGGTTGAATACTTATCTAATTCGTCTAAAAAAAATGTGTAGATCATTAATTGTAGATTAATCACAATTTGTAACACAACAAAATGTGGAAAAGTTGAGTGGCGTAAATATTTTGTGAAGGCAATGTAGGTGCTTTATTGTACATCAGGGTTGAGGAGTAGCCTGGTCTCTCCTGTTCTCCTTTTCTCTGTTGATTCGCCAGGCCATTACCAGGATGGAGTAGGGGCCTCACCTGGCTCTGTATGTGTGAGGCAAGGGCCACTCAATGACCAACTGCTATACACAGAACAAAATGCAGGGGGGAGTTAACTTTGCTTTTCAAGTAGGGTGGGGGAGGTTTCATGGCGGAGGGGGTGTACAGTGGTGTTTTAAGTTAGTAAGGATGTCTCAATGAAGAGCTCTCTTTATCTCTCTCTCACTCTCTCTATCACACACACACACACACACACACACTTAAGAGGCTCTACTTTGCACTAGGTCTGGTAATTGCCAGGGACCTCACGACCTTCTCATTATTTATTTTTTTTATTTATTAATTTGTTTATCTATCATCAATGATCCAGCCGACCTTATTGTTTTCTACCAGCCAGTAAGCCAGAATTAGACAAGTCATAGTCAATACATCTGAAGGACTACCCTATGGTCTGTGTATTTCTTTGTTTAGTTTGTGGTCAGAGGAGGGTTGCAGAACAATGGTGGCTGGTGCAGTGCTGTAGTGCAGTGCTCCTTTATCCCTTGGATTGCCTCCCTCTCTCTCTCCCTCCCCCTTCTTTCACCTCCTCCAACTCTTTCTCTCTCTCTCGCTCTCTCCATCTCCCCTCCTTTTCTCTCTCCCGTCCCTCCTCTCTCTGCCTCACCCTCTCTCTCCTCTTTCCCAACTGCACAAACAGGATTATGATGCATAGATAGTCTTAGCTCTCTCTTCACTCCCTCCTCTCTATCCCTCCTTCACCCTCTCCTCTCTCGCTCTTTCTCCCCCTCACTCTCCCCCTTCTCTCCCTCCTCACCCATACATGTTCTTTCCCTCCTTTCCCTCTATCCTTCTCTCATCGCTCTCTCTCTCCCACCTCCACAGACAGCATATTGATGCATAGATTGTCTGTCTGCTGACTCTCTACCCTCTCTCCTCTCTATCCTCCTCCCTCTTTCACCCTATCCCTCTTTTTCTCTCCCCCCTCTCCCCCTTCCATCTCACCCTCCCTCCTCCATCATTAATTTTCCCTTCCTTTTCTCTCTCCCTCCCTCCCCTCATCTCTCTCGCTACTCTCTCTCTCACCTCCACTTCTCTCTTCCACCTCCAAAGACAGGATATTGACGCATAGATATGCATGATAGCATTCAATGCAAAACAGTTGGTGATAAAGCTGCAATGGGTAAATTGGTGAAAGGGACAGACGGATGGACAGACAGACAGACAGTGTACTTAACATTACTAAGTGTACTTAACATTAAGAACACCTGCTCTTTTCATGACAGAGACTGACCAGATGAATCCAGGTGAAAGCTATGGTCCCTTATTGATGTAATTTGTTAAATCCACTTCAATCAGTGTAAATGAAGAGGAGGAGACAGGTTAAAGAAGGACTTTTAAGCTTTGAGACAATTGAGATATTGTGTAGGTATGCCATTCAGAGGGTGAATGGGTAAGACAGAATATTTACGTCCCTTTGAATGAGGTATGGTAATAGGTGCCAGGCGTGTCAAGAACTGCAACACTGCTAAGTTTTTCACCCTCAACAGTTTCCTGTGTGTATCAAGAATGGTCCACCACCCAAAGGACATCCAGCCAACTTGACACAACTGTGGGAAGCATTGGAGTCAACATGGGCCACCATCCCTGTGGAACACTTTCGACACCTAGTAGAGTCCATGCCCTCACGGATTGAGGCTGTTCTGAGATCAAAAAGGTGTTCCTAATGTTTTGTAGACGAACAGACAGAAAGACATACAGTACCAGTCAAAAGTTTGGACACACCTACTAATTCAAGGATTTGTCTTTATTTTTACCAATTTCTACATTGTAGAATAACAGTGAAGACATACAAAACTATGAAATAACACATGGAATCATGTAGTAACCAAAAAATTGTTAAACAAAATTCAATATACGAACACACCCGTAGTATAAACCAGCCTTAAAATCTTTGATTGCTTAGTACATGGCCTCACATGTGAATCCTTAACATTTTCACACAGAGCAACAAACAGCTGTGATCATTTTACAGTGGTCCTTGCCAGTGTGATTAGAACGCTTTTTTAGCATGTCCAGTTTCGATTGACGCAACAGTCAGCATTTGAGCTGGCCAAGCTGTTTTTCACAGAAACATTTTGCACAAACACGGTCCTTACTAAGTTATGTCCAGAATGTGAGCAGTTTATGTTTGAATGCAATGTTCAGACATTCACATAAGTAGCTCCAGCATAACAAAATCATCCAAAGTGGAAATTGTAGGCTATATTTGTCGTAGCGCTAAAGGAAAGATTGACGTAACACAAGCTGTCATATTTAGATAACTCTCGGCTGACAGAAACTACAATGTGAATTAACTAATTGCAATTACTATTTATCATCAGTCACATCATGGGTGGGTTCACCATTGATTGAAATAATTGAGTAAAACACTGTCTAGATATGGAAAGTAATCCAACGATGGGTAGTTTGTCTGCGTTTCCATGTTTTTTTTTTCACATCAACCAAAGATAAGAGGAGACCAGATGAGTTTGGTCTGTTTGCAGTATGCATGTTGAAGGGGATGTGTTGTCTTCCATCATTCACATCCCATCAATCAGTTCTGGAAGTTTACAAAAAAAAATTTGAACCCTCCCTCACCTTGTTTTGTTATATCATCTTTGGTCCGACAGAAGTTTACATGAAACCCAGAATGCATTGTATGTCTACCAACATGGCTCCACACATAGCTGGAATACGCTTAGCTCATCATAAGCAGTACCACCTTCAAAAAAAGTAAAATGTGTCTATTAGTAACTTAATACAGTGGGGCAAAAAAGTATTTAGTCAGCCACCAATTGTGCAAGTTCTCCCACTTAAAAAGATGAGAGAGGAATGTAATTTTTAATCATATGTACACTTCAACTATGACAGACAAAATGAGAAAAAAAATCCAGAAAATCACATTGTATAATATTTTATGAATTTATTTGCAAATTATGGTGGAAAATAAGTATTTGGTCACCTACAAACAAGCAAGACTTCTGGCTCTCACAGACCTGTAACTTCTTCTTTAAGAGGCTCCTCTGTCCTCCACTCGTAACTTGTTATCAGTATAAAAGACACCTGTCCACAACCTCAAACAGTCACACTCAAAACTCCACTATGGCCAAGATCAAAGAGCTGCCAGAGGACACCAGAAACAAAATTGTAGACCTGCACTGGGCTGGGAAGACTGAATCTGCAATAGGTAAGCAGCTTGGTTTGAATAAATCAACTGTGGGAGCAATTATTAGGAAATGGAAGACATAATAGACCACTGATAATCTCCCTCGATCTGGGGCGCCACGCAAGATCTCAACCCGTATGGTCAAAACGGTGAGCAAAAATCCCAGAACCAGACGGAGGACCTAGTGAATGACCTGCAGAGAGCTGGGACCAAAGTAACAAAGCCTACCATCAGCAAGGGCATTGAAGATTAAACGTGGCTGGGTCTTTTCAGCATGACAATGATCCCAAACACACCGCCCGGGCAACGAAGGAGTGGCTTCGTAAGAAGCATTTCAAGGTCCTGGAGTGGCCTAGCCAGTCTCCAGATCTCAACCCCATAGAAAATCTTTGGAGGGAGTTGAAAGTCCATGTTGCCCAGCAACAGCCCCAAAACATCACTGCTCTAGAGGAGATCTGCATGTAGGAATTGGCCAAAATACCAGCAACAGTGTGTGAAAACCTTGTGAAGACTTACAGAAAACGTTTGACCTCTGTCATTGCCAACAAAGGGTATATAACAAAGTATTGAGAAACTTTTGTTATTGACCAAATACTTATTTTCCACCATAATTTGCAAATAAATTCATTAAAAATCCTAAAATGTGATTTTCTGGATTTCTTTTTCTCATTTTGTCTGTCATAGTTGAAGTGTACCTATGATGAAAATTACATGTCTCTCTCATCTTTTTAAGTGGGAGAACTTGCACAATTGGTGGCTGACTAAATACTTTTTTGCCCCACTGTATGTGTCCATTACAATCCATGGAAGAATCAGTGCATGATTTGTCACCAGAAAAGATGTGAATAAAACAGTAAATAAATAAATAATTAACAATAAATACTTAATGCACCCCAACCTTGTAGCCATCGAGCCCCTTGTCCACTGACGAAGTCTCAGGTCACTTTGAAGATGTTGGGTGGTGATGGAGGCAGACCGACGGTGTATGAAGTACAGGAGTTCTGTGGTAGCCATTTCACCCATCCTGGCCCTGCTCTTTGCTTTGACCAGTCCCAGTCTGGAGTGCAAAGCCCCTTGCCATTTCCCTCTGAGGCAGAGTGCTTAAGCTGTTTCTGACAGAGGAACTGGTGAGAAAGATAGTAAAGAGACTAATGCCTTGGAGCTACAGGATAGGAGCTACAGGAAAAGAGAGAGCTATGCCTTTGAGCTACAGGAGAAGAGAGAGCCAGGAGGGAAGGGGAAACTCGCTAAATGGGTGACAACCACATTTGCTGAAATGTATACCTTCCTGGTGACAGTCCTTCTCTTGGGATTAGTAAAGAAGAACTCCCTAAGAGAATACTCTTAAGAACTCCCTTCTTTGCCACCCTCATTTCCCAAGACTGCTTCCTTGTTATGTTGTGATGCCTTGCTACTGATAACCTAAAGGACCCGTTACACAAAATAAGAAATGTTCTTACCAGCCTGACATCAGCATTTGGTTGGGTATTTGTGCCATACAAGGACCTATGCATTGATGCGTCCCTGATGTTATGGAATTGTAGGCTGGCGTTCCATCAATATATTCCCACCAAAAACACAGGTTTGGGGTCAAGTTACATATGTGTGACGTGAAGACAGGATTTGTGCAGGACATTATAGTTTACACAGGGTCCACCGCTGACATCCAACATTATGAGTGGCTTGGGGTGTCTGGGTCCACGGTGATGACCATGCTGGCTCCTCATCTCGGCAAGGGACACACTTTGTATGTGGACAATTGGTACAGCAGTCCCACACTCTTCCAGCATCTGCTCTCCAACAGCACAGGGGTCTGTGCCACAGTCAGGTCTAACAGGAAGGGGATGCCGACATTTGGATGTAGGAAGATGCAGAGAAGGGAGTTGGAGTTCAAGGAGAATGGTCAACAGCTGGCAGTAAAGTGGCATGACCAACGATACGTTCATGTCCTCTCCTCTGTCCATACAACAACCATGTCGGCCACAGGGAAGGTGGACCATCTGACAGGAGATAGAACGTTCAAACCAGACTGTGTGCTTGACTATAACCTCAAAATGGGGCCAGTGGATAAGGCGGACATGATAAACATCTTTGTGGAATGCGCTCAGAAAACGATCAAGCTATTTAAGAATATATTTTTCCATCTGATAGACACTGCTGCCCTAAATGGCCACATAATTCACCGCCAACTAACATGTGAGATGATTACTGAACAAGCTATTTTTTTGTAATTGGACCATTGTGCAATTATATAGTGACAATATCCAGAGGTGTGGACTCTAGTCACAAATATGATGACTTGCAACTCGACTTTGACTTTAACACCAATGACTCGTGACTTAACTTGGAGTTGAGCCTTTTGACTCGATACCCTCCCCAAGCCCAAATATAGAAAAGGATGATATTAAAAGAAGTGTGCAGCGCAGCAACTCTTCATTTAAACAGATTACAGTTTGAATCGGACAGCAGCCAATCAAATTGTGCCAGCTGAGAAAAAGTTGTGCATGGCAGTGCAGAGGAATGTCGGCGGGTGAATTCAGATAAAGCCCTTGGAAAGATGATAACCAAAATTATTATATTCGGATATAAAGGCTACGCTGTATCAACAAAAAACTGAATGCAACTTGCAAAACATGCGGGAAGAAAATAACAGACAGAGGCGCAACAACTTCCAACTTTGTTCGAAATTTGAAGCTGCACAAAGAATGGTACGTCTTGGCAAATATAGTTATAATTTATAACTTTGCTAGTGTAGCATGTAGGCTTAAATCAATGAGCCTCCACACAGTCAGTCAGTGCGGGAACGTGATCATTACACCCAAGATTGAGCAACAACTGGCTAGGCAGTTAGTAGCCTAAATCCTGACTGATGTTACTGGTGTTCCTAAAACCATTGACATACCTTAGCCTACTGTAACCACACACCAAGAGGGTGTGGGGGTGGATGGGTGGGTGTATATGGTTGTGTGTTTAGGTTGGGCGATTGTATACAAGCCTACGTTTCCCGATTGTTCCCTCATCCTCCCCACTCCCTCTCCCACATAGGTAAAGTAATGACCTACCAAATGTACAGAGAAAACCTTTTGAGAGAGCTGCTGGAGGAGCACCACACCCCTCGGCACCCATCCACTGGGGGCCGTCCTGCTGCAGACAATCCCCTACGCCTCACTGCACGGCATTTTCCCTGCGATGTCCCTCAAACAGCTGCTCATGGTAATCGGACACAGAGGCACTGCAAAATCTGCCTGTCTGGAACCAGGAGAAGGAAGCAGAGGAGGTTGACAAAGTACATGTGTTTAGCTTGTGACACATTTCTATGTGTTTCACCATGCTTTGGGGAGTACCATATGCTCTAGCACTATCGAGCACATCTGCAGCAATTACTGACTGACTTGACAGGTGACTTGACCGGTGATCTGCCATGATACTATGCCTTGAGAGGTGGGGGGTGGAAAGGCAGTTGTTCAATCACTGCATGAATATAAAATGTGTTATGCATATTCGTAACTATTTAGGCTTGCAGTTTTTTTCCTCTGAAACAAGTTGTTGTTGTTGTTCAACCACCACCAATTTCTCAATCAAATATACAACTATTACATATAGGCAAATGATATGTTCTCTTGCTGTGTTTTCATCAATTAAAACTGTTAAGGAGTGTACACTAGCATACAAAAACTGGCCTCAATCTTCAGCCCAAAAGATGCCCAGCTATGATATTGGCAAATAATGTTTAGTACTGTTTGTGTTTGGTTTCTGAAAGTACAGAATGAAGAGAAATTATTAATAATTAGAATACGATATCAGGACACAGTTAAAGTCGGAAGTTTACATACACCTTAACCAAATACATTTAAACTCAGTTTTTCACAATTCCTGACATTTAATCGTAGTAAATATTCCCTCTCTGGTCAGTTAGGATCACCACTTTATTTTAAGAATGTAAAATGTCAGAATAATAGTAGAGTGATTTATTTCAGCTTTTATTTATTTCATCACATTCCCAGTGGGTCAGAAGATTACACACTCAATTAGTATTTGGTAGCATTGCCTTTAAATTGTTTAAATTGGATCACATGTTTTGGGTAGCCTTCCAAAAGCTTCCCACAATAAGTTGGGTGAATGTTGGCCCATTCCTCCTTGCTAGCACACGCTTTTTCAGTTCTGCCTACACATTTTCTATAGAATTGAGTCAGTGCTCGGTGATGGCCTCTCCAATACCTTGACTTTATGTCCTTAAGACATTTTTCCACAACTTTGGAAGTATGCTTGGGGTCATTGTCCATTTGGAAGACCCATTTGTGACCAAGCTTTAACTTCCTGACTGATTTCTTGAGAAGTTGCTTCAATATATCCACATACTTTTCCAGTCTCATGATGTCATCTATTTTGTGAAGTGCACCATTCCCTACTGCAACAAAGCACCCCCACAACATGATGTTGCCACCCCCGTTCTTCACGGTTGGGATGGTGTTCTTTGGATTGCAAGCCTCCCCCTTTTTCTCCAAACGGTCATTATGGCCAAACAGTTACATTTTTGTTTCATCAGACCAGAGGACATTTCTCCAAAAAGTATGATCTTTGTCCCCATGTGCAGTTGCAAACCGTAGACTGGCTTTTTTATGGTGGTTTTGGAGCAGTGGCTTCTTCCTTGCTGAGCGGCCTTTCAGCTTATGTTGATATGGGACTCGTTTTACTGTGGATATAGATACTTTTGTACCTGTTTCCTCCAGCATCTTCACACGGTCATTTGCTGTTGTTCTGGGATTGATTTGCACTTTTCACACCAAAGAAAGTTAATCTCTAGGAGACAGAATGTGTCTCCTTCCTGAGCGCTATGACGGCTGTGTGGTCCCATGGTGTTTATACTTGCATACTATTATTTGTACAGATGAACGTGGTACCTTCAGGCGTTTGGAAATTGCTCCCAAGGATGAACCAGACTTGTGGAGGTCTACAATTGTTTTTCTGAGGTCTTGGCTGATTTCTTTTGATTTTCCCATGATGTCAAGCAAAGAGCCACTGAATTTGAAGGTAGGCCTTGAAATACATCCACAAGTACACCTCCAATTCACTCAAATTATGTCAATTAGCTTATCAGAAGATTCTAAAGCGATGACATAATTTTCTGGAATTTTCCAAGCTGTATAAAGGCACAGTCAACTTAGTGTATGTAAACTTCTGACCCACTCAAATTGTGATACAGTGCATTTTAAGTGAAATAATCTGTCTGTAAACAATTGTTGGAATAATTACTTGTGTCATCCATAAAGTAGATGTCCTAACTGACTTCCAAAACTATAGTTTTTTAACAAGACATTTGTGGATTGGTTGAAAAATAAGTTTTAATGACTCCAACCTAAGTGTATGTAAACTTCCGACTTCAACTGTATCAATAAAACAATATTACAAAGAAGTAACATTTCTATCAAAACAATAAATTGCGTTGACAAAATCACAAAAATGAGTTATAGAACAGTAAGAAACAGTAACTGTTTACCAAAAATATATTTGGTAAACAAAAACATAACATATACACAACATCCTCGTTACCTCTCATTCACAGGTGTCCATCTCAATACCCTGGGCATACCTGGAACTACCACCACTCTTTGTCTGAGAGTCAGAGAATGCATTCGGCAACATTGCTGCAAGGATGAGGATTCTTGATGGACGCACAGTTCTTTGTGTACGCTGTGAACCAGTAGAGTTTTAATCTTGTTAATAAAATTAAACCTGATTCCTGGACGTCTCAGTGTGCCGTCATTTAGATTAGATTGAACTACACCACAAGTAGAAGCAAGCCTGTACAATCTGTGGCACACATCTCTTCTGTACATTGTCAGCACTTGTTGTTCAAATAGAATGCATTGTTCAAATAGAATGCATTGAAACACCTTGTATTGAGATTAAGGAATGCCAACAGAGCTTTATTCTTGCTTCTGAAGGTAAACCACAATACAAAAGTGTCTCTGAGAACAGAGATGTAAACAAGTGTCTATGGAATAAAATGTCAGTGTTGGAGTATAGTTACAAATATTTCTGAATATAAATATTTCTAAATAATAGTACAACAGTGTCTGCTATGTACAGACATGTAATCAACAAAAGGGTCAAATATAAAGTGTCAGTTGTAGATACAAATATTTATGAGCGATATAAATATTTTGGAACAATAGTAAAAGTAGCTTATGAACAGACATGTAAATAACCAAAGTGTCTATGGAATAAAATGAAAGTGTCTAGTGTCTGACTACTCAGATGAGTTGTTCATTTCACTGGGGTCCCAATCTTTCGGTCCATGTCCTCTTCTTGAAGTCATACACAAACTCATTCCTCCCAGAGTTTTGGCAAGAGTTCATCCATGAAATCAGCTGTAGGTGCCAGGACCCTGTGGAGAGGATGAGAAGATTGGGGAAATTAGGAGTGTCTGGAGAACAGTGTGCATGGTGAGGAGAGGAGGAAAATGGACAACAGAAGAGAGCCACCAGCTTTTCCCGTTCCTAAGTGCAGGATGTTCTCCAGGTCTTGAGATATGTCTTCAATCATTTGCACTGCCTTTGCAAGTGATGGGGCGGCAGGGTAGTCCAACGCTCTAACCACTAGGCTACCCTGCCGCCCCATCACCTTCTGGAAGGTTGGAAGTTCAAACCCCCGAGCTGACAAGGTACAACAAATCTGTCGTTCTGCCCCTGAACAGGCAGTTAACCCACTGTTCCTAGGCCGTCATTGAAAATAAGAATTTGTTCTGACTTGCCTAGTTAAAATAAAGGTAAAATATAAAATAAAAATGTGTCAAGGACTGAGTCTGCAGTTCTATTCTCCCTCCTTCTCACACCCCTGCTACTACTACTGCTGCTGTTTGGCACCGGTGAGAAGAAAGCCAGTGGAGTAGGTCTTGGAGGTGGGCCCAGGATAGAGCTTCCCAGGTCCTGCATGGATATTGTTTCTAGTTCTGCACTGCAACTCAGTGCGGGAGATGGGCTGGGAGCCGATTAGCAGTCAGTACTGGGGTAGTGCTTGAACAGGAATTGCTGGAGCGCAGAGAACAATACCAGGTGCTGTCGTGACTTTAACATTCATTTGAAGACTGTAATTTATCTATATGTAATTGTTAATTAATCAGGTAACAATTACAATTAACTCATTAGGATATTGGGCACCATGAGAGCGGTTCTTTAAAGAGTTACCATCTCCCTAATTAAACTCTAAAAGGTCTATCACATCTATAGACAGTCAACTTATTAATCATAACCTCGTATCACATCATTCTGAACAGTTACCTCTTTGGATCTGAAAAAACCCAAGCCTTGCTTATGATTCAGTACTACACATATTGGTTTAATTATTTATTTACTAGCTAATGAAATGGGAAAACAGGATAAACACAGGACAACACTTTGCATGGGTTATTGACTCAAGACATAATATGCTGAAAACATGTCCCCCTGGCGGAATGACAACAACATGGCTGCTTGTTATTAAGAAGAGAGAGAGAGGGACAGAGACACTTAGCATTGGTACATTCAGAAACTACTTTCACATACAGTAACCATATACTTTGCACACGAATCGCCACTCGCTTTGAGTAAGAAATCATGAATGTGTTTAATGTCTGGGTTCGCTGGGGATCTCTCGGTGGACAGGGCAGCCGTGGAAAGGGGGTTGGGCATTTTCGCTGCACGCATGTAAGGCTCTGATTGTCCAAAATGGTTCCAGCAAGTCTTCTGCTGTTGTACTCCTTTGTAGTTGTCCGGTATCCGGTGACGTGTGCAGTCCTGAACAGAACTTGACTTTCCTTAACCCATCACTTATACAGTTTGCAGGGAAGGGGCGGTTCCGGCAGGCTGACTCGCTCTCTGACCTCACTCAAGGGGCGGTGACTACTCACTGTGCACAAGTACATGTACTTTAAATAAGGGAGCCCATTAAGCACATACAACAGGACACAGGTGAAACTAATAAGACAAAACAAACAGACAATGAAAAAGTGATTGGTGGCAGGTTGGAAGGCCGGTGACGACGACCGCCGAGCGATGCCCGAACAGGCAGGGGAGCCAACTTCGGCGGAAGTCGTGACAAACATCTTGTTAATCTAACCATCGTGTCTGATTTCAAAAATGCTTTACATCGAAAGCACAATATATGATTATGTTAGGTCATAGCCAAGTCAAAAAAAAACACAGCCATTTTTCCAGGCAAAGATAGGAGTCACAAAAAGCAGAAATATAGATACAATTAATCACTAACCTTTGATCTTCATCAGATGACACTCATAGGACATCAGGTTACACAATACATGTATGTTTTGTTCGATAATGTGCATATTTGTATCCACAAATCTCATTTTACATTGGTGCGTTACGTGCAGTAATGTTTTGATTCCAAAACATCTGGTGATTTTGCAGAAATAGTCAGTAATAAACATTGATAAAAGATGCAAGTGTTATTCACAGAATTAAAGATAGAATTCTCCTTAATGCAACCGCTGTGTCAGATTTCAAAAAAACTTTACGGAAAAAGCATAATCTGAGAACGGCGCTCAGAGCCCAATCCAGCCAGAGAAATATCTGCCAGTTTGGAGTCAACAGATGTTAGAAATAACACTAAATATTGACTTACCTTTGATGATCTTCATCAGAAGGCACTCCCAGGAATCCCAGTTCGACAATAAATGACTGATTTGTTCAATAAAGTTCCATAAAGTCCATAATTTATGTCCAAATAGCCACTTGTTGTTAGCGTGTTCAGCCCAGTAATCCATCTTCATGAGGAGCGAGCACTTCGTCCAGACAAAAACTCGAAAAGTTCCGTTACAGGTCTTAGAAACAAGTCAATCGATGAATATAATCAATCTTTAGGATGTTTTTAACATAAATCATCAATAATGTTCCAACCGGAGAATTATTTTCTGAAGAAAAGGTAACTCTATCGGGAGCGCGCGTCACGAGCCTGAGACACTCTGCCAGACCACTGACTCATGAGCCCCTCCTTTATAGTAGAATCCTCAAACCAGTTTCTAAAGACGGTTGACATCTAGTGGAATCCGTAGGAAGTGCAATTTGACTCCATAGACACTGTGTATTCGGTAGGCCAAGCTTTGAAAAACTACAAACCTCAGATATCCCACTTCCTGGTTGGATTTTTCTCAGGTTTTCGCCTGCCATATGAGTTCTATTACACTCACAGACATCATTCAAACAGTTTTAGAAACTTCAGTGTTTTCTATCCAATACTAATAATAATATGCATATATTAGCATCTGGGACAGAGTAGGAGGTAGTCCACTCTAGGCACGCTATTCATCCAAAAGTGAAAATACTGCCCCCTCTCCCAAAAACGTTAATCCAGCCGCTTTGTCAGATTTCAAAAAGGCTTTACGGCAAAAGCATATCATACAATTATCTGAGGACAGCGCCCCGCTTACAAAAGCATTCAAACATGTTCCAACCAAGCAGAGGAGTCACGAAAGTCTAAAATAAATCACTTACCTTTGAAGATCTTCATCTGGTTGCAATCACAAGGGTCCCAGCTACATAACAAATGGTCATTTTGATCGATAAAGTCCTTCTTTATATCTCAAAAATATCTCAAAAACTGTTTTGTTGGCGCATTTTGTTCAGTAATCCACTGGCTCAAAGGCAGTCAAAACATGCAGACGAATACATGCTAATAGTACCGGTAAAGTTTGTTGAAACATGTCCAACGATGTTTATAACTAATCCTCAGGGTGTCAATTATCTAAATAATCGATAATATTTCAACCGAACAATAGCGTATTCAACAGAAGGGAAAAAGAACGAAAGGTGCGCACACAGTCACGTGCACAAACCAGTACTGCATGATTCCATAGACCCCCGACCAAAAGGTGTTTTTCTTCGTCGTTTTTCAGAAAACAAGCCTAAAGACTGTTGACATCTAGTGGAAGCCATAGGAACTGCAATCGGGGCCCTAACCACTTAAATAGTCAATAGGCTTTCAATGGGAAACCACTCACATAAAATGGATGGATTTTCTTCTGGTTTTCGCCTGCCATATCAGTTCTGTTATACTCACAGATTTTATTTTAACAGTTTTAGAAATGTCAGAGTGTTTTCTATCCAAATCTACCAATTATATGCATGCTTGTTATCCAGACGTCAAAATACTTTCCGTTAGCCAAAATAAGTTAACTTTCTCAAATGACATCCCTCTCTTAAGGAGAAGTGTATCTAAAGTTACATGTATAATAGTTGTGTATTTCTGTATATTGATGTGGCTCTCTGCAAAATCACCTCATGTTTTGGAACTAATGAACATAACACGCTAATGTAAAATGATATTTTTGGATATAAATATGAACTTTATCGAACAAAACATACACGTATTGTGTAACATGAAGTCCTATAAGTGTCATCTGATTAAGATCATCAAAGGTTAGTGATTCATTTTATCTATATTTCTGCTTTTTGTGACTCTCTTTGGCTGGAAAAATGGCTGTGTTTTTCTGTGACTTTTTTCTGTGACTTGACCTAACATAATCGTTTGTGGTGCTTTCGCTGTAATGCTTTTTTGAAATCAGACCCTGTGGCTGGATTAATGAGATTGTTATCTTTAAAATGATGTAAAATACTTAATTATGAGATTTTTGTTGTTTTGAATTTGGTGCCCTGCACTTTCACTGGCTGTTGGCGGGGTGGGACGCTACCGTCCCGAATATCCCAGAGAGGTTAACTCCCCCTAGTTCTTTCCTCCCCACTCTAGGGTGTCTGATTGAAGATATTCATTGCGTACCTGATCTGACCTGTTTGGATTCTCGTGGACAACCATGACATGTCACTTATTGAGGATGTTTGGGATGTTCTTGATCGAAATGTACGGCTCGTGATCCAGTTCTCGCCAATATCCAGCATCTTCGCACAGCCATTGAAGAGGATTGTGACAACATTCCACAGGCAACAACAGCCTGATCAACTCTATACGAAGGAGATGTGAATCGCTGATCACACCAGATACTGATGGGCACTGATGCTGTGCGATTACGCTTGGCTCACAGTCAGCATTCCAATTCATCCCAAAGGTGTTTGATGGGGTTGAGGTCAGAGCTCTGTGTAGGCCAGTCAAGTTCTTCCACTCCAATCTTGACAAACCATTTCTCTATGGACCTCGCTTTGTGCATGGAGGCATTGTCATGCTGAAATAGGGAAGGGCCTCCCCCAAACTGTTTCCACAAAGTTGGATGCACAGAATCATCTAGAATGTCGTTGTATGTTGTAGCACTAAGATTCCCTTCACTGGAACTAAGGGGCCTAGCCTAAACCATAAAACAGCCCCAGATCATTATTTCTCTTCCACCACTATGCATTGGGGCAGGTAGCGTTTTCCTTGCATCTGCCAAACCTGCCAGATGGTCAAGTGTGATTCATCGCTCCAGAGTCCAATGGCGGCAAGCTTTACACCACTCAAGCCGACACTTGGCATTGCGCATGGTGATCTTAGACTGTGTTGCTGCTCCGCCATGGAAAGCCATTTTATGGAGCTCCTGACAAAAACATTTTGTGCAGACGTGGCTTCCAACCGAGGATAGACAATATTTAGGCGCTACGCAGTTCAGCACTCGGTGGTCCCATTCTATGAGTTTGTTTGGCCTACCACTTTGCGGCTGAGCCGTTGTTGCTCCTAGACATTTCAATTTCACAGTAACAGCACTTACAGTTGACCGAGGCAGCTTTAGCAGGGCAGAAATTTGACAAACTGACTTGTTGGAAAGGTGGCATCCATCCAAATGATGGTGCCACATTAAAATTCACTGTGCTCTTCAGTAAGGCCATTACACTGCCAATGTTTGCTGTGGATATTGCATGGCTGTGTACTCGGTTTTTACACCATTCAGCAATGGGTGTGGCTGAAATCGCCAAATACAATAATTTGAAGGGGTGCCCACATACTTTTTTATCTGTGACTAACAGATACATGTCTGTTTTCCTAGTCATGTGAAATCCATAGATTAGGACCTCATTTATTTATTTCAATTGACGCATTTCCTTATATGAACTGTAACTCACTAAAATCTTTGAAATTGTTCTATGTTGCGTTTATATTTTTGCTGATTGTATAAAATATGTCTCTAATTAAATAAAAAAATATAAAAAAGAAGTGTACAAGATAAGCCAAGACATAAGTAAAAAATATAATGTGTATTCTTGAACCCCCTTCAAAAAAATAAGTATTGAAATAAATGAAAAAAATATATTGCACTGTAGGAAATAAGTCACATATTACATCAGCAGATGTCACAAAGTACTATACAGAAACTCAGCCTAAAACCCCAAACAGCAAGCAATGCAAATGTAGAAGTACAGTGGCTAGGCAAACTCCTTAGAAAGGGAGTTCAACACCATAGTGCCCTCAAAACGTATCACTAAGCTAAGGACCCTGGGACTAAACACCTCCCTCTGCAACTGGATCCTGGACTTCCTGACGGGCCGCCCCCAGGTGGTAAGGGTAGGTAACAACACATCCGCCACACTGATCCTCAACATGGGGGCCCCTCAGGGGTGTGAGCTCAGTCCCCTGTTCATGACTGCACGGCCAGGCTTAACTCCAACACCGTCATTAAGTTTGCCTATGACAAAACAGTGGTAGGCCTGATCACAAACAACGACGAGACAGCATATAGAGAGGGGGTCAGAGACCTGGCCGTGTGGTGCCAAGACAATAACCTCTCATGATCAAGGAGATGATTGTGGACTACAGGAAAAGGAGGACCGAGCACGCCCCCATTCTCATCAACGGGGCTGTAGTGGAGCAAGTTGAAAGCTTCAAGTTCCTTGGTGTCCACATCACCAACAAACTAACATGGTCCAAGCACACCAAGACAGTCGTGATGAGGAAATGACAAAACCTATTCCCCCTCGGGAGACTGAAAAGATTTGGCAAGGGTCTTCAGATTCGCAAAAGGTTCTACAGCTCTATCATCGAGAGCATCTTGACTGGTTGCATCACTGCCTGGTATGGCAACTGCTCGGCCTCCGACCGCAAGGCACTACAGAGGGTAGTGCGTACAGCCCAGTACATCACTGGGGCCAAGCTTCCTGCCATCCAGGACCTCTATACCAGCCGTTGTCAGAAGAAGGCCCTAAAAATGGTCAAAGACTCCAGCCACCCTAGTCATAGACTGTTCTCTCTGCTAACGCACGGCAAGCGGTACCGAAGCGCCAAGTGTAGATCCAAGAGGCTTCAAAACAGCTTCTACCCCCAAGCCATAAGGCTATTTAACTTCTAATGAAATGGTTACCCAAACTATTTGCATTTCCCGCCTCTTTTATGATGCTGCTACTCTGTTATTATCTATGCATAGTCACTTTAATAACTCTACATACGTGTATATATTACCTCAATTACCTTGATTAACCATGGCCCCCCACATTGACTCTGTACCTGTACCCCCTGTATAATAGCCTCGCTATTGTTATTTTACTGCTGCTCTTAATTATTTGTTACTTTTATTCATTATTTTTTTAGGTATTTTTCTTAACTGCATTGTTGGTTAAGGGCTTGTAAGTAAGCATTTCACTGTAAGTTGTATTCGTCGCATGTGACAAATACAATTTGATTTGACATCTAACAATAAAGCTCCAACTATCGTCTTCTTATGCATTTTTTTGCCAATCATCAGTCAAGAGTGAGTACACATTGAGTGCTCTTCCCTATATTTGTATTTGTATTTATTATGGCTCCACATTATTTGCTGCCAAGGCCCCTCTTCCTGGGGTCCAGCAACATCAGACAGTTACATACAGTTTAAAATACAACATGACATTACACCTTACGCAACACATTCAGTGTGTTTCCTTTTCTACCACTCCACCACCACATATTTAAAATACAACATCCATGTGTAGAGTGTGTGTCTTATCATGTGTATTTGTGTCTGTGCCTGTGTGTGTCTCTTCAAGTTATTTTTATTTTATATATTTTTTTATTTCACCTTTATTTAACCAGGTAGGCTAGTTGAGAACAAGTTCTCATTTGCAACTGCGACCTGGCCAAGATAAAGCATAGCAGTGTGAACAGACACAGAGTTGCACATGGAGTAAACAATAAACAAGTCAATAACACAGTAGGGAAAAAAAGGAAAAAAGAGTCTATATACATTGTGTGCAAAAGGCATGAGGAGGTAGGTGAATAATTACAATTTTGCAGATTAACACTGGAGTGATTAAATGATCAGATGGTCATGTGCAGGTAGAGATACTGGTGTGCAAAAGAGCAGAAAAGTAAATGAATAAAAACAGTATGGGGATGAGGTAGGTAAATTGGTTGGGCTATTTACCGATGGACTATGTACAGCTGCAGCGATCGGTTAGCTGCTCAGATAGCAGATGTTTAAAGTTGGTGAGGGAGATAAAAGTCTCCAACTTCAGGGATTTTTGCAATTCGTTCCAGTTACAGGCAGCAGAGAACTGGAAGGAAAGGCGGCCAAATGAGGTGTTGGCTTTAGGGATGGTCAGTGAGATACACCTGCTGGAGCGCGTGCTACGGGTGGGTGTTGCCATCGTGACCAGTGAACTGAGATAAGGCGGAGCTTTACCTAGCATGGACTTGTAGATGACCTGGAGCCAGTGGGTCTGGCGACGAATATGTAGCGAGGGCCAGCCGACTAGAGCATACAGGTCGCAGTGGTGGGTGGTATAAGGTGCTTTAGTAACAAAATGGATGGCACTGTGATAAACTGCATCTAGTTTGCTGTGTAGAGTATTGGAAGCTATTTCGTAGATGACATCGCCAAAGTCGAGGATCGGTAGGATAGTCAGTTTTACTAGGGTAAGTTTGGCGGCGTGAGTGAAGGAGGCTCTGTTGTGGAATAGAAAGCCGACTCTAGATTTGATTTTAGATTGGAGATGTTTGATATGAGTCTGGAAGGAGAGTTTACAGTCTAGCCAGAAGCCTAGGTAGTTATAGTTGTCCACATATTCTAGGTCGGAACCATCCAGTGTGGTGATGCTAGTCGGGCGTGCGGGTGCAGGCAGCGAACGGTTGAAAAGCATGCATTTGGTTTTACTAGCGTTTAAGAGCAGTTGGAGGCCACGGAAGGAGTGTTGTATGGCATTGAAGCTCGATTGGAGGTTAGATAGCACAGTGTCCAAGGAAGGGCCAGAAGTATACAGAATGGTGTCGTCTGCATAGAGGTGGATCAGGGATCAGGTGGATCAGCCCGCAGCAAGAGCAACAACATTGATATATATATATACAGAGAAAAGAGTCGGCCCGAGAATTGAACCCTGTGGCACGGCACCCCCATAGAGACTGCCAGAGAACCGGACAACATGCCCTCCAATCTGACACACTGAACTCTGTCTGCAAAGTAGTTGGTGAACCAGGCAAGGCAGTCATTAGAAAAACCGAGGCTACTGATTCTGCCGATAAGAATATGGTGATTGACAGAGTCGAAAGCCTTGGCCAGGTCGATGAAGACGGCTGCACAGTACTGTATTTTATCGATGGCGGTTATGATATCGTTTAGTACCTTGAGCGTGGCTGAGGTGCACCCGTGACCGGCTCGGATACCAGATTGCACAGCGGAGAAGGTACGGTGGGATTCGAGATGGTCAGTGATCTATTTGTTGACTTGGCTTTCGAAGACCTTAGATAGGCAGAGTTTTCGATTATCATGGATTTATCGGTGGTGACCGTGTTACCTAGCCTGAGTGCAGTGGGCAGCTGGGAGGAGGTGCTCTTGTTCTCCATGGACTTTACAGTGTCCCAGAACTTTTTGGAGCTACAGGATGCAAATGTCTGCTTGAAAAAGCTGGCCTTTGCTTTCCTGACTGACTGCGTGTATTGGTTCCTGACTTCCCTGAACAGTTGCATATCGCGGGGACTATTCGATGCTATTGCAGTCCGCCACAGGATGTTTTTGTGCTGGTCGAGGGCAGTCAGGTCTGGAGTGAACCAAGGGCTATATCTGTTCTTAGTTCTGCATTTTTTGAACGGAGCATGCTTATCTAAGATGCTGAAGAAGTTACTTTTAAAGAATGATCAGGCATCCTCAACTGACGGGATGAGGTCAATATCCTTCCAGGATACCCGGGCCAGGTCGATTAGAAAGGCCTGCTCGCAGAAGTGTTTTAGGGAGCGTTTGACAGTAATGAGGGGTTATGTCAGCTGTTATGACGCTGGGTGTCAAGTAAAGTGTTACCAACTTTACTCTTCTTTTCTGCCACTTTCTTTCCTGGACCTTTTCCTTTTCTTAATAATGCAACATGGCTCTAACTTTATCCAAGCCCACTGATGTTTTAATGTGATTGACTGTCCTAATAAACTTCTCTACATCAGGAACAAAACCCTGCATGATAGTCTGTTTACCAAATTAATTCCTCTAGAAAATAATGAATCTTGCGATTCCGATGTTGGGGGTTGAGTCTGGACCTGGGGCAGAGGCTGGAGCTGCTCCGAACCCCCCGGCTCGCTCTCAGATCTGGAGCCAGACGCGGCAGTAACCCTCATAACTGGGGAGAAAAGTGTAATGTTTTGTAAAAACACATCATTAAGAATACCACCTGGTTGACAAGGCAATTCTCTTTCACAAACCCAACCAATACTTTATTCATTCCAACAATATCACATTTGCCTCAGGCACACACCTGAAACCGGGACGGCTTCTCCACCTGAGACATCATCCACACCCCCACCAAACAAATGCAACCCAAGCAACTTCCTCACCTGAAAATGTAGGCTGTAAACCACTAAATAAATCACTTGAACCTAAATCATGCAGGCAATAATTTTTATAAAGAAAGAAATTATAAAAAATTAATGGCAAACCCTCTCACCACCTACAGCCCCCTCACACCCAACTCCTGTGAGGGAGAGACATCTCCCCCCTCTTTCTCTTTCTCTGTCTGTCTGTCTGTCTGTCTGTCTGTCTGTCTGTCTGTCTGTCTGTCTCCCCCCTCTTTCTCTTTCTCTGTCTGTCTGTCTGTCTCCCCCTCTTTCTCTGTCTGTCTGTCTGTCTGTCTGTCTGTCTGTCTGTCTGTCTGTCTGTCTGTCTGTCTGTCTCCCTCTCTGTCTCTTTCTCTTTGTCTGTCTGTCTGTCTCCCTCTCTTTCTCTTTCTCTTTGTCTGTCTGTCTGTCTGTCTGTCTGTCTCCCTCTCTTTCTCTTTCTCTTTGTCTGTCTGTCTGTCTGTCTCCCTCTCTTTCTCTTTCTCTTTGTCTGTCTGTCTGTCTGTCTGTCTGTCTGTCTCCCCCCTCTTTCTCTTTCTCTTTGTCTGTCTGTCTGTCTGTCTGTCTGTCTCCCCCCTCTTTCTCTTTGTCTGTCTGTCTGTCTGTCTGTCTCCCTCTCTTTCTCTTTCTCTTTGTCTGTCTTTCTGTCTGTCTGTCTGTCTCCCTCTCTTTCTCTTTCTCTTTGTCTGTCTGTCTGTCTGTCTGTCTCCCTCTCTTTCTCTTTCTCTTTCTCTTTGTCTGTCTGTCTGTCTGTCTCCCTCTCTTTCTCTTTCTCTTTGTCTGTCTGTCTGTCTGTCTGTCTGTCTCCCTCTCTTTCTCTTTCTCTTTGTCTGTCTGTCTGTCTGTCTGTCTCCCCCCTCTTTCTCTTTCTCTTTGTCTGTCTGTCTGTCTGT
Organism: Oncorhynchus mykiss; assembly: GCF_057628025.1. Lineage (NCBI taxonomy): Eukaryota > Metazoa > Chordata > Actinopteri > Salmoniformes > Salmonidae > Oncorhynchus > Oncorhynchus mykiss. Next base: position 60,607,909 of record NC_143022.1, on the reverse strand, counting down.
CTGTCTGTCTGTCTGTCTGTCTGTCTCCCCCCTCTTTCTCTTTGTCTGTCTGTCTGTCTGTCTGTCTGTCTCCCTCTCTTTCTCTTTCTCTTTGTCTGTCTGTCTGTCTGTCTGTCTGTCTCCCTCTCTTTCTCTTTGTCTGTCTGTCTGTCTGTCTGTCTCCCTCTCTTTCTCTTTCTCTTTCTCTCTGTCTGTCTGTCTGTCTCCCTCTCTCTCTTTCTCTCTGTCTGTCTCTCTGTCTGTCTCCCTCTCTTTCTCTTTCTCTTTCTCTGTCTGTCTCTCTGTCTGTCTGTCTCTCTGTCTGTCCGTCTGTCCCACCCACAGCGGCAAACTGTGCCTGTATTTGTCATTGTCTGAGTGTTAATGTACTGTAGCAGTGCCAGGCAGAGGTGTGTTTCTAGGCTCCTGGACCCCTTGTTTATTTGGGCTAAATCATAATGTGCTGCATCCTCTATGGCTGTTTGGCAAGCTGTGTGTGTGCACTACAAATCCTGGCTGGTGCAGAGCAGGCATATCATCCTGCATTTTCAGAAATATCAATCTCTCAACCCATCACTTTTTCTATATGACCAACCTCTTCGTTCTCTATACATTTATGCCTTTCTTTGAATCTCCTGCAGATTTTATACAGGGACAATGCTGATCTTCTTACTTCTCGGTCCAAAATGCCACCCTTCTCCATATTTTGCCACTACTTTTGACCAGAGCCTTATGGGCCTTCGTCAAAAGGAGTACACTAGATAGGGTATACAGTATGGTGCCATTTGGATTGCAGCCCTCCAAGCCTTCTTACCTCTCCCTCTAGTGTTGTTCAGCTCTCAGCCTTAATGTCTCCTCTCCCCATCGCTACCCAATAATACCAAGTGACTAGCACAAGGGACTTTTATTTTGTTTTAATCTAATAATCCCTTCTCTCTCTCGCTCTCTCGCTCTCTTGCTCTCCCCATTCACTTCCCTCTCTGGAAATGATGTTTTCTACGGTTCAATGACGTCTGCAAACATACCATCCATCATGGTATGGTTCTGTGGTATACTATCATACACAATTACACTCAGCCACGTGACAATGTGTTACCCTATATACACTACCAGTCAAAAGTTTTAGAACACCTACTCATTCAAGGGTTTTTCTTTATTTGTACTATTTTCCACATGTAGAATAATAGTGAAGACATCAATCTATGAAATCACACATATGGTAACCAGAAAAGTGAAAAACAAATCAAAATATATTATATTTCAAAAAGACACCCCTTGCTTGTGCACACTTTTGGCATTCTCTCAACCAGCTTCATGAGGTAGTCACCTGGAATGCATTTCAATTAACAGGTGTGCCTTGTTAGAAGTTAATTTGTGGAATTTATTTCCTTCTTAATGCGTTTGAGCCAATAAGTTGTGTTGTGACAGGGTAGGGTTGGTATACAGAAGATATTTGGTAAAAGACCAAGTCCATATTATGGCAAGAACAGCTCAAATAAGCAAAGAGAAACAACAGTCCATCATTACTTTAAGACGTGAAGGTCAGTCAATGCGGAACATTTCAATAATTTTGAAAGTTTCTTCAAGTGCAGTTGCAAAAACCATCCAGCGCTATGATGAAACTGGCTCTCATGAGGACCGCCACAGGAAAGGAAGACCCAGAGTTACCTCTGCTGCAGAGGATAAGTTCATTAGAGTTACCAGCCTCAGAAATTGCATCCCAAATAAATGCTTCACAGAGTTCAAGTAACAGACACATCTCAACATCAGCTGTTCAGAGGAGACTTTGTGAATCAGGCCTTCATGGTCGATATGCTGCAAAGAAACCACAACTAAAGGACACAAATAAGATGAAAAGACTTGCTTTGGCCAAGGAACACAAGCAATGGACATAAGACTGGTAGAAATGTGTAATTTGGTCTGGAGTCGTGTCTTTGTGAGACGCGGTGTGGGTGAACGGATGATCTCCGCATGTGTATTTCCCACCGTAAAGCATGGAGGAGGATGGTGTGGGGGTGATTTGCTGGTGACACTAATTTATTTATAATTCAAATAACACTTAACCAGCATGGCTACCACAGCAATCTGCAGTGATACGCCATCTCATCTGGTTTTGGCTTAGTGGAACTATCATTTGTTTTTCAATAGGACAATGACTCAACACAACTCCAGGCTATGTAAGGGCTATTTTACCAAGAAGGAGAGTGATGGAGTGCTGCATCAGATGACCTGGCCTCCAAAATCCTCTGACCTCAACCAAATTGAGATGGTTTGGGGTGAGTCAACCACAAAGTGAAGGAAAAGCAGCCAAAAAGTGCTCATCATATGTGATAACTCCTTCAAGACTGTTGGAAAAGCATTCCAGGTGAAGCTGGTTGAGATAATTCCAAGAGTGTGAAAAGCTGTCATCAAGGCAAAGGGTGGCTATTTGAAGAATTTCAAATATAAAATATATTTTGATTTGTTTAAAAAAAAAATGGTTCCTACATGATTCCATTTGTGTTCTTTCATTGTTTTGGTGTCTTCACTATTATACAATGTAGAAAATAGTAAAATGAAGAAAAACCCTTAAATGAGTAGGTGTGTCCAAACATCAGACTGGTACTGTATGTGGACACCCCTTCAAATTAGTGGATTTGGCTATTTCAGTCACACATGTTGCTGACAGGGGTATACAGTCGAGCACACAGCCATGCAATCTCCATAGACAAACATTGTCAGTAGAATGGCCTTACTGAAGACCTCAGTGACTTTCAATGTGGCACCGTCATAGGATCCCACCTTTCCAATAAATCACTGCAGAGAACATGGAAACACGTTTTCTGGAGTGTTGAATCACGCTTCACCATCTGGCAGTCCGATGGACAAATCTGGGTTTGGCAGATGCCAGGAGAACGCTACCTGCCCGAATCCATAGTGCCAACTGTAAAGTTTGGTGGAGTAGGAATAGCGGTTTGGGACAGTTTTTCATGGTTTGGGCTAGGCTCCTTAGTTCCAGTGAAGGCATATATTTACACTACAGCATAACATGGCATTTTAGATGATTCTGTGCTTCCAACTTTGTGGGAACAGTTTGGGGAAGGCCCTTTCCTGATTCAGCATGACAATGCCCCCGTGCACAAAGTGAGGTGCATAAAGAAATGGTTTGTTGAGATCTGTGTGAAAGAACTTGACTGGCCTGCACAGAGCCCTGACCTCAACCCCATCGAACCCCTTTGGGATGAGCCACATCAGTGCCCAACCTCATTAATGCTCTTGTGGCTGAATGGAAGCAAGTCCTGCAGCAATGTTCCAACATCTAGTGGAAAGCCTTCCCGGAAGAGTGGAGGCTGTTATAGCGGCAAAGGGGGAACAAACGCCATATTAATGCCCATGATTTTGAAAAAAGATGTTCGACGAGTAGGTTTCCACATTCTTTTGGTCATGTAGTGTACATTTTGAGACAGTAGGAAGGCTTTACGTCTGGAAGAGTGATTTCCGCTGTAGAAGTTAATGGAAGTGTCTAGAGGAGTCTGGCCAGGTACCAGTTGAGAGTTGCCGTGGTACCCAGGACTCCGCTGACAGGTGACAGTGAGACGGTGACTCCATGTAAACTATACCTGACCGCTAGAGGGAACATGAAGGAGCACTCTCACAAACATGCCTCTTACACACATGCGAGCAAGCACGCATGCTCACATGTGCACACACACACAAACACACCCACCACTGTTTAATGTGGTCTCTTTGTTTTACTATAGTTGGATGTGCATGGTTAATATATTTAGATGGCATTGGTTTTGGGAAAGGTGTGCATTCTCATGTTGTAAGTTTGTGGGTGTGTGGCTGTTTGTGTGTGTGTGTGTATGCTGGGCGGCTATGTTGTGTGTTGTTGGGGGGAAATGGAGCAGCTTACTGGGTGTGGGGCAGATCAGCCTCCTGCAGCTGCTTATCAGGCCCAGGTGGGTCACGCCTGATACCTGCCTGAGCCACAGAGAGCAGCTAACCTAGAAATTGATGTTTCACATCACCAACCTGCTACTCTCTGCTCCACTGTCTGCTAGGAGGAACCCTTCTTGGGAGTTTGTTAGTCTGTTTGTGTGTGTGTCAGTCTGCTAATGTGTATGTGTTAATCTTTTGGTCTTGTTTTATTTGTATGTCTTTCACCTGGTGTCTGTTTCTTTGTGAATTTTGATCTGTGTGTGTGTATATGTCGTTGTTTGTGTGTTTGTATGTGTCTGCTAATGTAGATGTGTATAATTGTTGGTTAATTATTGTTAAGCTATGTGTATGAGTATGTGAGGGACAGTGACAGTATTTGCATTTGTCTGTCTCTCCTTGTGTGTGTGTCACAGTAGGCTGCTGAGGGGAGGACAGCTCATAATAATGCCTGGAACTAAGAAAGTGGAATGGCATCAAACACATGAAAACCATGTGTTGGATTTATCTGATACCATTCCACCTATTCCGCTCCAACCATTAACACAAGCCGATCCTCTCCAATTAATATGCCATCAACCTCCTATGGTCTCTGTGTCAACCAGAGTGCGTGCAGGGAAATATATCTTGATGTCTAACCATATGTGTGCTGACTGGAAGCTGTGGCTTACGCGTGTGTAAGTTATATTCGGAAGTCACCGTGTGTAAGATCAGCATTAGTTGTTTTAGACAGGTGTGCTGAATGAAGACAGGTTATTGTGTTCTTGGTTTGAAAGCTGACATTTGTTCTCGTAAAGGACAGCACACTATTGACAGATACTGTATAATTAATTGACAAGATGTGTGTCTGTACCTACATTCCTGTGACTCCTCAGAGAGAAAGAGACATATCCTTCCTTTTTCTCCTATCTATCAATCTCCCTATCTTGTGTTCACGCATTTGCACTCTCTCTCCAATTAAAGTAATACTTACACTCTTAGAAAAAAAGGTGCCTAGTAGAACCATATAGGGTTCTTCAGTATGTCCCCATACTAGGGGAACCCTTTTTGGTGCTAGGTATAACTCTTTGCAGAAGTTTCTACCTATAACCCTCTTATGTAGCTTCCTTCATAGAACCCCCTGTAGAGGGTTCTTCCTAGAACCCTTTATTAACAGTTCCACCAGCCTTATTAGCTTTTAAAATGTAACTCTTTTTGACAATACATTACATATATCTTAAGGCCTTTCTTTTAATATCTAGTTATACCCTAACGTAGGGTTTTTCGGAAACTGCTGGTTTACAGGCCACAATTGGCCTGCAAGTCACATTAAGCTGGCTTGCAAAGGGATGCATAATTCCTATTGGAATCCAGACAGATAATCACCTGCAACCTGCATTTAGAATGACTGCCAATGTAAGGAAGATTGATAAAACAAGACTACCTAAACCATCTAAACTGGAACAACCATCTTAGTAACAGGTGAAATAGCTACTAACAGATTTGACTAGTTCAGAAAAGGTATGTTATTTATCTTCGTGTAGCATAATATCAATCAATATACATGTAAAAACACATATTGAAACAAACAATTCTAAAAATCAACCTTGCTATAGAGGATGCTGGGAAATATGATAATGATGGGTATGGTTTTCAGGATTTGTCAGGGTTATCAACACCAACACATGTTATTTTACACCACATAGTGTTAATGTACCACTTTACAGAGTTAATTTAAATCCTGGATCAACTCTAGTTATAACTGGTCAATTTGCTGTGTACAAATATTCCCATATACTGAAGGTACAGTTTAAAACATTCTCACACCTAAACACTAATGCTGAGACACTATTTAAAATAAATAAAAATAATACAATAATAAAGCTACTCAGATTCAGAAGGGCCTTCCAACTAATCATCAAAGACCCCTTTCTTCAAAAAGTGGTTATTAGGATGACAAAGGTTGGACCCTTTGCTGTACAAAGAACCCTCGTCTTCCAAAAAGGTTTCTTCTGAAGAAAATGGTTCTTGGTAGAACCCTATCCCTCTGCAAAGAACCCTTTTGGAAAAACAATTTCTAAAGGTGTATGCTATCTTTTTCTCTCTTGTCCGTTATTTTTCTAACCTCTCTCTTCCTTATGCTATTCCACTTTCTTTTCTCTTTTTTTTTCTCTTGTCCCCTATCTCTCTTTTCTTCCCGCCTCTCTCTCTCTCTCTTTCTCCCTCTCTCTCTCTCTTTCTCCCTCTCTCTCTCTCTGTATGCTGGGAGTGTTGGTGCACAATGGAAATTGCATGTTTCTTTTTTTCCCACTTTTTCTTGGTGTTTTTCCTTGTTCTAAGAATGATTAAGGTTTTTGTTCTGCGGTAGAATGATGTATTTTGCATTTCTTGTTGGAATTGCCCTGGTTTTTGTGGGGATGGCAACCCACATGGGGACGCCGTCTCTGTCACTCGGCACGGCTTCAGATGTGTTACTGAAGCTACTATCACTGTGTAGGAATTTCTGGTCGCCGTAGGAGAGAAGGTAGGCTGTGAAGATGTTTCTTATGCGACGCGGGTGGATAAAGCGGTGGTTTTCTTTCTTAAAGAAGCGCATATTGTCGATCGGATGGTTGAGTATGGCATACTTCTTAAAAGCATGTCTTTTCAAGTTAAGCCACTTTTTTCTCCCTCAACAAGGGTATGATTTTCCAATGTACTGCCTTTTATTCCCAATGAGCTATTGGAGCAAGCCTTATTGCGGTTTGGGAAGTTTGCAAGTTCAATTAATATTGTCCCGCTGGGTTGCAAGCACTCTGAAACAGGCAAGCACTCTGAAACTCTATGGCATTTCGGCAACAGCTGTTTACGTGTTTGGACTCACCGGAGCAGACTTTGGAGTTATCATTTAAAGTTGAGTATGACAACAGATTGTATATGCCTTATGCTCGTACAGATAGTCAACAGTGTTTTGAGTGTGGGGATATTTGCCATGAGTGGCATGCTTGCCTGAAAAGGGAGAAGGCGGAGGTCGGGATGTAGGTGGTCCTCATAACGCCTGGGCCCACTGATGTAGGGAGAGGTGGCCAATAGTACCTGTTGCTTAGGAACAATTTGTTTTTGTTGATGGTACTGAGTTGCAGCTTGTACCAGAGGGGAACATAGCATCTGATGTGCAGCAGAAAAATAGCCATTTCCCCAGATTGGTGAGGAGATGCCCAGTACGAGTGATACAGGAGGGGGTTCAGGTGGAGGTAGTGGAGGAGATGTCCATTAGGAGTGATGGGGTTCAGGTGGGGCTAGTCTCCCTGGCAGTGGAGGAGATGCCCGGTACAAGTGATGGGGTGCAAGTGGGGAGTGTTGAGAGGGATGTGGTAGAGGGGAGTCAGGGGTCTGTGGCCTCATTTGAGGAGGATCAGGAGAAGGATATGGACATTTCTGATATGTCTGTTTACATGATAGCAGCTGGCGATGACTGAAACCTCTAGATGAGGTAAATGGGTTCCTGGACCAGACTTTTGGGAAATCTGTTAAATTGGCAGATTTTTTTTGATCTTGATAAGTTTGTGAGGTCAGTTGTGGTGTTACCGAAGATGGTGGGGTTAGACCAGTTGAGTGTGAAGAAAGCTTCCGCTTGAGGAAATGTGTTAATTGTGGTAAGGTTAAGATAACATTTAAACAATGATGATTATCATACGTCATAGAGGGCTTTTTTCTCTGTGATTTCTTCTATTGTTCCTTTCTACAAGGAGGTACTAAGGGGAGGTTCTCTCAATATTATTGGTGAAGGAACAGGAATAAGAGGGCTTGGATATTAGAAGTAATGAAACAAAAAGTGCTTAATGTAGTTTTTCTACCGGAGATACATAGTGATGAGACTAATAAGGTTGACTGGGGTATGTGGTGGGAGGGGTAACACATACTCAGTCACGGTACTCATTTCAGTGCTGGGGAGGCAATCTTGTTTTCATCCGGCTTAGGGGTGACTGTGGTATCTACAACAGAGATTGTCAAGTCAGGCTTTATTGGTCAAGGCGGATGTTATGGGTTCTTTTTTTTCTTTTTTTATGTTTATGCTCCTAATTAGGGTACAGCGTGTATTGCTGTATTTGATCAAATAAAGGAAACCTTAACACAGTGTTACCAAAAGAGGTGTAAGGTTTTAGGGGGGGACTGGAACTGTACAGTGTATTTTTCTGTTAATCGTACTGCTGAAGAATCTCACCTGCGGTCAGCTACTTGTCTGTCTGGTCTATTAACTAAGTTTGAGCTTTCTGATGTGTGGAGGGTAAGAAATGCAAAAGTTAGGCAGTACACATGGCTAAAAGTTCATGAAGGTCGTGTTAGTGCAGCAATGTTAAACAGGTTGTATGTATCTGAGCACTACTGTAATAGTGTTGTAAGGTGTGACATTACTCCTGTGGGTTTTTATGATCATCATATTGTTACTGATGATATTCACGTGTCCACCTTATTGGTATTTTAATGTTAAGTTATTTACGTGATGCCATGTTTTGTGAAATGTTTTTGTTGTTTTGGGAAAAATGGAGAGCTATTAAATGGAATTTTGAGTCCTTGAGACAATGGTTGTAGATTTGGAAGGCTCAAATACGTTTGTTTTGTCACAGTATACTGCTCTGTCTGGTATTGACATGAAAGAGACTACCAGAGACATTGAACAGGACATAAAGTCTATTGAATTGAAGAGACATGAACTGACATTGTTTTTAGATGAGAGTGAAGGGTACCTTGATTAGGTCTCACTTTGCTACCTTCAAGGATATGGATGCTCCGAGTGTTTTTTTTAAACCTAGGGCAGTCGACATTGCCATGCAAACAGATGGTCTGCCTTCGTCTCCCTGATGGGAAGGTGACCACGGATGACGGTGAGATGCGCCAACATGCCGTGGATTTCTACTCTGCCCTCTACAAGGCGGATGATTGTGATCCTCTGTGTGCTGAGCAGTTGTTACATGGACTTCCTCAATTGGGCCCTGAGCAGAGAGCTGGTTTGGACTTTGACATTACTCTGCAGGAGCTGTTCACTGCAGTTATGCAGCTCTCATCAGGCCAAGCCCCTGGCATCGACGGTTTACCAGCTGATTTCTATAAGCACTTTTGGGGGTGTATTGCGGGGGTTATTTATGAAGTGGTGTGTGAATCTTTTCATGAGGGTTCTCTTCCTGTATCCTGTCAACATGCTGTGCTTTCATTGTTGCCAAAAAGGGGGATTTGGCTCTTTTAAAAAACTGGCGACCTGTTGTATTGCTGTGTGCAGAATATAAAATGATATCTAAGTGTTTCTCAAACAGGTTGAAAGTATATCTGGGGCTGTTGGTCCACTCGTCTTATTGTGTACCTGACTGCTCTAGTGTTGATAACTTCTTTCTAATAAGAGATGTTTTAGATGTTTGTAAACTGTCTGATGTGAATGTGGGTTTGCTTTCTTTCGATCAGGAGTAGGCTTTTGACCGTGTGGACCACCAGTACTTGTTGCAAAACAATGAAAGTCTTTGCGATTGGGGATGTTTTTTTTGTCTTAGATGAGTTTACTGTATGCTGGGGCGTCATATATGGTGAAGGTAGTGGGTGGTTTGAACTGCCCCAATTTCAGGACAGTTATATTGTCTGGCAATCAAACCAATGCATTATTTTTTAAGAGCGAGGCTTACTGGTTTCTCTGTGCCAAGTCCCACAATAGCACTGTATGCATATGCACTGTATGCGTATGCAGATTACAGTTTTCATTACAGGGGGTGCGGATGTTAAGGTTCTCTCAAACGCTCTAAATGTGTATGATGGGGACTCCTCAGCTAGAGTCAATTGGGAAAAGAGTGAATTGCCGTGGGCAGGTCAGCTTCAGACAGGGTCTGCTCCACGGTTACCAAGGGGATTCAGTGGGTCAGAGATAGGATGAAAACTTTGGAGTTATTTCTAGCTTCCGATGTCTTTCAAAAAAAAATAACTGGGAGGGTGTAGTGGAGAAGGTGTGTGCCAGATTGTCTAGGTGGAAATGGGTGCAACCCCAGCTGTCTTATAAGGGAAGTGTGCTGGTAGCCAATAACCTAGCCTGTGGCACAGACAAATGATTTTACAGCCACAGGGGTCCTGATACAAGAGCTTCAGAGGACCCTTGTCAATTTCTTCTGGTCCGGACAACATTTGATTAAAGCTGCATCCCTGTACCTGCCACTGCACATGGGTGGGCAAGGCCTGGTGGACATTTCTTCTATGATCATGGCTTTCCGGGTTCAAGTAGCCCAGAGACTGTTGTACGTACAGACAGACAGACAGATAGACAGACAAGGGCAGGCAGACCGGCAGACAGACACAGACAGTTTCAGAGGGAGTGAGAAGGTTGAGGGGATGAAAGAATGGGGATGGAGAGAGAAGAAACAGATAGGGGATAAAGAGGAGGAAGAGCATGGATCTCCAACCCTGTTCCTGGAGAGCTACCATCCTGTAGGTTTTTCACTACAACCCCTGTTGTATTTAACTTGATTCTGTTTATTAACCAGTTCATTATTAGAATCAGGTGAGCTAGATTAGCGAAAACCTACAGGATGGTAGCGCTCCAGGAACAGGGTTGGAGAGCCTTGAGGTAGAGAGAAGAGACAGACAGAGAGGAGGGAGTGCGGCTTCCACATCACTAAGGACTTAATTAACATGGCCCACACAAACCCGCACAGTCATGAAGAGGGCACAATAGCGCAGTCATGAAGAGGGCACAATGCTTCAAGAGGGCCACCATTGTTCCTGTTCCCAATAAATCTAACTGAGCTAAACGACTATCGCCCCGTAGAATGAAGTGCTTTGAGAGATTAGTCAAGGATCATATCACTGCCCTAACCCATCTAGACAAGAGGAATACCTATGTAAGAATGCTGTTCGTCTATTACAGCTCAGCATTTAACACCATAGTACCCTCCAAACTCGTTATTAAGCTTGAGACCATGGGTCTCGACCCCGTCCTGTTCAACTGGGTCCTGGACTTTCTGACGGGTCGCCCCCAGGTGGTGAGGGTAGGAAACAACATCTCCACCCCGCTGATCCTCAACACATGGGCCCCACAAGGGTGTGTTCTCAGCCCTCTCCTGTACTCCCTGTTCACCCATGATGACTGTGTGGCCATGCACACCTCCAACTCAATCATCAAGTTTGCAGACGATACTACAGTGGTAGGCTTGATTACCAACAACGATGAGACAGGGAGGAGGTGAGGGCCCTCGAAGTGTGGTGTCAGGAAAATATCCTCACACTCAACAAAACAAAGGAGATGATCGTGGACTTCAGGAAACAGCAGAGGGAGCACCCCCCTATCCACATCGACTGGACAGTAGTGGAGAAGTTGGAAAGTTTTAAGTTCCTCGGCATACACATCACGGACAAACTGCTTACTTAAAAACCCACAATTCCAGTCCCCTCCTACCTGGCTGGAATGGTATTTATTTTATTTAATTACCCCCTGTTTCATGCTCCACAATCCCTTCCTTATGAATTGATATTGTTTAATCAGATAAAATAAAACAGAGTATAAGTTTCATTAGTTCGATTTAAAATGTAGATATTGTTTAGTCATTATTCATAATATTCCTAACAGACCTTCAATGCTACCCTTTCCCATATCTGTGCCTCGACACAATCCTGTCTTGGAGCGCTACGAAAATAAATTTGAACTTATGGCTTTGTTTTTGCTCTGACATACACTTTCAACTGTAGGGCCTTATTTAGACATGTGTGCCTTTCAAAATAATGTCCAATCAATTGAATTTACCGCAGGTGGACTCCAATCCAGTCTCAAGGATGATCAATGGATTCAGGATGCACCTGAGCTCAATTTCAAGTCTCAAATGTTATTTGTCACATACGCCGAATACAACAGGTGTAGTAGACCTTACAGTTAAATGCTTACTTACAAGCTCTTAACCAACAATGCAGTTTTAAGAAAAATAAGTGTTATAAGTGAGAAATAAGAGTAACAAATTATTAAAGAGCCGCTCTAAAATAACAGTAGTGAGGCTGTATACATGGGGTACTGGTACAGAGTCAATCAATGTGTGGGGTCATCGGTTAGTCAAGGTAATTTTTATTTTTTTATTTTACCAGGCAAGTCAGTTAAGAACAAATTCTTATTTTCAATGACGGCCTAGGAACAGTGGGTTAACTGCCTGTTCAGGGGCAGAACGACAGATTTGTACCTTGTCAGCTCGGGGGTATAGATAATTAACAGATAGTAGCAGCAGCAGAAAAGCTATTTGATTAGCTGTTCGGGAGTATTATGGCTTGGGGGTAGAAGCTGTTAAGAAGCTTTTTGGACCTACAGTCATTGCCAAAAGTTTTGTGAAAGACACAAATATAGATTTTCACAAAGGCTGCTGCCTCAGTTTGTATGATAGCAATTTGCATATACTCCAGAATGTTATGAAGAGTGATCAGATGAATTGCAATTAATTGCAAAGTCCCTCTTTGCCATGCAAATGAACTGAATCCCCAAAAAACATTTCACTGCATTTCAGCCCTGCAACAAAAAGACCCGCTGACATCATGTCAGTGATTCTCTCGTTAACACAGGAATGAGTGTTGACGAGGACGAGGACAAAACGGATGGCACTGTGATAGACTGCATCCAGTTTGCTGAGTAGAGTGTTGGAAGCTATTTTGTAAATGACATCGCCGAAGTCGTGGATCAGTAGGATGGTCAGTTTTTCTAGGGTAAGTTTGGCAGCGTGAGTGAAGGAGGATTTGTTGCAAAATAGAAAGCCGATTCTAGATTTGATTTTGGATTGGAGATGTTAAATATGAGTCTGGAAGGAGAGTTTACAGTCTAGCCAGGAACCTAGGTAGTTATAGTTGTCCACATATTCTAGGTCGGAACCGTCCAGGGTGGTGATGCTAGTCGGGCAGGTGAGGGCAGCGGTTTTCTCAGCTGAGGGAGAGAGGAGGGACAGTGAGTCGGGTGAGCAGCCTCATTGCTGTTCCCTCCCCTCAAACTGACCATCAGATGCAGGCCTTCAGTACAGTTTGATTGCCTTGCGGAGGGGATAGCTACACTGTTTCTATTCGGTCATGTTTCCTGTCGCCTTGCCATGATTAAACGCGGTGGTTCATCAATACACAGATTCACATTAGGGAAGGTTTTAATAGTCACAGTGGGTACCACATCACTGATGGATGTGCTAATAAACTCGCTCACCAAGTCAACGTATACATCAATGTTCCAAGTCTACCAAGTCTACCTGGAACATATCCCAGTCCAAGTGAAGCAATCTTGAAGCGCAGAATCCAATTGGTCAGACTAGCGTTGGATAGACCTGACGGGCGTTTCCTGTTTTAGTTTCTGTCTACAGGCTGGGAGCAACAAAATGGGCTTTGTATGCAGGAGGGCTTTGTATGCATCTCGGAAGTTAGAGTAGCAATGGTCCAGAATGCGACCAGCTCGTGTCACGCATTCAAAGTGCTGATAGAATTTAGGAAGCCTTGTTCTCTGGTTAGCTTTGTTAAAATCCCCAGCTACAATAAATGCAGCCTCAGGATATATGGTTTCCAGTTAACATAGAGTCCAGTGAAGTTATTTCAGGGCCGTCAAGGTATCTGCTTAGAGGGGTGGGAGGGGCGTGGGGGTACCTGACTGTGATTATAATCAAAGAGAATTATCTTGGTAGATAATGTGGTCGGCATTTGATTGGAAGGAATTTTATTTTGAGGTGAATAAAAGGACTTGAGTTCCTGTATGTTGTTATGATTACAACATGAGTCGTTAATCATAAGGCATACACCCCCGGCTTTCTTCTTTCCAGAGAGATGTTTGTTTCTGTCGGTGCGATGCGTTAAGAAACGGGGTGGCTGTACTGACTGACAACATATCCGAAGTGAGCCATGTTTCTGTGAAACAGAGAATGTTACAATCACTGATGTCTCTCTGGATAGCAACTTGTGCCCTAATTTCATCCACCTTGTTGTCTAGAGATTGGACATTGGCAAGTAACATGCTCGGAAGCAGTGGATGGTGTGCTCGCCTTCTAAGTCTGACCAGTAGTCCGCTCCGTCTGCCTCTCCTGCGTCGACCTCGTAGTTTTGGGTCGGCCTCTGAGATAAGATCCCATGTCCAGGGTGGAGGTCTAAACAATGGATCCACTTCGGGAAAGTTGTATTCCTGGTCATGATGTTGGTAAATTGATGTCACTTTTATATCCAGTAGTTCTTTCCGGCTGTATATAATAACACTTGAGATTTTCTGGGCTAACAATGTAAGAAATAATACATTAAAAAAAACAAATTACTGCATAGTTGCCCAACGACCTGAAGCGAGGTGACCATCTCTGGCGACATACACCTAGTTTCCTGAATTGGGTCACATATATGAGAACACTGTAAAAAAAATATTAATATTAACACTTACCTCAACTTAGCGAACATTTCCCCAGCCTAATTTTTACCAAATATTCAAATATAGGTTCAGTGAAAACAAAGAACTGACACAATTTGATTTATCTAGAGGAGTCTGTCATGGATATTCTAGAAGAAGAGATAGACTGTAGATTCTTCCAACAACAGCTTTATTATAAGATTTGCAAAAATTACCCAATCAACATCACCAAGAATGGTTCAGAGTTGAAAGCTTAACAAACATAGCCGGGTCTCTGCTTTTATAGAGAAAATACAACCCCTTTCTGTATATGTGTTAGCAGATAGTGTGTGAAAGGTAATTAGTTGCAGTCTTTAAGATAGCATGAGTTTGACAGCCCGATGGCTCAACCATCTAACTGCATTCATAACAACAAACACTATATTGTACTCCTTTCTGCAAGGTTCCATACATGTGACTTTCTGTAGATCGTAAACCCACGGGATTTCACATCCTGTGGTTGCACCCAAACGTCTCTTAGCTGTAAACCCAGTCTTATGACTAAGTCACATCAAGACAAGTTTGTATCAGGTTAGAAAAAACACTATCCATAGCGTGATGGCGCTGCACCAATGACAATGGTGCTGAAATTATAATCTAGGTGACTAAACAGAACTACTGCTTTAAATTAGTATAATGATTGTATATGACTGGGAGTTGAGTTTCTTTTCTCGGGGTTTTTCTAGGCCCAATGGCAGTTTCCTTGTTTCCTCACTCCGCTGCCGCCCACCTACACCACTTTGTTCACAATGCTAGTTTAAATCAAATTGTCTACTGTCAATATAGACTGTCAATATAGCCTACAGCTCACCAAGTTTGGACTGAAAACTATTGAATGCAAAAACAAAGTTTCTGTCGCTAACAAATACAGTCATGGGTGGTAACTACAATTCACTCGAAAGCCAAGGCACAATGGGAAATGTGCAAATAAGGTAGAATAAGTTCTCAAGTTGAATTCTTTGCTCACTCACCTATAAATTCAAAGTTAACTGTACATACAATTCAACTTGAGAATGTATGTTGGTTCAGCTACAGTATATGCCCAAATGTGGAGCAAGCTCACAATCCTTTTGCAGCTGGTTGCCTTACAATTGTATGTTGAATCATTTTGAGAATGTACATTTGTTCAGTTACATGCCCAAATGTTCAGCAGACATTGAGCAGTCACAATCCTATTGCAGCATGCATGTAAACACACACGGACACCTGCCGACCATAGCCTTACTCCGACTTGTCTGCATTACAGTCATCGGCTGGTCAACTGTTGAGCAAATCTTCTGGCAGCATCAGCTCCTCTCCTCAGAGAGTGACCACTAGAGCCAGCCTAACATTCTTCATCCATCTCTATTTGTCATTCTCTCTTTCTCTCGACTCTCTCTCTCCCCTCTCCCTCTCTCTCTCTCTCGACTTTATCTCTCCTATCTCTTTCTCTCCCTCTTTGTCTCTCTCTCTCTGGTCACTGAGGGCAGTCAGTGATAACAGCACCTCAACAAGACAGTTGTGTGTGTGTGTGTGTGTGTGTGTGTGTGTGTGTGTGTGTGTGTGTGTGTGTGTGCGCGCACACATGGGTGTGAGTATGTGTGTGCATGGTTCAGGGTGAGAAAATGTGCAGAAAGAGTAGAACTGTAGAGAAAGAGAGGAGACTGGAGAATAATAGAATAAAACTGGAAGTGGAACTGATGGACATACAGAGAGATGGAGGGAGAGACTGACGGAGAGGAGGGAGAGGGGGAGTGATGGCAACAGATGGACGTGATGCTTCAGCAAGCAGCAATGTTTGAAAAAAGGAGAGAGAAAAAGAAAGGAAAGGGAGAGTGCCGGGGAAGCTAGATATGTCATTGTCCGTCTGTCTACATAGATAATGTCCAGCTCTCCATTCTTTTCCGTGAGTGGACTGGCCTGGTCAAGCATGCCTATGTTGAGCCGAGTGAACTGGACCCAGCCAGTCTGAACCATGCTAGCATGACTATTGCCCCGCAATAAAATTCTCAAGTGTGGTTGTTGTTGTAGTAGTAGTAGTAGTAGTAGTAGTAGTAGTAGTAGTAGTAGTAGTAGTAGTAGTAGTAGTAGTAGTAGCAGCAGCAGCAGTAGTAGTAGTAGTAGCAGTAGTAGTAGTAGTAGTAGTAGCAGTAGTAGTAGCAGCAGGAGCAGGTAGCCCAGCGGTTAACACTAGAACTGCTGGGCCTCGAGGGCGCCCCCTTACAGCTAATGAAAAGTAATTATGCCCCGCTAGAGCTAACCCGGTCAAATGTAAGGGCTCTTATTGTGAAGTGGAAACGTCTAGGAGTGGTAGGCCGGCCACACAATCTCACAGATTGGGATTTCCAAGTCCTGAAGCGCATAGCACGTAAAAATCTTCTGTCCTTGGTTGCAACACTCACTACCGAGTTCCAAACTTCCTTTGGAAGCAACATCAACACAATAACTGTTTGTTTGGGAGCTTCATGAAATGGTTTTCCATGGCAGAGCAGCCTCACACAAGCCTAAGATCACCATGCGCAATGCCAAGCATCAGCCATTGGACTCTGGAACAGTTAAAACATGTTCCCTCGAATTATGGATCACGCTTCATGTGAACTGTAAAGTTTGGTGGAGGAGGAATAATGGTCTAGGGCTGTTTTTAATGGTTGAGGCTAGGCCCCTTAGTTCCAGTGAAGGGACATCTTAACGCTACAGCATACAATGACATTCTAGATGATACTATGCTTCCAATTTTGTGGCAAAAGTTTGGGGAAGGCCCTTTCCTGTTTCAGCATGACAATGCCCCCATGCACAAAGCGAGGTCCATACAGAAATAGTATGTTAAGATCAGTGTGGAAGAACTTGACTGGCCTGCACTTATTGATGTCACTTGTTATGTCCACTTCAATCATTGTAGATGAAGGGGAAGAGACTGTTTCCTGTGTGTATCAAGAATGTTCCACCACCCAAAGGCCATCCAGCCAACTTGACATAATCTCCTGTGGCACCGTTGCCACAGGAGATTGTGCTGTCATGATGTATTTGATGTAAGCATTTATAAGCCAATTGTGCATTTGTTGAATAACTACATTAACCATGCTCATTTACTGGACATTTCAAATTACCATGAAAATTATGTATCACAATAGTTATAATAATTTGTGCAACATGCAGCAATCGACAGTATACAGTGCCTTCAGAAAGTATTCACACCCATTGACTTATTCAAAGGGTTAGCTCCCTTCCATAAAGGTTTTATCCTGAAAAACTCCCCAGTCCTTATCGATTACAAGCATACCCATAACATGATGCAGCACCACTATGCTTGAAAATCTGGAGAGTTGTACTCAGTAATGTGTTGTATTGGTTTTGCTCCAAACATAACACTTTGTATTCAGGACAAGAAGTCAGTTGCTTTGCCACATTTTTTGCAGTATTACTTTTATTCTGTACAAGCTTCCTTTTTTTCACTTTGTCAAATAGGTTAGTTTTGTGAAGTAACCTCAATGTTGTTGATCCATCCTCAGTTTTCTCCTATCAAAGCCATTAAACTCACCGTAAAGTCACCGTTGGCCTCATAGTGAAATCCCTGAGCGGTTTCCTTCCTTTCCGGCAACTGCGTTAGGAAACACGCCTGTATCTTTGAAGTGACTGGGTGTATTGATACACAATCCAGTGGGTAATTAATAACTTCACCATGCTCCTTGGACTTTGTAGTTGAATCCGTTTTTGAAATTAACTACTTTACTGAGGGACCTTACAGATAATTGTATGTGTGGGCTACAGAGATGTAGTCATTCACAAATCATGGTAAACACTATTATTGCAAACAGAGTGAGTCCATGCAACTTATTATGTGACTTGTTAAGCAAATATTTACTCCTGAACTTATTTTTGGCTTGCCATAACAAATTGGTTGAAAACTTGACTCAATTTGTAAAACTGTTGAAAACCTTAATTCCACTTTGACATTATGGGGTATTATTGTGTGTAGGCCAGTGACCAAATAATCTAAATTCAATCCATTTTAAATTCAGGCTGTAAAACAACAAAATGTGGAAAAGATCAAGGGATGTGAATACTCTCTGAAGGCACTGTAGATTAGAAGGTACAGTATCAACTGTGCTTATTGTCCAAGCGGGGGGCAAAGCCCAGCCTGCCAGGCACTTCAATCCGGACCCACGAGACATTAAAAACAAAATATATAATATTAATATATTTATTTTTTTACAATTTTTCTCCCCAATTTCATGGTATCCAATTGGTAGTTACAGTCTTGTCCCATCGCTGCAACTCCCGTACGGACTCACGAGAGGCGAAGGTCGAGAGCCATGCATCCTCCGAAACACGACCCAGCCAAGCCGCACTGCTTCTTGACACAATGCCGGTTAACCCTGAAGCCGGCCGCACCAATGTGTCGGAGGAAACACCTGGCAACCGTGCCGCAGGAGTCGCTAGAGCGCGATGTGATAAGGAAATCTCGGCCTGCAAAAACCGTCTCCTAACCCGGACGACGCTGGGCCAATTGTGCGCCGCCTCATGGGTCTCCCAGCCACGGCCAGCTGTGACACAGCCTCGGATTGAATACGGGTCTCTAGTGATGCCTCAAACACTGAGACTCAGTGTGTTAGACCCCTGTGCCACTTGGGAGGCCCCCGCAAATTTGATTTCAGCAAATAATTGGTCCCCCAAAAAATGCGGTCCTCCGTTGAATTTCAAAATCCTGATGTGGCCCTCGAGCCAAAGTTTGCCCACCCCGTTATTGTACATACGGGCCCGCCATGGACTATCTTCAGAGGCATATCTCATGACCCGCTGCCCTGTTTTCCACAACTCTTAAACTGACACTCAAATTATGCTATCAAATAAAGCTATTTACATGTGTCCAATAAACACTAGGCCTAAAACATAGGCAACAAACGTGAGCTGGTACCGTAGGTTAGTCAGCCTACACTAGAGAGGTGGAAATTAGCCTACACTCCCAGCTTGGATGTGTTCGCATCGGTGCGAGCTGCAAATCCTAGCTGGTCACTTCACTCAAATCTTTCTATTTTTGCCTTTACCATGATTTGGTCAAACAACAGCCCAAAGTGCATTAATATCCTAATTCCTGCTTTAAAGTGTTTGCTCTGCCCCTGTTTCTCCCTGTGCACTCTCAGTAGCCTAGATGGAGAGAAGGAGAGGAAGAGAAAAATGCATTCTGATTGGCGAACATTTCAAATTGCAATTGCGAGGTCAAAAAATATTCAGCATTTAAGTACTGTTTGAACCAAAGTATCTTTGATACAGCCTAGGCTATGGATCACAAGGCAGTGTGCATATTTTATTCAAGAGACGACATCATTGGGTAGTATGCTGCAAAAATGTTTAAAGATATTAAAAACGGTTCGATTTCTCAATTACACGGCTAACTAGCAGAACATTTTATTTAGCAATCTAGCTAATCAGTTTTGAGTTTCCACTTCTTCAGATGGTGATTAGCCCCATGATTTGAACACAAAAATATCTCTATATAACAAAATAAATCAGCATTTCTGGAGCCCTATTTTGACAGTATAGTAACAATAGCCTAATTGCCAACCCAAAATTGATGCCAATCACTGGTTTAGGTGTTTCACATCAAAATATGTTAATCATGCATTCCTGTTTGGAAATGTTAGATGAAACAACTTACAGTGCATTCGGAAAGTATTCAGACCCCTTGACTTTTTCCAAGTTCTATTACGTTACAGCCTAATTCTAAAATGTATTAAATTATTTTTCCCCTCATCAATCTACACACAATACCCCATTACAAAAAACAGAAATACCTTATTTACATAACTATTCAGACCCTTTGCTATAAGACTCGAAATTGAGCTCAGGTGCATCCTGTTTCCATTAATCATCCTTGAGATGCTTCTACAACTGGATTGGAGTCCAGATGTGGTAAATTCAATTGATTGGACATGAAGGTCCCACATTTGACAGTGCACGTCAGAGCAAAAACCAAGCCATGAGGTCGAAGGAATTGATCGTAGAGCTCTGTGAAAGAATTGTGTCGAGGCACAGATCTGGGGAAGGGTGCCATAAACGTCCTGCAGCATTGAAGGTCGCCAAGAACACAGTGACCTCCTTCATTATTAAATGGAAGAGGTTTGGAACCACCAATACTCTTCCTAGAGCTGGCTGCCAAGCCAAACTGAGCAATCAAGGGAAAGGGGCCATGGTCAGGGAGGTGACCAATAACCCCATGGTCACTCTGACAGACCTCCACAATTCCTCTGTAGAGATGGGAAAACCTTCCAGAAAGACAACCATCTCTGCGGCACTCAATCTAGCCTTTATGGTGGAGTGGCCAGACGGAAGCCACTCCTCAGTTAAAGGCACCTAAAGGACTCTCAGACCATGAGAAACAATATTATCTGGTATGATGAAACCAAGATTTAATTATTTGGCTGCCAAGTGTCATGCCTAGAGGAAACCTGGCACTATCCCTACCCCTACAGTGAAGCATGGTGGTGGCAGCATTATGCTGTGTGGATGTTTTTCAGCGGAAGGGACTGGAAGACTAGTCAGGATCGAAGGAAAGATAAATGGAGCAAAGTACAGAGAGATCCTTGATGAACACCTGCTCCAGAGCACTCAGGACCTCAGACTGGGGCAAAGGTTCACCTTCTAACAGGACAACGGCCCTAAGCACACAGCCAAGACACCGAAGGAGTGGTTTTGGAAACAAGTCTCCACATTTCCTTGAGTGGCCCAGCCAGAGCCCGGACTTGAAGCCGATCGAACATCTCTGGAGAGACCTGAAAAAAGCTGTGCAGCAATGTTCCCCATCCAACCTGACAGAGCTTGAGAGGATCTGACTAGAACAATGGGAGAAACTCCCCAAATAATGGTCCTTCAAAAAAGTACTGAGTAAAGGGTTTGAATACTTATGTAAATGTGATTTACATCAGTTTTTAATTTATTTCATACATTTGCAAACATTTCTAAAAACCTGTTAATGCTTTGTCATTATGGGGTATTGTCTGTAGATTGATGAGGAAAATAATGTTTAATCAATTTAAGAATAAGGCTTTAACATAACAAAATGTTTAAAAAGTCAAGGGGTTTGAAAACATGCTTCATAACATTATTGCAAAAATGTTCTATTACGACCAAAATCATGGGCTAGTGCACAAACTGAAAATGTGAGTGGCGCAAGTGCCCCCAGGGGAAACGTTTGTCTGGAGCTCTCCTATACTATCTTTGGATTTACAGTATCAGTCAAAAGTTTAGACACACTTTTACTATTTTCTACATTGTAGAATAATAGTGAAGAAATCAAAACCATTAAATAACACATATGGAATCATGTAGTAACCAAAAAAGTGTATATCAAATCAAAATATATTTTATATTTGAGATTCTTAAAAGTAGCCACCATTTGCCTTGATGACAGCTTTGCATATTCTTGGGATTCACCTGGAATGCATTTCAATTAACAGGTGTGCCTTGTTAGAAGTTCATTTGTGTAATTTCTTTCCTTCTTAATGCGTTTGTGCCAATAAGTTGTGTTGTGACAAGGTAGGGTTGGTATACAGAAGATAGCCCTATTTGGTAAAAGACCCAGTCCATATTATGGCAAGAACAGCTCAAATAAAAAAATAGAAATGACAGTCCATCATTACTTTAAGACATGAAGGTCAGTCAATACAGAAAGATTCAAGAACTTTTGTGTAATCACAAAAACCATTAATCGCAATGATGAAACACCCTCTAATGAGGACCGTCACAGGACCGTCACTGCTGCAGAGGATAAGTTCATTAGAGTTAACTACACTTCAGATTGCAGCCCAAATAAATGCTTGACAGAGTTCAAGTAACTGACACATCTAAACATCAACTGTTCAGAGGAGACTGCGTAAATCAAGCAATGGACATTAGACCGGTCTGATGAGTCCAAATTTGAGATTTTTGGTTCCAACCGCTGTGTCTTTGTGAGACGCAGAGTAGGTGAACTAATGATCTCTGCGTGTGTGGTTCTCACCGTGAAGCATGGAGATGGTGTGGGAGTGCTTTGCTGGTGACACTGTCAGTGATTTATTTAGAATGTATGGCACACTTAACCAGCATGGCTACCACAGCATTCTGCAGCAATACAGCATCCCATCTGGTTTGCGTTTAGTGGGGACTATCATTTGTCTTTCAACAGGACAATGACCCAAAACACACCTCCAGGCTGTGTAAGGGCTTTAACATGATAACTATGTTAAAGCTACCTTACACTCTTAGAAAAAAGGTGCTATTTGAAACCTAAAATGATTATTCGGCTGCCCCCATAGTAGAGGAGCAAGATGGCGCAGACATAGAAGGTCACCTCACTTCTAGTCCTCAGGAAACTATGCAGTATTTCGTTTTTTTTTGTTATTTCTTAAATTGCTAGCCCAGAAAATCGTAAGTGTTATTACATACATGGGAAGAGATATCAGTGACGTCAACTTTTTTTAATTTAACCTTTATTTAACTAGGCTAAATTTTACAATGACGGCTCTACATGAAATCCAAAGAGGTTCTACCTGGAACCAAAAAGGGTTCTGCTATGGGGACAGCCGAAGAGCCCTTTTGGAACCCTATTTCCTAATAGTGTAGAGGAGAGAGGGAAAAGGGCAAGGAAAGTGTGTGTATGTGTGTGTGTGTGTGGAGGTGGCATGTTCCATTACCCTGCTGTGATTTAGTCTGACTCAGGTAATGGCTGGCCCTTACGAGGTCAACACAGGGCCAGCAGAGAGAGAAAAAAAGGGGTTGGACAGAGAGAGAGGTGAGTATGAGATTGAGAGAAGAAAAGAGAGAAAACATTTTAAAGAAAGTGATGGTATGAGGTGGAATGACAGAGAGAGAAGGGGAGTGAGAAAACGGAGACAGAAAGAAAGAAAGAAAGAAAGAAGTGGGTATGGGGGTGGGGTCAGCCCTGCTCCAACCCAGCCCTGACGGACACGTTGTCGTGTGGACGGGTGGACGGGGTCTGAATGTGTAGCCAGTCGGTTTTGTTTCTGTGACAGCTTAGATCAGCTGCCACTCCAGAGTTCTGAATAGCGTGGAGCCACCTGTCCACTCCTATCTAGGGCTGTTGTGGTGACCATATTACCGTCACTCCAGCAGTCATGAGTCATGACCGCAGTCAAATTCCATGTGACCATTGAGTCACATTAATCTCCTACTATGCTGTACATGAATGGTGCTGATGTGTTTGTGGAACCCAACTCGTTAACGACCGTCAGGTCGCTAATGGCCTGGTACTCAGTGCTCTATTGTCCCTCTAATCACTCTGACAGCAATGCAAATGCAATAAAAATCACATCAAACACTTACAGTTGCTTGCGAAAGTATTCACCCCCTTGGCATTTTTCCTATTTTGTTGCCTTACAACCTGGAATTAAAATGGATTTTTTGGGGGGTTTGTATCGTTTGATTTACACAACATGCATGCCACTTTGAAGATGCAAAATGTTGTTCATTGTGAAACAAACAAGAAGCAAGAAGACAAAAAAACAGAACTTGAGTGTGCATGACTATTTCCCCCCCCAAAGTCAATACTTTGTAGAGACACCTTTTGCAGCAATTACAGCTGCAAGTCTCTTGGGGTATGTCTCTATAATATTGGCACATCTAGCCACTGGGATTTCTGCCCATTCTTCAAGGCAAAACTGCAATCTTTAAGTCATACCACAGATTCTCAATTGCATTCAGGTCTGGGCTTTGACTTGGCCATTCCAAGACATGTAAATGTTTCCCCTTAAACTACTCGAGTGTTAGTTTAGCAGTATGCTTAGGGTCATTGTCCTGCTGGAAGAAAGACTGAAACAGGTTTCCCTCAAGAATGTCCCTGTATTTAGCATCATCCATCATTTCTTAAATTCTGACCAGTTTCCCTGTCCCTGCTGATGAAAAACATCCTCACAGCATGATGCTGCCACCACCATGCTTCACTGTGGGGATGATGTTCTTGGGATGATGATGAGAGGTGTTGGGTTTGTGCCAGACATAGCATTTTTCTTGATGGCCAAAAAGCTACATTTTAGTCTCATCTGACAAGAGTACCTTCTTCCATATGTTTGGGGAGTCTCCCATGTGCCTTTTGGTGAATTAAAACAATGATTGTGCAGAAAAACCAACCCCATTTTATGCATAGCAGAAACACACTTTTGTAGGCTACATAATTGGTCTAGCCTATACTCCAAAATTAAAGAACCTCTAGTAATCACCTTTGAGTGTGGACTGTATTATTAACGGAAAAGGGTAGGAGGGATACCACTTCAGTGGCACAGCTGAATGCATTCAACCGAAATGTGTCTTCCTCATTGAATCCAACCCCTCTGAATCAGAGATGTATGGTGGGCTGCCTTATTCAACTTTCTTGTCATCGGCATCCAGGAAGCAGTTGTTGTGGGTTAACTGCCATGTTCAAGGACAGAATGGCAGATTTTTTCTCCTTACCGGCTTAGGAATTCAAACCAGCAACATTTCAGTTACTGGCCCAATGCTCTTAACCTCTAGGCTACCTGCATACTGGATGCACTGGTTACCTTATGCTATGCTCCAAACGTTCTATCCATGAGCCTGGGATAGAACGTAGGCCTATTTGTATTTGATTTTGATAATTAATAGGCAGTTCTATTTCTTGATGCAGAAACAGCTTTAGATAGACCAGAATGGTCATATCTTTGGTCAGTTTTGTAAACATATGGGACTCCAATTGCATTAATATGATTTAAATACTATGCCACTCCCTCAACCATAGTAAGGAAATACCTGCTCTGTTCCATTCAGAATAACTAGAACTAGCAGGCAAGATGATCCCATTTCACCTCTACTATGCAGCCACTGGCCTAAGCAATTCGACAATCGAAAGAAATTACACCAATATCTCTCAATTCTACAGATCATGTCATCTCATTATGTGTTGACGATATCTTACTTTATCGAGACAATGTATCTCAATCGCTCGCAGATGCTTTGAAGATCATAGACGAATTCAGCTCCATTTCATGTTATACTATACATCTAACCAAATATGCCCTACTGGCTAGAAGGCCAGCATCCCGGAGTCACCTCTTCACTGTTGACGTTGAGACCGGTGTTTTGCGGGTACTATTTAATGTAGCTGCCAGTTTAGGACTTGTGAGTCATTTGTTTTTCAAACTAGACACTTTAATGTATTTGTCCTTTTGCTCAGTTGTGCACCGGGGCCTCCTCTTTCTATTCTGGCTAGAGCCAGTTTGCACTGTTCTGTGTACACCGCGTTGTACGAGATCTTCAGTTTCTTGACAATTTCTCGCATGGAATAGCCTTAATTTCTCAGAACAAAATAGACTGATGAGTTTCAGAAGAAAGGTCTTTGTTTCCGTCCATTTTGAGCCTGTAGTCAAACACACAAATGCTGATGCTCCAGATGCTTAACTAGTCTAAAGAAGGACATTTTTTTGCTTCTTTAATCAGGACAACATTTTTCAGCTGTGCTAACATAATTCCAAAAGGGTTTTCTAATTATCAATTAGCCTTTAAAAATGATAAACATGGATTAGCTAACACAAGTTGCCATTGGAACACAGGAGTGATGGTTGCTGATAATGGGCCTCTGTATACCTATGTAGATATTCCATTAAAAAAATCTGCCGTTTCCAGCTACAATAGTCATTTACAACATTAACAATGTCTACACTGTATTTCTGATCAATTTGATGTTATTTTAATGGACAAAAAAATGTGCTTTTCTTTCAAAAACAAGGACATTTCTAAGTGACCCCAAACTTTTGAACCAGGTTTTCCTCCAAGATTTTGCCTCTGCTTAACGCTATTCCATTAATTTTTATCTTAAAAATTCCCTAGTTTGTGGGTGAATGATGAGTGGTATTTTGTGATGTGTTGTGTTGGATTTTCCCCAAGCATAACGCTTTTTTATTCAGGACCCTTTTTTTTTTATTTTCACCTAAAATGACACAAAAATCTAACTGCCTGTAGCTCAGGACCTGAAGCAAGGATATGCTTGATACCATTTGAAAGGAAATGCTTTGAAGTTTGTGAAAATGTGAAATTAATGTAGGAGAATATAACACATTATATCTGGTAAAAGATAATACAAAGAAAAAACTTCATATTTTTTTCATCATCTTTGAAATACAAGAGAAAGGTCAATATATGCCTTAGGAATCTAGGAGCAATTTATTTCGATTTTGGCCACTAGATGGCAGCAGTGTATGTGCAATGTTGACTTCCTAAATGTGCCTAATTGGTTTACTAATACATGTTCAAGTTCATAGCTGTGCACTCTCCTCAAACAATAGCATGGTATTCTTTCACTGTAATAGTTACTGTAAATTGGACAGACTTTAAAAAAAAAAGTGTAATCTTTCTGCCCATATAAGACATGTCTATGTCCTGGGAAATGTTATTGTTACTTACAACCTCATGCTAATCACATTAGCCTACGTTAGCTCAACCGTCCTGTGGGGGGACACCAATCCTGAACTGATTTAGGCTTGCCATAACAAAGGGGTTTAATGGTTCACTGGTTAATTTAAATTAACATTTTTTATTAATTTGTAAAGATGTCTATAGTTGGATTTCTTATAAGCTTCCGGGTTAGAGTCCTGCTCCTTGAAAGCGGCAGCTCTACAATTTAGCTCAGTTGCCTGTAATGTTGCCATGTTGCCTGTAATCCATGGATCCTGGTTGGGGCATGTTTGTAAGGTCACTGTGGGGACGACGTCATCGATGCACTTATTGATGAAGCCAGTGACTGACGTGGTGTAGTCCTCAATGCCATCGGAAGAATCCCGGAACTTATTCCAGTCTGTGCAAGCAAAACAGGCCTGTAACTGCTTCATCTGACCACTTTCTTATTGACCGAGTCACTGGTGCTTCCTGCTTTAATTTTAGCTTGTAAGCAGGATTCATGAGAATAAAAGTATGGTCATATTTGCCAAATGGAGGGCGAGAGAGAGTTTTGCACGCGTCTCTGTGTGTGGAGTAAAGGTGGTCTAGAGTTTTTTTTCCCTCTGGGTGCACATTTAATATGCTGGTAGAAATTAGGTAAAACGGTTTTGAGTTTTCCTGCATTAAAGTCCCCGGCCACTAGGAGCTCTGCTACTGGATGAGCGTTTCCTGCTTGCTTATGGCTGCATACAGCTCATTGGGTGCGGTCTTAGTGCCGGCATTGGTTTGTGGTGGTATATAGACAGCTGCGAAAAATACAGATGAAACCTCTCTTGGCAAATAGTGTGGTCTATAGCTTATCATGAGATACTCTACCTCAGGCGAGCAAAACCTTGAGACTTCCTGAGATTATGTGCACCAGCTGTTGTTTACAAATATACATAGACCCTCACCACTTGTCTTACCAGAGGCCACTGTTCTATCCTGCCGAAAAAGTTTCAAACCCGCCAGCTGTATGTTATTCATGTCGTCGTTCAGCCATGACTCGGTGAAACATAAGATATAAAAATTTTTTGTCCCATTGGTAGGATATATGTGATCATAGTTTGTCTATTTGATTATCGATTGATTGTACATTGGCTAATAGGACCGATGGTAAAGGTAGATTACCTTCACAGCGACAGATCCTTACAAGTCACCCGGACCTTCGTCCTCAATACCTCTGTCTCTTTTTCCTGCGTCCGCCTCGTTGAAGAAAAGTATTCCTCCAGTATGGGGTGATTCATCGCTGTCCTGATATCTAGAAGCTCTTTTCGGTCATAAGACATGGTGGCGGAAACATCATGTACAAAATAAGTTACAAATAACGCAAAGAAACATACACAATAGCACAATTGGTTATGGGATCGTAAATCAGCAGCCATCTCCTTCTGTGTCATTCTCTAAATCTAGCATATAGGACCTGTTTCAAATGATCACTTTTAGGCTCAACATAACATATTCATATGCGCACTCGCTCGGAAATGGGAAAAATATCATTTTATTTTATTCAGCCATGTTCAATTATATTATTCTTACAATAAAATCATATAATATCAAAAAATGTAATGGGATTTCTAAGCATATCTTGTCTGCTAAATGAACTAGCCTACAGCCTAAGCTGGCATTGGCATCGGACATAGCCAGATAACATAGCCAACAGGCTGACTCAGAACATGCTATTCTGTTCTTCTCAACAACAAAAAAATATTCATATCATAATGTTTCTTTAAACCTGCCTAAAATAAATAATAGATTTATGATAATTTTTTAAATGTAGATGTTCCATAGGTGCAAATCAGTGGCTTGTATGTGTGGAGGCCTGGAAATGCCAAACATGTTTATGTTCATTAAAGATCAATTACTATGACACCGGCAGTCATTTGTATGACAGTTACTTGCCACAGCCCTACTCCTACCACTGCTCTTTTAGATCCCCCTCCAACACACACACTGACACACACACATTGACACCCGACAAACACTGTCACAGACACACACACACACTCTACCATCTACCCCTGTCTGTCTGTCCATGGTGAGACAGTGAAACGTGATGAAAAGGAAACGAAAAGCGAGAAAGCAGAGCTTAATTTATTGGTTGGAGGAAGCTGTCTTATCCAAGGAGTGGTCTTGATGGGACTGTGTGTCTTAGTTGGATGCTCCGGCAAGTACACAAGGCCTAAGAATATCTATCTTTGTCCTCTCTGGCTGTGTCTGAAAACTTTACAATCCGTCAAATTTGGAAAGTTTTACGTTTTATTGTCACGCGTAGATGTACAGAGAAATGTCTTTCTTGCAAGCTATTTCCCAACAATGCAGTAATCAATATCAGTAGTAAAAAAATATTAAAGTAAATAGTAAAGTAGAACAAAAACACACGAGAAATAGAAAATTACAAATAAGTAAGTAAGCTGTAAGCCGCCGTCCTTGTTTCCTCCTATTTCTAACCTCCATTTAAAAGCACATTTTAGGAGAGAATCCAAGGTCCCTCCCCCTGACCAGGGTTAGGGTCAATTCCATTTAAATTCAGTCAATTCAGGAATGCTTCTCTATGATATATTTTTTTCAGTCTGCTTCCTGAATTGATCGAATTTAAATGGGATTGACCTCAACACTGCCCCGGACATCCAATTAGCTCTGAGGAGGTGAAGAATTTAGGAAACAAGGACAGTGTAAGCTAGGGTTGGACAGCTTGTAACGTTTTAACACAAAGCCAGTGTATGTTCACAGGGGGCGGTAAGAAGAGATGTGATTGGTTAGTCACATCGTCACTGAGCGGTTGTCATCCCATTCGGGCAGATTAGAAACCAAACCATTCTACTGTCATTCAATCCCCTGTGTCCTCTGCTCACCCCTGAACACATAGAAGAGGAAGTACTAGATTGACTAGATTATTTCTATGCATGTGATAGAAAATAGATGTGCTAAGGCACTTATCATTTACAGCAGACAACCTTAAGGCAGTGTTTATATAAACCCATCAAAAAAAGAACGTCCCTTTTTCAGGACCCTGTCTTTCAGAGATAATTCATAAAAATCCAAATAACTTCACAGATCTTCATGTAAAGGGTTTAAACACTGTTTCCAATGCTTGTTCAATGAACCGTACAAAATTAATGAACATGCACCTGTGGAACGGTCGTTAAGACACTAACAGCTGACAGACGGTAGGCAATTAAGGTCACAGTTATGAAAACTTAGGACACTATAAAGAGGCCTTTCCACTAACTCTGAAAAACACCAAAAGAAAGATGCCCAGTGTCCCTGCTCATCTGCGTCAACATGCCTTAGGCATGCTGCAAGGAGGCATGAGGACTGCAGATGTGGCCAGGGCAATAAATTGCAATGTCCGTACTGTGAGACACCTAAGACAGCGCTACAGGGAGACAGGACGGACAGCGGATTGTCCTCGCAATGGCAGACCACGTGTAACAACACCTGCAGAGGATTGGTACATCCGAACATCACACCTGCGGAACAGGTACAGGACGGCAACAACAACTGCCTGAGTTACACCAGGAATGCACAATCCCTCCATCAGTGCTCAGACTGTCTGCAATAGGCTGAGAAAGGCTGGACTGAGGGCTTGTAGGCCTGTTGTAAGGCAGGTCCTCACCAGACATCACCGGCAACATCGCCTAATGGAGCAAACCCACCGTCGCTGGACCAGGCAGGACTGGCAAAAGGTGCTCTTCACTGACGAGTCATGTTTTTGTTTCACCAGGGGTGATAGTCGGATTTGCGTTTATCGTCGAAGGATTGAGCGTTACACCGAGGCCTGTACTCTGGAGCGGGATCGATTTGGAGGTGGAGGGACTGTCATGGTCTGGGGCGGTGTGTCACAGCATCATCGGACTGAGCTTGTTGTCATTGCAGGCAATCTCAGCGCTGTGCATTACAGGGAAGGCATCCTTCTCCCTCTCCCTTCACCCTTCCTGCAGGCTCATCCTGACATGACCCTGTAGCATGACAATGCCACCAGCCATACTGCTCGTTCTGTGCGTGATTTCCTGCAAGACAAGAATGTCAGTGTTCTGCCATGGCCAGCGAAGAGCCCGGAAATCCCATTGAGCACGTCTGGGACCTGTTGGATCGGAGGATGAGGGCTAGGGCCATTCCCCCCAGAAATGTCCAGGAACTTGCAGGTGCCTTGGTGGAAGAGTGGGGTAACATCTCAGAGCAAGAATTGGCAAATCTGGTGCAGTCCATGAGGAGGAGATGCACTGCATCACTTAGTGTCTGGTGTGGCCATCAGCCGCATTGACTGTTAGTTTTGATTTTGACCTCCCCTTTATTCAGGGACACATTATTCAATTTCTGTTAGTCACATGTCTGTGGATCTTGTTCAGTTTATGTCTCAGTAGTTGAATCTTATGTTCATATAAATATTTACACATGTTTTGATTGCTGAAAATCAACGCAGTTGACAGTGAGAGGATGTTTATTTTTTTGCTGAGTTCGTGTCCACACTTGTGTGTGTCTCTCTTTGTCGATGTGCACCTACGGGTGTGTGTGTGCATGCAAACCTTTTTTCGGCACCATATGAATGCCCATGAAAAGTGTGTGTTCGTATGTCAGTGAATGTGTGTTTTGTCCTTGTGTGTGTCTGTCTTTGTCTACGTGCACCTACGAGTGTGTGTATTAGAGGTCGGCCGATTATGATTTTTCAACACCGATACCAATACCGATTATTGGAGGACCAACAAAAAGCCGATACCGATTAATTGGCCACTTTATATATATATATATATTTATTTATAATAATGACAATTACAACAATACTGAATGAATAATGAACACTTTTATTTTAACTTAATCCATCAATAAAATATATTTAGTCTCAAATAAATAGTGAAACATGTTCAATTTGGTTTAAATAATAAATAAAACAAAGTGTTGGAGAAGAAAGTAAAAGTGCAATATGTGCCATGTAAAAAAGCTAACGTTTCAGTTCCTTGCTCAGAACATGAGAACATATGAAAGCTGGTGGTTCCTTTTAACATGAGTCTTCAATATTCCCAGGTAAGAAGTTTTAAGTTGTAGTTATAATAGGACTATTTCTCTCTATACCATTTGTATTTCATATACCTTTGACTATTGGATGTTCTAATAGGTACTTTAGTATTGCCAGCCTAATCTCGGGAGTTGATAGGCTTGAAGTCATAAACAGCTCAATGCTTGAAGCATTGCAAAGAGCTGATGGCAAACGCAGGAAAGTGCAGTTTGAATGAATGCTTATGAACCTGCTGCTGCCTACACCGCATCGATTATATGCAACACAGTACAAGCTAGATAAGCTAGTAATATCATCAACCATGTGTAGTTAATTAGTGATTATGTTAAGATTGATTGCTTTTTATAATATATGTTTAATTCTAGCTAGCACCTTACCTTGCTGCACTCGCATAACAGGTCAGCCTGCCACGCAGTCTACTCGTGGAGTGCAATGTAATTGCCATGATCAGTGTCCAAAAATGCAGATTACCGATTGTTCTGAAAACTTGAAATCGACCTCTAGTGTGTATGGGTGAAAATTTGTGTCAATGTGTTTTTTTCACCATACAAATTATAATGAAAAGTGTATGTGTTCGTATGTGAGTGAGTGTTTGTTGTGCTAGCGTGAGGTGACAGGCCTGTTACTTATGTGCTGTGTGTTTATGGTCTAGGGTGTGGCTAGGAGTGTGTATTTCTCCTATGTGTAAATGGAGTGAGTGTCCATACGTAAGTGAGTATGCTGTGTTTGTGTGGGGGTATAACTTGTGTGCTGTCTGTACGGTCTACTTTGTGTGACTTTGGGTGTGTATTTCTCCAGGAGACTGAGACGGGTGAGAGAAAGGCAGAGGATGCATTTCTCTTGTCTGTGACAGATTTAGCCATAAATCTGCTAGATTAATCCACACTCTCCCAAGGACTATCATGGTGTGTGTTGTTGAAACACAGGAGTCAATTAGAGCTTGATGCACAGCGCTATCCGTCTTCGGCTCACTTACCAGCACTGTTATTAATGTCCTGTATACACATACGTGCAAGCACACACAGGATGTCACAGGAAGGCCAAAAAGATCATCAAGGACAACAACCACCCGAGCCTCTGCCTGTTCACCGCTAACATCCAAAAGGCAAGGTCAGTACAGGTGCATCAAAGCTGGGACCGAGAGACTGAAAAACAGCTTCTATTTCAAGGCCATCAGACTGTTAAATAGCCATCACTAGCACATAGAGGCTGCTGCATATATAAATAGACTTGAAATCACTGGCCACTTTAATAAATGGAACGCTAGTCACTTTAATAATGTCTACATATCTTGTATTACCTTATCCTATTCTATTCTACTGTATCTTATTCTATGCCGCTCTGACATTGCTCGTCCACATATTTTTAGATTCTTAATTCCATTCCCTTATTAGATTTATGTGTATTGGGTCAGAGCTAGAAGCACAAGTATTTCGCTACACCAGCAATAACATCTGCTAAACACGTGTATGTGACCAATACAATTTGATTTGATTGATTTGATTTGAGGCTGAATGGTAGGTATAGGCAGGCACACAAGCAGATACTCGCATACATGCAGGCTGGCAGGCAGGCAGGCAGGCGCACACACACACACACACACACACACACACACACACACACACACACACAGGAGGAGAGATGGGGGGATGGAATGGAGAGAGGAGGAGAGGTGAGGAAAATACAAAGGGAGGAGGTAGGGAGAAGGAAGAGACTGTTTGATGAAAAAACAACAGAAGAGCATGGAGAAAGAAAGAAAGAAGGCAAGAAGGAAAGAAACTGAAATGGAGAGAAAGAGGGGCATGCATAATGTAAGATAATTACCCACAGTGGTAACCCTATCACTTTGCAGGAAATAAATTGAGCAAACAAAGGGAAGTTAC
This sequence comes from Oncorhynchus mykiss, assembly GCF_057628025.1. Taxonomy (NCBI): domain Eukaryota; kingdom Metazoa; phylum Chordata; class Actinopteri; order Salmoniformes; family Salmonidae; genus Oncorhynchus; species Oncorhynchus mykiss. Next base: position 60,574,350 of record NC_143022.1, on the reverse strand, counting down.
ATTGATTTTGTGTGTGTTTGTGTGTGCGTGAGTGTGACTGTAAGCTTGCTTGTGTGTGTATGTGTCCGTTTGTGTTTACAGTGTATACATAAATGGCACCCAACACAATAATTTGTGCCATAGGTCCTTTTGTAGAATGGCTGCTTTAACTCCCTCTCTTCTAATTGACCTCCCTGGGGACAGATTTTTCCTGTCTGTTTCAATGGGCCTTTAAACCTCCCACAGGAAATAAATATTCTGCTATCTCCATTGATGCCACACCATTAGAAATGCCTCCTGAACACACACAAACAAAAACAAGACACTCTTTGTATGTAAATTGACAACAAGGCGGCTGTATCCGCCCACCACAATTGATTGTTTGCCATTCCAGGTAATGATCTAGCCAGGTCCATTTCCGTCTGATTGGTTCACCTGAGGTGATGTGTGGTTGTAGGTAGGTATGGTATAAACATATACACAACCCCAGGGTGAAATAGTGATAGAGAATAACTATTTTCAACAAAATTTTATAGAATTTCTGAAGGAGGACAAACAGTGTTATTTATTGCGCTGGGGATGAGGTTGGGGTTTGGAGGAGATAGCCAATGTTGAGTCTTCAGGGGTCCGTTAAAGACTAAACCTGAAAATGTTAATTCAGTCTCCCTCCTGAATCTTACTCATACATTACTTTAAAAAGGCAATTCAGATGACTGGGTCCAAATGAATCAGCTGGGGCTGTGGGGCTGTATACTGCTATTAGGATTCAGGGATGACCCAAAATTTGTTTGACTGACCCATAGCCTTTGACCTATTGAATAAAGATGTAGTACCAAGTACTATGAAAAAACTATTGTTTCTTTTAAAATCATATTCACTCATAAAAATAAAAATACATGTATTTTAGTTACGTTTCACATTGCCACATAAATGAAATACTTCCAACATTATACAGTGAGGGGAAAAAGTATTTGATCCCCTGCTGATTTTGTACGTTTGCCCACTGACAAAGAAATTATCAGTCTATAATTTTAATGGTAGGTTTATTTTAACAGTGAGAGACAGAATAACAACAACAAAATCCAGAAAAACGCATGTCAAAAATGTTATAAATTGATTTGCATTTTAATGAGGGAAAAAAGTATTTGACCCCTTTCAATCAGAAAGATTTCTGGCTCTCAGGTGTCTTTTATACCGGTAACGAGCTGAGATTAGGAGCACACTCTTAAAGGGAGTGCTCCTAATCTCAGTTTGTTACCTGTATAAAAGACACCTGTCCACAGAAGCAATCAATCAATCAGATTCCAAACTCTCCACCATGGCCAAGACCAAAGAGCTCTCCAAGGATGTCAGGGACAAGATTGTAGACCTACACAAGGCTGGAATGGGCTACAAGACCATCGCCAAGCAGCTTGGTGAGAAGGTGACAACAGTTGGTGCAATTATTCGCAAATGGAAGAAACACAAAAGAACTGTCAATCTCCCTCGGCCTGGGGCTCCATGCAAGATCTCACCTCGTGGAGTTGCAATGATCATGAGAACGGTGAGGAATCAGCCCAGAATGACACAGGAGGATCTTGTCAATGATCTCAAGGCAGCTGGGACAATAGTCACCAAGAAAACAATTGTGTAACACACTACGCCGTGAAGGAGTGAAATCCTGCAGCGCCCGCAAGGTCCCCCTGCTCAAGAAAGCACATATACATGCCTGTCTGTAGTTTGCCAATGAACATCTGAATGATTCAGAGGACAACTCGGTGAAAGTGTTGTGGTCAAATGAGACCAAAATGGCATCAACTCAACTTGCCGTGTTTGGAAGAGGAGGAGGTTGAGAACTTGGTTGAGAACCTCCTTCCCTCAGCCAGGGCATTGAAAATGGCTCGTGGATGGGTATTCCAGCATGACAATGACCCAAAACACATGGCCGTGGCAACAAAGGAGTGGCTCAAGAAGAAGCACATTAAGGTCCTGGAGTGGCCTAGCCAGTCTCCAGACCTTAATCACATAGAAAATCTGTGGAGAGAGCTGAAGGTTCGAGTTGCCAATGTCAGCCTCAACCTTAATGACTTGGAGAAGATCTGCAAAGAGGAGTGGGACAAAATCCTTCCTGAGATGTGTGCAAAGCTGGTGGCTAACAAATGTTTTGCCACCAAGTACTAAGTCATGTTTTGCAGAGGGTTCAAATAATTATTTCCCTCATTAAAATGCAAATCAATTTATAACATTTTTGACATGCGTTTTTTTTGTTTTTTTTGTAATTCTGTCTCCCACTGTTCAAATAAACCTACCATTAAAATGTATTTGTCAGTGGGCAAACGTACAAAATCAGCAGGGGTCAAATACTTTTTTCCCCTCACTGTAGATGCGACAATAGGTTTTGATTGGCCAATGCATGTTCAAGTGAATTTTTCCCCTCTTTTCTCTGTCAAGCCTGTATGACATTGGGACCTTAGCTGAGAGCTCCATTCCCTAAATGGTGACCAGATGGTGCCACGATCGATTCGCTAGTTTTCTTGCAAAACAGGGAGTTTCTTTAATAGCATTATCTAATTGGCACTTTTTGAAATTACCTCTAAGAAATTCCACAAAGTTGTCAACAGTGACACTCAAATCACAGAGAACAATGAATTATGACCACTTCCTTCCGTTTGAATATTAGAGAAGGTTGTTGTTGATTTTATTAAACACAATATTTTCTTTATAGGACACTTTCTGCCCCACTCGAACTCTGGCAATCTCAACGTATCTCTCTCTCACAGGGCTCTTCGGATCCCCAGGTGCATGGGCACCCCCACAGTTGACACACAGTGCTTTCTCTAGCCCAACTGTACACTCCCTCTGACTTTGCCCTCCTGCATGTTACTCACATTGTGGGATCTCCCTTCTACACACTGCTGTAACATGTCCGAATCCTTGGTACCTACTAAAGCACCGAAGTGGGTTCGGAACGTAGGTCCTCACAGAATAGCAAATATAACCTAACCTGACCTTATCACGAAGAAACTGTGTCAAAGCTCAACAAGACAGACAGGGTGTTCTCAGTCTCGCCATTGCCACAGTGTCTATGTCTCACGAAACGGAGGGTGTCACAAAGGAATATTCCTTTTCATATGAGCTACCCCACTGATCACCCCTTTTAGCGGCACTCTGCTCTGGATAGCAAAGCACACAACAGGTTGAGCCCCGAGCCGCGTGACTTGAAGCGCCCGCTTCCTCTGGGAGGTGGATACACAACAATTGAAGTCCACTTCTCGAAATGCCGCCATCTATTGTATTGGAGTGTGTATTCAATCACAGCGTACAAACAACATGGATAAAGAAACAATTTAATTTATTTGTTTCCAAAGTCAACATCCATGTACTGAAGCCTGAACTTCTTTATTTGTCCAAAAATGGTCTTTATCTCAAGACATTTATGAAGTGCTTTGAATGGCTGGTCATGGCTCACATTAACACCATTCTCCCGGAAACTCTAGACCCACTTTAATTCCTATACCATCCACAACAACCTCTCGCTCAACGTGAACAAGACAAAGGAGATGATCGTGGACTACAGGAAAAGGAGTGCCGAACACGACCCAATTCACATCGACGGGGTTGTAGTGGAGCGGGTCGAGAGTTTCAAGTTCCTTGGTGTCCACATCACCTACAAAAACAAACACATGGTTCCCCAGATCCTCAGAAAGTTCTACAGCTGCATCATCGATTGCATCCTAACCGGTTGCATCACCACCTGGTATGGCAACTGCTCAGCATCCGACCATAAGGCACTACAGAGGGTAGTGCATACAGCCCAGTACATCAATGGGGCCAAGCTTCCTGCCATCCAGGACATATATACTAGGAGGTGTCAGAGGAAGGCCCCAAAAAATGGTCAATTCACCCAAGTCATAGACTGTTCTCTCTGCTACCGCACTTCAAACGGTACCGGAGTGCCAAGTCTAGGTCCAAAATGCTCCTTATTAACAGCTTCTACCCCCAAGCCATAAGACTGCTGAACAATTAATCAAATTGCCACCCAGACTATTTGCGTTATTATCTATGCATAGTCACTTCACCCCTACCTACATGTACAAATTACCTCGACTAACCAGTACCCCTGTACATTGACTCGGTATCGATACCGGTACCCCCTACTTTTTTTACTTTTTATATTTTACTTTTGTTTAATTAGTAAATATTTTTACTATTTTTTAAATTCTTACCCCTCGATAACATCCGCTGAAAAGGCAGAGCGCGAAATTCAAAAATATGTTTTAGAAATATTTAACTTTCATACATTCACAAGTGCAATACACCAAATTAAAGCTTCACTTCTTGTTAATCTACCCATCATGTCCGATTTGAAAAAGGCTTTACAGCGAAAGCACACCATATGATTGTTAGGTTAGAGCCTAGTCACAAAAAACATACAGCCATTTTCCAGCCAAAGAGAGGAGTCACAAAAATCAGAAATAGAGATAAAATGAATCACTAACCTTTGATGATCTTCATCAGATGGCACTCATAGGACTTCATGTTACACAATACATGTATGTGTTGTTCGATAAAGTTCATATTTATATCCAAAAATCTCAGTTAACTTCTTGACATTACCCATACCGTTAGCGGGACCATTTTCGTCAGCAACCGCTGAATAGCATAGTGCCACAGTCAAATAATATTACTAAAAAATATTAATATTCATGAAATCACAAGTGCAATATTGCAAAACACAGTTTAGCCTTTTGATAATCCACCTGTCGTCTCAGATTTTGAAATTATGCTTTACAGCGAAAGTAATCCAAGCATGTGTGTAAGTTTATCGATAGCATAGCATAACCCATTATGTACACTAAGCATTAAGTAGCTAGGTCACGAAAATCAGAAAAGCAATCAAATTAATCGTTTACCTTTGATGATCTTCGGATGTTTTCACTCACGAGACTCCCAGTTACACAACAAATGTTCCTTTCGTTCCATAAAGATAATTTTTATACCCAAAATATCTCAGTTTGTTTGTCGCGTTATGTTCAGGAATCCACAGGAATCCACAAAATAATATCCATAATGTCCACAGAAACATGTCAAATGTTTTTTATAATCAATCCTCAAGTTGTTTTTTAAAATATATATTCGATAATATATCAACCTGGTGTGTAGGTTTTTCAGTAACACCGGGAGAAACAATGGCTGCTTTAGTCTGTAGCGCAAAACTCACTCTGAGAGCCCCCACCTATCCACTTACGCAATGTGATCTTTCACGCTCATTTTTCAAAGTAAAAGCCTGAAACTATGTCTAAAGACTGTTGACACCTTAGGGAAGCCATAGAAAAAGGAATATGGTTGATATCCCTTTAAATGGAGGATAGGCATGCATAGGAACAGATAGGTTTCAAAATAAGAGGCACTTCCTGATTGGATTTTCCTCAGGTTTTCGCCTGCAATATCAGTTCTGTTATACTCACAGACAATATTTTAACAGTTTTGGAAACTTTAGAGTGTTTTCTATCCTAATCTGACAATTATATGCATATTCTAATTTCTGGGGCTGAGAAATAGGCAGTTCCAAAAAATAAAATACTGACCCCTACACACAAAAGGTTAACTAGCCTCTCAAAGCACTTTATGATGACAGAAGTGAGTGCTACAGGGCGATAGACTTTCTTGGGTACAGGAACAATGGTGGACATCTTGAAGCAGGTGGGGCCAGCAGACTGGGATAGGGAGAGATTGTTTATGTCCGTAAACACTCCAGCCAGCTGGTCTGCAAATACTCTGAGGATGCGGCTAGGGATGCCGTCTGGGCCGGCAGCCTTACGAAGGTTAACACAGTTAAATATCTTACTCAAGTTGGCCACTGAGCAGGAGAGCCCGCAGTCCTTGGTAGCGGGCTGCGTCAGTGAAATTATGGTATTTAACTCGCCCGGAAGCAAGATGTCGGTGTCCGCGACCTGGCTGGTTTTCCCTTTGTAGTCCATGATTGTCTGTAGACCCTGCCACATTGTGTCTGAGCTGTTGAATTGCAACTCCACTTTGTCTCTATACTGACATGTTGCCTGTTTGATTTCCTTATGAAGGGAATAACTACACTGTTTGTATTCTGCCATATTCCCAGTCACTTTGTCATGGTTTAATGCCGTGGTTTTGCGGAAATTCTGCCATCTATCCACAGTTTCTGGTTAGGGTAAGTTTTAATTTTCACAGTGGGTACAACATCTCCGATACACTTCCTGATAAACTCGTTCAACGTATCCGTGTATTCGTCAATGTTATTCTCAGAGACTTCCCAGAACATATCCCAGTCTGTGTGATCAAAATAATCTTTATGCGTGGATTCCGATTGGTCAGATCAGTATTGAATGGTCCTTAGCAGGAGTACTTCCTGTTTCAGTTTCTGCCTATAGGAAGGGAGGAGCCAAATGGAATCGTGATCAGATTTGCCGAAGGAAGGGCAGGGTAGGGCCTTGTAAGCATTTCGAAAAGCTGAGTAGGTGTAATCCAATGTTTTCTCAGAGCGAGTGATACAGTCAATGTGTTGGTAGAACTTCGGTAGCGTATTCCTCAAATTTCCTTTGTTAAAATCCCCATAACAAATGCAGCCTGAGGATATGTTGTTTCCAGTTTGCATAAAGTCCAGTGAAGTCCTTTGAGGGCCGTCATGGTATTGGCTTGATGGGGAATATACACAGCTATAACTTTAACCGGAGATAATTATCGGTCAGCATTTGATTGTGAAGTATTCTAGGTCGGGTGAACAAAAGGACTTGAGTTTCTGTATGTTATCACAATCACACCATGAGTGGTTAATCATGAAACATACACCCCCGCCTTTCTTCTTCACGGAGACTTCTATATTCCTGTCTGCGTGACATCCTGAGAACCCAGCTGGCTCTATGGACAAAGACAGTATATCCCGAGAGAGCCATATTTCCGTGAAACAGAGTATGTTACAATCCCTGATGTCTCTCTGGAAGGAGATTCTTGCCCTAAACTCATCTACCTCATTTTCCAGAGACTGAACATTATCGAATAATATGCTCGGAAGTGGTGGATGGTGTGTGCACAACCTAAGTCGGACTAGAAGTACACTCCGAATAACTCTTCTCCGCTGGCGGTGTTTTGGATCATCCTCCGGAATCAGTTAAATTAACGAACAAAGATTCAAATTCGGGAAAGTTGTATTCTCAGTTGTAATGCTGGTGAGTTACCTCCATTGTGACATCCAAAAGTTATTTCCAGCTGTATCTAATAACACAACAAATTTCCTGGGATAATAATGTAAGAAATAACACACAAAAAAGCAAAATACTGCAAAGTTGCTTAGGAGCTAGAAACAGAGCTGTCCTATTGGTCGGCGCCATCATAGTTATGTTTGAAATGGGTAGCCGACTGGTTAACTAGTTAGCTAGTGAGCTGTTGTCGGAGATGATAGCCTATCATCATGCATCCAATAAAGAATGATGTCAGGTCAATATTAGGAGTAGGGACATTAACTTCACTTACAACAGCTGTACAAACACATTTCAGGTGTTACCAAACTATTAGTTGATGGATGATACATTTCTTACCCAAATGTGGCTTTCATGATGCATCTCCTGCTTCCAGAATCCAATGTTGACTTACTGTCTCTCGCCCATACGCAGTTTGTGTTAAGCCAGACAGATTTATGTTGATCTTATTAGACATACATATGTTCAGTTTCAAAACATGGCAATACAGATGAAAGAAGATATACTAAGAGCGTGCAAAGCTGTCATCAAGACAAAGGGTGGCTACTTTGAAGAATCTAAAATCTAAAATACATTTTGGTTACATTTTGTGGTGACTACATATGTGTTATTTCATAGTTTTGATGTCTTCACTATTATTCTACAATGTAGAAAATAGTAGAAATAAAGAAAAACCCTTGAATGAGTAGGTGTCCAAACTTTCGACTGGTACTTTACATAAAGTAAAGTACATACTTTTTTTGTGCAAATGTATAAATAAAAAAAACTGAAATACCTTATTTACATACAGTGCCTTGCGAAAGTATTCGGCCCCCTTGAACTTTGCGACCTTTTGCCACATTTCAGGCTTCAAACATAAAGATATAAAACGGTATTTTTTTGTGAAGAATCAACAACAAGTGGGACACAATCATGAAGTGGAACGACATTTATTGGATATTTCAAACTTTTTTAACAAATCAAAAACTGACAAATTGGGCGTGCAAAATTATTCAGCCCCTTTACTTTCAGTGCAGCAAACTCTCTCCAGAAGTTCAGTGAGTATCTCTGAATGATCCAATGTTGACCTAAATGACTAATGATGATAAATACAATCCACTTGTGTGTAATCAAGTCTCCGTATAAATGCACCTGCACTGTGATAGTCTCAGAGGTCCGTTAAAAGCGCAGAGAGCATCATGAAGAACAAGGAACACACCAGGCAGGTCCGAGATACTGTTGTGAAGAAGTTTAAAGCCGGATTTGGATACAAAAAGATTTCCCAAGCTTTAAACATCCCAAGGAGCACTGTGCAAGCGATAATATTGAAATGGAAGGAGTATTAGACCACTGCAAATCTACCAAGACCTGGCCGTCCCTCTAAACTTTCAGCTCATACAAGGAGAAGACTGATCAGAGATGCAGCCAAGAGGCCCATGATCACTCTGGATGAACTGCAGAGATCTACAGCTGAGGTGGGAGACTCTGTCCATAGGACAACAATCAGTCGTATATTGCCCAAATCTGGCCTTTATGGAAGATTGGCAAGAAGAAAGCCATTTCTTAAAGATATCCATAAAAAGTGTTGTTTAAAGTTTGCCACAAGCCACCTGGGAGACACACCAAACATGTGGAAGAAGGTGCTCTGGTCAGATGAAACCAAAATTGAACTTTTTGGCAACAATGCAAGACGTTATGTTTGGCGTAAAAGCAACACAGCTCATCACCCTGAACACACCATCCCCACTGTCAAACATGGTGGTGGCAGCATCATGGTTTGGGCCTGCTTTTCTTCAGCAGGGACAGTGAAGTGGTTAAAATTGATGGGAAGATGGATGGAGCCAAATACAGGACCATTCTGGAAGAAAACCTGATGGAGTCTGCAAAAGACCTGAGACTGGGACGGAGATTTGTCTTCCAACAAGACAATGATCCAAAACATAAAGAAAAATCTACAATGGAATGGTTCAAAAATAAACATATCCAGGTGTTAGAATGGCCAAGTCAAAGTCCAGACCTGAATCCAATCGAGAATCTGTGGAAAGAACTGAAAACTGCTGTTCACAAATGCTCTCCATCCAACCTCACTGAGCTCGAGCTGCTTTGCAAGGAGGAATGGGAAAAAATGTCAGTCTCTCGATGTGCAAAACTGATAGAGGCATACCCCAAGCGACTTACAGTTGTAATCGCAGCAAAAGGTGGCGCTACAAATTTTTTACTTAAGGGGGCTGAATAATTTTGCGTGCCCAATTTGTCAGTTTTTGATTTGTTAAAAAAGTTTGAAATATCCAATAAATGTCGTTCCACTTCATGATTGTGTCCCACTTGTTGTTGATTCTTCACAAAAAAATACAGTTTTATATCTTTATGTTTGAAGCCTGAAATGTGGCAAAAGGTCGCAAAGTTCAAGGGGGCCGAATACTTTCGCAAGGCACTGTAATTAATCAGACCCTTTGCTATGAGACTCGAAATTGAGCTCAGGTGCATCCTGTTTAATTGATGATCCTTGGAGCTATGAGACAGGATTGTGTCAAGGCACAGATCTGGGGAAGGTTATAAAAACATATCTGCAGCATTGAAGGACCCCAAAAACACAGTGGCCTCCATCATTCTTAAATGAAAGATGTTTTAAACCACCAAGACTCTTCCTAGAGCTGGTGAAGGGATATATTTACACTACAGCTTATAATGACATTTTAGATGACTCTGTGCTTCCAACTTTGTGACAACAGTTTGGGGAAGGCCCTTTCCTGTTTCAGCATGACAATGCCCCCGTAGAAATGGTTTGTTTAGATCGATGTGGAAGAACTTGATTAGTGGTGGGCCGTATGTTGATCCTGCTGCTCTGATTGGAGTGAAGCTCGCTTCATAATTTCATCCGATCACTTTTTCTTGCATGTTTTCGGTCTGATTAGTTAGATTGCTGCTGCCTGCTAAATCACATTAAAAAAAAATAAAAAAAATATTTCACCTTTATTTAACCAGGTAGGCTAGTAGAGAACAAGTTCTCATTTACAAATGCGACCTAGCCAAGATAAAGAAAAGCAGTACGATGCAAACAACACAGAGTTACACATGGGATAAAAAAAACATAGTCAGTTTATTTTTTATTTCACCTTTATTTAACCAGGTAGGCTAGTTGAGAACACGTTCTCATTTACAACGGCGACCTGGCCAAGATAAAGCATAGCAGTGTGAACAGACAGCAACACAGAGTTACACATGGAGTAAACAATAAACAAGTCAATAACACAGTATAATTTTTGTTTTATTATTAAAAAAAATAGTCTATATACATTGTGTGCAAAAGGCATGAGGAGGTAGGCAAATAATTACAATTTAGCAGATTAACACTGGAGTGATAAATGATCAGATGGTCATGTGCAGGTATAGACACTGGTGTGCAAAAGAGCAGAAAAGTAAATAAATAAAAACAGTATAGGGATGAGGTAGGTATATTGGGTGGGCTATTTACCGATGGACTATGTACAGCTGCAGCGATCAGATAGCAGATGTTTAAAGTTGGTGAGGGAGATAAAAGTTTCCAACTTCAGCAATTTTTGCAATTCGTTCCAGTCACAGACAGCAGAGAACTGGAAGGAAAGGCGGCCAAATGAGGTGTTGGCTTTAGGGATGATCAGTGAGATACACCTGCTGGAGTGCGTGCTACGGGTGGGTGTTGCCATCGTGACCAGTGAACTGAGATAAGACGGAGCTTTACCTAGCATGGACTTGTAGATGACCTGGAGCCAGTGGGTCTGGCGACGAATATGTAGCGAGGGCCAGCCGACTAGAGCATACAGGTCGCAGTGGTGGGTGGTATAAGGCGCTTTAGTAACAAAGCGGATGGCACTGTGATAAACTGCATCCAGTTTGCTGAGTAGAGTATTGGGAAGCCATGTTGTAGATGACATCGCCAAAGTCGAGGATCGGTAGGATAGTCAGTTTTACTAGGGTAAGTTTGGCGGCGTGAGTGAAGGAGGCTTTGTTGCGAAATAGAAAGCAGATTCTAGATTTGATTTTGGATTGGAGATGTTTGATATGAGTCTGGAAGGAGAGTTTACAGTCTAGCCAGACACCTAGGTACTTATAGATGTCCACATATCCTAGGTCGGAACCATCCAGGGTGGTGATGCTAGTCGGGCGTGCGGGTGCAGGCAGCGAACGGTTGAAAAGCATGCATTTGGTTTTACTAGCGTTTAAGAGCAGTTGGAGGCCACGGAAGGAGTGTTGTATGGCATTGAAGCTTGTTTGGCAGTTAGATTGCACAGTGTCCAAGGAAGGGCCAGAAGTATACATAATGGTGTCGTCTGCGTAGAGGTGGATCAGGGAATCGCCCGCAGCAAGAGCAACATCATTGATATATACAGAGAAAAGAGTCTGCCTGAGAATTGAACCCTGTGGCACCCTCATAGAGACTGCCAGAGGACCGGACAACATGCCCTCCGATTTGACACACTGAACTCTGTCTGCAAAGTAGTTGGAGAACCAGGCAAGGAAGTCATTAGAAAAACCGAGGCTACTTAGAGTCAACCAGGGGCTATATCTGTTCTTAGTTCTGCATTTTTTAAACAGAGTATGCTTATCTAAGATGGTGAGGAAGTTACTTTTAAAGAATGACCAAGCATCCTCAACTTCCAGGATACCCGGGCCAGGTCGATTAGAAAGGCCTGCTCGCAGAAGTGTTTTAGGGAGCGTTTGACAGTGATTAGGGGTGGTCGTTTGACTGCGGACCCTTAGCGGATACAGGCAATGAGGAAGTGATCTCTGAGATCCTGATTGAAGACAGCGGAGGTGTATTTGGAAGGCCAGTTGGTCAGGAGGGTGCCCTTGCTTACAGATTTAAGGTTTTACCTGGTGGGTTCATTGATGATTTGTGTGAGATTGAGGGCATCTAGCTTAGATTGTAGGACTGCTGGGGTGTTAAGCATATCCCAGTTTAGGTCACACGACAAAACAAACTCTGAAGCTAGATGTGGGGCAATCAATTCACAAATGGTGTCCAGGGCACAGCTGGGAGCTGAGGGGGGTCTATAACGTTGTTGTGGAGAGACAGTCCGATATTGGTATACAGGCGAGTATTATCCAGGCTAAAAACAGGGCTGGTATCTGTGCAGAAGGTAAAAGCCGCTAGCAGTGGCTAACAATGACTAAATAGCTTGTAGCTAATTAGCTGGTTAGCTTCTGGAGATTCTTCTAAAGTTGAAAATAATAGCGATTCCGTATCACATTGGGTGAGGCAGGTTACCGGAAGGTATAACCGAATAAAAAATCGAGAAGAGATTGAAAATAAATTGAAATATATATATATATATATATATATACAAAAAATACGAAAAAATACTAAAGTACACGAGAGGACAAAACAAACACATCTTCACTGCTACTCCATCTTGGATATAGTTGGATATAGTAACACAATAGAAATATCTATATACAGTGTGTGCACATGTACAATTAGGGAGGTAAGGCAATAAATAGGTCATAGTGGCGAAACAATTACAATTTAGCAATTAACACTGGAGTGATAGATGTGCAGAAGATGAATGTGCAAGAAGAGATACTGGGGTGCAAAGGAGCAAAACAAGAAATAACAATATGGGGATGAGGTAGTTGGGTGGGTTATTTACAGATGGGCTGTTTACAGGTGCAATGATCGGTAAGCTGCTCTGACAGCTGATGCTTAAAGTTAGTGAGGGCAATATAAGACTACAGCTTCAGTGATTTTTGCAATTCGTTCCAGTCATTGGCAGCAGAGAACTGGAAGGAAAGGCGACCAAACTAGGAGTTGGCTTTGGGGATGACCAGTGAAATATACCTGCTGGAGCGCTTGCTACGGGTGGGTGCTGCTATTGTGAAAAGTGAGCTGAGATAAGGTGGGGCTTTACCTAGCAAAGACTTATAGGTGACCTTGAGCCAGTGGGTTTGGTGATGAATATGAAGCGAGGGCCACCCAACGAGAGCATACAGGTCGCAATGGTCGGTAGTATATGGGGCTTTGGTGATAAAATGGATGGCACTGTGATAGACTGCATCCAATTTGCTCAGTAGAGTGAGGCTATTTTGTAAATGATATCGCCGAAGTCAAGGATCGGTAGGATAGTCAGTTTTAGGAGGGTATGTTTGGCAGCATGAGTGAAGGATGCTTTGTTGCGAAATAGGAAGCCAATTCTAGATTTAATTTTGGATTGGAGATGCTTAATGTGAGTCTGGAATGAGAGTTTACAGTCTAACCAGACACGTAGGTATTTGTAGTTGTCCGCATATTCTAAGTCCGCATAAGTCAGAACTGTCCAGGGTTGTGATGCTAGATGGACGGGCGGGTGGGTGCGGGCAGCGATCGGTTGAAGAGCATGCATTTAGTTTTACTTGCATTTAAGAGCAGTTGGAGGCCACGGAAGGAGAGTTGCATGGCATTGAGGCTCGTCTGGAGTTATTTTAACAGTGTCCAAAGAAGGGCCAGATGTATACCAAATGGTGTCGTCTGCGTAGAGGTGGATCAGATAATCACTAGCAGCAAGAGCGACATAGTTGATATACACAGAGAAAAGAGTCGGCCCGAGAATTGAACCCTGTAGCAAACCCATAGTCACTGCCAGAGGTCCGGTCAACAGGCCCTCCGAATTGACACACTGAACTCTGTCTGAGAAGTGTTTGGTGAACCAGGTGAGGCAGTCATTTGTGTAACCAAGGCTGTTGAGTCTGCCAATAAGAATGCAGTGATTGACAGAGTCGAAAGCCTTTGCCGGGTCGATAAAGACGGCTGCACAGTATTGTCTTTTATCGATGGCGGTTATGATATTGTTTAGGACCTTGAGTGTGGATGAGGTGCACCCATGACAAGCTCAGAAACCAGATTGCATAGTGGAGAAGGTACGGTGGGATTCGAAATGGTTGGTGATCTGTTTAACTTGCCTTTCGAAGACTTTAGATATACAGTTGAAGTCGGAAGTCTACATACATCTTAGCCAAATATATTTAAAATCAGTTTCTTAATTCCTGACATTTAAAAGTAAAAGTTCCCTTAGGTCAGTTAGGATCACCACTTTATTTTAAGAATGTGAAATGTCAGAATAATAGTAGAGATAGTGATTTCTTTCAGATTTTATTTATTTCATCACATTCCCAGTGGGTCAGAAGTTTACATACACTCAATTAGTATTTGGTAGCATTACATTTAAATTGTTTAACTTGGGTCAAAAGTTTTGGGTAGCCTTCCACAAGCTTCCCACATTAAGTTGGGGACGAGTTTTAATGACTCCAACCTAAGTATATGTAAACTTCCGATTTCAACTGCAAGCTTCCCCCTTTTTCCGCCAAACAAAACAATGGTCATTATGGCCAAACAGTTCTCTTTTTGTTTCATCAGACCAGAGGACATTTCTCCAAAAATTACAATCTTTGTCCCGATGTGCAGTTGCAAACCGTAGTCTGGCTTTTGGTTGTTTTGGAGCAGTGGCTTCTTCCTTGCTGTGCGGCCTTTCGGGTTATGTCGATATAGGACTCGTTTTACTGTGGATATAGACACTTTTGTACCTGTTTCCTCCATCATATTCACAAGGTCCTTGTGTTGTCTGGGATTGATTTGCACTTTTCGTACCAAAGTATGTTCATCTCTAGGAGACAGATCTCCTTCCTGAGCGGTATGACGGCTGCGTGGTCCCTTGTTGTTTATACTTGCGTACTATTGTTTGTACTGATGAACGTGGTACCTTCAGGCGTTTGGAATTGTCTCCCAGGGGTGAACCAGACTTTTGGAGGTCTACAATTGTATTTCTGAGGACTTTGCTAATTTCTTTAGATTTTCCCATGATGCCAAGCAAAGTGGTACTGAGTAGGCCTTGAAATACATCCACAGGTACACCTCCAATTGACTCAAATGAGATCAATTAGCCTATCAGAAGCTTCTAAAGCCATGACATCATTTTCTGGAATGTTCCAAGCTGTTTAAAGGTACAGTCAACTTAGTGTATGTAAACTTCTGACCCACTGGAATTGTGGAACAGTGACTTATAAGTTTAAAAAATCTGTCTGTAAACAATTATTGGAAAAATTACTTGTGTCATGCACAATGTAGATGTCCTAAACGTATGCCAAACTATAGTTTGTTAACAAGAAATTTGTGGAGTGGTTGAAAAACAAGATTTAATGACTCCAAACTAAGTATATGCAAACATCTGACTTTAACTGTAGGTCTGTAACAGTTTGGGTTTAGAGTGTCTCCGCTTTTGAAGAGGGGGATGACCGCGGCAGCTTTTCAATCTTTAGGGATCTCAGATGAAAGAGTGGTTGATTAGGCTAGTAATAGGGGTTGCAGCAATTGCTGTGGATTATTTTAAAAAGAGAGGGTCCAGATTGTCTAGCCCAGCTGATTTGGGTCCATATTTTGCAGCTCTTTCAGAACATCAACTATCTGGATTTGGGTGAAGGAGAAATGGGGAAGGCTTCAGCAAGTTGCTGTGGGGGGTGCAGAGCTGTTGACCGGGGTAGGGGTGACCAGGTGAAAAGCATGGCCAGCCTTAGAAAAGTGCTTATTGAAATTCTCGATTATAGTAGATTTATCGTGTTGACAGTTTTCCTATCCTCAGTGCAGTGGGCAGCTGGGAGGAGGTGCTCTTATTCTCCATTTACTTTACAGAGTCCCATAACTTTTTGTGCTACAGGATGTACATTTCTGTTTGAAAAAGCTAGGCTTTGCTTTCCTAACTGCATGTGTATATTGGTTCCCAACTTCCCTGAAAAGTTGCATATCGCGGGGGCTATTCGATGCTAATGCAGTATGCCACAGGATGTTTTTTGCTGGTCAAGGGCAGTCAAGTCTGGAGTGAACCAAGGGCTGTATCTGTTCTTAGTTCTCAATTTTTTGAATGTGGCATGCTTATTTAAGATGGTGGGGAAAGCACTTTTAAAGATTAACCAGGCATCCTCTACTGACGGAATGAGGTAAATATCCTTCCAGGATACCCGTGTTTTAGGGAGCGTTTGACAGTGATGAGGGGTGATCGTTTGACCGCGGACCCATTACAGACACAGGCCATGAGGCAGTGATTGCTGAAATCCTGGTTGAATACAGCAGAGGTGTATTTAGAGGGCAAGATGGTCAAGATCACATCTATGAGGGTGCCCATTGTTACGGATTTAGGGTTGTGCCTGATAGGTTCCTTGATAATTTGTGTGAGATTGAGGGCATCTATTTTAGATTGTAGGACAGCCGGGGTGTTATTCATATCCCAATTCAGGGCGCCTGACAGAACAAACTGAAGATAAATGGGGAGCAATTAATTCACATATGGTGTCCAGGGCACAGCTGGGTGCTGAGGGGGGTCTATAACAAGCGGCAACAGTGAGAAACTTATTTCTGGAAAGGTGGATTTTTAAAAACAGAAGCTCACACTGTTTTGGCACAGACCTGGATAGTATGACAGAACTCTGCAGGCTATTTCTGCAGTAGATTGCAACTCCACCCCCTTTGGCAGTTCTATCTTGGCGGAAAATGTTGTAGTTGGGATGGACATTTCTGAATTTCCAGGTGCCCTTCCTAAACCTGGATACAGACACAGCTAGGACATCAGGGTTGGCGGAGTATGCTAAAGCAGTGAATAAAACACACTTAGGGAGGAGGCTTCTGATGTTAACATGACGTGAAGATCGCTAGCCGTGGCTAACAAAGACTAGTATTCTAGTTAGCTAGCTCCTGATGGAAGTTCCAGTTATAAGGAATAAAAATAGCAGATCAATACCACATTGGGTGAGGCGGGTTGCAGGAAAGTTAATTTAGTTCGTATATAGAAAGTGAGATGAAGATATATATGAAGAGACTGGCTATTTGTGCGGGATAAGACACGGGATAAGACAATGACAAAGACACACATCCTGCTGCTACGCCATCTTGGAGTGATAGAAGGACATTTGGCGAGGACGTTTGCTATCAATGTGCATTATATATCTATAAAGTGGAGCAAGGTAAAAAAAAATGTCAAAGATGAAAGGTTGATGCACAGCAAAATTGGCTGCCCGCTGCAAATTGAGACGCATATATACCCCTCTGTACGTTGCTCTTAATCTGCAGTTTTGCAGTGAGAACGTGCAGGAGGTATTTTGCCAACATCTATTTAGCCATATTTAAACACGATTTTGAGTATCAGCCTATCCGACTATCAAGTGTCAATTTACGGATACATTTACGAGGACGAATATTATTTTTGACATTGTTTTAGTACAATATGTATAGTTGTATTGAATGAATGAAAAGGCATTAGTAGCAGAGTTAGAGGTGCATGCGTTAACACAGAGAGGAAACACACACATTATGGCCCTTTGTTGAGTAACAGCCCTGTCCTCCGAATATGACACATAGCCAATTATAAACACATGTGATTTACTGTGAAGTGCATCCGCTTTAAAGGCACACACAAACACACACACATTTTGCACGCACATCCAACACAAGTACGCATGCATGTGCATAAGTATGTCTGAATGCATGCACACTAGCACGCATGCAAACACACTCGGTCAATTATAACAAGCTCTTACAGTCTCACACGTTTTCCACATTTCTCCAATGTCAAATTTCAAAGTTTCTCCAAATCTAACATTCTCCAAACCTAACACCTAAGTTGCAAAAACAAGTGCCTATCACTGGGATTGAACCCATGACCTGCAGCTCATGAATTAAGCCTATTCACCACCCCCGTCCACAATGCCCTATCAAAACCCAAGTTTACTTGATGTTACTAGTGCTCACCGTTGCCCCTAGAGGCGACATCCTGTATTTAGGCACACAGCTCCCTCATGGCCTCTCCCCCTTCCAAATTGCTCAAGATTGAATTTGAAATTGGACGTCTGTCTATGTCCTAAGGACATCCAGTTTTGGTGGTTTTAACCCTATCCCTATCCGTGAACTTAACCATTCGGAATAATGTCTAAACCTAATGTTTTAACCCTATTTAAAAGCTTATCCCTTAATTTAAAATTCGGCGTTTGGAACTGCTTCGAAATTTGACGTTTGGAGAAACAGAACGATGCGGAGCAGGAGGACCAATCCAGGGTGTATAAAACACTTAAAATGTGACGTTTGGCACAACCTCGAAATTAAATGTTTGGAGAAATATATATAAACGTCAGAATTTGAAGTAAAATTGGTAATCATTGTTATTGGTGCCTTCTCACTTATACCATTTTTGCACTACTAAGCCAAACTTAGCCAAAGCAAGCTGTACTAGCCTGGTTACCATAGTTGCTAGAATTGTGCTGAAAAGGACAATGGGAAAATAAATTCTCAGAGCCAGCTCAGTTTGGTTCGGGTCAGGCATTTGAAAATGAGGATGCTCTCTCTATGGCCCAATCATGTCTTCTTTAACCCTGTCTGTTTCTACCCTGGTTGGCCTTGTATGATCTCACTCTGCTCACCTCAGTTTGGCCTGGTTTGGTCTCTCCATAGAAAGTGTCAGATTGTTGCAGAGGGCAGGGAGATAGACGAGAGAGAGAGAGGGAGAGGGAGAGAAAGAGAGAGAGGGATGATTCCCGAGCCCATTGCTCTTGTCCGAGTAGCAGGACTCGAGAGATGGAGGAGGGGAACTGTTAATGTGCACTGCATCATTCATAACAGTAATACTGGCATCACTTGCTGCTAAATAGCATAATTTGTCAGGGAAAGGGCTGGGTGCCTCACTGTTACAGATAAGCACCAACAGGTTGCCCTCACTGCACCACACACTTGCGAACACATACACACAGGCACACAAACGTGCACAAGTTGACACAAGAATGCACATACACATAGGCATGCAAAAATAGCGCGCGCACACACACACACACACACATCACTCAAGACACACATGTCAACACACATGTACACCCCTGCATGTGCAGTAATACATTCTTAAAACAATGCATACATAGTTTAGCCTAAACAAGCACACGAGGCCTCCTACTCATGCACACTCTCACTTATACTCACAGCAAAGAACCCATTACACTTAATGTTCTACACTCAATCACACGCTCTTTCCTTTGGTAGGAGTTAATCTTCCACATTACCGTGGCTAGTAGAGACAGGGTCCTGGTATGAAGGCACCATTTGTTACTCTTCACTCATATGCTGGGACATAACCATGTTTTCCCACATGCAGTGGACATTTATTTTTCAATGGAAGAGAGAGAGAGAGAGCGGGATAGGGTGAGTTAGGTCGTTATTATTGATGAATGTGCAGTAAAATGCTTAATTTCAACCCTCTTTGACCAAATTATAAATCATATTGAAAGCAGAGGAATTTGCATAAATCTCATTAGACACAATGAGAGGGGTTCATAAATCGTTATATTAATTAGTAATTTTGCCTCCCTTTCATGAGGAAAATGGGGTGTATTAATAAAAAGAGAGGGGTGTGTGATTGTGGGGCCTAATTGGTCTTTGTGTTAAGCAGTCAGGTCCTGGAAGTGGCTTGATTTAGTTTTATCTCTAAAGTACTATCTCTAATGGACTACCTGCAGTGGTGGAGAGAGAGGAAGAGAGGTAGGAAGGTATGGAGATAATACTGCATATTAGTGTGTGTGGAGGGTCATGTGTATGTGTGTCTGTGTGTGTGTGCCTGCCTGTGTGTGTGTTTGCCTGCCTGTGTGTGCATGTGTGTGAGTGTGTGTGCAATGCTGGTTAATACACTACACAGCACCACGTTAATAAATCCTCTTAATGGCCCTTCATGTTCTCCGTGTGGGTAACTCTACCAGACCCTATCTCTCCCTCAGTGGCTCCCTATCTCCACTTCAGTTTAACTGTACCATAATGAGCCCCTATCCCCCCACCCCGCCCCTCACCCTGATTAGATGCCCCCCACACACACACACTCCCTCACACTCATGCATGCACGCACACACACCCCGAGGCCCATGCCTACCCTGGATCCACCCTGACACATGTCCAGCATGTTGGATTAGCCAACCTGTCACTGCTCCACCCCTGGGTTTGATTAGCCATCCTGGCTGGTCCTCGGGATGCGTGAGAGTGAGAGTGAGAGTGAGAGTGAGAGTGAGAGAGAGAGTGAGAGAGAGAGAGAGAGAGACTCTGGTCTGTGATGAATGAAGCCTCTGAACTGCTGCAGCTCTCCAATTAAAATCACTCTACCCTCCTAACCTCACTGTGTGTGTGTGAGTAAATGTGTTTGTTTTATTTGTGTATGTGTTCTCTCTATGCGGCTATGTGGGCATGCTGTCTGTGTGCTGTGTGTAAATATTTACATTTTTCCTCCCTATATGCCAGTTTGAAAGTCCAGGACTTGGAAAAGTTGTCTAATGTGTGTGTGTGTGTGTGTTTGCTTTAATAAAGCCTTTTTCAAACCTCTCCTCATAATTGAACAAAAGTTTGGAGATGTGTATTGATTGTTTTTGATTTGTTATATTAGAGAAATCAGTGTACAGTAGGAAGAGCCAATAAGTGTCTCTCCTTTCTGGGGAGGTTCCCATTGCTTGGAAGGCAGCCACAGTTCATATTTTATTTAAACTGTTATAGGCATATTTCTATTTTGCCTTTATCAAAAGTGTTGGAAAAACTTGTCAATAATCAACTGACTGGCTTACTTTATGTCTATAGTATTATTTTGGGTATGCAATCTGGTTTCCGCTCAGGTTATGGATGTGTCACTGCAATCTTAAAGGTGATTCTAAGCAATATTGTTGTAACGGGATTCTTCTGTTGAAGGAGAGGTGGACCAAAACACCGCGTGGTTATTGTGATACATCTTTAATAAAGATGAAAATAGAACAATATACAAAAAAACAAGAACACGTGAAAAACCGAAAACAGCCCTATCTGGTGTAACAAACACAAAGACAGGAACAATCACCCACAAACCCCAACACCAAATAGGCTACCTAAATATGGTTCCCAATCAGAGACAATGACTAACACCTGCCTCTGATTGGGAACCATATCAGGCCAAACACAGAAACAGAAAAACTAGACACACAACATAGAATGCCCACTCAGATCACACCCTGACCAAACAAAACATAGAAACATACAAAGCAAACTATGGTCAGGGTGTGACAATTGTGTTGCTATTTTTATTGAATTGGCCAAAGCTTTTGATATGGTAGACCATTCCAGGAGCATTGGTGTCTCTGAGGGGTCTTTGGCCTGGTTTGCTAACCACCTCTCTCAAAGAGTGCAGTGTATAAAGTCAGAAAATCTGCTGTCTCAGCCACTGCCTGTCACCAAGGGAGTAGCCCAAGGCTCAATCCTAGGTCCCTCGCTCTTCTCAATTTACATCAACAACATAGCTCAGGCAGTAGGAAGCTCTCTTATCCATGTATATGCAGATGATACAGTCTTATACTCTGCTGGCCCCTCCCTGGATTGTGTGCTAAGTGCTCTACAACAAAGCTTTCTTTGTGTCCAAGAAGCTTTCTCTACCCTTAACCTTTTTCTGAACACCTCCAAAACAAAGGTCATGTCGCTTGGTAGGAAGAATGCCCCTCTTCCCACAGGTGTTATTACTACCTCTGAGGGTTTAGAGCTTGGGGTAGTCACCGCATACAAGTACTTGGGAGTATGGCGAGAAGGTGCACTGTCCTTTTCTCAGCACATATCAAAGCCGCAGGCTAAAGCTAAATCTAGACTTGGTTTCCTCTATCGTAATCGCTCCACTTTCACCCCAGCTGCCAAACTAACCCTGATTCAGATGACCATCCTACCCATGCTAGATTACGGAGACATAATGTGTAGATCGGCAGGTAAGGGTGTTCTCGAGCAGCTAGATGTTCTTTACCGTTCGGCCATCAGATTTGCCACCAATGCTTCTCATAGGACACATCACTGCACTCTATACTCCTCTGTAAACTGGTCATCTCTGTATACCCGTCGCAAGACCCACTGTTTGATGCTTCTTTATAAAACCCTCTTAGGCCTCGCTCCCCCATCTGAGATATCTACTGCAGCCCTCATCCTCCACATACAACACCCGTTCTGCCAGTCACATTCTGTTAAAGGTCCCCAAAGCACACACATCCCTGGGTCGCTCCTCGATCAGTTCGCTGCAGCCATCGACTGGAACGAGCTGCAACAAACACTCAAACTGGACTTTTTTATCTCAATCTCTTCATTCAAAGATTCAATCATGGACATTCTTACTGACAGTTGTGGCTGCTTTGTATGATGTATTGTTGTCTCTACCATCTTGATCTTTGTGCTGTTGACTTTGCCCAATAATGTTTGTACCATGTTTTTGTGCTGCTACCATGTTGTGTTGCTACCATGTTGCTGTCATGTTGTGTTGCTACCTTGTTATGTTGTTGTTGTCTTAGGTCTCTCTTTATGTAGTGTTGTGTCTCTCTTGTTGTGATGTGTGTTTTGTCCTATATTGTATTTATTAGTTTAATCCCAGGCCCCTGTCCCTGTCCTGTCCCGATAGGCCATCTTTGTAAATGAGAATTTGTTCATAAATTACTTGCCTAGTTAAATAAAGGTTAAATTAAATTAAATTAAAACAGTATTTTCATGAACGTTATTGTACTGGTATAGAAAAAGTAATACAGCTTTACTGCCTTTTTTGTTTCTTGATATGGTAACATTGCGTACAAAATTCAGCGGTGTAAAGTACTTAAGTAAAAATACTTTAAAGTACTACTTAAGTAGTTGTTCATGTGTAGTTTGCTTTACTATTTATACTTTTTATACTATACTTTTTTTTTTACAACTTTTACTTCACTACATTCCAAAATAAAATGATGTACTTTTTACTCCATACATTTTCTCTGACACCCAAAAGTACTCGTTACATTTTGAATGCTTAGTAGGACAGAAATGGTCCAATTCACACACTTATCAAGAGAACATCCCTGGTCATCCTACTGCCTCTGATCTGGCGGACTCACTAAACACACATGTTTCATTTGTAAATTATATCTGAGTTTTGTTGTGTGCCACTGGCTATCCATACATTAAAATAACATGAATATTTTTCCGCCTGGTTTGCTTAATATAAGGAATTTTAAATAATTTATACTTCTACTTTTACTTTCAATACTTAAGTAAGCCACATTTAAGTATATTTTAGCAATTACATTAACTTTTGATACTTAAGTATATTTATAACCACATTCCTTTAGACTTTTTGTCACTCCTGCTCCCACTCTGGCACTCGAGGACTCCATGCACCCTTCATTACACAAACCTGTCAAAATCATTACACACAGCAGCGCTAATTGGACTCACCTGGACTCCTTCCCTTTGTTGATTGCCCCGTCTATAACTATCGACTCCCCCGTTTGTTCCCTGTGTCAGCATTAATGCCATTATGTGTTCGTTGATAAATACATTTTCACTCCCTGTACCTGCTTCTTGTCTACCAGCATCAATCCGTACAGAATGCTGACACCTCTATACTAAGCATCAAGAAGGGTTTTGATTTTTGGTTGGTGACATCGGGTCGGGGTGCCGTCGCCGATGGAACCAGGGGTGCCTCAGCTAGCTCGTCGTGCTTCCACGCCTTAGCTGTCTCGAGGTCTTCTTGCCTCGGTGGGCTTGGTGGGGGGTACTGTCATACTTTTTCCCACACCCCCTCTCTGGCACTCGAGGGCGCCAGGCTACCCTTCATTGCGCACACCTGTCACCATCACTATGCGCAGTAGCGCTCATTGGCCACACCTGCACTCCTTCCCTTTTGTTGATTGCCTCATCTACAGTGGCTTGCGAAAGTATTCACCCCACTTGGCATTTTTCCTATTTTGTTGCCTTACAACCTGGAATTAAAATAGATTTTGGAGGGGTTTGTATCACCACTCGTTAAGAGAAGACATTTCATAGCAGAGATACTTTTAAACGTTTATCCTTAAAGTTACTGTACATTGTATTCCACTTTTTAATTATATAAATTAATTATATTAATTAATTATATAAATTAGCAGAGATACTTGTTAAGAGAAATCCCCTAAAACATGTCATAGCAGAGATACTTTTAAACGTTTATCCTTAGTTACTGTACATTGTATTCCACTTTTTAATTATATAAATTAGCAGAGATACTTGTTAAGAGAAATCCCCTAAGACATTTCATAGCAGAGATACCTTTAAACGTTTATCCTTAAAGTTACTGTACATTGTATTCCACTTTTTAATTATATAAATTAATTAATCATATAAATTAGCAGAGATACTCGTTAAGAGAAATCCTCTAAGACATTTCATAGCAGAGATACTTTTAAAATTAAGATTAATTATCCTACCTCTTTGAAGATGCAAAATATTTTTTATTGTGAAACAAACAAGAAATAAGACAAAAAACTTGAGCGTGCATAACTATTCACCCCCCCCCCCCCCCCCCCCCCCCCCCCCACCACCACCATTTGCTGCAAGTCTATTGAGGTGTCTCGATAAGCTTGGCACATCGAGCCACTGGGATTTTTTTCCATTCTTCAAGGCAGAACTGCTCCAGCTCCTTCAAGTTGGATGGGTTCCGCTGGTGTACAGCAATCTTTAAGTCATACCACAGATTCTCAATTCAAAGACATTCAAAGACATTTAAATGTTTCCCCTTACACCACTCGAGTGTTACTTTAGCAGTATGCTTAGGTTCATGGTCCTGTTGGAAGGTGAACCTCTGTCCTAGTCTCAAATCTCTGGAATTTCCCTGTATTTAGCGCAATCCATCATTCCTTCAATTCTGACCAGTTTCCCAGTCCCTGCCGATGAAAATCATCCTCACAGCATGATGCTGCCACCACCATGCTTCACTGGGGGGTGGTGTTCTCGGGGCGATGAGAGGTGCTGGGTTTGCGCCAGACATAACGTTTTCCTTTATGGCCAAAAAGCTACATTTTAATCTCATCTGACCAGAATAGCTTCTTCCATATGTTTGGGGAGTCTCCCACTTGCCTTTTGGCAAACACCAAATGTGTTTGCTTATTTTTTTATTAATCATGGCTTTTTCTGGCCACTCTTGCGTAAAGGCCAGCTCTGTGGAGTGTACGGCTTAAAGTGGCCCTATGGACAGATACTCCAATCTTCACACACAGCTCCTTCAGGTTTATCTTTAGACTCTTTGTTGCCTCTCTGATTAATGCCCTCCTTTCCTGGTCCATGAGTTTTGATGGGCGGCCCTCTCTTGGCAGGTTTGTTGTGGTGCCATATTCTTTAAATTTTGTAATAATGGATTTGATGTTGCTCCGTATGATGTTCAAAGTTTCTAATATTTTTTTATAACTCAACCCTGATCTGTACTTCTCCAAAAATGTGTTCCTGGCCTGATTGGAGAGCTCCTTTGTCTTCATGGTGCCGCTTGCTTGGTGGTGCGCCTTGCATAGTGGTGTGCCTTGCATAGTGGTGTTGCAGAATCTGCGGCCTTTCAGAACAGGTGTATATATACTGGGATCATGTGACACTTAATAAAGTCCACCTGTGTGCATAATTATGTGACTAATTATGTGAATTGATTACACCAGATATTTTTTAGGGGCTTCATAGCAAAGGGGGTGAATACATATGCATGCACTACTGTTCCGTTTTATTTATTTATTTAAAATTTTGATAACAATTTTTTTTTTTACTTTCACTACACCAATTTGGACTATTTTATAAATCCAAATGAAATAAATTTAACTTACAGGTTGTAATGCAACAAAATAGGAAAAACACCAAGGGGGATGAATACTTTTGCAAGGCACTGTATAACTGTCTGCTCCCTCGTTTGTTCCCTGTGTCAGCATTCATGTCGTTATGTGTCCGTTGATAATTAGATGTTCACTTCCTGTACCTGCTTCTCGTCTACCATCGTCGATCCTTACACTTTTACTCAAGTAGTATTTTACTGGGTTGCTTTCACTTTTACTTGAGTCATTCTCTATTAAGGTATCTTTCCTTTTACTCAAGTATAACAATTAGTTACTTTTTCCACCAATGGCCGAAATGGCAACCTATTCACTATTTAGTGGGGAATAGGGTGCCAAATTGGGAATATGGTGCCATTTTGGACCAAAAAAAATGTCTTCCTTTGACTGACCTTCGACCAATGTTTCCCCCTGTGTATGTCAGGCACATCAGTGACCCAGCTAGAGGCTCTGGACCCAGAACAGGAGCCACTCATCTTTGGTGTCGTGGGAGAGGAGGCCATGAGGTACTTTGCCGTGGCGAGAGACACAGGAGTGGTGTGGCTACGACAGCCCCTGGACCGCGAGGTTAGAAGACACACACACACACACACACACACACACACACACACACACACAGGCACTTGCATGTACACATGCAGGTATTCACACACACACACACACACATTAATGAGAAGAGCAAGAATGTCAGAAAAGGAGGGATGGAACAGAGAGAAGTGAGATTTAGAAAGGCTTAGGAAGAGTGTAATGATGAAAGTAACAGTGCTCCCGAGTGGCACAGTGGTCTAAGACACTGCATCTCAGTGCAAGAGGTTCATTGCACTGGTTCAAATCCAGGCTTCATCACATCCGGCTGTGATTGGCAGACCTATAGGGCGGTGCACAATTGGCCCAGCGCCGTCTGGGTTTAACTGGGATAGGCTGTCATTGCAAATAAGAATTTGTGCTTAACTGACTTGCCTAGTTAAATAAAGGTTAAATTAATTTAAAAAATAAGACCAAGAACAACTTGGAAGAAGACACAAATAAAAGAGAAAGAGAAATAAGTGTATTTGTATGGAATTTGGCAAGAATGGGGTTTTAGAAAATCTTTACAAACACATCATCACATTTCAATTAAATAAACTGTATTCACATGCATGAATGCACAAGCTCACACACAAAGGTTATTATATTAAACTAAAATTAAAACTGATTATGAAAAAAACGATTTAGTAAACTGAAATAAAATAATTAACAAATATGTTTTAAAAACAAACTATTCTGAAACAATTATCTTTGACTCCAAAACTAACTCAAATAAAATAAAAAACATCATGAATGTTCAGTTTTAGTTAGCTTTGTTAACTGTGGGCAAAAATCGAGTGGGTTATTCAATGGGGTTTTAAAACTTTTGGGGGGATTTCAAGCTACAGTATCTGGCGGTGTTTCAAATAGGCCCATCTTTTATATGTCTCAAATAGATCTAGCTTGTGCATCACTATTACAAGTAATCACTACCTAACAGGGAAACAACTGTCTAGGTAGTTAACTTCATTCTTCGTACATGTACTACTAAAGTTAATAAGCATTGGATTGGTGTAAACATGGGCTATTCCTTTTAGGCCGTGACTGCGGATCCGACTTTTCACCACATGTTTCTTTCCGCACATGTGCAGAAGCTTCGGGATCATTAGTACGGAGAAAACAAGGTCAGAGAAAAGTCAGATACGCAGCCACTCCATTCCTTTTAAATCAAGTCATTTTGGGATTTAATTTATAATTTAAACCTAACCTGACCTATGACATGACCCGCGACCCGGTTTCTTCACGTATCGCGTTGACAAAAGCAAACATCACTCTGGTAAGAAGAAGTGCGGGAGTGTATGCCTTATGATTAACGAGTCGTGGTGTGATCATAACAACAAACAGGAACTCAAGTCCGTTTGTTCAGCTGACCTAGAATTCCTGACAATCAAATGCCGACCGCATTATCTACCAAGAGAATTCTCTTCGATTATAATCACAGCCGTGTATATCCCCCCCCAAGCAGATACCTTGAAAGAACGTCATTGGACTCTATGTAAACTGGAAACCACATATCCTGAGGCTGCATTTACTGTAGCTGGGGATTTTATCAAGGCTAATCTGAAAACAAGGCTCCCTAAATTTTATCAGCATATCGAATGTGCTACCCGGGCTGGCACAATTCTGGATCATTGATACTCTAACTTCCACGGCGCATACAAAGCCCTCCCTCGCCCTCCTTTCGGCAAATCTGACCATGACTCCATTTAGTTTCTCACAGCCTATAGACAGAAACTAAAACAGGATACGCCCGTGCTCAGGTCTGTCCAAAGCTGGTCCGACAAATCTGATTCCACTCTCAAGATTGCTTCGATCACGTGGTCTGATCACACGGCCTGCAACGAAAACATGCGGTCTCTCCTTCACTGCAGCCGAGGTGAGTAAAACATTTAAACGTGTTAACCCTCGCAAGGCTGCAGGCCCAGACGGCATCCCCAGCTGCCCCCTCAGAGCATGCGCAGACCAGCTGGCCGGTGTGGTTACGGACATATTCAATCAATCCCTATACCAGTCTGCTGTTCCCACATGCTTCAAGAGGGCCACCATTGTTCCTGTTCCCAAGAAAGCTAAGGTAACTGAGCTAAACGACTACCGCCCCGTAGCACTCACATCCGTCATCATGAAGTGCTTTGAGAGACTAGTCAAGGACCATATCACCTCCACCCTACCTGACACCCTAGACCCACTCCAATTTGCTTACCGCCCAAATAGGTCCACAGACGATGCAATCTCAACCACACTGCACAATGCCCTAACCCATCTGGACAAGAGGAATACCTATGTGAGAATGCTGTTCATCGACTACAGCTCGGCATTCAACACCATAGTACCCTCCAAGCTCGTCATCAAGCTCGAGACCCTGGGTCTCGACCCCGCCCTGTGCAACTGGGTACTGGACTTCCTGACGAGCCGCCCCCAGGTGGTGAGGGTAGGCAACAACATCTCCTCCCCGCTGATCCTCAACACTGGGGCCCCACAAGGGTGCGTTCTGAGCCCTCTCCTGTACTCCCTGTTCACCCACGACTGCGTGGCCACGCACGCCTCCAACTCAATCATCAAGTTTGCGGACGACACAACAGTGGTAGGCTTGATTACCAACAACGACGAGACGCCTACAGGGAGGAGGTGAGGGCCCTCGGAGTGTGGTGTCAGGAAAATAACCTCACACTCAACGTCAACAAAACTAAGGAGATGATTGTGGACTTCAGGAAACAGCAGAGGGAACACCCCCGTATCCACATCGATGGAACAGTAGTGGAGAGGGTAGCAAGTTTTAAGTTCCTCGGCATACACATCACAGACAAACTGAATTGGTCCACTCACACAGACAGCATCGTGAAGAAGGCACAGCAGCGCCTCTTCAACCTCAGGAGGCTGAAGAAATTCGGCTTGTCACCAAAAGCACTCACAAACTTCTACAGATGCACAATCGAGAGCATCCTGTCGGGCTGTATCACCGCCTGGTACGGCAACTGCTCCGCCCTCAACCGTAAGGCTCTCCAGAGGGTAGTGAGGTCTGCACAACGCATCACCGGGGGCAAACTACCTGCCCTCCAGGACACCTACACCACCCGATGTTACAGGAAGGCCATAAAGATCATCAAGGACATCAACCACCCGAGCCACTGCCTGTTCACCCCGCTATCATCCAGAAGGCGAGGTCAGTACAGGTGCATCAAAGCTGGGACCGAGAGACTGAAAAACAGCTTCTATCTCAAGGCCATCAGACTGTTAAACAGCCACCACTAACATTGAGTGGCTGCTGCCAACACACTGACAATGACACTGACTCAACTCCAGCCACTTTAATAATGGGAATTGATAGGAAATTATGTAAATATATCACTAGCCACTTTAAACAATGCTACCTTATATAATGTTACTTACCCTACATTATTCATCTCACATGCATACGTATATACTGTCCTCTATATCATCGACTGCATCCTTATGTAACACATGTATCACTAGCCACTTTAACTATGCCACTTTGTTTACATACTCATCTCATATGTATATACTGTACTCGATATCATCTACTGTATCTTGCCTATGCTGCTCTGTACCATCACTCATTCATATATCCTTATGTACATATTCTTCATCCCCTTACACTGTGTATAAGACAGTAGTTTTGGAATTGTTAGTTAGATTACTTGTTGGTTATTACTGCATTGTCGGAACTAGAAGCACAAGCATTTCGCTACACTCGCATTAACATCTGCTAACCATGTGTATGTGACAAATAAACATTTGATTTGATTTGATATGTTCCGGATAGCATCGGACAACAACATTGATGTATACGCTGATTCGGTGAGCGAGTTTATTAGCAAGTGCATCAGTGATGATGTACCAATGGTGACTATTAAAACCTTCCCCAACCAGAAACCGTGAATTGATGGCAGAATTTGCGCAAAACTGAAAGCGCAGACCACTGCTTTTAATCATGGCAAGGCGAACGGAAACATGACCGAATACAAACACTGTAGCTATTCCCTCCGCAAGGCAATCAAACAAGCTGATCGTCAGTATAGAGACAAAGTAGAGTCGTAATTCAGCGGCTGAGACACGAGATGTACAGTATGTGACAGGGTGTACAGTCAATCACAGATTACAAAAAGAAAACCAGCCCATTCGCAGACACCGATGTCTTGCACCCAGAAAAACTAAACAACTACTTTGCTCGCTTTGAGGACAATACAGTGCCACTGACACAGCCCGCTACCAAAACCTGCGGACTCTCCTTCTCCGCAGCCAACGTGAGTAAAACATTTAACCTCTTGCGACGAGCAATCCCGTATCCGGGAGCGTAATCATAGCCTCAAATGCATTAGCATAACTCAGCGGACATAAATACGCCTAGAAACTTTTCCTATTCATGAAAATCGCAAATGAAATGAAATAAATATATTCAGACACAAGCTTAGCCTTTTGTTAACAACACTGTCATCTCAGATTTTCAAAATATGCGTTACAGCCAACGCTAGACAAGCATTTGTGTAAGTTAATCATGGCATAATGCTATGCTAGCTCTGCTGGCAGCAGGCAACATTTTCACGGAAATAAGAAAAGCAACCAAATTAAATCATTTACCTTTGAAGAACTTCGGATGCTTTCACTCAGGAGACTCCCAGTTAGATAGCAAATGCTCCTTTTTTCCAAAAAGTTTATTTTTGTAGGCGAAATAGCTCCCGTTTCTTCATCATGCTTGGCTGAGAAATCGACCGGAAAATGCTGCAACTATAACGCCAATTTTTTTTCAAAATGTTCTCCATAATATCGACAGAAACACGGCAAACATTGTTTAGGATCCATCCTCAAGGTGTTTTTAACATATATATTTGATAAGCTGTCCAAAGCTGTCAATTATATGCATAGTCAAGCTATTTTTCATCCAAAAATTCAAATAGCGCCCCCTAAATCCAAGAGGTTAAACATGTTAACTCTCGCAAGGCTGCCGGCACAGACAGCATCACTAACCGCGTCCTCAGAGCATGTGCAGACCAGCTGGCTGGTGTGTTATACGGACATATTCAATCAATTCCTATCCCAGTCTGCAGTTCCCACAGGCTTCAAGAGGGCCACCATTGTTCATTTTCCCAAGAAAGCTAAGGTAACTGAGCTAAACAACTATCGCCCCATACAACTCACTTCCGTCATCATGAAGTGCTTTGAGAGACTAGTCAAGGTTCATATCACCTGGGTCTCGACCCCACCCTGTGCCACTGGGTCCTGGACATTCTGACAGACCGCCCCCAGGTGGTGAGGGTAGGAAACAACATCTCCACCCCGCTGATCCTCAACACTGGGGCCCCACAAAGGTGCGTTCTCAGCCCTCTCCTGACTCCCTGTTCACCAATGACTGTGTGGCCATGCACACCTCCAACTCAATCATCAAGTTTGCAGTGGTAGGCTTGATTACCAACAATGACGAGATGGGCCCTCAGAGTGTGGTGTCAGGAAAATAACCTCACACTCAACGTCAACAAAACAAAGGAGATGATCGTGGACTTCAGGAAACAGCAGAGGGAGCACCCCCCTATCGACTGGACAGTAGTGGAGAAGGTGGAAAGTTTTAAGTTCCTGGGCATACAAATCACGGACAAACTGAAATGGTCCACACAGACAGCGTGGTGAAGAAGGCGCAACAACGCCTCTTCAACAACAGGAGGCTGAAGAAATTTGGCTTGTCACCAAAAACACTCACAAACTTGCCAATGCCATTCGGCCATCGCTCATCCATATATTTATAAGTACATATTCTTATTCATTCCTTTAAACTTGTAGTAGTTGGTAAGGTAGTTGTTGTGAAATTTTTTGATTACTTGTTACGGGTGCACCTCAGCCACGCTCAAGGTACTAATTGATATCATAACCGCCATCGATAAAAGACAGTACTGTGCAGCCGTCTTCATCAACCTTGCTAAGGCTTTCGACTCTGTCAATCACCATATTCCTATCGGCAGACTCAGTAGCCTAGGTTTTTCTAATGACTGCCTTGCCTGGTTCACCAACTACTTTGCAGACAGAGTTCAGTGTGTCAAATCGGAGGACATGCTGTCCGGTCCTCTGGCAGTCTCTATGGGGGTGCCACAGGGTTCAATTCTCGGGCCGACTCTTTTCTCTGCATATATCAATGATGTTGCTCTTGCTACGGGCGATTCCCTGATCCACCTCTACGCAGACAACATCATTCTGTATACTTCCGCCCCGTCCTTGGACACTGTGCTGTCTAACCTCCAAACGAGCTTCAATGCCATACAACACTCCTTCCGTGGCCTCCAACTGCTCTTAAACGCTAGTAAAACCAAATGCATGCTTTTCAACCGTTTGCTGCCTGCACCCGCACGCCCGACTAGCATCACCACCCTGGATGGTTCCGACCTAGAATATGTGGACATCTATAAGTACCTAGGTGTCTGGCTAGACTGTAAACTCTCCTTCCAGACTCATGTCAAACATCTCCAATCTAAAATCAAATCTAGAGTCGGCTTTCTATTCCGCAACAAAGCCTCCTTCACTCACGCCGCCAAACTTACCCTAGTAAAACTGACTATCCTACCGATCCTCGACTTTGGCGATGTCATCTACAACATGGCTTCCAATACTCTACTCAGCAAACTGGATGCAGTTTATCACAGTGCCATCCGTTTTGTTACTAAAGCACCTTATACCACCCACCACTGCAACCTGTATGCTCTAGTCGGCTGGCCCTCGCTACATATTCGTCGCCAGACCCACTGGCTCCAGGTCATCTACAAGTCCATGCTAGGTAAAGCTCCGCCTTATCTCAGTTCACTGGTCACGAGAGCAACACCCACCCGTAGCATGCACTCCAGCAGGTGTATCTCACTGATCATCCCTAAAGCCAACACCTCATTTGGCCGCATTTCATTGCTGTTCTCTGCTATCTGTGACTGGAACGAATTGCAAAAATCGCTGAAGTTGGAGACTTTTATCTCCCTCACCAACTTCATACATCTGCTATCTGAGCAGCTAACCGATCGCTGCAGCTGTACGTAGTCTACCGGTAAATAGCCCACCCAATTCACCTACCTCATCCCCATACTGTTTATATTTATTTACTTTTCTGCTCTTATGCACACCAGTATATCTACCTTCACATGACCATCTGATAATTTATCACTCCAGTGTTAATCTGCAAAATTGTAAATATTCGCCTACCTCCTCATGCCTTTTGCACACAATGTATACAGACTCTCTTTTTTTTTCTACTGTGTTATTGACTTGTTAATTGTTTACTCCATGTGTAACTCTGTGTTGTCTGTTCACACTGCTATGCTTTATCTTGGCCAGGTCGCAGTTGCAAATGAGAACTTGTTCTCAACTAGCCTACCTGGTTAAATAAAGGTGAAATAAAAATAAATTAAAATAAACAGTCTGATCTAGAGGCACAAGCATTTCATTACACTCACATTAACATCTGCTAACCATGTGTAAGTGACCAATAAAAGTATGTATTGTATATTGCTGCCCTCCAGTAGCAAAAAGTGACATCCCTAAAACTGAAACTAAATAATATAAAAACGAAATATAAATACTTTAAAATAATATCTTAAGCTGAATAAAAACTAGCAAATCTGGTCTGAAAATTATCTAAAACTTAACTGAATTTCAAATAAAAAAATATAAGACAATATAAAAACACAAAAATACAATAACCTTGACACACAAACAAACACACAGCCTCCCTCCCACCTTCCCTCACATACTCTATGTAGGGTTATGCTGACTTGTCTCTCTCTCCATCTCTTCCAGACCAAGTCGGAGATGCAGGTGGAGTTCTCTGTGAGTGACAGCCAAGGGGTAAGAGTCAAACCTGCACTATGATCAACGCTGTGACATGATGTATCACATCCTGTCTGTCATGCAGCTCACACACTGTATATACAACTCCTGACTAACTCTCCTTGCAGTTATTTACTCTGACACCTTTCTCACACGTAACATTCTAATGCTAAAGCACACTGACATTTCAACCTACACAACCGTATAGGTCATGGTAAAGACAGTACACTTGTTACGTGCACAGATAGGGGGTCTACCTGTGCCCGAGCACCTGTCCCTTTGCCCTCCCTCTTGCCAGGTGCTCTTTTGGGTGGTGGTATATATATATATTTTATTGTATACAGTTTTTGTTGTTGTTGTTCTGAACCAACTGTCCCCAACTCGTCATGACATCATCAAGTTCGCCCACCCCTACCCCATCCATTGGTCTGCTGGGTCCACAGCTCACATGCACCAGGTTATGCCATTTTCCCAGTTTGCCCTGTATGAATTGCATGCGCAAATCCGGTCCCCGGTTGAGTGTGTGTAGCAAGCTTCCTAGTTTAAATACCAACAGTGCTGCCACAGCAGCATAACATTTGATTAACACTAGATAACACCTACATCATCATCAATATTTGGTATGTTTGCCTGCACAGCAGCACTTTATAATGTATTTACTTATAGAATCATAGCCGAGAGAAGGGTGCTGGAGGTGCTGCAGAAACCCTGATAAATTGATATAAATGTGCAAGTTATATAATTACTGCTGTTTTTTCAGAAATAAATTACATTTTTCAGAATAGCTTACTACACCATGAGTGGGCCTATAATTTAGTCACAGAGGATCAATATCTTCTTTTAAAAAATTGCCTGTCTGTGTACTGTGTGTAGCCTAATAACAAGGCATAGCCTGCAGTTGGGAAATCTGTCAGTGAACAGCATGCAGACAAAACAGGCCTTTCACAATATTTAAAATACATTCGCGGGATAACACAGGTTGGAAAGCAAATGGTTCCTGCTGAAAAGTGAAGACTAATCTTTCTGCTATCGGCTGCAAAAATATTTTAGCAACTTCCAAACAGGCCTATTGAGAGAGGCTTTTCGCACGAGCCGGCGAGTGAGCTGCACATCATTGGGTGAGTCAGTGAACTAGAAAGATTTTTTAGTGCTTTCCTTCTCATATTGTCAATAGGTGTGTCTCCACACACTTAAGCCTAGGCTATTGATGGATTCAAGACATGGGCATTTTTAATGTTCTCGGATTCTCATTTTGTCAGTGTCAAAGTAGCCTGTCATTTTGATCATCTGTGCAGTATTTAAAAATATTCTGCCAAAGTCTCCAGTCATGTAAAATGATATAGATCGCATGAAATGTGTTCATAAAAGGACACATTTTTTCAGGGACACTAGGATATAAAAAAATGTGTGCAACTTCTGTAAGCACCGCTACTCTACTTCTCTATGCCACAGCGATGATATACATGCGATCCTTTATTATAAAGGTTTTATAGAACCTCTTGTGTTCCGGTACCTAAAAGCTCCACAGGTCACTCCCCCTTTCCACTCACCACTCATGATTTACAAAATAAGCACTGAACACAGGTAGTCTAGACTCCTTATAAGCACCATATTCTAAAGAATCCACACAAGCCACTGTCCAGCTAGCCATATATCATGAGTTAGAAGATTATGAGTATTAGGCTATATTATGAAGTTATTATTTAAGAGCATTGAAGATAAATCACAATCAGTAAAAAATGTGTCGAGGTAGCTAACTAGCAGATTAACATCAAGCACCATTTGCACCATTTGTGAACTGATTGCCTCCCATCTATCTTCAGAGCTCGTGCTGCTAGGTCACCTAAACTGGAACATGCTTAACACCCAGCCATCCTACAATCTAAGCTTGATGCCCTCAATCTCACACAAATTATCAATGAACCTACCAGGTACCACCCCAAAGCCGTAAACACGGGCACCCTCATATAGATATCATCCTAACCAACTTGCCCTCTAAATACACCTCTGCTGTTTTCAACCAAGATCTCAGCGATCACTGCCTCATTGCCTGCATCCGTAATGCGTCAGCGGTCAAACGACCCCCACTCAACACTGTCAAACGCTCCCTGAAACACTTCAGCGAGCAGGCCTTTCTATTTGACCTGGCCCGGGTATCCTGGAAGGATATTGATCTCATTCCGTCAGTACAGGATGCCTGGTTATTATTTTTTAAATTTCCCCATTCAATAAGCATGCCCCATTCAAGAAATGTAGAA
Source organism: Oncorhynchus mykiss (assembly GCF_057628025.1). Classification (NCBI taxonomy): domain Eukaryota; kingdom Metazoa; phylum Chordata; class Actinopteri; order Salmoniformes; family Salmonidae; genus Oncorhynchus; species Oncorhynchus mykiss. Next base: position 60,537,941 of record NC_143022.1, on the reverse strand, counting down.
CCAGGAGCAGATATAGCCCTTGGTTCTCTCCAGACCTGACTGCCCTTAACCAACACAAAAACATCCTATGGCGTTCTGCATTAGCATCGAACAGCCCCCGTGATATGCAACTTTTCAGGGAAGCTAGAAACCAATATACACAGGCAGTTAGAAAAGGCAAGGCTAGCTTTTTCAAGCAGAAATTTGCATCCTGCAACACAAACTCAAAAAAGTTCTGGGACACTGTAAAGTCCATGGAGAATAAGAACACCTCCTCCCAGCTGCCCACTGCACTGAGGATTGGAAACACTGTCACCACCGATAAATCCACTATAATTGAAAATATCAATAAGCATTTTTCTACGGCTGGCCATGCTTTCCACCTGGCTACCCCTAACCTGGTCAATAGCACTGCACCCCCCACAGCAACTCGCCCAAGCCTTTCCCATGTCTCCTTCTCCCAAATCCAGTCAGCTGACGTTCTGAAAGAGCTGCAAAATCTGGACCCCTAGAAATCAGCCGGACTAGACAATCTGGACCCTTTCTAAAATGATCTGCCAAAATTGTTGAAACCCCTATTACTAGCCTGTTCAACCTCTCTTTCGTGTTGTCTGAGATTCCCAAAGATTGGAAAACAGCTGTGGTCATCCACCTCTTCAAAGGGTGGTACACTCTTGACCCAAACTGCTACAGACCTATATCTATCCTACCCTGCCTTTCTAAGGTCTTCTAAAGCCAAGTCAACAAACAGATTACCGACCATTTCGAATCCCACCATACCTTCTCCGCTATGCAATCTGGTTTCAGAGCTGGTCATGGGTGCACCTCAACCACGCTCAAGGACCTAAATGATATCTTAACCGCCATCGATAAGAAACAATACTGTGCAGCTGTATTCATTGACCTGGCCAAGGCTTTCGACTCTGTCAATCACCACATCCTCATCGGCAGACTCGGTAGCCTTGGTTTCTCAAATGATTGCCTCGCCTGGTTCACCGACTCTGATAGAGTTCAGTGTGTCAAATCGGCGGGCCTGTTGTCCGGGCCTCTGGCAGTCTCTATGGGGGTCCCACAGGGTTCAATTATTGGACTGACTCTCTTCTCTGTATACATCAATGATGTCGTTCTTGCTGCTGGTGAGTCCCTGATCCACCTCTACGCAGACGACACCATTCTGTATACTTCTGGCCCTTCTTTGTACACTGTGTTAATTAACAACCCTCCAGGCGAGCTTCAATGCCATACAACTCTCCTTCCGTGGCCTCCAATTGCTCTTAAATACAAGTAAAACTAAATGCATGCTCTTCAACCGATCGCTGCCTGCACCTGCCCGCCCGTCCAACATCACTACTCTGGACGGTTCTGACTTAGAATATGTGGACAACTACAAATACCTAGGTGTCTGGTTAGACTGTAAACTCTCCTTCCAGACTCATATCAAACATCTCCAATCCAAAGTTAAATATAGAATTGGCTTCCTATTTCGCAACAAAGCATCCTTCACTCATGCTGCCAAACACACCCTTGTAAAACTGACCATCCTACCGATCCTCGACTTCGGCGATGTCATTTACAAAATAGTCTCCAATACCCTACTCAATAAATTGGATGCAGTCTATCACAGTGCCATCCGTTTTGTCACCAAAGCCCCATATTCTGCCCATCAATGCGCCTTGTACGATGGCATTCGCTTCATACTTGTCACCAAGCACACTGGCTCCATGTCATCTACAAGACCCTGCTAGGTAAAGTCCCCTCTTATCTCAGCTCGCTGGTCACCATAGCAGGTGGGATCATGCACTCCAGCAGGTATATCTCTCTGGTCACCCCCAAAACCAATACTTCCTTTGGCCGCCTCCCCTTCCAGTTCTCTGCTGCCAATGACTGGAACGAACTACAACAATCTCTGAAACTGGAAACACTTATCTCCCTCACTAGCTTTAAGCACCAGCTGTGAGAGCAGCTCACAGATTACTGCACCTGCACATAGCCCATCTATAATTTAGCCCAAACAACTACCTCTCCCCCTACTGTATTTATTTATTTATTTACATGCACCCCATTATTTTTATCTCTACTTTGCACTTTTTTCCACCTCAAATCTACCATTCGAGTATTTTACTTGCTATACTGTATCACATTGTATATAGACTTATTTTTCTACTGTATTATTGACTGTATGTTTGTTTTACTCCATGTGTAACTCTGTGTTGTATGTGTCGAACTGCTTTGCTTTATCTTGGCCAGGTCGCAATTGTAAATGATAACTTGTTCTCAACTTGCCCACCTGGTTAAATAAAGGTGAAATAAAGAAGCATTAACAACAATGATCAAATCAAATCAAAGTTCATTTGTACACCTGTTGTATTTAGCGCACTTGACAAATTAACTTTGATTTGATTTGATCATTGATGTTACAAGAACAAGTTCTCAACTTACAGTGAAATGCTTACAGACTCTAACCAATAGTGCAAAAAAGGTATTAGGTGAACAATAGGTAGGTAAAGAAATAAAACAACAGTAAAAAGACAGGCTATATACAGTAGCGAGGCTATAGAACTAGCTACATACAGACACCGGTTGTCAGGCTGATTGAGGTAGTATGTACATGTAGATATGGTTAAAGTGACTATGCATAAATGATGAACAGATAGTAGCAGTAGAGTAAAAGAGGGGTTGGCGGGTGGTAGGTGGCGGAACACAATGCAGATAGCCCGGTTAGCCAATGTGCGGTAGCACTGGTTGGTCGGCCCAATTGAGGTAGTATGTACATGAATGTATAGTTAAAGTGACTATGCATATATGATAAGCAGAGAGTAGCAGCAGCGTAAAACGAGGGGTTGGAGGGGCACACAATGCAAATAGTCTGGGTAGCCATTTGATTACCTGTTCAGGAATCTTGTGGCTTGGGGGTAAAAACTGTTGAGAAGCCTTTTTGTCCTAGATTTGGCACTCTGGTACCGCTTGCCATGCGGTATTAGAGAGATCAGTCTATGACTGGGGTGGCTGGGGTCTTTGAGAACTTTTAGAGCCTTCCTCTGACACCGCCTGGTGTAGAGGTCCTGGATGGCAGGCAGCTTAGCCCCAGTGATGTACTGGGCCGTACGCACTACCCTCTGTAGTGCCTTGCGGTCGGAGGCTGAGCAATTGCCATACCAGGCAGTGATGCAACCAGTCAGGATGCTCTCGATGTTGCAGCTGTAGAACCTTATGAGGAGCTCAGGACCCATGCCAAATCTTTTTAGTTTTCTGAGGGGAAATAGGCTTTGTCGTGCCCTCTTCACGACTGGCTTGGTGTGTTTGGACCATTCCAGTTTGTTGTTGATGTGGACACCAAGGAACTTGAAGCTCTCAACGTGCTCCACTACAGCCCCGTCGATGAGAATGGGGGCATGCTCGGTCCTCCATCATCTCCTTAGTCTTGGTTACGTTGAGGGATAGGTCGTTATTCTGGCACCACACAGCCAGGTATCTGACCTCCCTATAGGCTGTCTCATCGTTGTCGGTGATCAGGCCTACCACTGTTGTGTCGTCGGCAAACTTAATGATGGGGTTGGAGTCATGCCTGGCCATGCGGTCGTGGGTGAACAGGGAGTACAGGAGGGGACTGAGCATGCACCCCTGTGGTGCTCCAGTGTTGAGGATCAGCGTGGCAGATGTGTTGCTATCTACCCTCACCACCTGGGGGCGGCCCATCAGGAAGTCCAGGATCCAGTTGCAGAGGGAGGTGTTTAGTCGCAGGATCCTTAGCTTTGTGATGAGCTTTGAGTGTACTATGGTGTTGAAGGCTGAGCTGTAGTCAATGGATAGCATTCTCCCATAAGAGTTCCTTTTGTCCAGGTGGGAAAGGGCATTGTGGATTGCAATAGAGATTGCAATATTTTTGGATCTGTTTGGGCGGTATGCAAATTGGAGTGGGTCTAGGGTTTCTGGGATAATGGTGTTGAAGTGAGCCAACCTTTCAAAGCACTTCATGGTTACGGACATGAGTGCTACGGGTCTGTAGTCATTTAGGCAGGTTGCCTTTGTGTTCTTGGGCACAGGGACTATGGTGGTCTGCTTGAAACATGTTGGTATTACAGACTCAGTCAAGGACATGTTTAACATGTCAGTGAAGACACCTGCCAGTTGGTCAGCACACATGCCCGGAGCACACGTCCTGTAAATCCGTCTTGCCCCGCAGCCTTGTATATGTTGACCTTTTTAAAGGTCTTACTCACGTCGGCTACGGAGAGCGTGATCACACAGTCATCCGGAACAGCTCATGCTCTCATGCATGCCTCAGTGTTGCTTGCCTCAAAGCGAGCATAGAATTGATTAACCTCGTCTGGTAGGCCCGTGTAAGCAGGAATAAGTAGGATAGAGTTGTGGTCGGATTTACCAAATGGAGGGTGAGGGAGAGTGTGTGTCTGTATTTCTCCTTGCCTGTGTGTGTTTGTGCAATAACAAATCAGTACCTCTTGTGCCTTCGCAGGTGGTCAAAGACACAGTAAATATCCAGATAGGAGACGTGAATGACAACTCCCCAACTTTCCATGGCCAGCTGTACACAGTACACATCGCAGAGGTAGGCTACAGTCATGTACAGTATGTGTGTGTTGTAGTGTGATAGTGTGTCTGTGTGTTCGTGTTTGTGTGTATGTCACTTCAAAATCCCTATTGTGCCATGAGATGTTTTATACATTTTTTAAAGATAATTTTGATGTTTTCTTGTGTAATTGGAGATGGAAGGGAGTTCCATGTGATCATGGCTCTGTTGCCATGAATTTGTTTTTGACTTGGGGACTGTGATGAGACCCCTGATGGCATGTCTTGCGTGGTGTGTATGGATATGTGAACTGTATGTTATTTGACTATGTGTAAAATCTGGAATTTGTATCACAGTACGTTATAAAAATAGTTTTCCCACTCATCATCTTGATGGAAATGAATTGGGTTTTCTGCCCATGATACCATTTAACGTACTCCAAAGTATTTTTTAATTGTGTTTTATGTCATTTATCTTGGTTTGGCAATGTAATTTCTTGTTATTTTTGTTAAGTTTATTCACAACCTTTCTAAATATACAGTATGTCAACCGATTAGCTGAGCAGCCTGACTTGTTTGCCTCCACTTTTGTATAATTTATTTTTAATTCATCATCAATCCAGGAGGCTCTAACAGTTTTCACAGTTAATTTCATAACAGGTTCATGCTTGTCAACAATTGACATGAATCATTTTATAAACACTCTCAGAGGTGCATCTGGGTTCAGGTCCTCATACACATCAGACCAACATGCATTTTCTACATCCTCAACAAAAGAATCATGAGAAAACATTTTGTATGATCTTTTATCATTTACTTTAGGACCTGCCGTTGATACTTTGGCTTTCCCTGTTATTACCACAATGTTATGGTCACTACAGCCATTGGGAACTGATGATTCTTCGGAGCAAAGCTCTGTAGCATTAGTGAAGATATGATCAATACAAGTGGATGTCACATATCCAACACTATCGGTATGCACTGTAGTTGGTTGAGTGATAACGTGGGTCATGTTATAGCCATTCGTCACAGTTAGAAGCTTCCTCTTGAGAGGACAGCTAGTTGCTAACCAGTCAATGTTCAGGTCACCCAGAAAATAGACCTCTCTGTTAACATCACACACACACACTATCAAGCTTTGCACACATTTTATTAAAATACTGACTGTTAGCCTATTGTAGCACCCCAAAAGAAGAGGCTTTAGATGAGGCAGGTGAACTTGCAACCACACTTCAACAACATTTGACATATGATCTTCTCTAAGCATTACAGTGATATGGCTCTGAACATATACAGCAACACCTCCCCAATGGGCATTTGTGTATTTTCTTTAGACATTATATCCCTGGATTGTTACTGCTGTATCCTCAAAGGAATTATCTAATTGAGTTTCAGAGATTGACAGTTTATCTGTATTTGTTAAAGATCCCATTAACACACTTGTTTGATATATGTTTTAACCACTCCTATTTAAATGGTAGATTACCGGAAACTCATCAAGAAGGTCTGATTTCATTATTACTGAAACAGGATACAAGTGGTGTACATAAAGATCCAGTCCATTGAAAAAATTGGATGCCCCTTACACACCCCTTACACTCTTAAACATTCTAGCAAAATGTATAGTGCATAGAATTAATATTTTTTGATAAAGTACGACTGAAGTTTATTTATAAATGCCTGGAACATTTCAATTTTGGACAATCTCTTATAAAATGGGTTAACGTGATGGATAATAACCTTAGGTGTAAAATAGTAAATAATGGCTACTTCTCAAAAGGGTTTAAGTTGTCAAGAGGAGTAAAACAAGGTTGTCCACTATGTATTGAAATGTTAGCTATTGAAATACAGATCCAACGATAATTTCAAACGGTTAGAAATCCAGGGCTTAAAAACAAAGGTGTCATTGTACACTGATGATTCATGTTTTATTTTAAATCTACAATCATAGAGTATCTAGATACTTTTTCTAACCTCTCTGGATATTGGATCATATTGGATCACTAAAAAAGAAAACTTTTACATTACCGTGTAGTTTACAATTGTCTGATGGTGATTTGGACATACTCAATATACATATTACACAATACATAAATTATCTCACGCCGATAAATTTTTATAGAATGTTAGCAAAAATCACCCGATTAACTTTTTAGTCATATCCCAGCTTACCAATTTGCTTATGGTCTTACCTACACCTAGCAAACAGTTATTTAAAATGTATGAGAAAAAAGTATTCCATTTTATTTGGAATGGCAAGCCAGACAAAATTAAGCAGGCCTATTTATACAATGACCATGAATTTCTGGGGGCAGAAATTCTTAAATATTAAACATTAGACTTCTCACTAAAAGCTTCAGTCATACAAAAGTTTAACTTAAATCTGAACTGCTTCTCTAGCAAATTAATAAGAATGTCTCACCCCATGTTCAAGAATGGCCTTTTTCCTTTTATTCAGATTACAACGTTGCACTTTCGGTTATTTCAAAAGGAAATAATCTCCCAAATATCACTATTAAATTAAAAAAAATTAAACATAGAAAGTTGGTTGCAATTTCAATTTAATCCACCAAAAATAATACAACTAATATTGTTTTTAAATTCAAATATACTAATAGAAAAAAAAATAGATATAAAAAATAAATAAAAATAAAAACATGCTATAATCTTTCTAAATTAAATCATAAATAGGACTAGTGGAGTTATCTCACATGCAGCTATCAAAATATTTGGAAATGTCTGCTCTACCCACAATTACAACTAACTAATTCCAGCATTACTGCAAAAATGGAAGAGGCAAGTGGAAGGTAAAAAGTAGGGCATTTTTCTGTTGGCCCTTCATTGAAGACCCTAATTGGTTAAAGAAAATTGTAACAAATAAAAATTAATACCAGTTTCATTTAACCCTTGTGTAGTCCTAACATTCTGTATTCTCCCTTTGTCCTAAGGGTAAAAAATGACCCGCCTTCATTAAACCCCTAAAATAAAGGAGCTTAATTGAATTTTAACCCCAAAGCTATTTTGCATGAAGAAACAACCTGCCATTCATCACAAACGTTGTAATATCTGTTTTTTCCCTCTTCACAGTGCAGAAAGACATTTAATCAGTGGACACCACTCGTTTCTAGTAGAACACACCTGTCATAATTGTTTTCTTTACTAAAGAGAGGTTAATTATTATTATTGCTAAAGGTACTGCATAGGTGTAAATATATATTTTTTTGCAAGAGATAGCACTTGCATAGCCTAAGAAAGTAGCAGAAATGTGCAGAAAGTTGTTTTGAATGTATTTTATTAAAGGGAAACAATAACAGTCTTGTTTTTTTTGGCAACATAGTGATATATTCTTATATATTGTACAATGAAGGTTTCAACTTCAAAATTATAGTATTCTCCCATTTTTGAATCATTGCTCCCACCCACAAGGTGTACCAACAGCAATAAATATGAATAAAATAAGATAATAGATACAAAACAAAAACGTGAAGAACATAAATCAATCAACTCTAATTAGCACATGTAGGACAGTATGAAAATGTGTGTACATGGACTTTGCAGATGTATTTCTCACATGTGCAGCAGATAGTATTTGTTTGACAGTCTTTGCGGGGCAGAATTGGTATCTCCTCCTCTTGCCTGCCTCAACTACAGCCTCAGGTGGATCAGGACACGATTCAGCCCCCTGAACAGCTTTCACGAGCTGCAGAGGCTGCTGTGTGGGGGATGCGCTCCCTTCTTTGAATGTGTGGGGTTACAAGTGCCTGTCCCAGCCGCTCCAGGAACACTGTCCTCTTGTTCCGCTTATCAGGCATCCAGGCAGGGTTGATCTTGTTCAATATCACAAAGGTATTGTATGAAGACACATCAATGATGTTATGGAAGATGACCAGGGGCCAGCGGGCAGTCATCATCCTGCATCTGCAAGCTCCAATCACCTTGTCCAGGTTGTCCATGCCTCCTTTGTTGTGGTTGTAGTCCAGGATGATGCTGGCTTCCTGTCCTCACGATCACTGATATCAGCTGTTTTGTGCAGTGTTCTCAGGAGGACCAAATTCTTGTTTATCTTTGGGAGGTAAGAAACTAGAGTGGTGGTGGGGGTGAAGGCAAACTTTGATGAGAAGTCATCTCTCCACCTTGTTGCGAGGAGTGCAGGGGGGAGCTCAGGCTTGTTCTTTCTAACTGTGCCAACCATGGTGATCTTCATTTTTCAGGAGCTGCTGGCTGAGTTCAATCAGTAGCACACATAATCTCAATATCTCATTGTGTGTGTGTGTGTGTGTGTGTGTGTGTGTGTCTTTGTGTTTTTTGTGGAGTGTAAATGATTTTATAACTCCGGGTCAAAGCTGACCTTAAGACAATCGTTGTACCCTGGTGGTGTTTCAGTTTTTGTTGGTGTCACGCTAGGAAAAGTCATCAAATTTCAATTTGGAAAAATATCAATTATGGGGTTTTCCCTGCTGTTGAACATAGTGGCGGGTCATTGGCATTCTCTCAACCAGCATCATGAGATAGTTACCTGGAATGCATTTCAAATAACAGGTGTGCCTTGATAAAAGTTAAATTGTGAGATTTCTTTCCTTCTTAATGTGTTGGAGCCAATCAGTTGTGTTGTGACAATGTAGGGGTGGTATGCAGAAGATTTGGTAAAATACCAATCCATGGTATGGCAAGAACAGCTCAAATAAGCAAAGGCAAAGGGTGTCTACTTTGAAGAATCTCAAATATAAAATATATATATTTGTTAAACACTTTTTTTGGTTACAACATAATTCCATGTGTTATTTCATAGCTTTGATGTCTTCACTATTATTCTACAATGTAGAAAATAGTAAAAATAAAGAATTGAATGAGTAGGTGTGTCTAAACTTTTGACTGGTACTATATATATATATATATATATATATATATATATATATATATATATATATATATGGAGCTACAATCTATCTGCAATATTAAAGCTGATCTACCCCTCAATGTTATTCCATGCCACCAATGTTAATTTCATGAACCTTATTTCTAAGGCAACATATACTAATATGGGCTATTCTTAGCCCTTCCCTGGGTAGCTTATCTGAGATAGGCATAATGTGGAGACAAAAAAAATAGGACACCTGTTGGTGTGTGTTTGTGATATTGGGCTGAAGCTACTGTGCCGGAAGCTTGGCTCTCTCGCTCCTCCCAGTCTTTTGGGAGGGAGGGTGAACAATGAGCTTGTTGTGGCAGATGTAAGCGATGTCCCCACATTCTCTGGCAGCTTAATAGCTCGGATAAGTTATTTCCGCCTCTGGCACACAGCTTCAGAGAACTCCTCGTTGAGGAAGATGTTGGTTCCTCTCAAGTTCTTGGCTCTCTCCAGAACAGCCATCTTTGAACCTTAGTAACTTGACCACTATCGACATGGGTCTGGCACCTGGGCTGGTTACAGGTTTTTGCAACCTTTGGGCACGCCCCACCTCAATGTTCCTTTGATCCATCTGCAGCTTTTCGGTGATCGTTTTTCTCACTTTATCCTTTGTCCAGGTCTCATGTGGAGACTCTCGTATACCATCCACAACAATGTTATTCCTCATTCATTGTCCTTCTAGATAGCCTGTTTTCCCAGTCATATGTGATAATGATTCACAGACAGTGCCAATTTTGTGTGGAATTGTTTATTGTCATCTTGCTGCAAGTCTCTTTCAGGACGCCACCTCTCCCTGGAAGAACTGCAAACTGTTCTTAAGGTATTGGACCTCTCTGGTCAGATCATCCATTATTTTGTTTGTTGAGTCCACCAGTATTTGGACAAAGCTCTTGAAGCTCTTTTCCTGTTGCTGTAACAATTGCTTTTAGACATGTTTTTGTTGATTTTAAAGATCACGCACCTCTGATAGTGAAACACTGTCCTCTCCATTACTTCCACCTTCTTTAACTTTGGGAGCCATGATGGTAACAACGTAGGCTAACGCTGGTACTCCACGCAAACCAAACCAGCACAGCTCACAAGGCCGATGGAAACAGCAACAAACAGCAGAGATTTAAACAGCCACCATCCGTGGTCACAGCCACAATCGCTTTGTTTCCTTTGAATTGGGGTCTGTTTGAATAGGCTAAAAAGAAGAGCTGGTATGTGTAAAAAACATGATGGCACAGTGGACTAATGCCATGGATAGCGAACAGAAGATCATAGGTTTGAAACTCATTGATGCCGTAACACAATAAACAAATGTGTTTGCATTAATTTATGTGTCCTCTCTGTGTTTGTAGTAAAACAAATCTAACCCAAATTAAGCTCGCAGTGTTATGAAAAGTCTTATTCAAAAACGTACAAACACCTTTGGATTTCATTCTTAGAGGGTTAAGAAAACGTTCAATAATAACCATAAGAAAATGTTCACAACATTTAGAGAATGTTCTCAGAATGTTATTTAATTACCTTCAAATAACTTATAATTTCCGTTCTCAGAGTGTTAATAAAACCAACCAGGACATATTTAAAGGAACTCGAGTAAAACATTCTCAAACTGCAACTTAAAAACAAATATTCCTAGAACAGTCAGAACAGTTTGTATTTGTTCTCAGAATGTTTAAACAACATTCAATTTTAATGGTCAGAAGATGTAGACAAAGAACTGGTTTGGGAATCATCGTCTTTCTCATATTTGGAGAAAGTCAACTTGCCTTGCAAACAGAACAACTCTCCATGTGGAGTGCTGTCCTAAATCTCTACCCTACAGCTTGTCTTTCTCTCTCTGTCTACTACCTCCACTAACTCTCTTCCACCTTTTTTTTATCTCCCTCCTCTCTTTCTATCCCTCCCTTCCTCTCCCATTTTCAGTTGCTCTCTTCCCCCTCTCTCTCTCTCTCTCTCTCTTTCTCCCTCTATCCCTCTTCTTTGCCCTCTCCCCAATCTAATCCTTGATATTAAGTAATTGCCAGAGTGGAGTAAAGTGTTGGAGTGTGGAACTTCAAACAGAGGCTAAAATCTATCTCAGCGCGCACACACATATATTGTGTTGTGTTTATATTGAGTGCATAGCCTACCCCCAGTCCTCTCCAAATCTTCAAAGCCACTGGGATTTTTCTCCTCTTCAATCCATAAAGTCCAGCAAATAAATTCAGAGAAATAGGAGACTGTTTAGCCTGGCCTGTTTACCTCCTCCTATGAGTGGAGTGAAGGGTTCTCTCAGGGTTCTACCAGGGTTCTCTCTGGGTTGTCTGATGGTTCTATCAGGGTTTTGTTACAGTTATATCAGCATATATCATGGTTCTCTCAGGGTTCCAGTTACTAAGAGCTGCCAATGTCAACTGTTCATTTAAACTTTAACCCTATGCAATTACACATTAAAATAGATATAGACCTGTAGGGCAGGGATGTTATCATTCCTGTAAATACAGCATAGTTTTATTTTGATAATTCAAAAGACCAGTCAGGTTGAATTGGCTGAAATCGTGTTTCTGAAATGCTGTTATTTCAAGATAAACCATGGTAAATGCCTGTTTACTAAAGTATCACTACTTATAGAACAGGGAACAGATTGAGTCACAACACCCTCACTGCCTTATCTTCTCCTCGTTTCTAAGTCATGGGAGAAACGAGGAGAAGATAAGGCAGTGAGGGTGTTGTGACTCAATCCGTTCCCTGTCCTATCCTGTTTCCTCCACTCCGTCCCTTCTTTCCTTCCTCCCTCTCATCATCTTCCGCCTCCGACAACTTTTTGTCCCCCGCATTTTTATGGTCTCCGTCTGTGACCTCTGGTGACCACGGGCAAAGCAAACTTTGCAACATCACTCCATCAACCTGTCACTCACCGGACATGCCACAGTAACCAGTCAATCACAGATTACGGCTTTAATTAACAACTCTGAGACAACAAACTAGTTCCTGAAATTGACTGCAGAGAAAAATAGACAGGGGGAGGGACAGAGACAGAGATAGGAAAAGTAACATGGAAAGGAGTGGAAAGAGATGGGAGACAGGGAGTGAAAAAGATAGACAGAAATGTGTTATGTGTGAGAGACAGACGGAGAGAAACAATAACAATGTAAGGAGTGGGAAAGAGATGGAAGAGAGGGAGTGGGAAAGTGAGATCAAACAGGAATACAGAGAGAGAGAAAAGGGAAACAGCTAAATGACATGACAATATGAATAAAGGATGAAGAAAAGTGATGATGTACGAGCTCTTGATAGAGAAAGCAACAAGGTGGATGAAGATATTGAAAGGAACTACATCCCAGTTAGCACAGTGAACAGATTAAGCTGTTACACTGGCTCAATATGATCTGAGGACAGGGAGGGCTAGTATGTAGACGAGTGGCGTGTGTGTGTAATTGAGCACGTGTAGAGGAGAGGAGTGTGTGTAATTGAGGAGGTGGAGAGACTAGGAGTGTGTGTGTGTGTGTGCGTGTGTGTGTGCGTCTGTGTGTGCCTGCATGTGTAATTGTGAGTTTAATTTGTGGTGCTATAAAGAGGGTGAAGGGTAGCAGGTGGGCTGCTAGCATTCCCTCTGTCAGTGCTAATGAGCTGGGCAGATTTACAGCAACCAGACATTGTGGAGACAAAGAGATAATGGCTGCATCTCAAATGGCTCCCTATTCCGCATATAGTCTACTACATTTGACTAGAGCCCATAGGGTCCTTCCATACGGCTCAGGTGAAAACTTGTGCACTATATAGGGTATTTGGTGCCATTTGGGATGCACCCAGAGACTATCACCCAAACACAATGTTTGACTAAACCAACAGATTCCCCATGTGATAGAATGATGGTGATGGTGATGGTGCAGGGGTCCTGCATGTTGAGTAAGGGAAATGTTTTCTTTTTTCTTCACATTTTAGAGTAAGGTGTATCCTGATCTGTAAACTTTTTGGTATGAGCTCAAGAAAGGTGATAATACATTTACTGGCATTCAGCCCTATGATTCTTGATCTAGAGCTAGTATAACACACCTCAAAGTATTTTAAATGTAGTCTGTCTGTCTGTCTGTGTGCGTGTGTGTGTCTGTCTGTGGGTCTGTCTATGGGTCGGTGTGTCTGTCTGTTTGTCTGTCTGTGTCTGTGGGTCGGTTTGTCTCTCTGTGTGTGTGTGTCTGTCTGTGGGTCGGTCTGTGTGTCTGTCTATATGTGTGTGTGTGTGTGTTTGTGTGTGTGTTTGTGCTTTTGTGCGTGTGTATGTGTCTTTGTGTATTAAACTCAGTGTTTAATAAAAACCAGTCACCCCAAGGAGTTCCGATTCCCCACCCCCCAGCCTCTCGTCCCATGCTCCCTGACCCCTAAACCCTCTCCCACTGCGAGTTAGTCTCTGTGTCATTGAAACGTCGCCATCATCAAATGCCATCACTAATGACTTTGAGACTCGCCAAGTGTGTTTTGTGTCCTGTTGCTCTCCCCAGCTGTTTCCTACCCCAATGACACAAACACACTATTTCTCCTGCTCTCTTTCTCTCTTCTTTTTTCTTTCCCCAAATACCCCTCTTTCTTTCTTTGTATTCCACTCTCTCCCGTTCATGACATATACCGTACATACAGAGAGAGCACGCACGAACACACACAAATCTATACCTTTTCTGTACTGTCACTCTCTCTCTCCTTTATCTACACCTTAATAACTCATCCATTCATCAATTGTTTTTTATCCTCCAGTAGACAGGCGGTGTAGTAGAATATTGAACACAGATAAGCCAACAGCGATGCCGAGGGAGATAGTACAGCCATGTCTGGCCCTAAAATGCACACTCTTAGAAAAAAAGTGCTCCAAAAGGGTTCTTCGCAGAGGGATAGGGTTCTACCAAGAACCATTTTACCTAGAACCTTTAAAAACCTAATAAACGTTTTTGGAAGAAAGGTTTCTTTGATGATTATTTGGAAGGCAAGAAGGGTTCTACAAAGAACCCTTCTGAATCTGAATATATTTTTTAATTATATATATATTTCTTATTTTAAATAGTGCCTGATTATTAGTGTTTACCTCAGTGTTGAATCCTCAGCATCAATAGTTTGAGTAATCTGATCATTTTAAAACAATAGGTGTGAGAATGTTTTAAACTGTACCTACAGTATATGGGAATATTTTCGCATGGTATTCTCTTAGTAATTGTACCATACTGACATAGTTCATATCATTGCCATGATTTCATGTGATATTAAGCAGAGAGTAGTATATTAGAAGGCAGTGAACCAGCAGTGTATTGCATGGTTGTCACAGCTGATGAAAGGAGCGGACCAAGGTGTAGCGCGTACATGTTCTTTAATTAAGAAAAGACACCGAACAGAACAAAACCGTGACGCTTAATGCTAAGTGCCATAAGGAAAGTCAACTTCCCACAAACACAGGTGGGAAAAAGGGTACCTAAGTATGATTCCCAATCGGAGACAACGATAGACAGCTGTCCCTGATTGAGAACCATACCCGGTCAAAACATAGAGATAGAAAATCATAGAAACACAAAACATAGAACTGCCCACCCCAACTCACGCCCTGACCAAACCAAAGTAGAGACATAAAAAGGATATCCAAGGTCAGGGCGTGACAATGGTACACAGCAAATTGGCCAGTTTTAACTAGTGTTGATTTTTTGTGTGTAACTTTCTAGTATTGATTAAGAAGTTAACTTACTTAACTTAAAGGTACACTATGCAGAAATAGCTCTAAATTCAAATGCTAAAATTCTAATAGGTCGCTTAATTTCAGTTTATGTGACAAAACAAGCAAGTATAGTTTAAATATTTATTGTACTATCTAAACCGCTATCCTTTCCATGACCACAAATATTAGAATTTTCAGCTGGTTGAAGCTGGTGTACAAAACCGAAAGTGAAAGATGCAAAAATGAAAATTAAGAACCGGAAGCATAGACATACCACACATAGAACAAAAATGCAGCTTCTTAAACTTTCTTTCAATGACAGATCTATAACTCACATTTCTATGTGAATTTGGTTGGGTCTGTCACGCTCTGACCTTAGTTATTTTGTTATGTCTTTGTTTTAGTATGGTCAGGGCGTGAGTTGGGTGGGCTGTCTATGTTTGTTTTTCTATGAGTTGGTATTTCTGTGTTTGGCCTGGTATGGTTCTCAATCAGAGGCAGCTGTCAATCATTGTCCCTGATTGAGAACCATACTTAGGCAGCCTGTTTTTACCCTTGCTTTGTGGGTGATAATTTTTTGTGTCTGTGTGGAACTGTTTTGTTTTTTCACGTTATTTTGTATTTTTCTGTGTTCTATTAAAAGTATCATGAACACTTACCACTCTGCGCATTGGTCCTCCGATCCTTCCTACTACTCCTCGTCAGAGGAGGAAGAAGACCGTGACAGGGTCGCCCAAAAAGTTATATATTGCAGCTTTAACGCTTAGTGGTGTAAAATAACCCGCGTTGGTGTTAATAGCCAGAGTTGAGTCTGGTTGTGTCATTTTTACTTTGTGCGAGTAAAACACTCAAAACCATGCCCATTATATTTCCCATCTTGCTCTATTGCAGGTTGATTTTCAGAAGTCTTTGTTTTTGCATTGATTGATTGATCTTTTTTTTTGCTATACAAAGATAAATAACTTTTTTTTAACAATTCCAATCTGTCAGCAGTTGGACTTATTGCGCCCATTACTGAGATGGTTGTTCCAGTTCAGATGGTTTAGGAAGTCTCATCATTCTGAATGTAGGTTCTGGGTGATTGAAAGTTCCAATTGTTGGATATTCTCACACTGGTAAAATTCCAATAGGAATTACATATCACTTTGAAAACCAGCATAAAATGCTTCACAGGCCTGATGTGGCCTGTAAAGCAGGAGTTTCCTAACATCACTGTGTTAGGGTATAACTAGGCCCTCAAATTGGAGTCCTGCACGGGTCCGTTATTTTTAGCCGCAGCCGCTTTGTGCCGGACACGTCAATTCCAAGCCCCATCACGACAGATTTTTCTCCTCAACCAGACACCAGATATCATTTTTCAGAGAGCCGATCCGTGGCCCACCAAATAACATTCATTTATTCATTGTTTTTATGACTCCAGAGGAGTAGGCTATTAAGCTATTGCTATTCCCTGCATGAGTTTGTCTGCGTGTCTATTCAATATTTGGATAAAAGAAAACCATGCCATGAATTAAGAACAATAGGCCTACCTTCTTATTTACACAATAAGATGCAGCACATTGAGAACTCTATTCGCTTTGAAAAAGAGCCTTCTAATTAGCCTTCTTCTTACCTAATGAAAACATATGGCTGATAACAAAACGCACCATGAAATGCAATATTGTTTAGATAATCAGTATCATTTAAACTTAAATAAACAATTGCCAGAATCAATAGGCTATAGGCTGCAAACATAGCCTACATGTATTTATTTAGTATGAAATTGGCTACTCAAACTATTATCAGCCACACAGGTTTAAACTTTATATGGCCTGTATATGGTTTAAACAAACAAAAGTCTGAATTAATGTAATAATTGACTGATAAGTAACTGAATTATCATAAACAAATACATGCTTGCACTTTTGCAGGCTGTGTGTCTATCAATCGGGTTGTTGTACTCCTTGTCCACAATGACTCCACAATTCACGAGGATTTCACTCACGCGGCACCTGTTTCCACAATGGTATATTTCACCATCTCAACCTTTCTTTTTATTTCTCTTGTTAAGTTAGTCATTTTTTGTGTGAGCTAGGAGTCAGGGAAAATAAACTTGACAATGTATTGTTGCGTGACGGAAGGAAACATGAGCTTTGCAGGTGGACAAATTAGGAATGTTTCAACACCACACAAATAGCCTAGTAATGGACAGTTCCCGGCTACACTCTCACTCCGTGACTGCATGGTAGCCTAGGCCTAGGCTATGTCTGCCTCACTGCTCACATAGCCAAATGTAATTCGCAACACAACACATTCGCAACACAACAAGCTCCTTGGTTAGTAAAACTAATATTTGTTTTCAACAACGTTTTCGACTCTCAATATAATTGTTCTGAGTCACGAGTGGGACAAACCGAAGAACCCTATATGATTCTACTTACTATGATTCTAGTGCGCTATACAGATGGATCGAATATATTGGCAAACAGGCAGACAGACAAGCACTGCTAGATAGGAAACTTTAAGCTATCTGGGTTTTTTTCACAGCTAGATAACTAAATGTGAGCTTATCTGTTTTCTCTCCTCTCTCCATTCTGTCAGGCAGCAGGTGAAGGCAAATCCCTGCTCAGCTCAGGTATTTCTGTATTTGCTATCAACTCTATCTTAGTGTCCCTCTCACAGAGCTGATGAGCGAGCTCTCCCATTGACTGCATTATAGACCAGTCTCTGTTTTAGCTGGGCTACACAATAGAAATAGAATGACTACAATATGGGTACACTCAATATGGCCACCAGAATTTACAGTAAACGTAATCACGGAACGTTGACTTGAATGGGAATGTACGTTTTAATCATTCTATGTCTATGGGAGACAACTGTTCCTGGAACAATTACAGACCATAGAAAGTCAAACAGGATCGAAGCTTGAGAGTGGTCAGGTCATCATAACTGTGCAGATTCTATCTGGTGATACTGTACTGACTGCCACAGCATTCATGTGAACTGATGTTACATTGATGTTGAAATCACATCACAAGAGATCAAACAATGGCAGGACAGTACTGGAGGGTTGGGCTGGGGAATGGAGAGTGGTTGGCAGAGAGGCAGGCAGGCAGACATATAGACGTACGCACGCATGCACACACACACGTTCATTATGCCTGTGAATTAGATATTTAAAGCTTGTTGTTCTATTGTGCAGAACAACAGAGGACTTGCACTCTTGATGTGCCCTGTGTCACTATAAAGTAGACAGATTTATCTGATCTAGTCCCCTTTTCTCTTAACTTTGTCAAATGTTTATTATTGTGAAAACATAACTTCAAGACCTAATCATGTATGCCTCTGTGACTCGTATCATATTATCCTGCCAGAGGTTATTGTACCCATATCACCTTGGTCATATTAGAGCCATTATTTGCATTTTATCTGACTTATAAACTAAGACATTATGAAACAATCCTATTAATTTTTGAATTTGTAAACTCTCCTCATTACTGTTGGCAAAAAGAAAATGGCTGTTTGTACTGTAGTTGTCATAAAATCAAACACTCCCTCTGCATCTACCATAGCATAAACACGCACCCCCCCAGTAGAGAGTGTCAGCAGTTTTAAATTCCTCTACATCACCGAGGACTTGACATCAAATCAAATCAAATTGTATTGGTCACATGCACATGGTCTTTTAGTATGTCTTATCTTTTAATATTTCTTATTGTTGTTGCGGGCAAAAATGTTATTAAAGTTCATTTCCTGCAATTCAACAAGGGAAAGAGAGAGATAGATAGAGAGAGAAGGAAGAATAGATGAGCGAGAGGGAGAGAAGTAAGAATTTATGAGTGTGAGAGAGAGAGAGAGAGAGAAGGAATAATAGATGAGAGAGAAGGGAGGAGGTTGAATGGAAAGCAGTCTATGATATAACAGGGCAGGACAGGATTTGAATTGGAAGACAACCAAAAAAAAGAACTAAGAATTAGTTAGTCCAAGCAAGGATTAAAACCACATTGATCTGTAATAATGTGATTGTGTTTGTGTATGTGACTGACTCTACATATGGTAATGAGGGAAAATTGATAGGGTTGCTCACAGTGCTTGGAGAGGAAACATTCAATGTTCAAGTGGATAAGAGGGCACATGATATGAGACATGGCTTCAGTTCATGTCAGGAGAGAGTTGACACTGTTATTGGAGTTGAGTGGTCATCGCCCCTAAAACTGGGAGCTGGAAGGGACTTAGCTTTAAGTACAAATAGCAGATACATTCCATTACAGCAGCGCCATCATAGGTGGTTTGGGCAAAAAGTTTCTCTATGAAGTTAAACTCAGAAATCTCAGAATTCACAAAGTCAAACACAGACTGTGCATCTCGCTCACTTGACACATCAAAGTTGTCCAATATTCCTGAATAAAGCCCTGATCGTCCACACACCTGCCGATACATGACTGTGAGCAGACTGGTGGCACCACAGGTTTTTTTCCTTGGGCCCAGAGTTTTTCCTTACCTGGAAACCTAACCTGGTAAAACTCTGGACCCTATAGGGTATGACAGTGATTAATCAGTTGTAAAATTATTTTTTATAGGCCATGATGGGACCAGTTTTTCTAATCAGGTCACATGGTTTTACAAAACTCCTGGAAAAACTCCTGGCCCTGGGGAGGATGAAAACCCTGTCAAACTGCAGCAGCTTGTTCATATGAGTTATATTTAAACTAGACTAACAGGGGGAGTTTCCTCTACACAGACACAGAGACTAAAACTGATGGACAATAGAACTCACAGGGCTGAGGTTTCTTTATGCATGTTTGCATCGTGTAGGCCTATGCAAAGCAAAATGCCTAATTAATAATTAACTCACAGCCTATGTCATCAATATTGTGTTGATTGATTAATTCCAGTTTAAAATATATTGAAAAGTTATTGGCAGCCTAGCCAGCCTGAGTTGAAATATAAGCCACATTTGATCACATCCACATTTTCACCTGATACAACCAAATGGACTATAAATACAAAATGATACCATTGTGTATGGACAGGGCACATAGGCTGTATGCAACTGCTGTTCTTAGAAGCCTACAGTTGATCAGACTGATTGCTAATGTTTAGGTGTAGCCGAGCTGCTGCAACATTTATGTAAATACTTTTTGCTTGTGTCTGTCGGGAGTGATGATGTGGCTACACCATGATGCTACCCTAGAGGGTGCTGTTAAAACTATTGTAGACCAATGCAAAACAGTTGTTTTTTAACCAAATCAAATATTATTGGTCACATACATGTGTTTAGTAGAAATTATTGGGGTGTAGCGAAATACCTGTGCAGTAATATCTAACAATGCACAACAATACACTCAAATCTAATGTAAAAGAATGGAATAAAGAAATATACATATTAGGACGAGCAATGTCGGAGTTGCATTGACTAAAATACAGTAGAATGGAATATAGTATATACATATTAAATGAGTAAAGCAGTATGTAAACATTATTAAAGTGACTAATGTTCCATTATTAAAGTTACCAGTGATTCTATATCTATTTATATAGGGCAGTAGCCTCTAAGGTGCAGGGTTGAGTAGCTGGGTGGTAGCCGACTAGTGATGGCTATTTAATGGCTATTTAATGGCTAGTGATGGCTATTTAACAGTCTGATGGCCTTGAGATAGAAATTGGTTTTCATTCTCTCGGCCCCAGGGTGAACAGGCCATGGCAAGGGTGGTTGACGTCCTTGATGATCTTTTTGGCCTTCCTGTGACATCAGGTGCTGTAGGTGTTCTGGAGGGCTTGCAGTGTGCCTCCGGTGAGGCATTGGCCAGACCGCACCACCCTCTGGAGAGCCCTGCGGTTGCGGACAGTGCAGTTATCGTACCAGGCGGTGATACAGCCCGACAGGATGCTCTCAATTGTGCATCTATAAAAGTTTGTGAGGGTTTTAAGGGACAAGCCTAATTTCTTCAGCCTCCTGAGGTTGAAGAGACGCTGTTGCGCCATCTTCATCGCAATGCTTATGTAGGTGGACCATTGCAAATCATCTGTGATGTGTACTCTGAGGCTTTTCAACTTCTCCACTGCGGTCCAGTCGATGTGGACAGGGGCGTGCTCTTTTCTCTGCTGTTTCCTGAAGTCCACGATCACCTCCTTTATTTTGTTAACATTGAGAGAGAGGTTATTTTCCTGGCACCACTCCGCCAGGGCCCTCACCTCCTCTCTGTAGGCTGTCTCGTCATTGTTGATAATCGGGCCTACAACTGTTGTGTCATCTGCCAACTTGATGACTGAGTTGGAGGAATGCATGCCAATGCAGTCACTGGTGAACAGTGAGTATAGGAGGGGGCTGAGCACACACCCTTGTGGCTCCCCTGTGTTGAGGATCAGCGAAGTGGGGGTGTTGTTTCCTACCTTCATCACCTGGGGGCGGCCCGTCAGGAAGTCCAGGACCCAGTTGCACAGGGCGGATTTCAGACCCAGGGCCCGAGCTTAATGATGAGCTTGGAGGTTACGGTGGTGTTGAAGGCTGAGCTGTAGTCAATGAACAGCATTCTTACATAGGTATTCCTCTTGCCCAGATGGGATAGGGCAGTGTGCAGTGCGATGGCGATTTTATCGTCTGTGGATCTTTTGGGGCGGTATGCAAATTGAAGTGGGTCTAGTGTGTCAGGTAAGCACTTCATGATGACAGACGATAGTCATTTCGTTCAGTTACCTTTGCTTTCTTGGGTACAGGAACAATGGTGGACATCTTGAAGCAAGTGGGGACAGCAGACTGCTATAGAGAGATATTGAATATATCCGTAAGCACTCCAGCCGGCTGGTCTGCGCATGGTCTGAGGATGCAGCTAGGGATGCCGTCTGGGCCGGCAGCCTTGAGAGGATTAACAGGTTTAAATGTCAGGTATTTGTTGACATGAGAATATATTTAGTGTAGTTTAAAAAAAACCTGAGTAGGATGGTCCTCCCCTTCTTTCAATAAGAGCCTCCCCTGGTGTAATACCTATTTCATCTTATGCGTTCACTGTAAAGGGGTTGCCGTAAATTTGACATCCATTTACAGGCATCTCAGTGACATCTAACATTCTGTATTTCATATTACAGTACACCAATTGTAATATAAATACGGTATCAAAGCAAGTCCTCGGTAATGACACCAGTGGAGGCTGCTGAGGGGAGAACGACTCATAATAATGGCTGGAACAGAGGAAATGGAATGGCATCAAACACATGGAAAATATGTGTTGGATGTATTTGATACCATTCCACCTATTCCACTCCAGCCATTACCATGATCCCATCCTACCCAATTAATGTGCCACCAACCTCATGTGAATGACACACAGTACAATACTGTAAAATAGTAAATGCTATTGTAATCGGAATGAATGGATTATTTTAATTAATTGAGGGGTGTATTGTACTGTAAGGATTAGTGCAAGCAGGTTGGCTACTTGGTAAAGTGTTTGCACATTACAGCATATTAATGAATATTTTGTGTTTTATATCAGTTGCACTTATAGGCCTTAACAAAGGCTTCCAAACAGGGAAAAACAGAGCAAAAGGACATAGTAAAATACTCCACATTTAAGGTTAAAGACTTGCTCCCACTTCAATCTGTCCTATATACATTTGAAATGATGGGGTACTTTAACTACATATGAGATAAATTGGTACAGCAATCTCACTCACAGGTGAAACAAATATTCTCTCTTATAAGGCATGCCTCAAAATATGTTAACGCGTCAGAAAAGACAATCACATGCACCTACTAGCCTTATGTTCTAAATATTTATTACGTCCCTTACAGTGTGAGATATTTTTGCACAAGTTTCGAGAATTCTATGCTGCTTTTCTAGAATTTGATTGTTGCATTTTCCCACTATACCCTGAGTCAATATTCACGTCATAAGAAGGAATTCCGCTCGACCACGGCCACAAATTGGGGAAAATCAACATTCTTTCCCATTGACCCCATTGCAAAAGAGCCAACTTCTTTGTGCATTTTATGTTGTACAGAAATAACAAAAAATGCCGAATAGCTGCTGAGTTGTTCAATGAAGATGTTACCAGGTCAGAAATCCCGACCTACAGTTCACAATGCTCCCACGTAAAGAAATAGAGCCTGCCAGAAGAGCCCTGTGGCTTCAGGCTATTCGGAGAGTGGGAAATGTCCATGTAGGCTACACGTAGCTCTGTTTATGGAAAACATTTAATCTCAGGTAAGACATTTAATTTGTTTTAGTATAATCTGTTTGTATCTCCACTCACTACTTGTAGCTGTATAGTATGTTTGTTTGTGTTGTTGGTCTTAGCTAGCTTAATGTTCCAGACCGGTTGATAGCTAGCTAGCGCTCACTCACGTATGTGGCTGCTAGCACCGTCATGAAAAGTGGAATGAGGGAAGCTCTATGGTCAATATTATATTTTTTCTAAGTTGTGAGAGTGCTCGGGAGCAGGCAATGTTGAAAAGTAATAACTTTAGACATTTCTTAAATGTAGTTTTGTAATTGCCGAAAACAAGCAGACAACAAGAAAATTGCGTTTGAAAAATGTAGCTTTTTTGCTAAGCCAAAAGGGTAAAGTAGATCACCACAGGTTGTTTTCCCTACAGGCAGGCAGGGCCGCAACGTTCTATCTAATACAGTGGTTCTTAACCTTGTTGGAGGTACTGAACCCCACCAGTTTCATGTGCGCATTCACCGAACCTTTCTTATTTGGAAAAATAAAATATGATTTTTTCAAATTCAAAACATAGGTATATATTTTACTGGTGCACAAAATGAACCGTGCATCAACATCACTGTGTTCAAAGAACAAAATCATCAAAACATGATTTTCACACAAAAACAAAAACATAATAATGAATATTTACTGCAAATCAGTCTGACTTCTGCTGGTGCCTTTCAGAGACCAGTTCAGAAATGCGCGGCTTCACCTTGGCAAGTGCCACTCTCATTTTCGCAACAAAGTCTGTTCCTTTTCTTCGTTTTTATGTCCAGCATCCTTGAAAAGGATTGCTCACAAAGATATGTTGTAACAAACGGTATGAAAATCTCTAGAGCTTTCTTAGCAATAACAGGGTACGTTACCATTTGTTGACACCAAAACGTTGAAAGCGTTGTTGTTCTGAAGAGTTGCTGTTGAACCTGGCTCTGCTGAATTTCAATGATTTCATCGAGGTATTCATCATTGACATCTGTTGTCTCAACACTAAATGTGAACGGCTGTCTCACCTATGCTGGATATGACTCTATTGTAGGGAAGTATTCGTCGAGAGATTTTGCAAGCTCATCTAAGTGCGTGGCAATTGCTTGCTTCAATTCCACGGGTACAGAAATGTCTCCGTTTCCAGATACATCTTCGATCTTACTTACACAGTCGTCCAGCAGGGGAAAGTTTGCGAAGTTATCGTTCTCTGTTCATCGTTTCCATAACGGTAGCTTTTTTTGAAAAGCCTTCAGGTTTTCCTCCGCTTCGATGATGTTGACTCCACCGCCCTGCATCTTTTGATTGAGATGATTGAGAGCTGCGACGATATCAGCCATGTACGCTAAAATGAGAATGCTTCAAAAATTATGAGTTCAATCTGCATGACAATGTTGGTGCTCTTGCAAAAACAGGGCTAATTCCACACGCGCGGCAAAAACACGATTCAGCACCTGTCCCCGGGATAACCACCGAACATTAGAATGGTACAGAAGTACCTCGAATTCAGAGCCCATTTCTTTACACAGCTCACTGAAGATGCGGTGCCTCAGAGCACTAGTTTGCACATAGTTCACGCATTCCACTACAATTTTTAATACTTCTGCCAGTTTTGGAGGCAAGGTTTTTGTTGCCAACGCATGCCTGTGCAGAATACAATGCGTAACAATGATGTGTGGTGCATCGGCTTTCACTAGCACACCAAAACCAGACTTTCTTCCCAGCATGACTGGAGCTCCGTCCGAACAAACTGCAGAAACCATATCCCACAAAAGATTGTTGTCTTTGAAGAAGTCATCCACAAGTTTCTTCACATCGGCTGCCTTAGTTGTTGTTGTAAGAGGCTTACAAAATAAAAAATATTCCTTTATCACGTCGTCTTTCACATAGCGCACGAATACAGCAAGCTGGATTAGATTGGAAACGTCTGTGGTCTCGTCGAGTTGAAGGCTGAATTTTGCCGGGCTTGAAATCAGATCTGCAGCTACTTGAGCCAAGATGTCTTTGCCCATGTCCTCTATTCAGTCGCTGATGGTGTCATTTGAAAGAGGAATTTGGGATAACTTAACTTCAGCCTCTTTTCCCAGCATGATTTTTGCCATCTTCAACACAGATGGTTTTATGAGTGTTTCACCAATGGTGTGTGGTTTGCCCTGCTTTGCGATCAGGTAAGCAACTTCGTACGATGCTGTGAGGATCGGTTTGTTGATGGGTACAAAGCCGAGAACAGGCAGAGTAGCCTTTTCATCAAATCTGACTCTCTTCACCTTGAATTCAGCGAGCGTTGTGTTCTTGTATTTTCCATCTCATGCAGCTTAAGGAAGTGTTCTCTTAGTTTTGCCAGTGCTAGACTAGAATTGCTCAACTTGGCATTGCAAATCATGCAGTTAGGACGCTGACTCCCATCACATTCCGTTATACATGTGAATCCATATTGTACATATTCGTCCGACCACATTCTTATTTTGCTCGACATAGTAAGTATGAAGGGATTAAAATATTAAGAAAGAAATCACAAGACGTACCATCACGACAGTCACAAGTCGACTACTGAGTGCACCAAATTCCCTGCAGCACAGATAGGCCAAGCGATGTAGCGTGATCACCTGCAGCCTATGATGGCCAAGCGGGGCGTGTCATCACGAATCTTATGAGTCAGATGTGTGTCTTGACCTCCGCCGAACCCCTGAGACTGACTCACTGAACCCCTGGGGTTCGATCGAACCCAGGTTAAGAACCACTGATCTAATACCAATTGGGACTATTCTTTGCGCCCCTCACTGTATCAAGACCACATTGTCTTTATATAGGGCTCTTTAACACGGTAAGTTTTTACCACACAATCTATTCCTATAGTAGTGGCAGCGAGTATCTATAGTACTATTGATAATTACTGTATATAATTATTATTATCATCTATATAAAATATAATATTATTAAGAGCTTTGGTATTAGCCTGTCTGAGGGGTTGCGTGTGTGAGACAGGGTGGGAAACCTAAAGTGCTAAATCTGGTGTATTTGATATTATAGTGAGGGCGGGGTATGATCATATTACATATTCTTACATATTACATGACTGTGGCAGTGAGTAGGTCCGGAGACATGTTGGACAAAACCCGCTGAGTCAATGATGGCCCCGAAAGCGTTTTGGAGTTGGTCTGTGGACTTTTCCATGTGAATATTAAAGTCACCAAAAATGTGAATATTATCTGCCATGACTACAAGGTCCGATAGGAATTTAGGGAACTCAGTGAGGAACGCTGTATTTGGCCTGTAAACAGTAGCTATGAAAAGTGATTGAGTAGGCTGCATAGAATTCATGACTAGAAGCTCAAAAGGTGAAAACGCAGTCATTTTTTTTTGTAAATTGAAATTTGCTATCGTAAATGTTAGCGGGATGTGCGGGGGATATGGTGAGTAGTGTAACCAGGAGGAGGGGCCTCATTTTACACAGTAAATTCATCATGATTCAATCAGGCCAATCACATCAAGATTGTGATCAGAGATTAGTTAATTGACTATGAATGCTTTGGGAGTGAGGGATCTAACATTACGTAGCCCTATTTTGAGATGAGAGATTTCACAATCTCTTTCAATAATGACGGGAATGGAGGAGTTCTTTATTCCAGTAAGATTGCTAAGGCGAACACTGCCATGTTTAGTTTTGCCCAACCTACATCTAGGCACAGAATCGGTCGCAATGGGGATAGCTGAGCTGACTACACTGACTGTGCTAGTGGCAGGCTAACAGCCTGCTGCCTGGCCTTGCACCCTATCTCATTTTGGAGCTAGAGGAGTTAGAGCCATGTCTATGTTCATAGATAAGATGAGAACACCCCTCCAGCTAGGATGGAGTCCGTCACTCCTCAGCAGGCCAGGCTTGGTCCTGTTTGTGGGTGAGTCCCAGAAAGAGGGCCAATTATCTACAAATTCTATGTATTGGGAGGGGCAGAAAACCGTTTTCATCCAGCTATTGAGTTGTGAGACTCTGCTGTAGAGCTCATCACTCCCACTAACTGGGAGGGGGCCAGAGACTCGATGCCGACACATCTTGCTAGCTGATTTACACGCTGAAGCTATGTTGCGCTTGGTGACCTCTGACTGTTTCATCCTAACCTCATTGGTGCCGACGTGGATAACAATATCCCTATACTCTCTACACTCGCCAGTTTTAGCCATAGCCAGCACCGTCTTCAGATTAGCCTTAACGTCAGTAACCCTGCCCCCTGGTAAACAGTGTGTGATCGCTGGATGCTTCTTTTTAAGTCTAATACTGCGGGTAATGGAGTCGCCAATGACTAGGGTTTTCAATTTGTCAGAGCTAACTGTGGGAGGCTTCGGCGTCTCAGACCCCGTAACGAGTAGGGAGGAGAGACCAGAGATGGCTCAGCCTCTGACTCCGACTCGTTGCTTAATGGGGAGAACCGGTTGAAAGTTTCTGTCGGCTGAATGAGCGACACCGGTTGAGCATTCCTACAGCATTTCCCTTCAGAAGCCATGAGAAAATTGTCTGGGTGCAGGGACTGTGCTAGGGGATATATTGTACCCTCTGTACTTATTGGTGGCACAGAAGCTGTTACATCCTTTCCTACACTTAAAGTACCCTTGCCTAACGATTGCGTCTGAAGCTGGGCTTGCAGCACGGCTATCCTCATCATAAGGCGATCATCCTCCTGTATATTATGAGTACAGCGACTGCAATTAGAAGGCGTAATGTTACTACTTCGCTTCGGCTGGTGAAGGTCCTGTAGAACCACGTCCAGATAAAGCGTCCGGGGTGAAAAAGTTGAATGAAAAAAGTTGAACGACTGAGTTATATTCTAACTATGGTTACTCAGGGTTGCCAGCGCAGACCCAGGGGTTTTATTGTTATTCATGTTATTTTATTGTTATTCATGTGTTTGTCCCCCATTTATTGATACATTTGATACATTTCCCATCATAGTAATGCCCTCCATCATATCCCCCCATGATACCTTCCTCCATTTCTACCCCCACATGGACTTGAAAAACCCCCACAAATGAATTAGGAATAAAGTATTCAAGACCTTTCTTTCCCATTAGGACAAAACATAGTTTAGATGCTTTTCAGACAACATTGCTATTTAGACATGTTTGTGGCATCACATGTAGACTTTCTCTTGCTACTGTTACAATCACATATTTGCAATGGTAGCTGCAGGGACCACTCAACAATGATCACAAATATGTGCTCGTGCGTGTCAAAAATCTTGTGGTCAAAAGGTTTTTGATGCTGCAAAGATACGGTACTGTATTCCATTACAGTACAGTGCTACATGTTAGTGAGAAGGATGTACCAATTTAACTCATATGTGGTTATAGTGCCCCATCAATTTAAAATGTATAGTGGACAGATTGGAGTGGCAGCAAGTCTTGAACCTTTATTGGTTGAGCATTTTGCCATGTCCTTTTGGTCTGTTTTGCCCTGTCGTCGCTGCCAGTTTGGAATCCTTTGTCCAATGGAGCCATTTTTATCTGAATATCAAATCATTTCTGGGTAACAGTTAAGTACCGTAATGTGATGGTTTACAATTAAAATGTCAATGATACATTTCTCAAGCAATAATTTTGCTATGACTGTCTGGGAGTGGTTTGAAAACTTAAAATGAGCTGTTATTGTCAGAGAGTTTTGGAACTCTCTTTCTTATTGGTCTGTTAACTAATTTACTGCATGGGGATGTCACCATGGAAAGCCAAAACTTCCTGCCACCAAAACAGGCGGACATTTCAAGTGGTGTTTTCAAACAGCTATTACACTAAAAGGGCATAATATACATTTTCCATACGGGCTCGGGAGAGACAAAGGTCGAAACACAACCCAACCTTCTTAACACAGCGCGCATCCAACCCGGAAGCCAGCCGCACCAATGTGTCAGAGGAAGCACCGTGCACCTGGCTACCTTGGTTAGCCCGCCACAGGAGTTGCTGGTGCGCGATGAGACAAGGATATCCCTACCTGCCAAACCCTCCCTAACCCAGATTACGCTAGGCCAATTGTGCATCGCCCCACGGACCTCCCAGTCGCGGCTACGACAGAGCCTGGGCGCAAACCCAGGGTCTCTGGTGGCACAGCTAGCGCTGCGGTGCAGTGCCCTAGACCACTGCGCCACCCGGCAGGGTAGCCTAGTGGTTAGAGCGTTGGACTAGTAACCGGAAGGTTGCGAGTTCAAACCCCCGAGCTGACAAGGTACAAATCTGTCGTTCTGCCCTTGAACAGGCAGTTAACCCACTGTTCCCAGGCCGTCATTGAAAATAAGAATTTGTTCTTAACTGACTTGCCTGGTTAAATAAAGGTAAAATAAAATAAAAAACCCGGGAGGCCTACATTGGGCTTTTAAGAACTCTAGAAGTGCAAGTCACATAAAACACTAAATATTAATTGATATGCTGTAATCTGTAAACACATTACCAGCCAACCTGCTTGTACCAATCCCCAATCCCGTAAAATTATGTAAAATACTCCATCTCCCCTGAATGAATTTTATGAATTCCTTCATTACGATTACAGTTGCATTTACTTTTTTGCAGTATAATACAGTCAGTTTTACACTATTGTACTGTGTGTCATTACACAGTACTTGTTTTGATACTGTATTTAGATTACACTGTACTGCAATATGAAATACAGTAACTTACTTGCCAATTAGCAGTCTATAAATTACTGTCTCATTTACGGCAACATTTGGTCTGTTTATGTCCATGTTTATGTCCATGGCTAAACTTGCCTCCTACGGAATACACACAAACATAGAATAAGCTTCAACCTTCCATTTTGACTCTCAATGTGTTGTGTGTGAGTGTGTGCGCGTATGTACTTGTGGACATATGTGCATGCATGCTTTTGTGCACGTGTGTGTATTGTTATTTGTGTGCATCCGTGACTGTTTCTGTGTTCATTTCAGTCAGTCCCTAAGTAGTCCTTTCAGGCGAAAATGGCTTTTTGAGTGAATTATGTAAAAGCCTACCATCGTTGCACTATAGTAATGGTTTACTGCTCGTACATCGTTTCCAGTCCAGGGGGTTGTCCAAACTGTGTTTGTGTCTGTCCATCACGTATGCTGCCAGTCGTGAAGGTAAAGTATAGACTCAGAAGTGTGTGTGTGTGTATGCTGCCAGTCGTGAAGGTAAATCACCTTCTCACTCCCTTTATCTCCACCGTTTACTTTATTCCACTGAGCATGAAGAGCACCTTGATTTAGGTGTGGCAATGGCGTGTGCATGTGTTGTGTGGGTATGGAAACTCCTCTGTCGATGAGAGAAGTCATCTCAAGATCCACTGCAAAATTTGACGTCCGTCTAGGTAGTCAGGTCGTCAGGAGATGACTTCAAAACTGACCACTAGGGACAAAGGTGAGCGCTATTACCATCAAGTAATCTTGGGTTTTGCAAGGGCTTTGTGGACAGGGAGGGCAGTTGGGCGTAAGCCGCGAGCTCCAGCTCCGAGGGACTCATCTTCAATCCCAGTGCCAGGCGCTCGTTTACATTTTTTTAAATCCCAAACCTTAATTTAACCATGTGGACGTTTATGGAGAAGGGTTTGGATGTTTGATTCCGCAGTGAGATTGTGGGAGCTTGTTGGAGAGAGAGGGGATGGCAAGGGAGAGATTCAGTGAGAGAGAGGAAAGATTGAAGGGAGAGAGAAACATATTGCACTCCCAAAGCCATTAAAGTTTGATTCACCCCACTCCTCACTCTTTGAATAAATCAACCTGTCATTCGTCTCTCTGTCTCTCTGTTTCTTTCAAGTCCACCTCGGCTTCCCCCTTTTTCTCTCTTTTGCTCCCTCGTGTCCTCTCTCTCTCTCTTTCTCTGTCTGTCAGTTTCTCTCTCTCGTGCTCTCCTTCTCTCTCAAACTCACATACATAATTTTGAATTCTGACAAGGTTTGGCTAACATGGAAAGCCATTGTGCAACTTGTCAATCTCTTTGACGGTGCGGATAGTTTTCTCTCTCTCTGTGTTGTGTGTGTGCTTGCGTGCCTGCGGGCGTGTGTGCGTCTTCTTCCTTCCCCTGCACTGTCTTTACGATCTTTGACAGATTAGAATATTGTTCTGTTATTCAAGTCTAAAGAGAAAAAAAAATAAGAGATAATATTTTGCAGGCATTTTACATTTACCCTACAGCAAACCACATCAGTTTCACAATGGGTGGTACAAAAGTGGAAGTGGAGAGCGAACTGAAAACTAAAGAGAAATACTGTACTGTCTTTCCCACCATTTCTGGTATTCTGGATGTACAGTTTTTTCTTTCTTTTCTCTATCAGCCTACCATTTTTTTCATAATTCCTCTGTCACCATCCTTAGCTACTGAATGTGTGGTGCTTACCGTGGGTTCCCAATTGAAGTGAAGAGGAAACTCTTGGATGGCACACTTTTTTATTGATAAAACCAACTTGTTTTAGCCCTTAGCCTTCATCAGAGTTTTTCATTGAGTTCCCAATTTCCATAGCCTCACTCTCTCTGGTCTTGATCACAGTGAATGCTGAATTTCTCGAGGTGTGATTCACCCTTACGTCCTACAATACCAGTACTTGCGTCCTAAATAGAATTCTGATTGGGTATGCGAAAATGGAAAGTTTTATAATTTGTGAAATTTCTAAAATAGTAGTATACTTTAAATTCCAGGATGTCATACTAATTTCAGCTTTTCCTCTAGTAGAATTCGCAGCACACAATTGAGGAAGAAAAGTGTATTTTCAGACCCATATTTGTTTGACAACAGCTGATAATCAGATTAGTGGACGGGCTGTACAAAAATGAATGAATGGCGGAAACAAGGCAATTGCACATTAGATTATGCGTTCTCAGTATGGGTGAGCCTATTTATGTCGATATTTGTTATTTACTTCATACATTTATACTAAACAGTACATTTTAAGTAGTATTTAGTATGACTGGTACACAGTATGTAGCTTTAGTAAGTAGTAGGCAAGACAGATTTTGGACACGGACCATGACCTACTTACTTCACTGTAGGGAAGAGTGGGAATTACGTGGACTAAGAAACATACTTTTCGCTGGTGTTGGTGAATGTAATCAGGGCTGTGTAACTCCCTCTATTGTCACTACTACTGTTCAGTTTAATTTAGTTTGTGCCAACATTTTCACGTCATAGCAACCTCCCACCCATCCATTATCAGTCTCCACACACACACAACTCAAATCAAATTGTATTTTTCACATGCGCCGAATACAATGGGTGTAGACTTTACTGTGAAATGCTTGCTTAAGAGCCCTTACCAACGATGCAGTTAAAACATAATAAAAAGAAAAATAGCAACATAAGAGGAATAATATACATAATAATTGAGCTATTTACAGGGAGTACCAGTACCAGATCAATGTGACAATAGTATGAACTTCTATGCAAAAAAAGTTTTTAAAAAACACATGAAAGTTTCATAATATAGCAACGACAGTTTGGAACACCTAAGTTGTCGCCGTTCTCCATCTGTGCCATATTGCCGCCACCATCATAATCTCCATCATTATTATACGTGACAAACTTGCATTAGACGTGACAAACACTAAACAACCACTTTGTCCAATTAAAGCGAGGAACTGATGATTATTCACTCAATTATAAATCCAAACGTTGACAAATGTTTGCTGCAAATGTCCCCAGATGTTGTCATTCCAATCAATCAGCTGCTAAGTGGCTGTGTCTTTTCTGCGTCATCCTATTTGGGGTTAAAAAACACAATTGTCCACAGCCATACAAATCAAATCAAATGTATTTATAAAGCCCTTCTTTCATCAGCTGATATCTCAAAGTGCTGTACAGAAACCCAGCCTAAAACCCCAAACAGCAAGCAATGCACGGTGGCTAGGAAAAACTCCCTAGAAAGGCCAGAACCTAGGAAGAAACCTAGAGAGGAACCAGGCTATGAGGGGTGGCCAGTCCTCTTCTGGCTGTGCCGGGTGGAGATTATAACAGAACATGGCCAAGATTTTCAAATGTTCATAGATGACCAGCAGCAGCATGGCCAGGTGGACTGGGGACAGCAAGGAGTCATCAGACCAGGTAGTCCTGAGGCATGGTCCTAGGGCTCAGGTCCTCCGAGAGAGAAAGAAAGAAATAAAGAGAATTAGAGAGGGCATACTTAAATTCACACAGGACACTGGATAAGGAGAAATACTCCCAGATATAACAGACTGACCCTAGCCCCTCGACACATAAACTACTGCAGCATAGATACTGGAGGCTGAACAGGCAGGATATAACCCTACCCACTTTGCCAAAGCACAGCCCCCCCACACATCAAATAAAATGTTATTAGTCACATGCGCCAAATACAACAGGTGTTTTCCCTTACAGGGAAATGCTTACTTACAAGCCTCTAACCAACAATGCAGTTAAAAAAAATACTAACGAGAATAAGAAATAAAAGTAACAAGTAGTTAAAGAGCAGCAGTAAAATAACAATAGTGAAACTACATTCAGGAAATAAAGGTACAACGTCAATGTGCAGGGGCACCGGTTAGTCGAGGTAATTGAGGTAATATGTGCATGGTGGTAGAGTTATTAAAGTTACTATGCATAGATAATAACAGAGAGTTGCAGCGGTGTAAAGGGAGGGGGGGGGGGCAATGCAAATAGTCTGGGTTGCCATTTGATTAGTTGTTGAGAAGCCTCTTGGACCTAGACTTGGCGCTCCGATACTGCTTGCTGTGTGGTAGCAGAGAGAACAATCTATGAATAGGGTGGCTGGAGTCTTTGAACATTTTTAGGGCCTTCCTCTGACACCACCTGGTATAAAGTTCCTGGATGGCAGGAAGCTTGGCCCCAGTGATGTACTACCCTCTGTAGTGCCTTACGGTTGGAGGCCGAGCAGTTGCCATAACAGGCAGTGATGCAACCAGTCAGGATGCTCTCGATGGTGCAGCTGTAGAACCTTTTGAGGATCTGAGAACCCATACCAAATATTTTCAGTCTCCTGAGGGAGAATAGGTTTTGTCGTACCCTCTTCATGACTGTCTTGGTATGCTTGGACCATGTTAGTTTGTTGGTAATGTGGACACCAAGGAACATGAAGCTCTCAACCTGCTCCACTACAGCCCCGTCGATGAGAATGGGTGTGTGCTCGGTCCTCCTTTTCCTGTAGTCCACAATCCTCTCCTTTGTCTTGATCACGTTGAGGGAGAGGTTGTTGTCCTGGCACCACATGGCCAGGCCTCTGACCTGCTCCCTATAAATTTTCTCGTCATTGTCGCTGATCAGGCCTACCACTGTTGTGTCATTGGCAAACTTAATGATGGTGTTGGAGTCGTGCCTGGCCGTGCAGTCATGAGTGAACAGGAAGTACAGGAAGGGATTAAGCACGCACCCCTGAGGGACCCCTGTGTTGAGTATTACCTACCCTTACCACCTGGGGGTGGCCCATCAGGAAGTCCAGGATCCAGTTGCAGAGGGAGGTGTTTGGTCCCAGGTTCTTAGCTTATTGATAAGCTTTGAGTGCACTATGGTGTTGAATGCTGAGCTGTAGCAATTAATAGCATTCCTTTTGTCCAGGTGGGGAAGGGCAGTGTGGAGTGCAATAGAGTTTGCATCATCTGTGGATCTGTTAGGGCAGTATGCAAATTGGAGTGGGTCTATAGGGTTTCCGGGATAATGGTGTTGATGTGAGTCATGCCTTTCAAAGCATTTCATGGCTACAGACGTGAGTGCTAAGGGTCGTAGTCATTTAGGCAGGATTCCTTAGTGTTCTTGGGCACAGGGACTATAGTGATCTGCTTGAAACATGTTGGTATTACAGATTCGGACAGGGAGAGGTTGAAAATGTCAGTGAAGACAATTGCCAGTTGGTCAGTTTATGCTTGCAGTACACGTCCTGGTAATCCATCTGGCCCAGCGGCCTTGTGAATGTTGACCTGTTTAAAGTTTTTACTCACATCCTCTGCGTAGAGCGTGATCACAGAGTCGTCCGGAACAGCTGGTGCTCTCATGCATGTTTCACTGTTATTTGCCTTGAAGCAAGCACTGAAGTAGTTTAGCTTGTCTGGTAGGCTTGTGTCACTGGGGAGCTCTCGTCTGTGCTTCTCTTTGTAGCCTGTAATGGTTTGCAAGGCTTGTAGGCAACAACACATCCTCCACGCTGACCCCTAAACATGGGGGCCCCTCCTGTACTCCCTGTTCACCCACGACTGCGTGATCGTGGACTACAGCAAAATGAGGGCCGAGCACATCCCCATTCACATCGAAGGGGCTGTAGTGGAGCGGGTCCAGAGCTTCAAGTTCTTTGGTGTCCACATCACCTAGGACCTATCACGGTCCAAACACACCAAGACAATTGTGAAGAGGGCACGACAAAAACCTGTTCCCCTTCAGGAGGCTGAAAAGATTTGGAAGGTACCTCAGATCCTCAAAAAGTTTTACAGCTGCACCATTGAGAGCATCCTGACTGGTTGCATCACCGCTTGGTATGGCAATTGCTCGGCATCCGACCACAAGGCGCTACAGAGGGTAGTGCGTGCGTCCTAGTACATCACTGTGGCCAAGCTTCCTACCATCCAGGACCTCTATACCAAATGGTTTAGGAAGGCCCTAAAAATTGTCAAAGACTCCAGCCACCCAAGTCATATACTGTTCTCTCTGCTACCGCATGGCAAGCAGTACCGGAGCTCCAAGTCTGGAACCAAAAGGCTCCTTAACAGCTTCTACCCCCAAGCCGTAAGACTGATGAACAGTTAATCAAATGGCTACCAGGACTCTTTGCATTGACGCCCTTATTTTATTTGATTATTTAAAATATATTTTTGCACTGACTCTCTTCCACAGACTATATGTACATTCACTGGACTCTAACCACATACTCACACATACTACACTGAAACTCCAACACACACACACACACACACACACACACACACACACACACACATGCTGCTGCTACTCTCTCTTTATTATCTATGCGTAGTTACTTTACCTTTACCTGCATGAGCCTATCTCTTGTTTCTGTAGCATGAGGAAACTTGATGTACAAGTACACCCCCAATCTATCTCCTTAATGCTGAGTGCCAAGCAGAGATTCATTGGGTCCCATTTTTACAGTCTTTGGTATGATTCGGCCGGGATCAAACTCCTAACCTTCCAATCTCAGGGCGGACACTCTAACCCCAATGCCACTGAGTTGGTAGTTGTTTTGCTGTAATGATAACATATTGAGGAGATATCTACCTAACACAGATGGCCTAATGCATCTCACGTGATCTTCTCATCTTTCAAGCACCAAACATACACAGGACTGCCACTGATGGTTTCCGACTAGAATGTCTACCAGACTCTTTACAAATGTTTTGTTAAAAATAACATGAAATACATTGCTAAGGCTCTTTCGTCGTTCTTGGATTTCACTTAATTTTTTTGCATGGGAAAAGTGCTCCAGCGCTCCGATTGTGTCAAGCGTGTGAAGCTTTCCCTGGTGAATGTGATACACCTTTAGCCACATTTAGACGTTTAACATTTGCACACAAAAAAAAAACAGAAAACATTTCAGCAGTTTCACCACTAACCAGAGCAAATCCAGGGTGCTGAATTGTTTTTGCTTAGTACCCCCAAAAGGCTAGAGAGAAACAAAGAGAGAGACAGGTATTCTTATGTGTTTATATCACTTTGTCACTGCCCGTCAGTTTGATTTTATTAATTTAATTTGACATTGTCACTATAGCACAGAACATCTAGATCTACTAGCTGCTTCTCCTGTCTGCCCCTCTAATGAAATGGAGGGAACAGAGAGAGAAATAGAAGGATGGAGGGAACAGGTTAGATTGGGAAAGAGAGAGAGCACTGAAAGACGAGGACTGTAAAGGCTGCTAGAGAGTGACTGATGCTGTTGATCATAGCTCAATAGTGGCTCTCATACAAAACATTATACTCTAACTCTACTGTTCCCCTCTTGTCTTCCCCCGCTCCATCTTCATCCATCCCCCTCTCTCTCCCCATCTCTCTCTCTCCTCATCTATCTCCTTCGCCAACTCTCTCGTTTTCTTTCTTTCTTTCTTTCCTTCTTTCCATGTGTCTACTGCAGAGCTACATGAATTGATTGCAAACTGAGTGTCTGTGTCGCAAGGGGGCTCAGACACAACGACTACCCCCTTTACTGTGAAATGCTTACTTACAAGCCCTTAATTAACCAACAGTGCAGTTCGAGAAGAGTTGAGAAAATATTTACCAAGTAGACTAAAATAAAAAGTAATAATAAAAAAGTAACACAATAAGAATAACAATAACGAGGTTATATACAGGGGGCACCGGTACCTAGTCAGTGTGCTGTGGTACAGGTTAGTTGAGGTAATTTGTACTTGTAGGTGGGGGTGAAGTGACTATGCTTAGACAATGAACAGCAAGTAGCAGCAGTGTACAAAAGGGAGGGGGGGGTCAATGTAAATTGTTCGGTGGCGATTGTATTAATTGTTCAGCAGTCTTATGGCTTGGGGGTAGAAGCTGTTGAGGAGCCTCTTGGTCCTAGATTTGGCGCACTCACTATCTGGAGCACTCACTATCCGCTGTTTCTTTCACTCTGTTTTCTCATATAGTAACCACTTAATATGATCATCTTTCTGTCTCTCTCAACCTCTCATACCAATCTTACTTTCCTATTTCTAACTATGTCTCTCCACTGCATTTCCTTATAGCCGCTTTTTAAAATGTTCATATTGCTATACACATACATTTTGATATTTTATGTAGAGTTTAAAAGATACTGGAATTAAATAATGAAAAGGAAAAGCCAAGGATGTTAAGATGCAAAACGTTTATTCATTTAATCCATGCTTAAAATAATACAAAGAGGTGAAAGTGCTAAAAGGTGCTAAATCACACACATAGAGACACACAAGGAGACACACAGGCGCATGCATGCACACACACGCACACTGAAGTTACATTTGGTGGCCGGTGCATGAGAGAAACAAATATATGTATAGTTCAAAAGGTACTCGCACTCAAACCATGAAAAGGAAAAACCAAGGAGGCTGAGATACAAAAATATACTTAATTTTATTATTTTTTATTCTAGCCCAAGCAAAAACCCTCATATTGCTTTCTACATTACATTTTAGTAATTTAAATAACACTCTTATTCAGAGTGACTGTAAATGTCATTAGGGATTTCTACTGACATGGATCTCAGGGACATTTGTGCAGGTTAATTTGTGTAGGTTATAATTCCTACACTGTTGTAACTCTATTAGCACTTAGCAGATCACACTCTAGCTTCGCTTCTGTGTGTGTGTGTGTGTGTGTGTGTGTGTGAGCCTGCATGGGCCTGTGTGTCTCCTTGCGTCTTCTTGTGTGTGCATGTGTGTGTATCTGTCTGAAGATACATTCTGACATGAATCCCATGGCAGGTCATTCTCTAGAATGATGAGGAGCCCAGATAGCAAGCTGGTTGTGTGTCTGTGTGTGTGTACTGCCAGTGTGAATGTGTGTGTCTCTGTCCGAAGAGACATTCTGTCATGAGTCCCATGGCTGTTGTGCAGTGATGTACTGTACTGTACTGTACTGTACGTCTGTCTGTCTGTCTGTCGGTCTGTCGGTCTGTCGGTCGGTCGGTCGACAGGAATGGTGAACACAAACATGCTCCTCTGAGGAATGACCTGTGAACCTCTCCAAGCGATAGAATAATGCATGGGAAATAACAGGCTCTGAGAGTCACAGCACACACCATCACACAGGAGACAGGCATCAGGAGTGTGTATATGTGGGGTTGTGTGTGTGTGTGAGAGAGCAGGGGCGGACTGGGACAATAATTTGGCCCTGTTATTGCGAGCACGGCAATAACCATATACTAGGGGTCACAAACAAATATTTAGCAGATGGTATTGCGGGTGTAGCGAAATGCTTGTGTTCCTAGCTCCAACAGTGCAGTAGTATCTAGCAACAATACACACAAATCTAAAAGTAAAAGAATGGAATTAAGAAATATATACATATTGTGATGACCAATGTTGGAGTGGAATACAGTACAATACAGTATATCCATATGAAATGAATAAAGCGGTATGTAAACATTATTAAAGTGACTAGTGTTCATTATTTAAGTGACCAGTGATTCTGTGTCTATGTACATAGGGAATTTATCAGTCTGATGGCCTTGAGATAGAAGCTGTTTCTCGGTCCCAGCTTTGATGCACAAGTACTCACCTCTCCTTTTTTTCCATTTTTCTTTTTTTATTTCACCATTTATTTAACCAAAGTTCTCATTTACAACTGCCACCTGGCCAAGATAAAGCAAAGCAGTGCGACAAAAACAACAACACAGAATTACACATTGGATAAACAAACGTAACGTCAATAACACAATGGAAAATCTGTATACAGTGTGTGCAAATGAAGTAAGGAGGTAAGGCAATAACTAGGCCATAGTGGCGAAGTAATTACAGTTTAGAAATTAACACTGGAGTGATAGATGTGCAGATGAGGAAGTGCAAGTAGAAATACTGGTGTGCAAAAGAGCAGAAAAAAACAAATACGGGGATGAGATAGGTAGTTGGTTAGATGGGCTATTTACAGATGGGCTGTGTACAGCTGCAGCGATCGGTAAGCTGCGCTGACAGCCGGTGCTTGAAGTTAGTGAGGAAGATATAAGTCTCCAACTTCAGTGATTTTTGCAATTTGTTCCAGTCATTGGCAACTGGAAGGAAAGGTGGCCAAAGTAGGTGTTGGCTTTGGGGATGACCAGTGAAATATACCTGCTGGAGCATGTGCTACGGGTGGGTGTTGCTATGGTGACAAGTGAGCTGAGATAAGGCAGGCCTTTACCTAGCAAGTACTTATAGATGACCTGGGATTGGCAACAAATATGTAGCGAGGACCAGCCAACGAGAGCATACAGTTCGCAATGATGGGTGGTATATGGGGATGGGTAGTATATAGTGCTTTGTTGACAAAACGGATGGCACTGTGATAGACTGTATCCAATTTGCTGAGTAGAGTGTTGGAGGCTATATTGTATATGACATCGCTGAAGTTAAGGATAGTCAGTTTTACGAGGGTATGTTTGCCAGCTTGAGTGATGGAGGCTTTGTTGCGAAATAGGAAGCTGATTCTAGATTTAATTTTAGATTGGAGATGCTTAATAATGTGAGTCTGTAAAGAGAGTTTACAGTCTAGCCAGACACCTAGGTATTTGTAGCTGTCCACATATTCTAAGTCAGAACCGTCCAGAGTAGTGATGCTAGGCGGACGGGCGGGTGTGAGCAGTGATCGGTTGAAGAGCATACATTTAGTTTTACTAGCTTTCAAGAGCAGTTGGAGGCCACGGAAGGAGTGTTGTATGGTATTGAAGCTTGTTTGGAGGTTTGTTAAGACAGTGTCCAAAGAAGGGACAGATGTATACAGAATGGTGTTGACTGTGTAGAGGTGGATCAAAGAATCACCCGCAGCAAGAGCGACATCATTGATATATACAGAGAAAAGAGTCGGCCCGAGAATTGAACCCTGTGGCACTTCCATAGAGACTGCCAGAGGTCCGGACAACAGGCCCTCCGATTTGACACACTGAACTCTATCTGAGAAGTAGTTGGTGAACCAGGTGAGGCAGTCATTAGAGAAACCAAGGCTGTTGAGTCTGCCGATAAGAATGTGGTGATTGACAGATTCAAAAACCTTGGCCAGGTTGATGAAGACGGCTGCACAGTACTGTTTTTTATCGATGGTGGTTATGATATCGTTTCGGACAGACTAGTAAAGGGGATTGCGACAATGGCGGCAGATCATTTTAGAAAGAGAGGGTGCAGATTGTCTAGCCCAGCTGATTTGTAGGGATCCAGATTCTTTCAGGACATCAGCTGTCTGGATTTGCGTGAAGGAGAAGCGGGGAGGGGCTTGGGCAATTTGCTGCAGGGGGTGCAGAGCTGTTGGCCGGGGTTGGGGTAGCCAGGTGGAAAGCATGGCCAGCCGTAGAGAAATGCTTGTTGAAATTCTCGATTACCGTGGATGTATTAGTGGTGAAAGTGTTTCCCTGCCTCAGTGTAGTGGGCAGCTGCGAGGAGGTGCTCTTGTTCTCTGTGGACTTTAGTGTCCCAAAACTTTTTTGAATTAGTGCTACAGGATGCACATTTCTGCTTGAAAAGCTAGCCTTTGCTTTCCTAACTGACTGTGTATATTGGTTCCTGACTTCCTTGAAAAGTTGCATTTCGCGGGGAGTATTTGAAGCTACTGCAGTGTGCCACAGGATGTTTTTGTGCTGGTCAAGAGCAGTCAAGTCTGGAGTGAACCAAGGGCTATATCTGTTCTTAGTTTAAAAAATGTTTAAATGGGGCATGCTTATTTAAGATGGTGAGGAAGGCACTTTTGAAGAACAACCAGGCATCCTCTACCGATTGGATGAGGTCAATATCCTTCCAGGATCCTTCCAGGTCAATATCCTTCTAGGTCGATTAGAAAAGCCTGCTCGCAGAAGTGTTTTAGGGAGCGTTTGACAGTGATGAGGGTTGGTCGTTTGACCTCGGACCCATAACTGACGCAGGCAATGAGGCAGTGATTGCTGAGATCCTGGTTGAAAACAGAAGAGGTGTATTTAGAGGGCAAGTTGGTCAGGATGATATCTATGAGGGTGCCCATGCTCTGAGGACACGGCTAGAGATGCCGTCTGGGCCGGCAGCCTTGTGAGGGTTAACAAGCTTAAACGTCTTACTCAAGTCGGTCACAGAGATTGACAGCCCAAAATCCTTGGGAGGGGGCCATGTCGGTGGCACTTTGTTATCCTCAAAGCTTGCGAAGAAGGTGTTTGGCTTGTCCAAGAGCAAAGTGTCGGTTTCCAC
Organism: Oncorhynchus mykiss; assembly: GCF_057628025.1. Lineage (NCBI taxonomy): Eukaryota > Metazoa > Chordata > Actinopteri > Salmoniformes > Salmonidae > Oncorhynchus > Oncorhynchus mykiss. The sequence continues at coordinate 60,495,913 of NC_143022.1, read as the reverse complement.
GACATGGCTGGTTTTCCCTGTGTAGCCCGTGATTGTCTGTAGACCCTGCCACATACGTCTCGTGTCTGAGCCGTTGAATTGTGACTCCGCTTTGTCTCTATACTGACATTTTAACTGTTTTATTGCCTTACCGAGGGAATAACGACACTGTTTGCATTCAGCCATATTCCCAGTCACCTTGCCCAGGTTTAATGTGGTGGTTCGCGCTTTCAGCTTTGAGCAAATGCGAATCGTCAGTTTTTGTATATGTCAATGTGACAAATCTAAACATTTTCTCAACTTTTAACCTGCAATTTTTTATTCAAATGATGTGATTCACTATTCATTTATGGTCATGTGTATGACCGCTAAGGGGTAATGCACTTCAATCTACCGCAGTCCTAGTAAAACTATCAGACGGCGCTCACCTTACTGCTGTCCCCCACCCGCTCAACAATGATGGTACTGTAGTTCCTGTCTGGATTTGAACTGATATCTAAAAACGCCATAATTGCCTCTGGTAGGATATACAATTCAACATTAGAAAATTGCTATCTTGGTCCATATGCTGGTATATACTGTTACTGCAGTAGGTGGCAGCATAGGTATCCAACCCAGCTCCTCTTTAAATGTTCAATTTCTCCTTTTTTTAAATGTAACAACAAAAAAACACATCTGCTGACAAACTCTTTAGGTGTTTGAAAACCAAACAGGTAAATTGTCGAACATAGCATTAGGGCTGGAAAATACAGTGCGATAGTTTTTACATGACAAAATTGCAAACAAACATGCGTTTCGCACTTGTGGCTCCTTAGCACCAGCTGAAAATAGAGCCCTAAGTGTTAATTACTATTACAGGGCTCAAGACTAACATTTTCCCCTGGTGTTTACAGGTGGTGGCACCAGCCCATGATTTGTCCAACATAGTGCTTTATTAATAAGAAGTATAATAAATAGACTACTGAGGTATTCAATAAATAAGTTGTTTCATCTAACACTGTAACAGGAATCTTCCGTCAAAGGAGAGGAGGACCAAAATGCAGCGTGGGTGAAATTCATGTTTGTTTTTAGTAAGAAAACTATACATGCATAAACTACAAAAACAACAAACGTGTAAACCCGAAACAGTCCCATGTGGAACAATCACCCACAAAACCCAACACCAAACAGGCTACCTAAATATGGTTCCCAATCAGAGTCAATGACTAACACCTGCCTCTGATTGAGAACCATATCAGGCTAAACACAGAAACAGACAAACTAGACACACAACATAGAATGCCCACTCAGATCACACCCTGACCAAACAAAACATAGAAACATACAAAGCAAACTATGGTCAGGGTGTGACAAACACGTCCAAGCAGGAATACATTATTCAATATATTTTTCTATGCAACATAATCCAGTGATTGTCCTGAATTTTGGGTTGACAATTAGATTATAGTCACTAAATAGGCATCCAGAATTTCCCAATTAACATTTTTGTTCAATAGAGATAAATTACATACATCATTATGTGGACTAACTAATAGCATAGGCTAATTAATTTGTGTTTCAACACCTAAGGAAGTTGAAACTCAAAACACTAACTCTAAATATAATACCCACTGCTAGTAGCCATATGCTCATCTAACAGTGAATGTATGTGCTAAAAAATCGTAGCAGTTGTATCCATGTATCCACGCTTATCTCAAAGCCATATCAAATATCTTGGTTGTAAAATAGTTGCTATTAAGTTGAATATTGAGACATGAAAAATTCTAAATTATTCCTACTGTCTTCTACAGTGACAATGGGACGAAGGTTCCAAAGCTCTGTTTTTCCTGCAATTGCATTATGAAATGTTACACGATTAGATCGTGCGCATGGGCAGAGAGGAGAGTGGCTCGCTCATCACAGCAACAGGCCCCAGCAAGGGCACAGGCACAGGGCAGACACTTGAGGATGAGGATAATGCACTTTACTGTTTGGCCTAATTCATGGTTTTAGATAGGAAGTTTTGAGTGAGGTAGCAATGTAGAATGGGCTCTTTGTACATTTATAGCCACCCTTTCCATTTTTTACGATGATCTTGGCTGTCTAACTGATAACAGAGTGATGACAGAGTTAAAGCAGGTCTCTTTGCTGATGCCGCTTTTGACTTTGAATGTGAGTTTGCGTGACCTCCCAACTTTGTAGGGGGGCCAGCCGTTTCCCACTGATTAGTATAACAGACAAAAAAAATGTGTGTGTCAATTTCGACCAGCCCACTCAATAATAAAATTGTCGAGCCCATCTATCTGTTTGTCTGTGTTTGAATGAAGAGTGATTCAGGCCAATATTCAGGAGGAGCAACAGCTAACTAACATGTCGTGATACAAATGCCTGATTGACGTCTGCGTGACGCCTGCATCTTAAAAAAATTACCTAGAGCTAAAATGTCATCTATAGGCTATTATAATACTGTAAGCCTCTCAACTGCAGGAGGGTCTACTCCTGTAATTTTGATAGGACTTTCTTGATTTTAGGCTCAAAAGAAGTGTGTCATCCTCATACATGGTACTGCTGGCAACTTTGGCAATTATGCATTACAATAGTAATATATGCAACATACTGTACATCAATCCACTGTATCTAAGGTATCCATCAACTGCGCTGCAACGCGTATAGCCCTGCTGCTGCGCTTATAGTGGCAAACAAAATTTACTGCAAGGTCAGGGTGTACATTATGTAACTTTTATCAATCCAATGATCTAATTCAATTGTTCAATTTGAACAACAGAATACTAGTTGCAGTGTTTCTACCTTGTTTGTGAGTAATTTGAATGTGGTAAAGCTTATGAGGTTGCTGGCTCTATTTATTGCTATTTTTATATATTTTTCTGCTTATAATTTCTGACATTTGATGGACTATTTGTTTGTCATCTTGTTTATATTTAGATACATGCAGCTTCTCTTCTGTCATTAGCCTACTTGTTGCTCTGGAATACTAAATGAAGTCTCACCATAATAATGTCATATATCGATAGAATGAGTGCATAGGAAACCTAGTTGACATAAGCAAGGCAAAAGTTTTCTCTTTCATTACTGATTCTCTCACCGAGCGAGGTTGTAGATGGTGGCTGTAGATGGCGTAGCAGTTCAGACGTCTTTGTCGTTGTCTTGTCGTGTATTTATATTTTTTTTCCTTCGTGTATATTTGTTAAATATATATTTTTATTTTTAACTTCACTTTCAACATACTTTCCTTTTCCTCACCCAATGTGGTATGGATCTGCTATTTTCTATACTTTAGAACCAGAACCCCCAACAGCAGCTAGCCAGCTAACTAGCTAATAGCTAGTAGTCAGTTAGGCACTGCTAGCGGTCATCAGCTAACCTTAGCCCGGTCAACTCCTGCCAGTCTGCATGGCGATTCAACCCAGAGCATACCTGCTTCTTCTCCACATCTCCGGTGTCCTACCTCAAGCTCTGAACCTTTTCACCTGGATCATCACAGCTAGCCTCGTGCTAGGCCCATCTCCCAGCTTGCTGAAGAGGTCCATCAGCCACACCTTGGGCTACAGTACATATTTTGCCAATTGGCCTGGACCCCTTTTACTGCCAACACGGAGCCCCGCCGATTCCATCACGACTGGTCTTCCGACGTAATCCGCCCGAGAGGTTTCAACAGGCTCCTCCGTTGCAACGTCCCCTGAAGGCCCATCCGCTAGCCTGCTAGCCACGGCCCGCTAGCTGTCTAGAGCATATCGGACTGTTAGCTGAAGAGGACTATCATTGCTTCTATAGGCAGTTTGGAACTTGGTAGTGAGAGTTGCAATCGTTGACAGACGATTGTTACGCACTTCAGCACTCGGCGGACCCATTCTGTGAGCATGTATGGCCTACCACTTCGCGGCTGAGCTGTTGTTGCTTCTAGTCGTTTCCATTTCACAATAACAGCAATTAGTCGTGGCCAAAAGTTTTGAGAATGACACAAATACTAATTTCCACAAAGTTTGCTGCTTCAGTGTCTTTAGACATTTTTGTTAGCTGTTACTAATGGAATACTGAAGTATAATTGCAAGCATTTCATAAGTGTCAAAGGCTTTTATTGACAATTACGTGATGTTGATGCAAAGAGTCACTATTTGCAGTGTTGACCCTTCTCTTCCAATACCTCTGCAATCCGCCCTGGCATGCTGTCAATTAACTTCCGGGCCACTGACTGATGGCAGCCCATTCTTGCATAATCAATGCTTGGAGTTTGTCAGAATTTGTGGGTTTTTGGTGGTCCACCCGCCTTTTCAGGATTGACCACAAGTTCTCAATGGGATTAAGGTCTGGGGAGTTTCCTGGCCATGGACCCAAAATATTGATGTTTTGTTCCCCAAGCCACTTGGTTATCACTTTTGCCTTATGGCAAGGCGCTCCATCATGCTGGAAAAGGCATTGTTCGTCAACAAACTGCTCCTGGATGGTTGTGAGAAGTTGCTCTCGGAGGATGTGTTGGTACCATGCTGGTGGTGCCCCGATCGCTTGCTGGACTTTCTTGGGTGCCCTGAAGCCTTCTTCACAACAATTGAAACCCTCTCCTTGAAGTTCTTGAATGGTTTATTTGAATGGTTGATTTAGGTGCAATCTTACTGGCAGCAATATCCTTGCCTGTGAAGCCCTTTTTGTGCAAAGCAATGATGACGGCACGTGTTTCCTTGCAGGTAACCGTGGTTGACAGAGGAAGAACAATGATTCCAAGCACCACCCTCCTTTTCAAGCTTCCAGTCTGTTTTCCGAACTCAATCAGCATGACAGAGTGATCTTCAGCCTTGTCAACACTCACACCTGTGTTAATGAGAGAATCACTGACATGATGTTTGCTGGTCCTTTTTTGTGGCAGGGCTGAAATGCAGTGGACATTTTGGGGGGGGGGATTCCGGTTCATTTGCATGGCAAAGAGGGACTTTGTAATTCATTGTAATTCATCTGATCACTCTTCATAATATTCTGGAGTATATGCAAATTGCCATCATGCAAACTGAGGCAGCAGACTTTGTGAAAATGTATATTTGTGTCGTTCTCAAAACTTTTGGCCACGACTGTACAGTTGAACGGGGCAGCTCTAGCAAGGCAGAAATTTGACAACTGACCATCCTATGACGGTGCCATGTTTATAGTCACTGAGCTCTTCAATAAGGCCAATCTACTACCAATGTTTGTCTATGGTGATTTTATGGCTGTGTTCGATTTTATACGCCTGTCAGCAATGGGTGTTGCTGAAATAGTAGAATCCACTAATTTGAAGGGGTGTCCACATACTTTTGTAATATAGATTGTATAGGTGTTTTTGATTTCATTCCAACTAGTTATTGCTGTTGTGAAAGATAGTTTGCCTATCAGATTCATTTTTATCAGTTAGTGCACCATTCCCTCAACCGCCCCAGCCAAAGATATGAGTCCAGTCAGAAATATGAAGAAGACCCGTCCCAAGATCATCTTTATAATGTTGTTGTGGACCTACACAGGCAAGTTCAGGAGCAGCAGACCACAAACACCCAGAGCTTGCAGGACCTGCAAAAAGAGTGTGTGAGAGCTCAAAAGTGCTGTGGGGGAGCAGAGAGCCATATCATAGCCAGTTCCCGGCCCTGGGCCCTCAGTTTAGAGGTCAGGAGGAAGATGGAGGACATGGGATGAGTTATTGGTAACAACCTAGCCAACATCACTCTTTATGTGTCTTAATATTAGTGTCTATGAAATATTCTTCTTATATTACTCCTACTCAGACAATAAAATGTCTGTGCAGTTCTCTTGTCATTCACAAACAAGGACTTGCACAAATGTTGGGGAGAAGTATAAAGGTGATGAAAGGTGAGAGGAGGGTTAGACACCCATTCTTTAGTCATTTCGATACATCACACCAATTAGTAGGCCTAATACCATCACACTAAACCCACTTAGGGACAAGCATGGTGTTTTACACTTTCAGGGTATGGAACCATGGGGTGTCAAACTCATTTTAACCCAGGGGCCGCATTCGCTCTTTAACGAGGTCCAGAGGGCCGCACCGAAAATGTGTTCTATTTCCTTGCCCTCAAAATCTGCAAAGAATTGTCCTCAAACCATGGTTTTGGGAATATTCAATGCTCCCTGACTGTCTAGTGATAATTAGCGAGCTGGACAGTCAAGAAACTGTATAAATATAAGTCCATTATCTTTTCTACACAGTTTCAATTTGGTTTTAGTCATTTTAAAATATATTGAGTTAGTTTTTTACTCAAACCATCAGAGGCCTAAGTTGAAACCTTTGATGTAAGGTAAGGTGTAACTGGGTTGAGCAAGGTGGTGTTGTTGTGACGTATCGAATGTATGAATGAAATTTAGCCACTATTATCAGACTCACTTGGATAAGAATGATTTGAAATACTGTAGCTGTGCATGATTGTGCTTGCCTGGCTTAATGGAATAGTTCCACAAGTGCAAGCCCTGCCCACCCCAACACTCCAGACTGGCTCAATCGACTGCTCAAAGTAAGTGATCCCAGGTCTGATACGGTCATGGAGTTGGATTTCAGTGTCTGAACATAGTGTCTGAAATACATATTTACAAAATGTATTTTCATAATATCCACAGTAAAAACGGTGCACACAATATAGTGGTGAACAAAGTCCTGTTAACCCAGCTGAGGGCCAAATTCCAGGAGGCATGGGCCGACAAGGAACTGGAAGGTGAGTTGTAACTTTTTTGATGTTTGTCCTCTGTTTAACCTCATATAACATCTAACTAAACTCATCTTGAATGTCACAGTTTTCATCCACCTTTCATCATTAGCTTCCTAGTCTTGTTCAAATCAATTTGAGATGTTTTTTCATTGTCAAATCTGTATTGTAAGAGTGAATGAATGTATATTTTTTCTGTCCTTATTGGGAATGTTCTTTGTTATGACAATAACCACACATTACTTAATTGTAATTTTCATCTCTATGTTTTTCCCTTAAGAGGCAACCAGTAAACGATAGTGGACAGAGAGGGAGGCCTTCAGAATCGGCCTAATGGAGAACAGCTAAAGGACTAGGAGGAGAGAAAGGGTAAAAAGGAGTCGTCGCCGTCAATGTCAGGTTAGCCTTGTCATGAATCTTAAATTACCAACTAATGTGCTATTCCAGGTGACCTGCATTGCAGTCTCGCTGCGTGCAAATGATTGCATGCTGCATCATTTACTGTGCAGTCTGCCACCAGATTGCTATGTTATATAAAGGACCAAGCTTAAAATGTCTGTCCACACATTTTGAGTACTGCAATCTAGGCCACCTAGAACCCAACCCTCTCACCTTTCACTCTTGTGTAAATCTACGAGGATTTGATAAAAGAAAGATGGTGAATCTTCCACTTGTCCCATCACCGAGGACAAAGTAGAGCTATTACAATATTGCTTATACCAGGCCTGTTCAACCCTCCTCCTGGATGTCCCTGACCCCATCCAGAAACAACCCTTAGCTCCTAACCCCTAGGGACTTTTTGAAGGTCTGCATACAGTAGGTGTAAGCAATATGGTGAAGGTCCCATCTAGCCTGTCGGGGGCAAGCTGGAGCAACAACCATATTGCCTAATATGTATGGAATATGTCAGAACTACACAAGCATCTAGGGAGAAGGGATTATGGGTTGTTTCTGTATGTAGTTCTATACTCTGGTAGGTTTTCGCTCCAACACTAGCATACTCAATCACACCAATTAAAATACTCTTATGACGGTTCTCCACTATGAGAGTGAACCAGGCCAACCTGTGAAATTCCTGGTTCCACTTTAATTACCATTACAACAGCATTCTTGGTTCTAGGAACCAACAGGATTTTTTCAGCTATATCAAAAGGACCCTCTAGGACTCTCAAAAAGGACCCTCTAGTTCAGCCTGGTTTGGTCTAGTTCTCGTAGTAGACAACTGGCATATGATTTCACAGTTGTGCAGCGGTTAGGGCTTGACATTTATTTGTGTGATTTAGGTGTGATGAGCACAATCTGTTCTACATGAGCTGTTTTTGAAAACGACATATGGACAGGTATTAGCACTTACTGGAGGATAAGCTGTGACAAGAGGTTTAGAATTCTGCTTGTGTTACGTTTAGTTGCGCATATTACTTAAAATTTGTATTTTTAATTGTTATTTTTTACAGGCCCATATCAGGTGGTTGAGGTACCTCACTCCTGAGGAAAGGGAGCACTGGGAGGTTGGTCAGGACAACTTGTTGAGCCATGTGGAGTCGGACCCTGACAACCACAAGATCTGATTGTCCTGAGCTTGGGGCTTCATTGAAAAGAACAGAAGAATAATGCCCCAGAGGACCCCCCGGCCTCTTTAATTAATAAATATATTTTTACAATTATTTAAAAAACCACTGTTTTCATTGTTTAATTATTTCCTAGGACTATACTAATGGTATCTTTATTGCAGTGCAATGGCTTATCCTCTTATTGCAGATATCAATACTGTTCCAGTAACAGATTTAAGAAATGTCCATTTCATAATAGCCTAGATAACTTTCATCAATCTGTGAAAATGTAATTTTGGTTTGGAATATTGCTTTGACAGTATAATATTTTAAGATAATATGAAACATGCTATAGCTATGGAATGTATCATGAGGGTGAGTCAAAACCTCTGACTTAGGCAGTTTTAGAAAGAATAAGACTGGATAAAAACATCTGATATAATATTGAGTTGCACGCCTTTTTGCCCTCAGAACAGCTTCAATTCGTCGGGGCATGGACTATACAAGGTTTCAAAAGTGTTCCACAGGGATGCTGGCCCATGTTGACTTAAATGCTTCTCACAGTTGTGTCAAGTTGGCTGGTAATGGATCTCTACTCCGAATCGCTAGTTCCATCTCATTTCACAGAAGCTCAATTGGATTGAGTTCTGGTGACTGGGCGGGCCACTGCAGTAAGCTTAATTCAATTTCATGTTCATGGAACCATTCCTGGACAATCTTAGCCTTGTGGCATGGGGCATTGTCCTGCAGAAAAAAATCAGATGGATACACTGCTGCCATGAAGTTATGCACCTGATTGGCAATGATGTTCAGATGTCCTGTGGCATTCAAATGTTGCTCGACTTTTATCAAGTGGCCCAATATGTGCCATGAAAACACACCCCACACCATCACAACACCACCAGCCTGCAATGTTGACACGTGGCATGATGGATGCATGTACTCATGTGGTTTTCTCCAAACACTAGTCCTCCCATCAGTGTGAAACAGCAGGAACTGGGATTCATCAGAACAGGCAATGTTTTTCCAATTCTCCAATGTCCAGTGTTTTCATTCCTTAGCTCACTGCAACTGCAGTTCCTTGTTTTTTGCTGAAAGAAGTGGAACTCTGTAAGGTCGTTGGCTGCCATACCCCATTCGTGTCAAGGTATAATGAGTTGTGCATTCTTTTATGGGTCTTTGAGCACCAATGTTGTACTTGAATGTCAGTTGACTAACTGTAGCCCGTCTGTTACTCTGCACAATTTGTCAGCCTCCTTTGTCCTCTTTCATCAATGGCGCGTTTTTTAGACCACTGGCCTGCCGTGGGTGTTGGACCATTCTTGATACACACGGGAAACTGTTGAGCATGAAAAACCCAGCAGCATTGCAGTTCTTTACACACTCAAACCGTTGCGCCTGGCACCTACTATCATTTCTCGTTCAAAGGCACTTAAATGTTTAGTCTTGCCCACCCTCTGAATGGCACACCATAATTATAGTTAAGCCTTGAGACAATTGAGACATGGATTATATACTGTATAGTGGGGAGAACAAGTATTTGATACACTGCCAATTTTTTAGGTTTTCCTACTTACAAAGCATGTAGAGGTCTGTAATTGTTATCATAGGTACTCTATATCATCGACTGTATCCTTATGTAATACATGTATCACTAGCCACTTTAACTATGCCACTTTGTTTACATACTCATCTCATATGTATATACTGTACTCGATACAATCTACTGTATCTGCCTATGCTGCTCTGTACCATCACTCATTCATATATCCTTATGTACATATTCTTTATCCCCTCACACTGTGTACAAGACAGTAGTTTTGGAATTGCTAGTTAGATTACTTGTTGGTTATTACTGCATTGTCAGAACTAGAAGCACAAGCATTTCGCTACACTTGCATTAACATCTGCTAACCATGTGTATGTGACAAATAAAATTTGATTTGATTTGATTCAACTGTGAGAGACGGAATCTAAAACAAAAATCCAGAAAATCATATTGTATGATTTTTAAGTAATTAATTTGCTTTTTTTTGCATGACATAAGTATTTGTGCTGCAGTGTGTGCAAACCTGGTCAAGAACTACAGGAAACGTGTGATCTCTGTAACTCCAAACAAAGGTTTCTGTACCAAATATTAAATTCTGCTTTTCGGATGTATCAAATACTTATGTCACGCAATAAAATGCAAATTAATTACTTAAAAATCATACAATATGATTTCTGGATTCTTGTTTTAGATTCCGTCTCTCACAGTTGAAGTGTACCTATGATAAAAATTGCAGACCTCTACATGCTTTGTAAGTAGGAAAACCTGAAAAATCGGCAGTGTATCAAATACTTGTTCTCCCCACTGTATATAATCCATGTCTCAATTGTCTCAAGGCTTAACTATATTTATTTAACCTGTCTCCTCCCCTTCATCTACACTGATTGAAGTGGATGTAACAGGTGACATCAATAAGGGATTATAGCTTTCACCTGGATTCACCTGGTCAGTCAGTCTATGTCATTGAAAGAGCATTTGTTCCTAATGTTTTATCCAATCAGTACAGTGAGCTCCAAAGGGATTAGGACAGGGAGCTCCAAAAGTATTGGGACAGTGACCCATTTTTGGTTGTTTTGGCTCTGTACTCCAGCATAAAAATTCAATAGGTTTCTAAACACTTCTACATTAATGTGGAAGTTGCCATGATTATGGATAGTTCTGACTTAATTGTGAATGATGAGTGAGAAAGTTAGACGCACAAATATCATATCCCCAAGACATGCTAATCTCTCACCATTACAATAACACGGGAGGTTATCATTTTTTGGGGGGGGGGTGATTATTTTGCATCTACCTATTTCACTCATCATTATTCACAGTTCATTCAGGATTATATGTAATAACGGCAGCATTCACATGATTGAAGAAGTGTTTAGAAACATATTATATTCTTATTTACAAGAAAAGACTCCAAAATGGCACAATACATTATTTACCATTAATTTATATTGGGCACAAAATAATCTGAAACATAACCAAAACAAACAGCAAATGCATCCAACAAGAGTCACAATAAGAAAATGCATGTAAAACTGTTACATCCCTGTGGATTGATGAGGAATTAAAAAATTGAATGGTTGAGAGGGATGAGGCTAAATAAATTGTAAAATAAGTCTGGCTGCACAACTGACTGGCAAACGTACTGCAAACTGAGAAATCATGTGACTAAACTGAATTTAAAAAAATAAGTAACTACCCTATGAAACAAAGATAAATTATATAATGATAGTAAAATTATTTGGAGCACCTTAAATAATATTTTGGGCAAAAATGCAAGCTCCGCTCCATCATTCATTGAATCAGATGAATCTGATCATTCATTAAATCATTCATTACAAAACCCACTTATATTGCCAACTATTTTAATGATTTTTTCATTGGGAAGATTAGCAAATTTAGGCATGACATGCTAGCAACAAACGCTGACACTACACATCCAAGTATATCTGACCAAATTTTGAAAGACAAATTTTGAATTCCGTAAAGTGAGTGTGGAAGAGGTGAAAAGATGATGGTTGTCGAGCAACAATGACACGACACCGGGGTCTGACAACTTGGATGGAAAAGTACTGAGTATAGTAGGGGATGATATTGCCACTTCTATTTGCCATATCTTCAATTTAAGCCTACTAGAGTAGAGTAGGCGTGTGCCCTCAGGCCTGGAGAGAAGCAAAAGTCATTATGCTACCTTAGAATAGTAAAGCCCCTTTCAACCAATCTACCTGTTGCCCACCATTAATAAACTTTTCGAAAAAATGGTGTTGACCAGATACAATGCTATTTTACAGTAAACATATTGAAAACAGATTTTCAGCATGCTACTACAGCAACTGAAATGACTGCAACACTTAACAAAGAGCTGCTGTTAGTTTCAGAATGGCTGGCATTGTACTTGGTTGAAATCATTCTCTAAATCAAATCCAAATCAAATGTATTTATAAAGCCCTTCTTACATCAGCTGATATCTCAAAGTGCTATACAGAAACCCAGCCTAAAACCCCAAACAGCAAGCAATGCAGGTGTAGAAGCACAGTGGCTAGGAAAAACTCCCTAGAAAGGCCAGAACCTAGGAAGAAACCTAGAGAGGAACCAGGCTATGAGGGGTGACCAGTCCTCTTCTGGCTGTGCAAAACAGTTGAAACAGTCCTTGGTAGCGGGCCACTAGCACCCTAGCACGTACGTCTCGTGTCTGAGCTATTGAATTGCGACTCCACTGACATTTCGCTTGTTTGATTGCCTTGGGGAGTGAATAACTACACTGTTTGTATTCAGACACATTCCCAGTCACCTTTCCATGGTTAAATGCGATGCTTAGTGCTTTCAGTTTTGCGTGAATGCTGCCATCTATCAACAGTTTCTGGTTGGGGTAGGCTTTAATAGTCACAGTGGGTACCACATCTCCTATACACTTCCTTAAAAACACTCTCATCGAATCAGCGTATACATCCATTTTATTATTTGAGGCTACTGGGAACATATCCCAGTCTGCGTGATCAAAACAATGTTGATGAGTGGATTCTGTTTGGTCAGACCAGCGTTGAATAGTCCTTAGCACGGGTACATCCTGTTTGAGTTTCTGCCTATAGGAAGGGAGGCGCAAAATGGAGTTGTTGTCAGATTTGCCGAAAGGAGGGCGGGGGAGGGCCTTGTATACATTGCGGAAGTTCGAGTAGCAGTGATCCAGTGTTTTTCCAGCGTGAGTGCTGCAGTCAATATGCTGATGGAATTTAGGTAGCCTTGTTTAGGTAGCCTTGTTAAAATCCCCAGCTACAATAAATGCATCCTCGGGATATATGCTTTCCAGTTTGCATAAAGTCCAGTGAAGTTCCTTCAGGGCCATCGTGGTGTCAGCTTGAGGAGGGATATACACGGCTGTGACAACAACCGAGGATAATTCTCTTGGGAGATAATACGGTCTGCATTTGATTGTGAGGAATTCTAGGTAGGGGGAACAAAAGGACTTGAGTTCCTGTATGTTGTTACAATTACACCATGAGTCGTTAATCATGGAACATACACCCCCGCACTTCTCATTCCTGGAGAGATGTTTATTCCTGTCGGCGCAATGCACAAAGAATCCAGGTGGCTGTAACGACTCCGACAGCATATCCCGAGAGAGCCATGTTTCCGTAAAACAGAGTATGTTACAATCCCGGATGTCTCTCTGGAAAGTAACCCTTTCCCTAATTTCGTCTAACTTGTTATCTAGAGACTGGACATTAGCGAGTAATATACTTGGAAGCGGTGGGTGGTGTGCGTACCTCCGAAGTTTGACCAGAAGACCGCTCCGTCTACCTCTTCTCCGGCGGCGTTGTTTTGGGTAAGCCTCTGGAATCAGTTCAAATGCCCTGGGTGGTTCGGACAACGGATCCGCTTCGGGAAATTCATATTCCTGATCAAATTGCTGGTAAGTTGACGTCGCTCTGATTTCCAATAGTTCTTCCCGGCTGTATGTAATAACACTTAAGATTTTCTGGGCTAACAATGTAAGAAATAATACATTAAAAAAACAAAATACTGCAAAGTTTTCTGAGGACTAAAAGTGAGGCAGCCCTCTCTGTCGGTGCCATCTTGTATGAAAATGGATGAGTATAGGCTACTCCAATGGCATGTAATAGCCTATACATGGTCTGCTCTGCTTGAATGGTGACCTCCCAAAAATACAGTTAGTGTAAAGTGACTTCTGTCTATAGCTGGGTTAGGCTACTCTAAAATGCTACAGTTGTCAACAAACCATCTGTGGGCTTATCACCACACCAGCTGTTTTTTGCATCCCTGCGGCGGGAGTGACAATGGGAGTGATAATATCAGGACAGTGGCCAAGTGCTCTGCAAAACTGATAACACCACAGTCTCATCACAATTGGCTATGAAAACCTATAGGCATGGGATAATGCGAATACAATGTAGCCTGTCAAATGAGTTGACATGGAAAGTTTGAAGGGCGAGAGAGAGACAGATAGCATATAGGCCTAACCATTCGTAGGCTAACATAGAAACAACACACAAGTTGTCCATAGCTTAATGATCAACCTTTGATGAATTTTACTGAACTAATACTGACACAACATTTTAATTCCAGTGAGTGTGTAATTCCAGTAAATCTGTCTCTGACCAGGCCTCTGACTTAAAAATGTTAATTGGTAGCACAGGTGCTCCCAATTAAAAAAAAATATAGGAGCACACAACATTCTAGTGCATCAGAAGAGATTTATTTGTATTATTGGAATTATTGGGCCGATATTCATTATTTTGAAGCACATGTCGTGCCCCAGAAATTCATATTTAATCCTGTACAGACATTTGCTTATTGTAAGGAGGTCTATGAGAAAGTGTCGAATTACATGAGGCTTAGGTTGTTACAAATGTACTGATATACTGTAAGTGGATGCATGTGGCACATGCATATCTACCCTCTCATTGCCTCCTCCCACCTGCCTTCCATCTTATATGACATGTATTTCCATTGATAGAGCGGTCACTCGACTATCCTGTCAAAATAATAGATAATCTTTGGTGACGACATGCAAGACATCAGTCATTCATTCATTGATCTCCTCAAAAAGGCTATCCCATTTCCTTTCTTTCTGTGCCCCCAAATGTTTGTATATACTGGTAAAGTAACAAGGTTGTTAATTAGGTAACATGACGGAACAAGGTTTAAACAAATGCCCGCGAGTGGTTTTGGAATTAACTATATTATGAACAGGACTTAAAACAAACTTTTTTGTCCACCTGCCACTGTTGCAAGTACATGAAGGAATCTACCAGCCACTCAGAATTTAAACCAGCCAATACATGTATCGCTATAATTACACCAGAAGCCACAACAAAAAACTTGATCAGTTTTGTTTTTCAATGGTTTCAGATATTTTCCAAAATCACACTTTTTAAAAGAACAAAATTGTCCACAACAAGGCTTAAACCACACCAGGAAACCACTATTGAGGGCTGATTTTAAAAATATATAATTTGGAGGGTATGGTTTCTGTATGGCATGCACGTTAGCAGGGTTTTCAAAACAACTGACCATCCGATTGATACAAATCATCATGATATCATTCTGCCAGGTAAACCTACTTTGGAATGTTTTATGGCAAAACCTTTAGTAATGACTGTTTCTGCATGGCTAACTGGCTGCACAACGTGATAGACACAGTCATTCCCATGCCACCCGTAACTTCTTCAGAAAGTTATTTGTTAATATTCTTCACATGTGAGTTTTGGATTAAACAAATCTGCACTTTTTTCTCTGTGGCATTCAAAAACAACTGTAGGCTACACTGAAGCCTAATCTGTTTAATCAAATTCTATGGGAAAGCCATCCACAGGTTCTGGTTGAAGTGAACGGAGTGGCCATGAATTTTGATCTCCTTTCCCCCCTTGTTCCTTCAGAATGTTGACTTTGGTCTGATAGTTCCACAGCTTAAAGATTACCATGCGAGGGTATTTAGCGTTCTTCTGTTTCACGCAAATCCAAAGTCATCGCTCCAGATCCTCTGGTGATACATCCACGCCAAGCTCCTCCAACATCAACTTGATCCCTTAGATGGAAATGTTTCCTTTTCCTCATCTTCCAGTATGGACAATATTCTCATGTTGTTTTGTCTCATTCTGTTTTCTTGCTGGTCCACGTTATCCTGTTTGTTCACGTGCCCACCCTGTATATGTGTATCTGACACGATAGATTGCAAAATGTTGTTTATTTTGGTGAGCATTGAGAGCATTTTAGCTATGTTTTCCTGGATGTCATTTAGCTGTTTGTTGCTCTCATTTGCGTCTCCAAGTGATACTTTGTCTTTTCCTCTAAGGGAAGCCATGGCTTGTTGGGTTCAAGTCGCAGCGTCACTTTACCCACAGATTGTTTTGCTGTTGTATATACTGTAATGAACCGCTCACTTTCTCTGGGTTGCTTGGGGATATATTAATATATTGATTTCAGAGACTTAATTTAAACTATGTTGTCTGGCTTCTTCATACAGTGCATTCGGAAAGTATACAGACCCTTTCCCTTTTTCCACATTTTGTTACATATTTTATTCTAAAATTGATTAAATAAAAACAGTTCCTCATCAATCTACACACAATACCCTATAATGACAAAGTGAAAACATGTTGTTGTTTTTTTTGCAAATGTTTTTTTTTTTAATACCTTATTTACATAAGCACTCACACCCTTTGCTATGAGATTCCCTATGAAATTGAGCTCAGCTACATCCTGATTCCATTGCTCGTCCTTGTGTCTACTTGTGGTGAATTCAATTGATTGGACATGATTTGGAAGGCACACACCTGTGTATAGAAGGTCCCACAGGCACAGATCTAGGGAAGTGTATCAAAACGTTTCTGCAGTGTTGAAGATCCCCAAGAACACAGTAGCCTCCCTCATTCTTAAATGGAAGAAGTTTGGAACCACCAAGACTCTTCCTAGAGCTGACCGCCTTGCCAAACTGAGTAATCAGGGAGAAAGGGCTTGATCACTGAGGTCACCAAGAACCCAATGGTCGCTGTGACAGAGCTCCAGAGTTTCTCTATGGAGATGGACGAACCTTCCAGAAGGACAACCATCTCTATAGCACTCCACCAATCAGGACTTTATGGTAGAGTGGCAGCCCGAAGCCACTCCTCGGTAAAAAGCATATGACAGCCCACTTGGAATTTTTCAAAAGGCACCTAAAGGACTCTCAGACCATGAGAAACAAGATTCTCTGGTCTGATGAAACCAAGATTGAAAACTTTGCCTGAATGCCAAGTGTCACGTCCGGAGGAAACCTGGCACAATGCCTCCGGTGAAGCATGGTGGTGGCAGCATCATGCTGTGGGGATGTTTTTCAGTGGCAGGGACTTAGAGACTAGTCAGGATTGAGGGAAAGATGAACAGAGCAAAGTACAGAGATCCTTGATGAAAACCTTCTCCAGAGCTGTCAGGACCTCTGGAAGGGGAAAAGGTTCACCTTCCAACAGGACAATGATGCTAAGCACACAGCGAAGACAACGAAGATGCGGCTTCGGGACAAATTTTTGAATGTCCTTGAGTGGCCCAGCAAGAGCCCGGACTTGAACCTGATCAAAAATATCTGGAGAGACCTGAGAATAGCTGTACAGCAAAACTCCCCGGTTAACCTGACAGAGCTTGAGAGAATCTGCAAAGAAGAATGGGAGAACTCCCAAATACAGGTTTGCCAAGCTTGTAGTGTCATTCTAAAAAAAGACTCAAGGCTGCCAATAGTGCTTCAACAAGGTACTGAGTAAAGGGTCTGAATACTTATGTAAATATGATATTTCTGTTTTTTTTATTTTAGTTTTAAAAAATGTTTTTGCTTTCTCATTATTGGATATTGTGTATAGATTGATGATGAAAAAAAAAACATTTTAATCCATTTTAGAACTAGGCTGTAATGTAACAACATGTGGAAAAAGTCAAGGGGAAGTTTAAGAACTATTACTTTCTCCTCCTTTCTCCTCCACTCTCCCAAATTGGCACCATTAAGTTTAGGTTATTGGATATAAGAACATCTTTCCCTTGTTAAGAAAACTACTCAAGAGTGACAAGGAGTGCACATTTTTTTCATACATATCTGTCTGTGATTGAGATTGAGTATATACTGAACAAACATTTAAAAGCAAACATTTTCCATGTGCTCAAAAAGCATATTGTTTTCAAATGTTGTGCTCAGATTTGTTTACATCCCTGTTAGTGAGCATTGCTCCTTTGCCAAGATAATCTATCCACCTGACAGGTGTGGCATATCAAGAAGCTGATTAAACAGCATTATCATTACACAGGTGCACCTTGTGCTGGGGACAATAAAAAGGCCACTCTAAAATGTGCAGTTTTATCACACAACAAAGTTTTGAAGTAGGGTGCAATTGGCATGCTGACTGCCAGAATGTCCACCAGCGCTGTTGCCAGAGAATGTAATGTTCATTTCTTTACCATAAACAACGTTGTTTTAGAGAATTTGGCAGTACGTCTAATCGGCCTCACACCTGCAGGATCATTTGCACAACCAAATAATTTCTGCACAAACTGTCATAAACCGTCTCGGGATAGCTCACCTGCTTGTTCATTGTCCTCACCAGGGTCTTGATCTGACTTCAGTTGGGTGTCTTCACTGACTTCAGTGGGCAAATGCTTACCTTCGATGACCACTGGCAAGCTGGAGAAGTGTGCTCTTCACAGATTAATCAACTGCACTGGGCAGATCTCAGACAGCGTGTATGGCGTTGGGAGACAGGGTTTGCTGATGTCAACGTTATGAATAGAGTGCCCCATGATCCCGGCGGGGTTATGGTATAAGCTACGGACAACGAACACAATTGCATTCTATTTTTTGGCATTTTGAGTGCATGACGAGATCCTGAGGCCCATTGTCATGCCATTCATCCGTCGCCATCACCTAATGTGTCGGCATGTTAATGCATGGCCCCATGGTGCAAAGATCTGTAAACAATTCCTGGAAGCTGAAAATGTCCCAGTTTTTCCATGGCCTGCATACTCACCAGACATGTCACCAACTGAGCATTATTGGGATGCTCTGGATTGACGTGTACGACAGTCTGTTCCAATTCCTGCCAATATCCAGCAATTTCACAAAGTCATTGAAGGGGAGTGGGACAACATTCCACAGGCCACAATCAACAGCCTGTTCAACTCTTTGCACACTCTTGGCATTCTCTCAATGAGGTTCCCCTGGTATGCTTTTCCAACAGTCTTGAAGGAGTTCCCACTTATACTGAGAACTTCTTGGCTGCTTTTCATCTCAATTGGGTTTAGGTTAGGTGATTGTGGATGTCAGATCATCTGATGCAGCACTCCATCACTCTCCTTCTTGGTCAAATAGCCCTTACACAGCCCATAAAAGCTTGATTCATGCAGTCTCCTCTGAACAGTTGATGTTGAGATTTGTGTGTTACTTGAAATCTGTGAAGCATTTATTTGGGCTGCAGTTCCTTCGGCTGGTAACTCTAATGAACGTATCCTCTGCAGCAAAGGTAACTCCGGGTCTTCCTTTCCATACCTAATTCAGGGGGGTATTCCCTTACTGTGGTAGTCCTCATGAGAGCCAGTTTCATCATAGCGCTTGAAAGTTTTTGCGACTGCGCTTGAAGAAACTTTCAAAGTTCTTGACATTTTCTGGTTTGACGGACCTTTATGTAACGATGGACTGTCGTTTCTCTTTGCTTATATGAGCTGTTCTTGCCATAATACAATATGGATTTGGTCTTTTACCAAATAGGGAAATATTCTGTATACCACCCATACCTTGTCACAACTCAACTGAATGGCTCAAACGCATTAAGAAGGAAAGAAATTCCACAAATTAACTTTTAACAAAACACACCGGTTAAAACTTATTAGGACTGCAATCCCATTAACGGGATGATATGACAACAGACAGTGAAAGTGCAGGGCGCCAAATTCAAAACAACAGAAATCTCATAATTAAAATTCCCCAAACATACATGTACAGTATCTTATACCATTTTAAAGGTAATCTTGTTGTTAATCCCACCACAGTGTCCGATTTCAAATAGGAAGCACCACAAACGATTATGTTAGGTCACCACCAAGCCACAGAAAAACACAGCCATTTTTCCAGCCAAAGAGAGGAGTCACAAAAAGCACAAATAGAGATAAAATGAATCACTAACCTTTGATGATCTTCATCAGATGACACCCATAGGACTTAATGTTACACAATACAAGTATGTTTTGTTTGATAAAGTTCATATTTATATCAAGAAATCTGAGTTTACATTGGTGCGTTATGCTCACTAGTTCCAAAAACATCCAGTGATTTTGCATAGCCACATCGATTCAACAGAAATGCTCACCATAAATGTAGATGATAATACAAGCTGTACACATGGAATTATAGCTATACCTCTCCTTAATACAACCGCTGTGTCAGATTTTTTTTTTTTTTTTTTTTTAACGGAAAAAGCAAACCATGCAATAATCTGAGACGGTGCTCAGAAAATAAATACAATTTTCCGACATGTTGGAGTCAACAGAAACCAGAAATCACATTATAAATATTCCCTTACCTTTGATGATCTTCATCAGAATGTACTCCCAGGAATCCTAGTTCCACGATAAATGCTTGATATGTTCGATAATATGTTTTTGTCCAAGTAACAACTTTTGTTAGCACGTTAGGTACACATATCCAAACGCTCGTTCAGGTTCAGCCGAACGTCGGACAAAAACGTCAAAAAGATATATTACAGGTCAAATAAACATTTCAAACTAAGAATAGAATTCATCTTTAGGGTGTTGTTATAATACATCTTCAATAAAGTTCCAGCAGGTCGATATCATGTGGAATGCGCGTGACCAGGAAATGGCTCTCTGCCAGTAACCTGACTCATTCAGCTCTTATTTAGGCCCACAGCACAGTAGAAGCCTCATTCAAGTTTCTAAAGACGGTTGACATCTAGTGGAAGCCCAACTTCATCCATATCCCAATGTGAATTCAATAGGGCCTGGTTTGAAAATCAACCAACCTCAGATTTCTCACTTCCTGTTTGGATTTCTTCTCAGGTTTTTGCCTGCCATTGGAGTTATGTTATTCTCACAGACATCATTCAAACATTTTTAGAAACTTCAGAGTGTTTTCTATCCAATACTACTAATAATATGCATATATTAGCAACTGAGACAGAGGAGCAGGCCATTTACTCTGGGCATCTTTCATCCAAGCTACTCAATACTGCCCCTGCAGCCATAAGAAGTTAATTGAAATGCATTCCAGGTGGCTACCTCATGAAGCTGGTTGAGAGAATGCCAAGAGTGTGCAAAGCTTTCATCAAGGCAAAGGGTGGCTACTTTGAAGAATCTCAAATATAAAATATATTTGGATTTGTTTAACACTTTTTTGGTTCCTACATGATTCCATATGTGTTATTTCATAGTTTTTATGTTTTCACTATTATTATACAATGTAGAAAATAGTCAAAATAAATAAAAACCCTGGAGTGAGTAGAGTAGGTGTGTCCAAACTTTTGACTGGTACTGTACATACACTCACACTTATTTCCCTTCACTTCATACACACATCTCTTACTGTTTCTCTCCCTCTTACTCTTTCTCACACACAAACACTCCCTCTCGAAGTGTCCCTGATTCCCTTATGTCTTTATAAGACCAAAGTGTTGGACTGATTAAAGTCTCTGTTTTGTAGAGAGCAGGGGATTTTTTTTTTTAAATAAATAAATTAAGCCGGAGTGTCTAGCCCCCTAGGCAACGGACGTTTATATGATAATTAGCTCGGCTCTCATTTGCATTTAATTCTATTTAAAAAATGACTTCTTCTGAAGAATAGAAGTGGGGAACAAAATAGATATAGGAGAGAGAGGGGGGAAGAGCAATATGAGAGAGAGAGAAAGAGTGAGGGGATAAAAAGAGAGTAAAGAGAATGAAAGAAAAATGAAAATCACTCTTCTCTCACCCCAGTTGCTAACCAACATACTGTAGTGCTTCACCTTTGCCAACCATTGTCTTTCTGAGTAAGTCTGTAAGAGGTGTCCACACCTCGATTGTGCAACATTTGCCCAATATTCTGTTCAAAATTCTTCAACTTCTGTCAAATTGGTTGTTGATCATCACTAGTCAACCATTTTCAGGTCTTGCCGTAGATGTTCAAGAAGATTTAAGTCAAAACTTTATCTCAGCTACTAAGGAACATTCACTGTCTTCTTGGTGAGCAAGTCCCATGTAGATTTCGCCTTGTGTTTTAGGTCATTGTCCTGCTGAAAGGTGAATTCTTCTCTCAGTGTTTGGTGGAAGGCAGACTGAACCAGGTTTTCCTATAGGATTTTGTCTGCGCTTAGCTCCATTCTATATTTTTTTTTATCCTGAAAAGCTCTCCGCCTGACATCCAGCACTACAGTGATGACAATGACAGAACACAGACACACACACACACACACCTACACACTACATGAGAATCACTCTTTATACACATCATTTTTATCAAGGCATTGTTTTTATGTAGTTTGTACGCACATCATATTGAAGTTGCAATCTGTGATATGTGAGAATGTATTTAAACGGAACCTAGAATTGAAATATAAGCTCCTGATTATCCATACACTATCCTGATGAAACCAAACGTTCCCCAGACATTGGCAATAACGTTGCCACAGCATTATCTATGTATGAGCAAACATCAGTCTTTGCCTTTGATTTCTCCATCTCTCCTTGTCTGTAACAATAACCTCCGTCTCCACTCTCGAGCCCCCTCTCCTCAGAGTCTCTGACACAGAATAAGAGTCATACGTTTAAACAGCAGCAGGGGCATTTGGCTGGCCCGTCCTTGTCCTCTTCCTGTGGGATCAACCCTGAGCCACAGGCCTGTCTTTTTCTCTCTTTCCCATTCCCTAAAGAGCGACTGGACTTGATTACCTTTACACTTAAATAAACAGGAGAGGCTCTTAGAAGGCAGCCAGCCATGAGGAGGACGAGACAGGCAGGAGGTGGGAGGAGGCTGATGAGGAGATAAACATGCAGTCTGTTTCTCCCTCTCTGCTGATAGAAACCCACCTCACAGATAGGCTGATGTACTTCGTACATACACACACACACTCTAGCATACACGCATAAAAACATGCCTCTGTGCACGCACACGATTATGCATGCACGCACACACACAAGCACACATATGCAAATGAGAATAAGTGTACGAGCATACGTGTACACACACACAAACACACACACAAACACACCACAGATGTCCTTGTCTTTCAAGAGTGGCTCCCCTTGCTGTCAGTCGGTGTGGAATCATTTTCCTCGGCTGAGTGCCTCTCTAGAAAATCGCCCATCGCTCAGCCTGGCCAGAGAGCACGGACAAGGGGAGATGGAGAAAGAAGAGGGGAATAAAAAGAGAGTGTCATCTGAGGTGGAATATGTATGTGTGCAAGTGAGTGTTTGTGTTTGTATGCAGGCATACATTTGCAAATTATTATGTATAATTTACATATCTTTCACTGAGAGTGGACATTTTTAGGTGCAAAAAATAAGGGTAAGCTGCCTGGCTCACTAGCCAAGGAGAGGAAACAATGAAAAGACAGCCTAGCGGATGTCATTTATTTATTGGAGGCTCGAGGGAAGAAGTAGCACTATACTAACATGCAAACTGTCCAACTGACCAGTCAACCCATCGATCGATTGATGTGCAATGTTATGCATTTCCTAAATGCCCAATACTACAGTTCTAGACTACTCTGAGCAAAGGCTAATAAATAGTCTAAGACTAAGAAATATTTGGAAGCCTGAAAACCCCTCCTATCTCTTTTTTTTTCTCTTTAGCTGACAATTGTGGGCTAGCTTCCATTAGTCTCCTAAAGATGGGGTGGAACCCTCTTTCACTTCATTTAACATCCCTCTCTTTCTCATTCTCTCGCGTCTCTCCTCCCCTCACTCTGGCCATCATCTCCAAGACACAAGGAGAGAGTGGAGGGAGGAGAGGGAGGAGGAAAAGGAGCAAAAAGTAAAGAGAAAATTAAATATAAAATGGGAAATGATTTAAAATTGGATCCCAGGAAATTTAGCTGTAGTGTGAATGTGAATGGCCCGCTTGCTCCCTTTTCTTTTCTCTCTCTCATTCTCCTGCTTCCACCCTTCTTCTCTCTCTTCTTTCCTGCACTTTTTGTCTATTTGATTTATCTGCTGCTCCCGTTTGGTCAACCTCTATTAGAAGGTCGGGAACCAGTGGCTGTCTGAGACACAGGTTCAGATTTGAGTTTGCAGATACTGTATGTGTCTGTTTTACCCGACACACACACACACACACACACACACACACACACACACACACACACACACACGTGTATCTGCAACCTCAAATCTGAACCTGTGTGTATCTGCAGCCTCAAATCTGAACCTGTGTCTCAGACAGCCACTGGTCCCCTGACCTTCTAATAGAGGTTGACCAACGGGAGCAGCAGATAAATCAAACAGACAAAAAGTGCATGAATAATCTTCCATGTTTATATTTAATTTACTCTTTCATTTCTGTTCCTTTTCTGCAACACACACACACACACACTCCAACTTCATTCAACCTCCATACGGAGAAGTAATTTCTGAGCAATTTCTAAATTTATAGTTGGAGCCCTGCGGATAATGGACATTTAGACATATTTCAATAACATGCTGAATTATTGATCAGCTCATTTCAGAGGTAAAACATGTCTGATTGTCTCGCTTCAGTGATTAATGGACAATGATTTATACATGCACTAGATGGCAGACAGGGGGCGATGTTTTAAATCCAACACAACACATGTTGGCACTCACCCAACGTTGTGTAAAATATATTTTGGAAGCTATAGAAAGGAATTTACTGACGTTGTCACGGCATTCATCGGAAGAAGAAGAGGAATCGTCAGACCAAAATGCGGGGTACGTGTTCATCTTTAATATACTGAACTGAACACTCAAATACAAAACAACAAAAGAATAGCCGAAACAGTTCTGCAAGGTGCAACCAACACTAAACAGAAAATAACCACCCACAACTAACAGTGGGAAAACAGGCTACCTAAGTATGGTTCTCAATCAGTGACAATGAACAACAGCTGTCCCTGATTGAGAACCATACCCGGCCAAAACATAGAAATACAAAACCTAGACATATAAACATAGAATGACCACCCACATCACACCCTGACCAAACAAAAAATAGAAACATACAAAGCAATCTAAGGTCAGGGCGTGATAGTCGTCTACATTTGTTTTTGGCATGGTTATTCTATTACAGACACCTTAATGCATACTTTTAAATTATATTATGTGAGCTAAGCGTATAAAATGTAATATATAAAAGCATTTAAAGTATACTTTTTTGGAAGTACTAATGTTACTGTCCCCACTACAACAACAAAATTCTTAAATTAATGTAATTTTGTCCTTGAAACATTTAAATGAAATACTGTAGAATTTCATTCATTCCTATTTTCTGAGGGGTGCCAATATGGCCGACCAGTGTCGTCAAAGCCTCTCCATGACCAAAACATAGAAAGTGCAATCCAGGGTTAATATACAGCATTGTAAATGGAAGGGTTCCTGGGGTAGCTGCATCTGTTTCAGGATCTCAGGCAGACACTGGAGGGTGAAACTCTTACAGTATATCTTCCTAATCAGTACTGTACCTGTATCTCATCTGCCAATACAGTACATCATCTCTTATTAACTAGTGTAACCAGGGTTGTAGTTCTGTCACAGCGTGGAGGAGTGGTGCTCCCTCACTTTTTTCAATTTGAGAATACAAGAACATGGTCAAATTATTTCTGGAAAATGTATTCTGATAAATTGTAAATAAATTATATTTAATTACCCCAAATTTTCCATGAAAGACAATATAAACTAAATAATATGTATAGCAGCCTAGATGTAACCAACTTGCTGAGTGTGTTGCCGAAGTGCAGCAACAAGTAGCTAAAGTAGTATTGGGAACACGCTGGGAGGCAAGCGCTTTCTTGGTCCAACGTGCTCTGCACTCACTTTGAGCGGGCTAAATCCGACTTAAAAAGAACAGCCACAGACAGAAAACTCTCTGTTTGTTGTGGGCTTGGCGCAAAACACATTTAATAAACTTGCCCTGCCCGAGTGTAGCCTGTCTTGCAAGATCACATAGGCCGAATGATTAATTTGTATTTTACATAAACTAACCTAATATAATAGCATATAGCATAGTAGTAGGCCTATGTTACTGTTGCACCAAATAAAACCTCCTCAGTCATTTCTTATGAGCTTTTAGAATGAATATGAATAGTCACATTTATTTTCTAATGTAGCCAAAATTCAACAGCGCGCACAATTAGGCAGGATATAACCTGTCCTATGATTGAAATAAAATACAAGAAAGGCTAATAGTTTGTTAACCTCTACGGGATCGGTGTCACGTAGGCTAATGTGATTAGCATAAGGTTGTACGTAACAAGAAAATGTTCCAGGACATAGACAAATCTGATATGGGCAGAAAGCTTAAATTCTTGTCAATCTAACTGCACTGTCCAATTTACAGTTGCTATTACAGTGAAATAATACTATGCTGTTGTTTGAGGAGAGTGCACAGTTATGAACTTGAAAATGTGTTAATGAAACAATTAGGCACATTTGGGCAGTGTTGATACAAAATTTTGAACAGAAATGCAATGGTTCATTGAATCAGTCTAAAACTTAGCACATACACTGCTGACAAAATGGCCAAAATCTAAATTGTGCCTAACCTGGAATATTACATTTTGGCCTTTCTCTTGCATTTCAAACATGACGGGATGAAAACAAATATTCATGTTTTAATCTTTGTATTCACTTTTACCAGATCTAGTTTTATATTCTCCTACATTAATTTCACATTTCCACAAACTTCAAAGTGTTTCCTTTCAACTGGTATCAAGAATATGCATATCCTTGCTTCAGGTCCTGAGCTACAGGCAGTTAGATTTGAGTATGACATTTTAGGCAAAATGTTTAAAAAAAGAGTCTGATCCTTACACCCTCTGCTCTAATTCACTCACAAAACAGTAATTAAAGAATAGCTAAATGCAGATTACCATGAAACTGATTGAGATCAAATGATTGGCATGCAGATGCAGTTTTGTAGTTTGGACATTTCACAGGAACATTTTTAAGAATTATCATTCATGATAGTGATGATGGTTATTTTTAAATAGGTATGGATTGGTGTTTGAGGGTATTAAAAATAGAACATTTTCTTAAGACATTATGTGTGTGCATAGGCAGACGTTGGATATTTTATACATATTCTATAATGATATTCAACAGGCTACATCTGTCAG
The DNA here is from genome assembly GCF_057628025.1 of Oncorhynchus mykiss. Lineage (NCBI taxonomy): Eukaryota > Metazoa > Chordata > Actinopteri > Salmoniformes > Salmonidae > Oncorhynchus > Oncorhynchus mykiss. The sequence continues at coordinate 60,468,852 of NC_143022.1, read as the reverse complement.
TACAAACGTTGATTGAGAAATGATTGTTGTAAAAACAATAACACTACACCACTGCTTGTAACCACTTATAACCTTGTATAACCTAGTACAACTAGTACCTCAACAGTGACCAATTAGCTCTAACAGCCTTAACGAGTCTATTTTTGGATTAAGAAACAATGCATACAGATTTGAATCCTTGTTGCATACAGAAGTTAACCTCTCAGTTAACAATGAAGGCTCCAGCCATTTTCAATCCCAATAATAACTTGAGTAGTGAGACAAATTGTACTCTGAAATAGAGGGAATGAGGGAGTTTGAGAATGAAAGAAGGAGTGTGAGGGAACTGGCACAATCACAGCCCCGCTGGCTAGAAAAGTGGAGAGCAGCGGAAAGCATGAGAACAGGATGAGGTGAGAGGTGAGCCCCCTTCGATAACATAGGTGTAATCATGGTTCCATTATGTGCGAGCAGTTGGACCTCTGTACCTCTGTGCCTGTGCCCCATGGGACACCCCGGCCCCATGGGACATTCAGCCCCTTTAGTCCCTTTTTACACCCCGTGTCCAGACACCGCCCCCAGAAATGACAACTTTTTAACATTCTGCACATGCATGAAAGAACATTACGTCAAATGAGCGGGGGACTGCAACTTGATGTGTGTTCAGTGATCTGTATACTTTGAATATCAGACATTTCGTTTTTCATAAACGGAAGGAAATGCTGTGTCTAATTGTCTGTGAGTGCTCTTGGAGAATAGCTTACTTACGATGTAGCTGGCTTACAATGTTATTCTTTAAAATAAGTTTTTTAATAAAGCACTTTTTATGTACAGTGCATTCGGAAAGTATTCAGACCCGTTGACTTTTTCCACATTTTGTTACATTACAACCTTATTCTAAGATTGATTAAATACTTTTTTTTATTCATCAATAAAAACATACAATACACCATAATGACAAAGTAAAAACAGGTTTTTAGAACAATTTTTAGAACAGCACAATTCAAAAAACTTAAGGACATTCAGAGACTTGTCCTGAAACCCCTCCAGCATCATCTTGGTTGTGTGCTTAAGGTGATTGTCCTGATGGAAGTTGATCCCCTTCGGCCCAGTCTGAGGTCCTGAGAGCAGGTTTTCATCAAGGATCTCTCTACACAATTCTCCGTTCATCTTTCCCTCGGGCCTGACTAGTCTCCCAGCCTCTGCCGCTGAAAAACATCCCCACAGCACGATGCTGCCACCACATGCTTTACCATAGGGATGGTGCCAGTTTTCCTCTAGACGTGACGCTTGACATTCAGGCCAAAAAGTTCAATCTTGGTTTCATCAGACCAGAGAATCTTGTTTCTCATGGTCTGAGAGTCCTTTAGGTGTGTTTTGGCAAGCTCCAAGCAGGCTGTCATGTGCCTTTTAATGAGGAGTGGCTTCCGTCTGGCCACTCTTCCATGAAGGCCTAATTGGTGGAGGGCTGCCAAGAAGATTGTCCTTCTGGAAGGTTCTCCCATCTCCACAGAGGTACTCTGGAGCTCTTTCAGTGTGACCATCTGGTTCTTGGTCCCCTCCCTGACCAAGGCCCTTGTCCACCGATTGCTCAGTTTGGCCGGGACGGCCAGCTCTAAGAAGAGTCTTGGTGGTTATAAACTTCTTCCTTTTAAAAATGATGGAGGACACTGTGTTCTTGGGGATTTTCAATGCTGCATACATGCATACACCCTTCCTCAGATCCATGCCTCAACACAATCTTGTCTTGGAGCTCTACGGATAATTTGACCTCATTACTTGGTTTTTACTCTGACATGCACTGTCAACTGTAGGACTGTTTAGACCTTTCCAAAGCATATCCAATCAATTGAATTTACCACAGGTGGACTCCAATAAAGTTGTAGTAACATCTCAAAGGTGATAAATAGAAATAGGATGCACTGTACCTGAATTCCGAGTCTTATAAAGGGTCTAAATACTTATGTAAAAATTGTATAAAACGTAATAGAACGTATTAGAACATATCAATCAGGAGGATCAGAATACATTTTTTCTGATTTGAATAACACAATTCTAACATTTAATCCAATCTGATTGTCAAAATCTGATCAAAAAAGTTTTGAAAACTGGGTCCAGAGGACTACACTGTATTACTTTGCTTGAAAATAAAGGAAGTCCCAGTATTATCTTGATCACAACAATCCCCACACACTTTTGCACAGGCTATTCATGCTGCTGAAATCCTTAACCTAATTACAGAGATGTGCAAATTAATATGTAAATCATAAAGACAAATACCAAAGTTCTTCAGTCAGACTTTGCTCCCACTCCCAATGGACACTCCACCACCCTCCCTGGGTTAGAATGAAGACATGAAGCTAGAATTCTCCTCTTTATAAGTGTTTGGGGAAAAAGTAGTCTCACACTTCCAGATCTAGAAGGACTAAGGACTAAGGTTGAAGCTAGGGAGAGAGGCTTGCTTCTCTTAGTGGTTAAGGATCCAGAGAGGCTGGTTTCTCCAGTTCTAAGATGTGGCCTGGGTGACCCCAGAGCCCCTTCAGAACTCCCCTATGCTCCCCTGCTGTGCTGCTTCACCCGGCCCCAGCTCCACAGAAGAGCAGGGAGTTCAGCTCCTAGGAGGCCCCTTGGGGAGAGAAGGGGAAACTGGAGGAGAGTTGAAGGCTGAGGGGAGAGAGCCCTATTATACATCATACAGCAGCCAGGCCAGTTGAAAGAGAAGGGAGAGTCCCTTCTGCATTCTGGATTTATCATGGCTATTAGAGGCAGGGATCGCTCCTTTGGTGTGTGCTCATTGCTCATATTGCTCTTCTCTCAATCAACATTCAACCCGCTCCCCCCTCCTCTTCATTTCTCTGTTCGCTTTTACTCTCTCCCTCTCTCTCTCACTCTCTCTTGCTCTCTCTCTCTTTCTCTCCCTCTCACTCTCTCTTTCTCTCCCTAACCCCCCTCTCTCTCTCTTTATCTCCCTAACCCCTCTCTCTCTCTTTCTTTCTCTCTTTCTCTCTCTAAGTGTCTCCTTTCAGGAGTGGAGTGTGATTCCTGTGGTGCCTCTCCAAATAAGACAAGAAATAAGACAAGACTCCGTCTGCGTATCTCCATCACTCTCCCCTTCATCCCTCTCTATCCATCCCCTTTTTTCTCTGCTATCTTTCTCCCTTATAAAATGTCACTCTCAATTTATTTCAAAACCAGGCAAACGATCACTACTCACTACACTAATTTGATGATTATGGAAGATTGACACAATAGCCAAATCGTCCGTTTAAAAAAAAAAGTTGTCTGACAGTATGATTCAACTAGCAGATTGTGCTAGACAGTTTAGAGGTCTGGAGCCATATCAAGCATCTCAGAGTAGGATTTTTTTTTTTAATACACTTGCAGTGAAGCCGCTCAACAACTCCACCATAGCAGTCATCCAACAGACTCCCTTTCAGAGCGACACAGAAACATCCAGGGTCAATGCCCTGCTCAAGGGCACGTTGACAGATCTCCCACCAGGCCAAAAAACGTGAACCCGCACTCTCCAAGACCGCCCCCCCCCCCCCCCCCCCCCCCCCCCCCCCACACACACACACACACACAGTTCCCCAATAGCTGTATCTCAACCATTCGAGAACCCTCCCACAGCCCCCCCCCCAAGAAAAATAATAATAACCATTCGAGAACCCACCCCCAAGAACCCCCCAATGCACCAACAATCAAGGGAATGAACCAAAGAGTAAAAAGACAAAGACAGAAGAAAACAGCAAACAACAATGCAAAAAATAAAAACAAAGGACATCCAGGACAACTAAAATCATAACAGCAATGCCAACTGTATATGTTTGAGTGCATGTCTGGCACTATTACATGTCTGTGTGTGTTCTTGTATGCGTTTATTTGTATGAGAGTGTGTGTATATGCATGTGGACAAACACCTGCACGGCATCAGCCTCAGGCAAACCGGCATTAGCTGTAAAAACACTGCCCCTCAGTGTCATTCAAACGTATGTTTTATTTTGACTTAATTTTTTACTTTTATCTTTGACCATCATTCTATCTTCCGCACAGCAACTCCACTTCCACTTGTATCCAATTCCACATCCCAACCCTCAGTTTCCCTCAGCCCATCCCATCTATCTCTGCTGGCCATCCACTTCGGATTTCTACGCAACATATATCTTTCAACTATGCTGTGATGTTTAATGTACAATTTAAATATTTCTAAACGAATAGAATCCACAGATTGCAAGTTTAAGATAAATACTTTTACTAAGAGTATTAGTATATTAGTAATTGACTGACCTGGTCTCTCCAGATATCCTAACAGTACTACTTCTAGGGTCAATTTTAGATCAACGCTATGCATTTTCAGCCGTTCCTGAACCTGAGACCAGAAACAGGCTACTTGAGGGCAATGCCAAAATAAATGGTCTGTTGATTTTGTTTCCTCACAACAACATTTTCAGATTTTCAATGATTTTATGCCCCAAATATTCAACATTTTGTTGGTGGCAAGAATTCTAAATAATAATTTTAGCTGAAAAGCACGAAGTCTTGAATCTTGCGATGTTATATATACCAATCAATCAAATGTATTTTTAAAGCCCTTCTTACATCAGCTGATGTCACAAAGTGCTGTACAGAAACCCAGCCTAAAACCCCAAACAGCAAGCAATGCAGGTGTAGAAGCACGGTGGCTACGAAAAACTCCCTAGAAAGGCCAGAACCTAGGAAGACATCTAGAGAGGAACCAGGCTATGAGGGGTGGGCAGTCCTCTTCTGGCTGTGGAGATTATAACAGAACATGAGCAAGATGTTCGAACGTTTATAGATGACCAGCATGGTCAAATAATAATAATCACAGTGGTTGTAGAGGGTGCAACAGGTCAGCACCTCAGCAGTAAATGTCAGTTGGCTTTTCATAGCCAATCATTTAGAGTATCTCTCCTGCTGTCTCTAGAGAGTTGAAAACAGCAGGTCTGGGACAAGGTAGCAGATCCGGTGAACAGGTCAGGGTTCCATAGCCACAGGCAGAACAGTTGAAACTGGAGCAGCAGCATGGCCGGGTGGACTGGGGACAGCAAGGAGTCATCAGGTCAGGTAGTCCTAAGGCATGGTCCTAGGGCTCAGGTCCTCGGAGATAGAGAGAGAAAGAAAGAATTAGAGAGCATACTTAAATTCACACAGCACACTGGATAAGACAGGAGAAATACTCCAGATATAACAGACTGACCCTAGCCCCCCGACACATAAACTACTGCAGCATAAATACTGGAGGCTGAGACAGGAGAAGTCGGGAGACACTGTGGCCCCATCCGACGATACCCCCGGACAGGGCCAAACAGGTACTATATATCAACTCATACACCTTGTACCATGGAATCGGTACATCAGAAATCTATTCCCAACTATTTTCAATCTGTATGGCACAGTTGTCAACATCCTGGTCCTCAAATGAAACTGGTTTACTTTCCTATATGCTATTTTTATTCCTCTGCCAGTTGTGATCCTTTATATTGGGCAGACAGACCAGTTCTCTACCTCCTCCTCAGTTCAGCCATAATATGTGTTGTAATATTTGTTCTGTCTTTTCAGGGGGATGAAATTGAAATTGTATCCAGCTCTGCAATGCTTGTTTGAAAAAGGCCATTTTGAAACAATTGATGAGCTTTTCTTAGGAATCTACTTGAGAACCATTTAGGGTTCAAGTAAAACGTTTGAATAAGTGAAGCTTTTAGAGAGAGGTTTAGTCCTTTTATATTTAATAATCTTATCCCACCCAATTCATATTAATTATATAGATAGGCACGCTTTATTTTGTCTGTTTTAGCGTCCCAGATAAAGCAAAATATTTTTTCATATGATTTGAAAAACGAATCATCAGGAGTAGGCAGCTCCATAAGTAAGTGAGTGAACTGAGATTTGACTAAGGAGTTAATCAGGGCCATTTGAACATAAATAGACAGGTGGTTGCAGGATCTTGTCTATTTTTACAAGTTTACTATTGCAATTCATTGTGGAGAGCTTATTTATATATTTGGTGATATGAATACCAAGTATGTCTACTTCACCATCAGCCCATGTTATAGGTAAACTGCAGGGTAATGTAAAAGTATGATTTTTTAAAGATCCAATACGTAATATTGTACACTTATCGTAATTAGGTTTTAGTCCAGAGAGTACAGAAATGTTATCCATATCTACAATGAGACATTGCAGGGATCTAGCTTGCGGACTTAGTTTAAAACTTGAGTCATCGGCATACATGGACATCTTTGTTTTTAATCCTTGGATTTCTACTCCTATAATGTCGTTTTTGGATCTGATTTTAATAGCTAGCATTTCGATGGCCATAACGAATAGATATGGTGACAGCTGACACCCTTGCTTAACTCCTCTTGACAATTCAAAACTCTGAGAAGTAGCCGTTATTTACTATTTTACACCTGGGGTTGCTACACATTATTTTTTACCCATTTTCTAAGAGAATCACCGAAATTGAAAAAATACAAGCATTTTTAAAATAAAATCCAGACTTACTTTATCAAATGCCTTTTCAAATTCCACTATAATTATCAGGCCTTGCTTCTTAGATGTTTCATGATGGTCTATTTTTTCTAGTAGTTGTCGTATATTATCTTCAATGTATTGTCCATGTAAAAACCTGTCTGATCCGGATGAACAGTACTTGGTAAAACCTTTTTAATTCTAGTGCTATGCATTTCGCTAGTATTTTTGCATCACAAAATTGAGGTGTAAGGGGCCTCCAGTTTTTTAGATAGACTGGGTCTTTATTTTTGCCATCTGGGTCTTGTTTTAATAATACAGAAATCAGACCTTCCTGTTGAGTACCTGACAGACTACCATTTCTGTAGGAGTAGTTGAAACAATCTAACAATGGAGTTTTTAGTATATCAAAAAATGCTTGATATACCTCTACTGGTATGCCATCAAGCCGTAGGGATTATCCAGACTGAAAGGATTTAATAGCCTCAAAAAGTTATTCCTCTGTAATTTGGCCTTCACACTAATCTTTCTGTACATTTGTTAAATTTCTATTTTTTATATTATTTGGAAAGAATTCCTTAACATAATCTTCATTCAGTGGGAGAGGATGGGGCGGAAAAGAGAACATCTGCCTAAAATAATTAGCTTCCTATTTTAAAATATAATTTGGAGAATCATAGAATCATAGACTCCGTCCTCAGTAACGAGTTTCGGCAAATTATTTTTTCTAGCGTTCCTGTATTGGAGATTCAGGAAGAATTTTGTGCATTTTTCTCCATATTCAACCCAGTTTGCTGTTCTTGAATAAGTTCCTCAAGTTCTTTTTGTTTTTCCTCTAACTTATTTTGTATCTCTGTCGTATCGTTTTTATTGCTATCTACCTGTACTATTAGTTCATGGATTTCCCTTGTTAGTCTTGTCTCTTTAGCCAGAAACTGCTTTTTTATTATTGATGAATATTGGATTGAATGACCTCTGAAGGTACATTTAAAGTTATCCCAAACAACAAGGGGATTTGCTGAACCTATATTATACAGGAAAGATTCAGTTATAGATGTTTTTGTCTTAGTTAAAAATAAGTTGTCCTCGAGTAAACGTTGATTAAATTTCAAACATCCCCGTTCGTGTGGAAAATCTATGAGTTATGTGAATGCCAATTAGATGATGATCCGATCAAATTTGGTCTTCTATTAAAACTTGTTTTACCTTTGATGCAAGAGAGAAAGAGACAAGAAAGTAGTAAAGACGACTAGCTTGATTAAGTCTCCTCTTTGTATACTCACTAGGTCGGGGTTTTTTATTCTCAAATATCCACAAAATTTGTAATTTCCTTAAGGGCACAGTGATGATAGTTTGTAGAGTGACTACCTTTACAGTCCAGTGAGGTACTTAACACTGTGTTACAGTCTCCTACCACTATGATATGATCATTTGTTGCTTGTAAGTTCAATACATTTCTATAAATGTTTTCGAAGAAGTATGGATCATCCTGATTTGAACCATATACAGTGGGGCAAAAAAGTATTTAGTCAGCCACCAATTGTGCAAGTTCTCCCACTTAAAAAGATGAGAGAGGCCTGTAATTTTCATCATAGGTACACTTCAACTATGACAGACAAAATGAGAAAAAAAATCCAGAAAATCACATTGTAGGATTTTTTATGAATTTATTTGCAAATTATGGTGGAAAATGAGTATTTGGTCAATAACAAAAGTTTATCTCAATACTTTTTTATTTACCCCCTTGTTGGCAATGACAGATGATAATTGTAATCCATATCGTATCACCGTCATAGTTGCATCATAATTACCTTTAACATCATTGAAAACACATCCCAGCATTCCCATACTAATTGACATTTCACATGATCATGAAAGAGACCGTGCATTTCTCTAGAGACGGCTTGTATTCTGTACAATATGTAATTATTCCCCAATGCCCCTATTCTGATATCTTCCCCTTGCTTGTTGTTAACATATATAAACTTGTAGACAAATACATACAAAAATATAGACAAACAAGAAACATTAATTTATAAAAAAAATTCTCAACAATAGAGAGAGAAGAGAAAAGAGAGAAAGAGAGTGAGAGAAGAGGGCATGATCAGGTGTGTGTGCATGTATAATTCCATATGTGTAAGCAAGCATGTAATTGAGTCCTTGTGTGTTCACATCCACTTTGTACTTTTCAGATATTTTTACAGTTCCCATACTTTCTTTTTTTCGTAACCTGAAGTCCCTGTAGAATTTAGTACATTCATGGTGTTATGGAGCTGTCTTGGAATTGCTGTCCATCTATAAAGAGTTTGTACACAACGAGAAAGGCACGCCAACCATTTGTTGTCTTTGTACTGGATACAGTCTCTTTCGACGTTCGTTTATCTCCCTTGGAAATTGGTCATTGAGACCGAATTTGGTCCCTTTAAGCTCCCTCCCCCCGCTTTTGATTAGCTCTTTTTGTTGGTAGTGTTCAAATTTTGCGATGATCGGTCGGGGACCCTTGGTCTTGTCGTTCCAAGCCCCAAGTCTGTGTACTCAGTGGAAAGCTACCTTGTTTACAGTCTCTATAGGACGTTTCAAGGCGGATTGCATGAATTCTCTGATCGCGCCCTCTGGATTTTTGAAAGCGTCCTCAGGAAACCCTGACAAATTGTGATGCCACGACTTTGTATGTCTTAGTAGCGTCTCCTTCATCACCTTGTTTTCCCAGAGTAGACAATCCATGTTGAAATCATGGATTTTTACCTTGGCTGTGAGTGCCTTGTTCTCGGCTTGGATTGTGAGAATTTCACTCTGGCTAAACTCCAAACTCCCCGGGCAAAAAGCTTTGCTTTGCCATCTCCTCACACAACTTTTCCAGTGTTGCATAGATTCCAGCCAGAGCACTTACCTCTACTTCAACGGTAAGTAAATCGTCCATGTCTGTAGATTAATCTGTTTTCTTTTTTTTGACCGGTTAAAGTTATTTTGTGATATTTCCATGATGGAGTGTGTTGTAAAAGTGTCAATCTAGAATCAGTTTTGTATTTTAGATCACAAGGAATAAGGCTACATGAACAGGGATTGAGCAGTCATTGTGTGGTGTCTTTATCGATAAGTGGTTGGACACATTCATGGGCTAATGAAAGCAGAAGAATTTAGTGCGCTGCTCTTTGCGCCCTGTTGCCCCCATTGACTCCTAATCGGTGGCACCGAGAGCCTATCAATGCTCTGATGGAGAGGCCATTGATCCCCATTGTAAGATTAATAAAACACAGGCCAACCTCTCTCTCTCTCTCTCTGTGCCCTCATTTCTTTGTCAGATCTCTCACTCTCCCTCTCTCTTCCTCCTTTCACCTCTCTGTTTCTCATTTTTCTCTCCTATCTTCCTCTCTTTTCCACTCTGTCACCTTCTCCCTCCCACTCTCTATCTCCTCCCCATCTCGCTTTCTCTCTCTCTTTCTCTCCCTAACCCCTCTCTCTTTCTCTCTCTCTAAGTGTCTCCTCTCAGGAGAGGAGGGTGATTTCAGCAGTGCCTCTTCAAGTAAGATAAAACTCTGTCTGCGTCTCTCCATCTCGCTCCCCTTCATCCCTCTTTTTCCATCCCTTTTATCTTCTGCTACCTTTCACCTTTTTAACATGTCGCTCCCGAACAAAAATAGCCAATTTATTTCAAAACCGGGCAAACGATCCCTACTTTCTACACTAATTCGATGATTATGGAAGATTGACCCAATAACCGAACCGTCCGTCTATAAAAAGTTGACTGATATTATTATTCAACAAGCTGATTGTGCTGGACAGTTTAGAGGTCTTGAGCCATATCAAGTGTCTCAGAGTAGGATTGCTAATCTAGAATCAGTGTAGTACTTTAGATCACAACGAATAAGGCTACATGAACAGGGGGGATTGAGCAGTCATTGTCTGGTATCTTTATGGATAAGTGATTGTACAGACTCACGGGATAATAAAAGCAGAAGGATTCACTGCACTGCTCTTTGCGCACAGTTTCTCCCTTTGACTAATCGGCGGCACCGAGAGCCAATCAATGCTCTGATGGAGAAACCATTGTTCCCCCATTGTAAGATTCCAACACAAGCCAACCAGTGGACAAACAATGTCTCAGATAGTGGATAGACTCTCGTAGTACCCTACAAAAAAAATTGTATTATGTTGTTAGGACGTCCTCGGAGCGTCTCAAAATGGTTGCCTAGTCGTCAGGATGTTGTGTCTCCTGGAGGTTTTGTCTAGTTTGCTGTTTGTTCCAGGGACACCCCAAAGTACATTTCCAGGAGGTTCTCGGTGCGTTGTGTCATGGTACCCTGGATTTTTTTTCCTTCTAGTTCCTGGTTTGTTCCTGGTTTGTTCCAGGCGATTTATGATGTTCACAAGGCATTTTTTTACCAGTCATCAAGAGATAGTGTGATGGTCACAATTAAGCTTTCTCTAGGAGACTTTTGTCTAGTTCCGGGGACATCAGTGAGGACCAGGTCAGGACTTTTTCAAGATGTTCTCAGGACATTCAGTGTTCCAGTGATCAGGACGTTGTCTGATGGTCGTAAGGGAATGTTGTCCCCCCCCCCAAAATCTGTTTACCTGCCTATCTGGCCACGCCCACCCTTGTTTCATTACACATCACCCCTTATTACTGTTACAGAGCCCATTGATTGGCGCAGTGGTCTAAGGAACTCCATCTCAGTGCTGAAGGTGTCACTACAGGCGCCTTGGTTCGATTCCAGGCTGTATCACAAACAACCATGATTGAACATTCTTTCCAAATACAGTCTTGTCTTGATTTTACCTACATTAATCTGATGACTGTAATTTATTTAATCCACTAACTATGTTTAATTGCTACTCGATTCAATTAATCATGTAACAATTAACAATTAATTAGGATTTGGGGCACCACAGAATAAGTTGTTTAAATGAGTTACCATCTCCCTAATTAAAATCTAGAAGATATATAACTTATATATCGATAACTGTCACTTATTAATCATTACCTCATTTCAGTCTCATAATCTGAACGGAGACTGTGGTAGAGAGGGAGTGGTAGAGAGAGGGAGTGGTAGAGAGAGAGAGCGAGCGAGAGACAAAGAGAACACTTTTGGACTTTTGGAAACTATGCTCACAGTAATGATTTACTTTGCATATGATCCACTGCCCATCTGGAGTAAGAAGTCATAAATGTATTTACGTGTTTGAATGCCGTCGTTCGTCATCTATTGAAACCAAGTCTTCTTGAAAGGTTTTTTTGGCTGTGTCTTCACTCAGCTCACTTGTAAGGCTCTGATTGTCCACCAGAGGTCACAATATCCTTCTTCTCCTTATTCTTCTTCTCTGATGTCAATTTCTCATTCAAGCCTCTATGCACGGCTACTAACTATGGCTACTTACTGGCGCAAAGTATCATCAGAAGAATGATCTCGTTAGAAACTAAAATCACAATCCTATCTTAATTCTTTATCCCCTTACACTGTGTATAAGACAGTAGTTTTGGAATTGTTAGTTAGATTACTTGTTGGTTATTACTGCATTGTCGGAACTAGAAGCACAAGCATTTCACTACACTAGCATTAACATCTGCTAACCATGTGTATGTGACAAATACAATTTGATTTGATTTGATTTAATAGCTTCTTATGCTTTCGCCGAAAAGCCTTATTAACATCTGACATGTTGGCTGGATTCACAACGAGTGTAGCTTTAATTGAGTATCTTACATGTGTGATTTAATGAAAGTTGGATTTTTATATCATTTTTTTTTATTTGCCGCACTGCATTTTCCCTGGCTTTTGCCCAAGTGGGACGCAACTATACCATAAGAAGTTAAGTACATAAGGATATATGAATGAGTGATGGTACAGAGCAGCATAGGCAGGATACAGTAGATGGTATCGAGTACAGTATATACATGAGGTGAGTATGTAAACAAAGTGGCATAGTTAAAGTGGCTAGTGATACATGTATTACATAAGGATGCAGTCGATGATATAGAGTACAGTATATACGTATGCATATGAGATTAATAATGTAGGGTAACTAACATTATATATTTTTTTTCTTCACATATCTTTAAAACTTTTTGCTGAACCTCAACTTCTTCTAAATACTCTCCTGCAACCCGCCTCACCCAACGTAGCTATTTTTCCTAAAGTATTTATATTTACTTCGGATCTGGAACCCCTCAACTGAAGCTAGCCAACTAGCCAACTAACTACCAGCTTCAGCAAAACATTGCTAGCGGTCTTCAGCTAACCGGTCATCAGCTAACCTTTAGCTCGGAAAGCTCTCGCCAGTTCGAACAACGCGACTCTAACCAGAGCATAACGGACCTATTTATTATTTTATTTTTATTTTTCATCCCCGGATTCCCATCGCAAACGGAACATTTTGAGCTCCTGGGCTACAATATCCAGACCCACGACCGGTCCATCGATGTCACCGCATGAAGAGGAATAAACAGACTCCCCCCATCGCGACGTCCCCAAAGGCTAACTCTCTAGCCCTTGCTATCTCCTTGCTTGCAAATTCGGCCTGCTAACTGCTAGCTTGTTTAGCCCGGTCCGCTAACTGCTACCGTGTTTAGCACCGTCTACTACCTGTTAGCTTGTTAGCACAGGCCTGCTAACCGTCTGAATCGCCGCGTCCCAAACACTCACTGAACCCATATTTACTTTCTATCCCTTTTCGATTTTTAATTTGTTTATACCTTCCGGTAACCTGCCTCACCCAATGTGATACGGAACCGCTATTATCTTTACATTTTTAGAACACACTCAATAACCTCCAGAAGCTAACCAGCTAACTGGCTACAAGCTATTTAGTCATTGTTAGTTTTCTAACCTGGATAACACTCGCCAGTCCAGCTTCCCTGCCCCATCCACCGCTGCCCCTTGGACACTGATCACTTGGCTACATAGCTGATGCATGCTGGACTGTCCATTAATCACGGTAATCCATTCTGCTTGTTTATGTATTATCTGTCGGCCCCAGCCGCACTTAGGCTCTGTGTGTAGTTAATCCGACCCTCTCTGCCTAATCAATCGCCATTCTACCTGCTGTTGTTGTGCTAGCTGATTAGCTGTTGTTGTCTCACCTACTGTTTTAGCTAGCTCTCCCAATTCAACACCTGTGATTACTGTATGCCTTGCTGTATGTCTCTCTCAAATGTCAATATGCCTTGTATACTGTTGTGCAGGTTAGTTATCATTGTTTTAGTTTACAATGGAGCCCCTAGTTCCACTCTTTATACCCCTGATACCTCCTTTGTCCCACCCCCCACACATGCGGTGACCTCACCCATTACAACCAGCATGTCCAGAGATACAACCTCTCTCATCATCACCCAGTGCCTGGGCTTACCTCCGCTGTACCCGCACCCCACCATACCCCTGTTTGCCCTGAATATATTCTACCATGCCCAGAAACCTGCTCCTCTTATTCTCTGTCCCCAACGCCCTAGGCGACCAGTTTTGATAGCCTTCAGCCGCACCCTCATACTACTCCTTCTCCGTTCCGCGGGTGATGTGGAGGTAAACCCAGGCCCTGCATGTCCCCAGGCACCCTCATTTGTTGACTTCTGTGATCGAAAAAGCCTTGGTTTCATGCATGTCAACATCAGAAGCCTCCTCCCTAAGTGTGTCTTACTCACTGCTCTAGCACACTCTGCTAACCCTGATGTCCTTGCCGTGTCTGAATCCTGGCTCAGGAAGGCCACCAAAAATTCTGAGATTTCCATACCCAACTATAACATCTTCCGTCAAGATAGAACTGCCAAAGGGGGAGGAGTTGCAGTCTACTGCAGAGATAGCCTGCAAAGTAATGTCATACTTTCCAGGTCCATACCCAAACAGTTCGAACTACTAATTTTGAAAATTACTCTCTCCAGAAATAAGTCTCTCACTGTTGCCGCCTGCTACCGACCCCCCTCAGCTCCCAGCTGTGCCCTGGACACCATTTGTGAATTGATTGCCCCCCATCTAGCTTCAGAGTTTGTTCTGTTAGGTGACCTAAACTGGGATATGCTTAACACCCCGGCAGTCCTACAATCTAAGCTAGATGCCCTCAATCTCACTCAAATCATCAAGGAACCCACCAGGTACAACCCTAACTCTGTAAACAAGGGCACCCTCATTGACGTCATCCTGACCAACTGGCCCTCCAAATACACCTCCGCTGTCTACAACCAGGATCTCAGCGATCACTGCCTCATTGCCTGTATCCGCTACGGAGCCGCAGTCAAACGACCACCCCTCATCACTGTCAAACGCTCCCTAAAACACTTCTGTGAGCAGGCCTTTCTAATCGACCTGGCCCGGGTATCCTGGAAGGACATTGACCTCATCCCGTCAGTTGAGGATACCTGGTCTTTCTTTAAAAGTAACTTCCTCACCATTTTAGATAAGCATGCTACGTTCAAAAAATGCAGAACTAAGAACAGATATAGCCCCTGGTTCACTCCAGACCTGACTGCCCTCGACCAGCACAAAAACATCCTGTGGCGGACTGCACTAACATCGAATAGTCCCCGCGATATGCAACTGTTCAGGGAAGTCAGGAACCAATACACACAGTCAGTCAGGAAAGCTAAAGCCAACATCTTTAGGCAGAAGTTTGCATCCTGTAGCTCCAACTCCAAAAAGTTCTGGGACACTGTGAAGTCCATGGAGAACAAGAGCACCTCCTCCCAGCTGCCCACTGCACTGAGGCTAGGTAACACGGTCACCACCGATAAATCCATGATTATCGAAAACTTCAACAAGCATTTCTCAACGGCTGGCCATGCCTTCCGCCTGGCTACTCCAACCTCGGCCAACAGCTCCCCCCCCCAGCCCCCCCGCAGCTACTCGCCCAAGCCTCTCCAGGTTCTCCTTTACCCAAATCCAGATAGCAGATGTTCTGAAAGAGCTGCAAAACCTGGACCCGTACAAATCAGCTGGGCTTGACAATCTGGACCCTCTATTCCTGAAACTATCCGCCGCCATTGTCGCAACCCCTATTACCAGCCTGTTCAACCTCTCTTTCATATCGTCTGAGATCCCCAAGGATTGGAAAGCTGCCGCAGTCATCCCCCTCTTCAAAGGGGGCGACACCCTGGACCCAAACTGTTACAGACCTATATCCATCCTGCCCTGCCTATCTAAGGTCTTCGAAAGCCAAGTCAACAAACAGGTCACTGACCATCTTGAATCCCACCGTACCTTCTCCGCTGTGCAATCTGGTTTCCGAGCCGGTCACGGGTGTACCTCAGCCACGCTCAAGGTACTAAACGATATCATAACCGCCATCGATAAAAGACAGTACTGTGCAGCCGTCTTCATAGACCTTGCCAAAGCTTTCGACTCTGTCAATCACCGTATTCTTATCGGCAGACTCAGTAGCCTCGGTTTTTCGGATGACTGCCTTGCCTGGTTCACCAATTACTTTGCAGACAGAGTTCAGTGTGTCAAATCGGAGGGCATGCTGTCCGGTCCTCTGGCAGTCTCTATGGGGGTGCCACAGGGTTCAATTCTCGGGCCGACTCTTTTCTCTGTATATATCAATGATGTTTCTCATGCTGCGGGCGATTCCCTGATCCACCTCTACGCAGACGACACCATTCTATATACTTCCGGCCCGTCCTTGGACACTATGCTATCTAACCTCCAAACGAGCTTCAATGCCATACAGCACTCCTTCCGTGGCCTCCAACTGCTCTTAAACGCTAGTAAAACCAAATGCATGCTTTTCAACCGTTCGCTGCCTGCACCCGCACGCCTGACCAGCATCACCACCCTGGATGGTTCCGACCTTGAATATGTGGACATCTATAAGTACCTAGGTGTCTGGCTAGACTCTAAACTCTCCTTCCAGACCCATATCAAACATCTCCAATCGAAAATCAAATCAAGAGTCTGCTTTCTATTCCGCAACAAAGCCTCCTTCACTCACGCCGCCAAACTTACCCTAGTAAAACTGACTATCCTACCGATCCTCGACTTCGGCGATGTCATCTACAAAATTGCTTCCAACACTCTACTCAGCAAACTGGATGCAGTTTATCACAGTGCCATCCGTTTTGTCACTAAAGCACCTTATACCACCCACCACTGCGACTTGTATGCTCTAGTCGGCTGGCCCTCGCTACATATTCGTCGCCAGACCCACTGGCTCCAGGTCATCTACAAGTCCATGCTAGGTAAAGCTCCGCCTTATCTCAGTTCACTGGTTACGATGGCAACACCCATCCGTAGCACGCGCTCCAGCAGGTGTATCTCACTGATCATCCCTAAAGCCAACACCTCATTTGGCCGCCTTTCGTTCCAGTTCTCTGCTGCCTGTGACTGGAACGAATTGCAAAAATCGCTGAAGTTGGAGACTTTTATCTCCCTCACCAACTTCAAACATCTGCTATCTGAGCAGCTAACCGATCGCTGCAGCTGTACATAGTCTATTGGTAAATAGCCCACCCATTTTCACCTACCTCATCCCCATACTGTTTTTATTTATTTATTTTTCTGCTCTTTTGCACACCAATATCTCTACCTGTACATAACCATCTGATCATTTATCACTCCAGTGTTAATCTGCATAATTGTAATTATTTGCCTACCTTCTCATGCCTTTTGCACACAATGTATATATAGACTCCCCTTTTTTCTACTGTGTTATTGACTTGTTAATTGTTTACTCCATGTGTAACTATGTGTTGTCTGTTCACACTGCTATGCCTTATCTTGGCCAGGTCGCAGTTGCAAATGAGAACTTGTTCTCAACTTGCCTACCTGGTTAAATAAAGGTGAAATAAAAAAATAAATAAAAAATATAAGGTAGCATTGTTTAAAGTGGCTAGTGATATATTTACATAATTTCATTTGATGATAGCCCAATAGAGGGTAGCATATTTCAACCCTGCAGGCGCTACACAAAATGCAGGAATAAAATATAAAACATGCATTACCTTTGACGAGCTTCTTTTGTTGGCAATCCAATATGTCCCATAAACATCACAATTGGTCCTTTTGTTCGATTAAATCCGTCCATATACAGTGAGGCAAAAAAAAATATTTGTCAGCCACCAATTGTGCAAGTTCTCCCACTTAAAAAGATGAGAGAGGCCTGTAATTTTCATCATAGGTACACTTCAATTATGACAGACAAAATGAGAAAAACATTTTTTAATGAATTTATTTGCAAATTATGGTGGAAAATAAGTATTTGGTCACCTACAAACAAGCAAGATTTCTGGCTCTCACAGACCTGTAACTTCTTCTTTAAGAGGCTCTTCTGTCCTCCACTCGTTACCTGTATTAACCTGTTGCGACGAGCAAACCTGTATCCGGGAGCGTAATTATAGCCTCAAGCTCATTACCATAACGCAACGTTAACTATTCATGAAAATCACAAATGAAATTAAATAAATATATTAGCTCACAAGCTTAGTCATCTCAGATTTTCAAAAAATGCTTTTCAACCATAGCTACACAAGCGTGTTTGAATGCGTAAGTGTAAGAGTATTGATAGCTAGCATAGCATTAAGCCTAGCATTCAGCAGGCAACATTTTCACAAAAACAAGAAAAGCATTCAAATAAAATAATTTACCTTTGAAGAACTTCGGATGTTTTCAATGAGGAGATTCTCAGTTAGATAGCATATCGCTCCGTTTTGTTCATCACGTTTGGCTGAGAAAAAAAAAACGAAAATTCAGTCATTACAACGCCAAACTTTTTTCAAAATGAACTCCATAATATCGACAGAAACATGGCAAACGTTGTTTAGAATCAATCCTCAAGGTGTTTTCACATATCTATTCGATGATAAATCACTCGAGGCAGTTTGGTTTCTCCTCTGAACCAAATTGAAAAATGCACGCACCTGGAGATTACGCAATAGTTTCGACGGAGGACACCAAGCGGACACCTGGTAAATGTAGTCTCTTATGGTCAATTTTCCAATGATATGCCTACAAATACGTCACAATGCTGCAAACACCTTGGGGAAACGACAGAAAGTGTAGGCTCATTCCTTGCGCATTCACAGCCATATAAGGAGACATTGGAACACAGCGCATTCAAAATCTGGCTCACTTCCTGTATGAAATGTCATCTTGGTTTCGCCTGTAGCATTAGTTCTGTGGCACTCACAGACAATATCTTTGCAGTTTTGTAAACGTCAGAGTGTTTTCTTTCCAAAGATGTCAATCATATGCATAGTCGAGCATCTTTTCATGACAGAATATCTTGTTTAAAACGGGAACGTTTTTCATCCAAAAATTAAATACTGCCCCCAGAGGTTCAAGAGGTTAATGGCACCTGTTTGAACTTGTTATCAGTATAAAATACACCTGTCCACAACCTCAAATAGTCACACTCCAAACACACTCCAAACTTGGCCAAGACCAAAGAGCTGTCAAAGGACACCAGAAACAAAATTGTAGACCTGCACCAGGCTGGGAAGACTGAATCTGCAATAGGTAAGCAGCTTGGTTTGAAGAAATCAACTGTGGGAGCAATTATTAGGAAATGGAAGACATACAAGACCACTGATAATCTCCCTCGATCTGGGGCTCCATGCAAGATCTCACGCCGTGGGGTCAAAATGATCACAAGAACGGTGAGCAAAAATCCCCACACGGGGGGGACTTAGTGAATGACCTGCAGAGAGCTGGGACCAAATTAACAAAGCCTACCATCAGTAAAACACTACGCTGCCAGGGACTCAAATCCTGCAGTGCCAGACGTGTCCCCCTGCTTAAGCCAGTACATGTCCAGGCCCGTCTGAAGTTTGCTAGAGAGCATTTGGATGATCCAGAAGAAGATTGGGAGAATGTCATATGGTCAGATGAAACCAAAATATAACTTTTTGGTAAAAACTCAACTCGTCGTGTTTGGAGGACAAGGAATGCTGAGTTGCATCCAAAGAACACCATACCTACTGTGTGTGTGAAGCATGGGGGTGGAAACATCATGCTTTGGGGCTGCAAAGGGACCAGGACGACTGATCCGTGTAACGGAAAGAATGAAGGGGGCCATGTGTGTAGCCAGTCTCGAGATCTCAACCCCACAGAACATTTTTGGAGGGAGTTGAAAGTCCGTGTTGCCCAGCAACAGCCCCAAAACATCACTGCTCTAGAGGACATCTGCATGGAGGAATGGGCCAAAATACCAGCAACGGTGTGTGAAAACCTTGTGAAGACTTACAAAAAACTTTGACCTCTGTCATTGCCAACAAAGGGTACAGGCCTCTCTCATCTTTTTAAGTGGGAGAACATGCACAATTGGTTGCTGAATAAATATTTTTTGCCCCACTGTATATCCAAATGTCCATTTATTTGACGTGTTTGATCCAGAAAAAAACTGCTTCCAAAAAACTTAACGTCACTACAAAATATTTCAAAAGTTGCCTATAAACTTTGCCAAAATATTTCAAACTACTGTTGTGATACAACTTTAGGTATTTTTAAACGTTAATAATCGATCAAGTTGTAGACGGGTCTATTTGTGTTCAATACAGGAAGACAACAAACCAACGCTACTTTTCACGTCTTGCACACTCTCAACAGTTACCCAGTTCCTAGATGGCCTACTTCTTTGTTGCACAAATGAATAACCTCAACCAAATTCCAAAGACTGGTGACAACCAGTGGAAGTGGTAGGAACTGAAAACAGGTTCCTAAGAAATATAATTTGCCAATGAGAACACCGTGAACAGACAGAGACCAAAAAATAAAAAATCTGAATGGTTAATCCGCTGGGTTTTGCCTGCTACACAAGTTATATTATACTCACAGACATGATTCAAACAGTTTTAGAAACTTCACAGTGTTTTCTATCCAAATCTACTAATAATATGCATATCTTATATTCCTGGCATGAGTATCAGGAAGTTGAAATTGTGCTATTTATCCAAAAGTGAAAATGCTGCCCCCTATACCTTAAGAAGTTAACAAAAATACTCTAATCATTTTCATATTTCCTACACAACATAAAGGATGAAAACCTTCTATATACAGTTTGTATACTTTTCAAGGTACAATATTTTTGTTATACCATTTTTATACAATTTATGACATTACAAAATAGACATTTATTTTCCTACACCATCTCTCATCATTCCCCATGAATACTTGTTCCAGTGTTCAGTTTTTGGACGTTAAAGTTTTTGGGTGGGAAAAGTCATCTGGAGACAAAAAACATTTGTCGTGGAAATGTCCTCTATTTGCCAAATCATGGGAGCAAACCACAACACAAGTCAGAGTTAGTTATCAAAGTCCATCTTTAATTATATGAGCTCTATCACAACCCTGTGACTCTCAGGCAATTCAGTGTCTATCAATGAATTCTCTGAGAGCCCCCTACACATTGCAGCTGAGTTCCTTTAATAGCAAAGAACACACATAGTCAGCATAGACATAATAAATCATTCAGCTTTGTCTCCTTACTTAAACCCAGAACCATAAACCAATCCTCCATATCAACAGGCATATATCAAATTGTCATTTAGATACAACCAACTCTAAATAAAACCAATCCTGGACAAGCTCACGGAGCGCATATAATGATTCCAGACACTGCCATCCTCCTCTCCCCCATGGGAAAAGTAGGGAGTGACTGGCACACAGACACAGTGGAGCAAAATATATGTTTACACATTGATGACACCTTGACCTCTCCCCTCTCTGCGGCCCATGCAACTTAGTCTTGACATAGAACAGATAACTGCCAATGGCCACCACTATAGTACAACAAAATACATTCTTATGAGAAATAACTCATAAGCATATGATGAATATAAAACATCTTACCCATGTTACCAACCAATTCTGATTATTCCCCAACACATTTCAACACCAATACTAACTCTCCGCTGCATACAATTTACGACCGGTTGTGAACTGTCAAAAAAAAACACATCAATCCCTTCTGCGGGTGAGAGGGTTCTGGTTGAAGTTGATCCATTGGAAACCTGATCTTTGGATCCTCACAGGAGAGTCATGACAGTGTTTTAATTTTGCATACATGACATTAGACTGCATTGTA
Source organism: Oncorhynchus mykiss (assembly GCF_057628025.1). NCBI lineage: Eukaryota > Metazoa > Chordata > Actinopteri > Salmoniformes > Salmonidae > Oncorhynchus > Oncorhynchus mykiss. The sequence goes on along the minus strand of NC_143022.1, from coordinate 60,447,378 downwards.
TATGATCATTTATGTAGTAATTATTCTTAAACATGTCCTCACCTGGGATTTGAACTCACAACCTTTTGTTAAGCAGCATTACAAACATCCTCCTCCAACACCATGTCCTTGTCAATGACTGATTTATTCTATATTCCCAACATCTAAGTGACAGACACACTGAGAAATATGAATGCCGGTAGGTACTTAGCAACTCTACCCAGAGAGTCGTCAGTTAACTTTTTGTTGTTCACATAGCCCAGTTTATCCACCGATTAAATACTTCAGACCACAAGGTGGAAGTAGCTTGTTTGTCTTGTGCCTGCTGTAGATAGCTAAGTGAACATTTCCTTAACGAAAAAATGTTTCTTCAAGTACAAAACTCCTTACCTAGATGTAAAATATGTAAAGACTTTCTCTGAAAAACGTAATTATTTTAGTTAGAACAATTCTGATGAAAAGTGGGTGGATTACACGGGTAAAGGTGTCCTAGTTTTTATATTTTTCTTGTCACTCCTGTCAGCTCCCCAGCGTGAGGGTCCGTGCTCTCTGATTGGCTCAAAGTTGTTGGCCACTGCCGAGCATTGAGATTCTACAAGTAGAAACGGCAGGTTTGTCATAACCAGGTCGGTACACAGCAGGTAAGTATTTTGTTTAAGCAAGTGAAAGAATGGCCTCCTACTGTGCTAAGTACCTATCAACCATCAGATTTATCATGTTTCTGACCTCTAAAAGTTGTTCTCAACTCTTTTTTTAATATACATTCCATTTTAGCTGAACAGCGTCCCACTTTAAACATCCATCCCATTTCACCACTTTAAAGATTTGGGAGACCTGGGACAGTTGTTAGGACATTGTGTGATTACACAATGTTTTAACAACTGAAAAAACTAATGTTCTGAGAATGTGTTGAAAAAGTCCTGACATGGTCCCTAATCACATCCTGGTACCTTACATGGAACTAAACAAAAGTTCCCCAGAGAACATTAGGACCATCGCACAACAACATAATGACTAGTAAAAATGAATGTCCTGAGAAAATTCTGAAAAAAACTCCTCAATGATGTCCTGGTAATTTACAGTGAACTAGACAAAGGTTCCCATCAGAACGTTCAGTGAGAACCATAACGCAACGTCCTGATGACTGGTCAAATAAATGTCCATAGAACGTCTTAACCTCTCTGATCTCCCAAACCCGGATCCGGTATCGTGACTACAGCCTCAAGCTCATTACCATAACGCAACGTTAACTATTCATGAAAATCGCAAATGAAATGAAATAAATATGCCATCTCGCAAGCTTAGCCTTTTGTAAACAACACTGTCATCTCAGATTTTCAAAATATGCTTCTCAACCATAGGAAAACAATAATTGGTGTAAAAGTAGCTAGCTAGCATAGCATTTAGCGTTAGCATTAGCGTTAGCATCCAGCACGCAACATTTCAACAAAAACATAAAAGCCTTCAAATAAAATCATTTACCTTTGAAGAACTTCGGATGTTTTCAATGAGGATACTCTCAGTTAGATAGCAGATGCTCAGTTTTTCCAAAAAGATTCTTTGTGTATTAGAAATAGCTCCGTTTTATACATCACATTTGGCTACCAAAAAACCCCAAAAATTCAGTCCTCAAAACGCAATTTTTTTTCCAAATTAACTCCATAATATCGACTGAAAACATGGCAAACGTTGTTTAGAATCAATCATCAAGGTGTTTTTCACATATCTCTTCATTGATACATCGTTCTTGGACACATGGTTTCTCCCCTATATCAAATGGAAAAGTACAAGCAGCTGGCAATTGCGCACCGAATTCCACGCAGGACACCAGGCGGACACTTGGAAAATGTAGTCTCTTATGGTCAATCTTCCAATGATATGCCTACAAATACGTCACAATGCTGCTAAGACCTTGGGCGAACGACAGAAAGTGTAGGCTCATTCCTTGCGCAATCACAGCCATATAAGGAGACAATGGAAAACAGAGCTTCAGAAATTCTGCTAATTTCCTGGTTGATGCATCATCTTGGTTTCGCCTGTAGAATGAGTTCTGGGGCACTTACAGACAAAATCTTTGCAGATTCTGAAACTTCAGAGTGTTTTCTTTCCAAAACTGTCAAGAATATGCATAGTCGAGCATCTTTTCGTGACAAAATATCGCGCTTAAAACGGGAACGTTTTTTATCCAAAAATGAAATAGCGCCCCTAGAGATCTAACAGGTTAAAGGAGTCCTGAAATGGACACCAATGGCCATCAAGATTAAATCAAATAAAAACAGGGAACTAATTTACATTGAACTAGATAAAAGTTCCCTAGAGAAAGTTCCAATGTGACCACCATGTGATGTCCTGAGGACTGGTACACTGAATGTCCTGAGAACATCCTAAAAACATTGATGATGTCATCAGAACGTATGGGGAACTAGACAAACGCTTCTTGGGGACCATGACACAACATCCTGCCATGAGCAAATAAGTACCTGTAAGGAACATCCAGGCAGGGTTGTTTAATGTCCTGAGGAGAACGTTCTGTCAGAGCCAAACAGGGACGTTACCTAATGGTCATTCAAAGACCTTATTGTAACGTTCTGTCGGTAGCAAACAGCACAGGCCAGTATGCCGTGTTTCTATTAGACTCAGACAATGATTGTGTGGAATCTCTGTCATAGCGGATTTCAAACAGCAAGAAAAGTACAGAGCGACGACCAAAAAATAGGCCATGCTAGTCTTTTGGTCGGGCTCATTTGGTGTTGCCTGGCGTTCGCAATGAAAGTAAATCGGATGTTGTTGACCCTGCCATACTGTGCGACTCAAAAGCCCCCATTTTTCGTGAACAACCTAAAGATCACGAAAAATCAATTGCGACACGTGAATCATGCCAGTATAGTTCCAAACTGGCACTGTGGGGGCTTGGCGTTAAGTGTACCACAGTTTTAGCAATGTACTATTTTACTTGTTTTGATGGGGGGGGGGATCAGGGTCAATGGGTTCATCACCCTTCTATGGGTGTCTAGGGGCATCCCCCCCCAGGATATTTGTTTACAAGAAACAGCTGAGAAATGGTTGTTTCTGGTGAATTTTACAGGGAAAATACATCCAAAACGTTCCTGGTAATTTGGTCAAAATATGAATACCAACCATTTCTGTATTACTTTAAACTGTTGCTCTAGCTCTAACCATTCAGAAAGTCACCACCGAACCCCTGCTTTATCTAAATGCAATGTCATAACCCATTATTTGTGTACCCTTCACCACGCTTGTTATGCCCGCTGAGAGAATTGTTTTGTAGAACGACTGTGGGAAAGTCAATTCTGGTGACTTTTCTACTCCAAATGAATTAAATAAAAGGATGCTGACTCTAAAATATACTTTTGCCTTTCAAAAATGTACCTAACAGCATATTTGTCCATATTATCAGACTGGTGTGTTATTTAGCAATATGTAGTATCACCTGCAGCATAGTGGATATAAATAAGTAGGCTGAAGCATGGGGTTGCCCATCTGTATTTGTGCTAATCAAATGCTATATTGTATATCAGTGCTTCCCAAACTTTTTCAGTCATGCCCATTCTTGATACACATGGGAAACTGTTGAGCGTGAAAAACCCAGCAGTGTTGCAGTTCTTGACACACTCAAACCGTTGCGCCTGGGACCTCATACCATACCCTTTTCAAAGGCACTTAAATGTTTTGTCTTGCCCATTCATCCTCTGAATGGCACACGTACACAATCCATGTCTCAATTGTCTCAAGGCTTGAAAGGTGTTCTCCCCTTCATCTAAACTAACATGAACTTACATCAATAAGGGATCATAGTTTTTACCTGGATTTACCTGGTCAGTCTGTCATGGAAAAAGCAGGTGTTCTTAATGTTTTTCCACAGATCTCACAAATAAGATTGATGTGCTCACAAAACTTTGAGACGGTGAGGGACTATGGTACATGTATAGCTAGGTAACCCATAGGTAACCTATAGGCAACACATAACACATGGTCACTGACACTAATCAGTCCTAGTCAAGCTACTTAAACCTACCTGAGGCACATTTCTAGAGCAGGTGTTTTCCTCAGCTGGCATGATTTAGCAGTGGCCACCACAAGAACACAAATATTATCAAGTAGCAGATCACAGCAACTAATTAAGTAATATCATTTATTATAAACAGTGGCTTGGAAATACACTTAGCTAGCTAGCTAAGAAGCTCATATCAAACCACAGTCATAATCGGCAGATTTAGACTGATGGCTATGTTGTCATTATCTAGCAACTATCAGTCAAATTTATTCATTAAAACTTCTTAAGACTAGGGGGCAGTATTTTGACGTCCAGATGAAAAGCGTGCCCAAAGTAAACTGCCTGTTACTCAGGCCCAAAAGCTAGGATACGTTAATAAAATTGATAGATTTGAATAGAATACACTCTAAAGTTTCGAAAACTGTTAAAATAATGTCTGTGGGTATAACAGAACTGATTTGGCAGGTGAAACCCCGAGGACAAACCATCCAGGGGAAAATAAATTGAGGTCATAGGATTTCCCAATTGTTTCTATGGGAAGCCCTATTTTTGAGGAACCTGGTTGCAGTTCCTATGGCTTCCACTAGATGTCAACAGTCTTTAGAAATTGTTCAACGTTTTTCTTTTGAGAAATGAAGATGTGGTGCTATTCATTGTAAGTGTCAATCCAGGTGGACTCTACTGTTTTGGTGCACGTGAACTGGTTGTTGTTTTTATCCGGCATTAGAAACAGTTTATTCCGTCTTCAATTTTATTGATTATTTACATTTTAGGATACCCGAATTTGGATTAGGAATTAAATGTTTGGACCAAGTTTACAGGTAACTTATTAGATACTTTGTAGTCATGTTGGGCGAGTTGGAACCGGTGTATTTCTGAATCAAACACGCCAAATAAATGGACATTTTGGGGATATAAAGAAGGGATTTATCAAACAAAACGACCATTCATTGTTTCAATGAGACATTTGGGATTGCAAAAAGAAGAAGATCTTCAAAGGTAAGGCATTTATAATATGGCTATTTCTGACTTTTGTGTCGCACCTGCCTGGTTGAATAATTATTTTCACGTGTTTGTATGCGAGGCGCTGTCCTGAGATAATCGCATGGTCTGCTTTCACCATAGAGCCTTTTTGAAATCTGACACAGCGGCTGAATTAAAAAGAAGTTAAGCATTATTTTAATGTATTACACATATAATTTTGTGAATGTTGAATATTGTTATTCCTGTAGTTTGAATTTGGCCCTCTGTCATTTCACTGGATGTTGTCAAATCGATCCCGCATAAGGGATTGGCGCGTGAAGGGATCCATAAGAGGTTTTAAGACCTTTTATATCAGTCGATGTCACAAAGTGCTGTACAGAAACCCATCCTAAAACCCCAAACAGCAACTAATGCAGATGTAGAAGCATGGTGGCTAGGAAAAACTACCTAGAAAGGCCAGAACCTAGGAAGAAACCTAGAGAAGAACCAGACTCTGAGCGGTGGCCAGTCCTCTTCTGGCTGTGCCGGGTGGAGATTATAACAGAATATGGCAAAGATGTTCAAACATTCATAGTTGAACAACAGGGTCAGATAATAATAATCACAATGGTTGAAGACGGTGCAACAGGACATCACCTCAGGAGTAAAAGAGTTAAAGACAGCAGGTGCAGTACAGAGAAAGTCCAAAACAGCAGATCCGGGACAAGGTAGCACATCCTGTGAACAGGTCAGGGTTCCATAGCCGCAGGCAGAACAGTTGAAACTGGAGCAGCAGCCTGACCAGGTGGACTGGGGACAGCAAGGAGTCATCGGACCAGGTAGTCCTAAGGCATGGTCCTAGGGCTCAGGTCCTCTGAAAGAAGAGAGAAAGAGAAAGAGAGAGAAAGAGAGAGAATTAGAGGGAGCATACTTAAATTCACAAAGGACGAGACATTCACACGGATGAGAGAGGAGAAATACTCCAGATTTTACAGGCTGACCCTAGCCCCTCGACAAATAAACTATTGCAGCATAAATAATGGAGGCTGAGACAGGAGCGGTTGGGAGACACTGTGTCCCTGTCCGACAATACCCCCGGACAGGGCCAAACAGGCAGGATATAACCCCATCCACTTTGCCAAAGCACAGCCCCCACGCTACTAGAGGGATATGTTCAACCAAAGATCTCCTCCATGGCACGATCCCGAGGGGGGCACCAACCCGGACAGGAAGATCACGTCAGTGGAAGAGCACCAGCAAGCCACTGATTCAGCCCCTGTAATACGGTTTGAGGCAGATAATCCCAGTGGAGAGAGGGGAACTGGCCAGGCAGAGACAGCAAGAGCGGTTTGTTGCTCCATTGCTTTTCCGTTCACCTTCGTACCGCTGGGCCAGACTACACTCAATCATAGGACCTACTGAACAGATGAGTCTTCAATAAAGACGTAAAGGTTGAGACTGAGCCTCCGTCTCTCACATGGATAGGCAGACCATTCCATAAAAATGGAGCTCTATAGGAGAAAGCCCTGCCTCCAGCTGTTTGCTTAGATATTCTAGGGACAGTAAGGAGGCCTACGTCTTGTGACCATAGTGTACGTGTAAGGTATGTACGGCAGGATCAAATCGGAAAGATAGGTAGGAGCAAGCCCATGTAATGCTTTGTAGGTTAGCAGTAAAATCTGTGAAATCAGCCCTTGCCTTAACAGGAAGCCAGTATAGAGAGGCTAGCACTGGATTTATATGATCCAATTTTTTGTTTCTAGTTAAGATTCTAGCAGCTGTGTTTAGCACTAACTGAGGTTTATTTCAAATCAAATCAAACTTTATTTGCCACATGCAGAAAATACAAAAAGTGTAGACTTTACAGTGAAATGCTTAACCAACAGTGCAGTTGAAGAAGAAAACATTTACCAAGTAGGCTAAAATAAGAAGTAATAATAAAAAGTAACACAATAAGAATAACATTAACGAGGCTATAAACAGGGGGCACCGGTACCAAGTCAGTGTGCAGGGGTACAGGCTAGTTGAGGTAATCTGTACATGTTGGTGGGGGCGAAGTGACTATGCACAGGTAACAAACAAACAGCGAGAGTGTATATTAGCAGCAGTGTATATTGTCAGGTGGCGATTTGTATGATTTGTCTAATGGTGTAGAAGTTGTTGAGGAGCCTTTTGGTCCTAGACTTGGCGTTCCGGTATCGCTTGCCATGAGGTAGCAGAGAAAAGAGTGACTGGAGTCACTGTCAATTTTATGGGCTTTCCTCTGACACCAACTTATTATATAGGTCCTGGATGGCAGGAAGCTTGCCCCCAGTGATGTACTAGGCCGTTCAAACTACCCTCTGTAGAACCATACAGTCAGATGCCGAGCAGTTGCCATACCAGGCAGTGATGCAACCGGTCTGGATGCTCTTGATGGTGCAGCTGTAGAACCTTTTCAGTATCTGGGGACCCATGCCAAATCTTTTCAGTCTTCCGAGGGGGAAAAGGTCCTGTCGTGCCCGTTTCACGACTGTCTTGGTATGTTTTGACCATGATAGATCGTTGGTGATGTTGACACCAGGGAACTTGAAACTCTCGACCCTTCTCCACTACAGCCCCGTACATGTTAATGGGGGCCTGTTCGGCCCACCTTTTAATGTAGTCCACGATCAGCTCCTTTGTCTTGCTCACATTGAGTGAGAGGTTGTTGTCCAGGCACCACACTGCCAGTTCTCTGACCTCCTCTCTAAAGTCTGTCTCATCGTTGTCGGTGATCAAGCATACCACTGTTGTGTCGTCAGCAAACTTAATGATGGTGTTGGAGTCGTGTTCGGCCACGCAGTTGTGGGTGAAGAGGGAGTACAGGAGGGGACTCAGTACACACCCCTGTGGGGCCCCAGTGTTAAGGATCTGCATGGCAAACATATTGTTGCCTACTCTTACCACCTGGAGCTGGCCCGTCAGGAAGTGCAGGATTCAGTTGCAGAGGGAGGTGTTTAGTCCCAGTCTTTAGTGTCCTTAGCTTAGTGATGAGCTTCGTGGGCAGTATGGTGGTAAACGCTGAGCTGTAGCTGAACAGCATTCTCACATAGGTGTTCCTTTTGTCCAGGTGAGAAAGGGCAGTGTGGAGTGCGATTGAGATTGCGTCATCTGTGGATCTGTTGGGATGGTATGAGAATTGGAGTGGGTCTAGGGTGTCCGGAAGAATGCTTTCAAAGCACTTCATGGCTACCAACATGAGTGCCACGGGGCGGTAATCATTTAGGCAGGTTACCTTCACTTCCTTGGGCACAGGAACTATGGTGGTCTGCTTGAAACATGTAGGTATTTCAGAATCGGTCAGGGAGAGGTTGAAAATGTCAGTGAAGACACTTGACAATTGGTCCGTGCATGCTTTGAGTACACATCCTGGTAATCCATCTGGCCCAGCGGCTTTGTGAATGTTGACCTGTTTAAAGGTTTTGTTCACATCGGCTACCGAGAGCATTATCACGCAGTCATCCAGAATAGCTGGTGCACTCATGCATGCTTCAGTGTTGCTTGCCTTGAAGCAAGCATAAAAGGCATTTAGCTCGTCTGGTAGGCTCGCATCACAGGGAAGCTCACGTCTGGGTTTCCCTCAGTAATAGTTTTCAAGCCCTGCCACATCCAACAAGCGTCAGAGCCGGTGTAGTAGGATTCAATCTTAATCCTGTGTTGACACTTTGCTTGTTTTATGGTTCGTCGGAGGGCATAGCAGGATTTCTTATAAGCGTCCAGATTAGTCTCCCACTCCTTGAAAGTGGCAGCTCTAGCCTTTAGCGATGCGGATGTTGCCTGTAATCCATGGCTTCTGGTTAGGATATGTGCGTACAGTCACTGTGGGGACGTTGTCATCGATGCACTTATTGATGAAGCCGATGACTGAGGTGGTGTATTCCTCAATGCTTCCTGCTTTAGTTTTTGCTTGTAAGCAGGAATCAGGAGGATATAATTATGTTCAGATTTGCCAAATGGAGGGCTTTATGTGCATCTCTGTGTGTGGAGTAAAGGTGTTCTAGAATTTGTTTTCCCCTGGTTGGACATGTGACATGCTGGTAAAAATTTGATAAAACTGATTTAGTGCTTTATCCGGGTAGCTGGAAAGTAGAGCGTTGCAGTAGTCTATTCTAGAAGTGACAAAAACATGTATGAATTTTTCTGCATCATTTTTGGACTGAAAGTTTCAGATTTTTGCAACGTTACGAAGATGGAAAAAAGCTGTCCTTGAAATTTTCTTGATATGTTTGTCAAACGAGAGATCAGGGTCCAGAGTAAAGGTCAAACCATCCACAGAGACAAACTGATATCTTTCCAACAAATAAGATCTTAACCAGACCAATTTGCGTTTCCATTCCCTCGAAAATAATGTGGTGATCGATGGTATCAAAAGCAGCACTAAGGTCAAGGTGCACGAGGACAGATGCAGAGACTTGGTCTGACGCCATTAAAGGTAATTTACCACCTTCACGAGTACAGTATCAGTGCTATGATGGGTGCTGCGCAACAGCTTTTTCAATTTTTTGGGAAAATAAGTGCCATAAACAAATGGTTAAGGCTCCGGTTTATGTTTACAGCTAACAATTATATACAGGCTTTGTCAGAACTTTCAGTGTCGTGCCAGCTGGAGATACATATAGCAAGTTAATATTAGCTAGCTATAACATTACACAGGGTTGGGTCGGTTACTTTCTAAATGTAATCCATTACAGTTACTAGTTGTAATCGGTAACATAACTTTTGGATTACCCAAACTCAACAACGTAATCTGATTACATTCTGTTACTTTTAGATTACTTTCTCCTTAAGAGGCATTAGAAGAAGACAAAAATGTATGTCACCAATTGAATCTATTGCAGGATAAATCAATGTTAAATTTTACATAGCTGACCATATATGGATGTTACATTTTACTTTATGGATTTGTTGTGTAGGCTTCTTCTAACCAATCACTTTCTACTACATTTAACAATACGATTAAATTATATACAGTGCCTTGCGAAAGTATTCGGCCCCCTTGAACTTTGCGACCTTTTGCCACATTTCAGGCTTCAAACATAAAGATATAAAACTGTATTTTTTTGTGAAGAATCAACAACAAGTGGGACACAATCATGAAGTGGAACAACATTTATTGGATATTTCAAACTTTTTTAACAAATCAAAAACTGAAAAATTGGGCGTGCAAAATTATTCAGCCCCCTTAAATTAATACTTTGTAGCGCCACCTTTTGCTGCGATTACAGCTGTAAGTCGCTTGGGGTATGTCTCTATCAGTTTTGCACATCGAGAGACTGAATTTTTTTCCCATTCCTCCTTGCAAAACAGTTCGAGCTCAGTGAGGTTGGATGGAGAGCATTTGTGAACAGCAATTTTCAGTTCTTTCCAGATTCTCGATTGGATTCAGGTCTGGACTTTGACTTGGCCATTCTAACACCTGGATATGTTTATTTTTGAACCATTCCATTGTAGATTTTGCTTTATGTTTTGGATCATTGTCTTGTTGGAATACAAATCTCCATCCCAGTCTCATGTCTTTTGCAGACTCCATCAGGTTTTCTTCCAGAATGGTCCTGTATTTGGCTCCATCCATCTTCCCATCAATTTTAACCATCTTCCCTGTCCCTGCTGAAGAAAAGCAGGCCCAAACCATGATGCTGCCACCGCCATGTTTGACAGTGGGGATGGTGTGTTCAGCTGTGTTGCTTTTACGCCAAACATAACGTTTTGCATTGTTGCCAAAAAGTTCAATTTTGGTTTCATCTGACCAGAGCACCTTCTTCCATATGTTTGGTGTGTCTCCCAGGTGGCTTGTGGCAAACTTTAAACAACACTTTTTATGGATATCTTTAAGAAATTGCTTTCTTCCATAAAGGCCAGATTTGTGCAATTTACGATTGATTGTTGTCCTATGAACAGAGTCTCCCACCTCAGCTGTAGATCTCTGCAGTTCATCCAGAGTGATCATGGGCCTCTTGGCTGCATCTCTGATCAGTCTTCTCCTTGTATGAGCTGAAAGTTTACAGGGACGGCCAGGTCTTGGTTGATTTGCAGTGGTCTGATACTCCTTCCATTTCAATATTATCGCTTGCAAAGTGCTCCTTGGGATGTTTAAAGCTTGGGAAATATTTTTGTATCCAAATCCGGCTTTAAACTTCTTCACAACAGTATCTCGGACCTGCCTGGTGTGTTCCTTGTTCTTCATGATGCTCTCTGCGCTTTTAACGGACCTCTGAGACTATCACAGTGCAGGTGCATTTATACGGAGACTTGATTACACACAGGTGGATTGTATTTATCATCATTAGTCATTTAGGTCAACACTGGATCATTCAGAGATCCTCACTGAACGTCTGGAGAGAGTTTGCTGCACTGAAAGTAAAGGGGCTGAATAATTTTGCATGCCCAATTTTTCAGTTTTTGATTTGTTAAAAAAGTTTGAAATATCCAATAAATGTCGTTCCACTTCATGATTGTGTCCCACTTGTTGTTGATTCTTCACAAAAAAATACAGTTGTATATCTTTATGTTTGAAGCCTGAAATGTGGCAAAAGGTCGCAAAGTTCAAGGGGGCCGAATACTTTCGCAAGGCACTGTAGCTTGGACTGTAGCCTACAAAAGCCTATTCCTGCTCTTATCCTGCAATCCATCAAACACATTTGGTGTGCCATCATAGTGGTCTCTGACTTGTGGTCAGACTCACTCAGGTGGAACAAACTTAAACTTGCACCTTTTTCCAATGCTGATTTGAATGTCATTGAGAAAACAGAGAAGTGTCAAATACTTTTTTTCGCAAACATCCTTTCTGAATTTAAAAGTATTCCTCGAAGTAATCATCTAGTTTTTCAAAAGTATCTCTAATCTGATTACAATATTTTTGCTGGTAATGTAACGGATTACAGTTAACATTTTTTTGTAATCCTTTACATGTAATCCGTTACTCCCCAACCCTGACGTTACATACTGTTCAAACACTTTGCGGGTCAAGGGTGGTTGAACTTAGTTTTCTTAACTGAAATCTTTTTTGTCGCTAGAAGCCAATGGCTCGAGCATATATGCTTGGATCTGTTGGAATTCACTCTCAAGATCTTCCAAGGGAAGTGAATCTTCCTCGAGAATGTCATCAGACACAAAGCGGCTCTTGCTGGCAGAGACTTTGTAGCCCATTGTTCCTCCGGTGATGTGTGTTTGCTGTTGACAAAACTAGTTGAAGCGCAGATAGAACAATGAGCCAGATATTTCACAGGATGTATAAATATGAAGCATCCGGTTGGCGTTTCACTCACTACCAAATATGGTGTTGAGAAGAAGCCCAGTGGCCGGCAGTGGGAGAAGATGGAATGAGATGAATTTGGCTGAAATCTCCATACATTTTTTTGTTTCCTAAACTATAATCTGTAAGAAACATAGGGGCCTGCATTTTGTGGACTTTGCCCTTTGCTAAAGTTTTAAAAAGTGCTGTTGTTTAGGAGTGCAATGGCAAATTCAGTTATTGCAAACGGGCACTTTATAGAGTAGCCGTTCCCTAACGGAAATATGCAAATAAATGTAGAACACTCCAATAGGATCTCACGAGCTCGTGCTTGGCTTTGCCCACCTCATTGCTTGTTCTGCCCACTATGATTGATTTGCTCCCATTGGAGACAACAGGCAATGGTCTATCTTGGGTTAGTTATAAAAATCTTTGGTATAAGCAGGACACACCTTTGCAACGAAATACCTGCCCTTGACCTTATGCCTGCCCATATGTGAAGGTCAAGTAAATTACGTGATAAAAGAGGTGAAAAAGAGGCTTGAGGCAGTCTATGTTGCTATCTGACTAGTTATAAAATCTGTTGATGTGTAAAGGGATCTGTAAGATATGACGATTTGTTGTTGTATTTGCTTTGTGAAGGTGTTTTATGATTATCCTTGTATGGAGGGTGGCTTTACTAAATCACATGATTGATTCGATGCCCGATGATACCCCCCCCCCCCCCACTACCACCATTCTTATTCTCTTTCTTTCTCTCTCTCTCCCTTTCTCTCTCTCTCTCTCTCTCTCTCTCCATATATCTCTCTCCATCCCTCTCTCTGGGTGGCAGGCACCTTAATCCAGTGAGACAGACCTGCTGATGCATGCCTGTCTTTCTGCAAGAGGACAGGAGGGAGGGATGTAGGAGTTAGAGAGAGAGCGAGGTTGTAGGTGTAGGAAAAAGAGAGAAAATCTAAGAGAAAGAGACATGGAGGGTAAGATAGAGTGATAGGCAGTATGATGTCAGGGGATGTAGACATGGGGAGCTAGTCAGCTTATATTACCTGTGCTATGCTGTTGTGTTCCCTGGGCAATGGCCCTTGGCCTCCCAGCATATCCCTGTAGTACGACTGATAGGGGCTGAGGAGCACTCACACACACCACACACCCTCTCCTTTGTTCCGTGAGAGGTGCAGCAGACAGACTGTTGCAGCAGACCACACTTTCCTGCCAGTGTCACTTTACATTTGGCTTACGACCCCCCGGTTGGAGACATGAGCCAACTCCCCATGCTTACCGTGGCAGGCGACGTACTGGTCAGGCACCGTGTTTTGTGGTGGAGCGCACGGTGTCTCCAGTACGCATTCTTAGCCCGGTGCGCTACATCCCAGCTCCCCGCATCTGCCGGGCTAGGGTGAGGATCGAGCCAGGACGGATTGTGCCAGCACTGCTCTCCAGACCTCCTGTGCATCTCCTCGGGTCAGGATATCCTGCGCCGGCTCTAAGCACGGTTTCCCCAGTTTGCCAGGAGAACCCAGTGCGGCCTGTTCCAGCTCCCGGCACATGCCAGGTTAGACTGGGCATTCTCCAGCCTGGTGAGTCCTGTCCGGGGCTACCAAGAGTCGCCCTCCTGTCCGGGGCTGCCAAGAGTCGCCCTCCTGTCCGGGGCTGCCAAGAGTCGCCCTCCTGTCCGGGGCTGCCAAGAGTCGCCCTCCTGTCCGGGGCTGCCAAGAGTCGCCCTCCTGCCCGGGGCTGCCAAGAGTCGCCCTCCTGTCCGGGGCTGCCAAGAGTCGCCCTCCTGTCCGGGGCTGCCAGAGTCGCCCTCCTGTCCGGGGCCCGCTGCAAGGGTCCCCAGTCCGGGGTCGGCGGCGAGGGTCCCCGCTCCAGAGGCGCCAGCTAAGTGGGCCAAGCCTTATAATCCCACACCAGAGCCGCCACCTCGGATAGATGCCCATCCAGACCCTCCCCTATAGGTTTTTTTGCGGCCGGAGTCATGCCCTGACCTTAGAGATCCTTTTATGTCTCTATTTTGGTTTGGTCAGGGTATGAGTTGGGGTGGGCATTCTATGTTTTGTGCTCTATGTTTTCTATTTCTGTGTGTTTGGTCGGGTGTGGTTCTCAATCAGAGGCAGCTGTCCATCGTTGTCTCTGATTGAGAACCATACTTAGGTAGCCTTTTCCCACCTGTGTTTTGTGGGTAGTTATTTTCTGTTTTGTGTGTCGGCACCAGACAGAACTGTTTCGTTTGTTCCGCTTTGTTATTTTTTGTTCTAGTGTTCAGTTTTATTAAAAATCATGAACATGTACCACGCTGCACCTTGGTCCTCTTCTTCAAACAGCCGTTTCAGTGCAATCTTTAATATTAAGGAAGTCAAGTTTCTACTCGCCTGAGTTAGAATACCTCATGATAAGCTGTAGACCATAATATTTACCAAGAGAGTAAATAGTATGGACAATGATAAAGCCTATAGGGAGGAGGTCAGAGACCTGGCCTCAACGTCAGCACGACAAAGGAGCTGATCATGGACTATAGGAAATGGAAGGCCGAGGACAACCCCATCCACATCGATGAGGCTGTAGTGGAGCAGGTTGAGAGCTTCCTCAGTGTCCACATCACTTAGGAATTATCATGGTCCACTCACACCAATGCAGTCATGAAGAGGACACGACATTGCCTCTTCTCCCTCAGATTCATCATGGGCCCTCAGATCCTCAAAGTTATACAGCTGCGCCATTGAAAGCATCTTGACTGGCTGCATCACCGCTTGGCTTGGCATCTGACCTCAATTTGCTACAGAGGGGAGTGCATTCAGCCCAGTACATCGCTGTGGCCTAGCTACTTGCCATCCAGGACCTCTATACCAGACGGTGTCAGAGGAAAACATTGTCAAAGTCTCCAGCCACCCAAGTTATAGACTGACCATCTCCTTTGCATCGACAAGGGAGCTCCCCCCTCTCAACCCCTAATGAATGGGAAAGATTGGCAACATCTAATTTATGGTGCTGATCTCTCCCATCATTTGGAATTGAGGAAATGAGTCTTGGGTCTACACACTGAATTGTGTGAGACATGGACTCATCTTGACATTAGATCACTGTTGAGCTTTAAAACATTATAATTTTGGGGCTCCTGAGTGGTGCAGCGGTCTAAGATATTACATCTCAGTGCTTGAGGCGTCACTACAGACATCCTGGTTCAATTCCAGGCTGTATCACAACTGGACATTATTGGGAGTCCCATAGGGTGGCCCAGTGTCGTCTGGGTTTGGACGGTGTAGGCCGTCATACTAAATACGAATTTGTTCTTAACTGACTTGCCTAGTTAAATAAATGTTAAATAACATATATTTTATTTATCATACTGGGCTCTGTTATTTTCCAAGACACTTCTGTGTAGTTCTAAAATGTGAAGAATCAGTTGTTGTGAATGGTAATCGTATTTCATTATTTCCCCAGTTACTACTTTGCTTAATTCTCATTGGTCAGATCTTGTTAATTAGTTGAGAAGAAAAAGGACATAGTTGAGTTGGTGCTTGGCTGCAAATGTGGCCAATTAATCATTAAATCTGCAGAACAGTAATCTGTCTCAATTCAGATTTTCTACAAAGAGTCCTCCATCTATCTTTTGAAAATCCCTTCATACTACAGAACTATGACTTTATGCCAATCTGTGTGCCTGTCTCTCCCTGGGTTCCAGAACACTCCAGTGGGCACCTCAGTGTACCAGGTAAATGCCACAGACCCAGACCAAGGCACAGGGGGAAGTGTGCTCTTCTCCTTCCAGCCCCCTTCTCCCTTTTTCTCCATCGATGGAGCCCGTGGTACGGTCACTGTCACCAGGGCCCTGGACTACGAGACCACCTCGGCCTACCAGCTCACTGTCAATGCCACGGTGAGGGAACACACAAAGTACAGATAAGCTTACACACACTGTTTTTTTTAAATAAAGTAACAAGGCAGGATAGTGTTCAGTAGGGCACAGTGTAGCATAATGTTTTAAAAATGAAAAGGAGCAAGTCCAGGTAATCCCTCCCTGTTTCAGTCTGTTTTCTTCCAAGTGAACATGACCAAGGTGTGACCATGCTTGTGTTTTTCTGCTCTCTCCATCAGGACCAGGATAAGAAGCGGCCTCTATCCAGTCTGTCTAACTTGGCAATCACCATCACTGATGTCCAGGACATGGACCCCATCTTCACCAACCTGCCCTACAGCACTAACATAGAGGAGGACGCCCCACTGGTCAGTAATACTCCTCCTCTCATTCCCCCCCTTTCTCTACTTCTCCATCTCCTCCCCCACCTTTTCTCCTTACCTGCCCTAAGGCACCAACACAGAGGACTCCTCCATGCCGGTCAGTGACACTCTGTCTCACCTCCCCCTGTCTCTGAACACCATCCAGTTTTGATTTCTAGTTGCCATATATTTTTCAACAGGGCTGTGATGTTTCACAAAAGTTTTGAAACTTTCTATTCTCATAGTTTCTTCAGATTGTAAATTAAAGATTTTTTGCTATGAGTATTATGTTATTGATTGATTGACCATGACATTTCAGATTACACAGCAGGGCTTTTGCAGAGTTAACTCCAGGTAAA
Source organism: Oncorhynchus mykiss (assembly GCF_057628025.1). Classification (NCBI taxonomy): domain Eukaryota; kingdom Metazoa; phylum Chordata; class Actinopteri; order Salmoniformes; family Salmonidae; genus Oncorhynchus; species Oncorhynchus mykiss. The sequence goes on along the minus strand of NC_143022.1, from coordinate 60,430,595 downwards.
TGTAACAATTCTTCAGCCATTCCTGCGACCAAAAACAAGCTACATAGGGACAGTATCAAAATAAATAATCTAAGGATTCTGTCTCTGAGTTTTGAATCCAGCGTCATCTTGTTTATCAGTTCATAAACCATGTGCCTTGAAAACCAGCTATTTGCAATCTATATGGCACATCTGTCCATTTTTTGGTCCTTAAATAAACTGGTATACTTTTTTATTTATTACAATTTTCTTTAGCCAATTTTAGTCTTTAATGCAGGGGTGACAGACAAGTTCCTCACTTTCTCCCCCTTCCTTTTTCCTCTTCCATTTTTGGTTGTAATTTTAGACAGAGCTATTACAATTTTCTTTAGCCAATTTTAGTCTTTAATGCAGGGGTGACAGACAAGTTCCTCACTTTCTCCCCCTTCCTTTTTCCTCTTCCATTTTTGGTTGTAATTTTAGACAGAGCAGACATTTCCATATATTTTTGTTAGCTGCATGTGTGACATAACACCATCAGTCCGATTTATGATATAATTTAAAAGATTATACTGTTAAACATTTTTATCCAAAAATAATGAGTATATTTGATAATAATTAGTATAAATAATTAACATAATTAGTATATATCAATGACTATATTTGAGTTTAACCATAATATTTGTTGTAATATGTGTACTGTAATTTCTGGTGGATTAAATTGTAATTGCAACCAACTTTCTATGGCTTGTTTTAAAAATAGCGATATTTCAGAGATTTTATTTCGTTTTTCAATACCCAAAAGTGAGAGGTTGTAATCTGAATAAAGGGAAAAAGGCCATTCTTGAACACGGGGTGAGCCATTCTTACTAATCTGATAGAGAACCAGTTCCTATTTAGGAATAGCTTTGTATGACTTTAGTGAGAGGTCTAATGCTTTAATATTTAATAATTTATGCCCTCCGAATTCATATTAATTACATAAATAGGCCTGTTTAATTTTGTCTGGCTTGCCATTCCAAATAAAATGTAATATTTTTTGCTCGTATCATTTAAAAACAAGTTGTTAGGTGTAGGCAAGACCATAAGCAAGTCGGTAAACTGGGATATGACTTAAGAGTTAATCAGGGTGATTTTTCCACAAATAGACAGGTATTTTCCTTCCCATGGTAGCAAGATCTTATCTATTTTTTGCTAACTTTCTATTAAAATGTACTAGTGATATAATTTATTTATTTCGGGATATGAGTACCGAGTATGTCCACTTCACTGCCAGACAATTTTATTGGTAAACTACACAATCATTTTTTAATGCACCAACACGTACCTTATCATGCTTTTTTGTAATCCAGAGAGGATAGAAAATGTATCTAGATCCTCTATGATCCAAATTGTGGATTTAAATGAGAACATGTATCATCAGCATACAATGACACATTTGTTTTGAAGCCCTGGATTTCTAGCCCCTTGATATTATTGTTGGATCTGATTTTAATAGCTAACATTTCGATGGCCATAATACACAGATACAGTGCTTTCAGAAAGTTTTCAGACCCCTTTACCTTTTCCTCATTTTGTTACAATACAGCTTTATTCTAAAATTGATTAAACAGTACCCCATTATCTACACACAATACAGCATAATGACAAAGAGGAAACAGGTTTTTACAGATTTTTGCAGTTTTTTTAAATTATTTGATTGGAGTCTACCTGTGGTAAATTCAATTGATTGGACATGATTTGGAAATGCACACACATGTCCATCATTCTTAAATAGAAGAAGTTTGGGAAGACCAAGACTCTTCCTAGGACTGGTTGCTCTGCCAAACTGAGCAATCGGGGGAGAAGGCCTTAGTCAGGGAGGTGACCAAGAACCTGATGTTCACTCTGACAGAGCTCCAGAGTTCCTTTGTTCCTTTCTGCAGCACTCTACCAATCAGGCTTTTATGGTAGAGTGGCCAGATGGAAACCACTCCTCTGTAAAAAGCACATGACATCTCGCTTGGAGTTTTCCAAAAGGGACTTAAAAGACTCTCAGACCATGAAAAATAAGATTATCTGGTCTGATAAAACCAAGAGTGAACTATTTGGCCTTAATGCCAAGTGTCAAGTCTGGAGGAAAACTGGCACCATCCCTACGGTGAAGCATGTGGTGGCAACATCATGTTTTTCAGTGGTATGGACTGGGAGAATAGTCAGGATAGAGGGAAAGATGAACAGAGCAAAGTGCAGAGAGATCCTCGATGAAAACTTGCTCCAGAGCGCTCAGGACCTCAGACTGGGGCGAAGGTTCACTTCCAACAGGACAACGACTCTATGCACACAACCAAGACAGCGCAGGAATGGCTTCAGGACAAGTCTCTGAATGTCCTTGAGTGGCCCAGCCAGAGGCCGGTCTTGAACCCGATCTAACATCTCTGGAGAAACCTGAAAATAGCTGTGCAGCGATGCTCCCTGTCCAACCTGACAGAGCTTGAGAGGATCTGCAGAGTAGACTGGGAGAAACTCCCAAAATATAGGTGAGCCAAGCTTAAGTGTCATACCCACGAAGACTGCCAATTGGACAGTGCAGTTAGATTAAGATTTTTTCTTGTAACTTAAAAACCTCATGCTAATCGCATTAGCCTACGTTAGCTCAACCATCCTGTGGACGGGACACCGATCCTGTTAAAGTACTTTGCTTCCTCTTTAAAAATATTGTTTGGTGGATAATTTTTGAAAGCATTTGTATGTTGAAGATACAAACATGGAAAAATGAATTTTTCCCAATATTCCATACAGTTTGCTTCATTTTTATAATATATTACTCTATCTTTCTTGAATAAGTTATTTTTGTTTTTCCTCTAACTTATTCTGTGACTCTTTGGTACAGTTTTTATTGCTACCTATCTATACTGTTATTCCCTCTGTTTCATTTGTTAATATGAACTCTTTTGACCTAAATTGCTTTTGTTTGAAGATTAGTTTTGAATTGTTGGCCTCTAAAGGCACATTTAAAAGTGTCCCCTTTACTTTACTTAACCATCTCCTTTGCCTCTCTTTTTCCTCTTATCATCAGTGAGATTGTTAGCAGGAGACTGAGGTTAGACTCTGAGTCAATTTGGGAGACCAATCTCTCTTTTTCTCTCTCACTCTCTCTGTCTCTCACTCTCTCGCTCTCTTTATTTCCGTCTCTCTCGCTCACTCTCTCTCGCTCTCTTTATTTTCATCTCTCTCTCTCCCTCTGTCCCTCCCTCCCTCCCTCTCTCCCCCAGGTCCCCACAGATGCATTAGGTAAGGGGTGAACGCAATTGCAGCGTTAGATTTACATTGTGCTTCCTCCATTGTGAGGCCTCTATCAAAGGTCATCCAGGCCAGGATTTATCTCTGAGACCCACAGGAGATCCGAGACACAAATTTACTCACCGTGTCACCACCCCATATGCCCAGACTGCCGGGCTAGAAAGGGGGGGGCAGTGCGTGTCTCCTCTCTCATTCCCTCTCTCTGTCCCCTCGGTTACAGTACTCCCTCTCACTCCCCTCGCGTGTGTGTGTGTGTGTGTGTGTGTGTGTGTGTGTGTGTGTGTGTGTGTGTGTGTGTGTGTGTGTGTGTGTGTGTGAGAGAGAGAGAGTGTATCCATCTTGACTGTGCTCATGATGCTTAGAGTTTTACTAAATGGTGTCTGTTTTCTGGTTCATGTTAATGGTTGTTCACTAGTACATGACATTTCTCACTGCCTCCCTCTTTTCCCTCTCTAACTGCACTACCCAGTCCTTCTCTCTTACCCTCTCTTACTCGATCCCTCTCCCTCTCTCTCTGTCCCCTCCTTCACTACCTTCCTCCCTCTGTACCTTCTCTAAATGCTCTCCCCTGTACCTTTCTCTTCTCCATCTCCCTCTTTGTCCTCTCTCTGTCTTCCTCCCTCCTATGTTCCCTCACCCCCTCATTCTGTCCCCCTCTTCCCCTCTCTGTCCCCTCTCTCTGTCCCTCTCTCGTTCCCTCCCTCACTCCTTCTATCTGCCCCCTCTCAGTCCCCTATCTCATGCCCTCTTATTCCCTCCCTCTCTCTGTCCCCTCTTGTTCTCTCTGTCCCCTCTCTATGTCCCATCTCTCTGTACGCTCCCTGAATTCCTCCCTCTCTCTGTCCCCTCTAACTGCACTACCCCGTCTGTCCCTCTATCTGACCCTCTATTCCTCCCCCCTCCATCATTCCATCCCCTCCCTCTCTCCCTATCTCTAACTGCCCTATCCTATCCCTCTCACTATCCACCCTCTCTCTATCCCCCTTTAATACTCCCTTGCTCTGTCCCATCACTAAATGCACTGCCCACCCCCGGCCCCCTTCCTGTCCTCCCTCCCTCTCCCTCACTCCCTACCCCTCTGTCCCTCTCTTTGTCCCCTCCCCACACCACACAACTCCATCCCTCTCCTAGTACCCTCTATGAGGTGCAGTAGTGAAATGTCAAGTGCTACATTTGCATGCACATTAACGGGGTGTGACGGAGGCGAAGCCTGGTGTCTCCCAGACTCTTCGATTCATCAACTGTCACAGCGAAGGTCAGGGGGAGAGAAAGAGAGAGGGAGAAAGAAGGTGGAGGAAAGAGGCGAGAGGGAGAAGGGAAGAAGAGAGGGAGGGGAGAAAGAGAAGGAAGGGAGAAGGGGGACAGAGGGAACGTGGGGCTCACAGAGTATCTTATCTTCATGGAGAGCTACTGGATGAGTTTGGCTTTTGCTCTAGCCCTACACTAACACACCTGATTCAGCTAATGTAGGTCCTGAGGAGTAGCTGATTAGTAGAATCAGGCTTGTTAGAATAAAGTTGGAACAAAATCCTGCACACTCAGTAGCTCTCTCTCTCTCTCTCACACACACACACACACACACACACACACACACACACACACACACACACACACACACACACACACAGATACATATACATACATACACACGCACACACACACACAGCCATCCAACCACACTTGTCTCTCTGTGGCCTGATAGTGATGTGATGAACTGGATAACAAAAGCACTTAGCTACAGCGCCACTGAAACACAGACAGACATCCACTATGCTGTACATGCAATGTGCTTACACACACACAGTCCTGCCCTAACATCATATTCTAACTGGCATCTGTCATTTTCAGTTTGCTAGTTGTTATGTCTTGTGCGTTTCATAACCTTGTCTTTATAACAATTCAATAATGATGAGAAGGTGGACAGGAATCAGTTCAACCAATTATCTAGAATGTGCTCATCTCAACATATAGAACCCCCATGATGCTCTGCGGCACAACTCCAATACATCATCTACTCCCCTCCTACTTTCTGTGTCCCCATTATGAACAACAGTCCTGGAAGGGGACCATGAGCCCCTAGGTGATGACTTCTGGGTCAGGGTGTCACCCAGTAACAGTTTTGGCCCACTCAAATAAAATAAAACTGTTGGTTCTGTCAGTGTTGGTTTACTCAACAGTAGGTGATCTGTGTGCCGTCTCCAGATAACGTCCTCTGCCGTAACAACATAGTAGTTACATAGGTGTTACTATGTAATTACATGGTAATAAGGTTGTAGTGCTATCAGTTATTACACAGTTGGAGCAAGGAATGTGTGATTACACATCCACTTGCTGAATGTTATTTCACATGTGTAATTACTGATGTTAATACATGTTTTCTTGTTCCAGTATGTAAGCAATGTTTTGTAGTTACATGTTTGAAAGTCACCTGTGACTGACCTGACCTTGTGTATGGTGTCCATATTAGGACGCTCTCAGTCTCAGTAAGAATTGCATCATTGTCCATAGGACTTAAGTCATTCTCAGTAGGAGTTGAGTCATTGTCAGTAGGAGTTGAGTCAATCTCAGTAGGATTTGAGTCTGCAGGAGTTGAGTCAGTGTCAGTATGATTTAAGTCAATCTCAGTAAGAGTTTTTATTTTATTTTATTTCACCTTTATTTAACCAGGTAGGCTAGTTGAGAACAAGTTCTCATTTACAACTGCGACCTGGCCAAGATAAAGCATAGCAGTGTGAACAGACAACACAGAGTTACACATGGAGTAAACAATTAACAAGTCAATAACACAGTAGAAAAAAAAGAGAGTCTATATACATTGTGTGCAAAAGGCATGAGGAGGTAGGCGAATAATTACAATTTTGCAGGTTAACAATGGAGTGATAAATTATCAGATGGTCATGTACAGGTAGAGATACTGTTGTGCAAAAGAGCAGAAAAGTAAACAAATATAAACAGTATGGGGATGAGGTAGGTAAATTGGGTGGGCTATTTACCGATAGACTATGTACAGCTGCAGCAATCGGTTAGCTGCTCAGATAGCAGATGTTTGAAGTTGGTGAGGGAGATAAAAGTCTCCAAATTCAGCGATTTTTGCAATTCGTTCCAGTCACAGGCAGCAGAGAACTGGAACGAAAGGCGGCCAAATGAGGTGTTGGCTTTAGGGATGATCAGTGAGATACTCCTGCTGGAGCACGTGCTACGGGTGGGTGTTGCCATCGTGACCAGTGAACTGAGATAAGGCGGAGCTTTACCTAGCATGGACTTGTAGATGACCTGGAGCCAGTGGGTCTGGCGACGAATATGTAGCGAGGGCCAGCCGACTAGAGCATGCAGGTCGCAGTGGTGCAGTGGTGTATAAGGTGCTTTAGTAACAAAACGGATGACACTGTGATAAACTGCATCCATTTTGCTGAGTAGAGTAGATGACATCGCCGAAGTCGAGGATAGTCAGTTTTACTAGGGTAAGTTTAGCGGCGTGAGTGAAGGAGGCTTTGTTGTGGAATAGAAAGCCGACTCTAGATTTGATTTTAGATTGGAGATGTTTGATATGAGTCTGGAAGGAGAGTTTACAGTCTAGCCAGACACCTAGGTACTTATAGATGTCCACATATTCTAGGTCGGAACCCTCCAGGGTGGTGATGCTAGTCGGGCGGGTGCAGGCACCCTGGAGCTGGAACCCTCCAGGGTGGTGATGCTAGTCGGGCGGGTGCAGGCAGCGAACGGTTGAAAAGCATGCATTTGGTTTTACTAGCGTTTAAGAGCAGTTGGAGGCCACGGAATGAGTGTTGTATGGCGTTGAAGCTCGTTTGGAGGTTAGATAGCACAGTGTCCAAGGAAGGGCCGGAAGTATACAGAATGGTGTCGTCTGCGTAGAGGTGAATCAGGGAATCGCCCGCAGCAAGAGCAACATCATTGATATATACAGAGAAAAGAGTTTGCCTGAGAATTGAACCCTGTGGCACCCTCATAGAGACTGCCAGAGGACCGGACAGCATGCCGTCCGATTTGACACACTGAACTCTGTCTGCAAAGTAGTTGGAGAACCAGGCAAGGAAGTCATTCGAAAAACCGAGGCTACTGAGTCTGAGAATATGGTGATTGACAGAGTCGAAAGCCTTGGCCAGGTCGATGAAGACGGCTGCACAGTGCAGTCTTTTATCGATGGCGGTTATGATATCGTTTAGTACCTTGAGCGTGGCTGAGATGCACCCGTGACCGGCTCGAAACCAGATTGCACAGCGGAGAAGGTACGGTGGGATTCGAGATGGTCAGTGACCTGTTTGTTGACTTGGCTTTCAAATACCTTAGATAGGCAGGGCAGGATGGATATAGGTCTGTAACAGTTTGGGTCCAGGGTGTCTCCCCCTTTGAAGAGGGGGATGACTGCGGCAGCTTTCCAATCCTTGGGGATCTCAGACGATATGAAAGAGAGGTTGAACAGGCTGGTAATAGGGGTTGCGACAATGGTGGCGGATAGTTTCAGAAATAGAGGGTCCAGATTGTCAAGCCCAGCTGATTTGTACGGGTCCAGGTTTTGCAGTTCTTTCAGAACATCTGCTCTCTGGATTTGGGTAAAGGAGAACTTGGAGAGGCTTGGGCGAGTAGCTGCTGGGGGGCGGAGCTGTTGGCCAAGGTTGGAGTAGCCAGGGGGTAGGCATGGCCAGCCGTTGAGAAATGCTTGTTGAAGTTTTCGATAATCATGGATAATCGGTGGTGACCGTGTTCCCTAGCCTCAGTGCAGAGTTGAATAATTGTCAGAATTCAAATCAAATTGTATCAAATGTTATTTGTCACATGCAGTGAATACAACTACAATGGGTTTGGAGGGATGTAGACAGCCGTGAAGTCTATTTATTGAAATAAATGGACAGAGGTGCTAGCAAACATTAGTTAGATAGCTATCTAGTTACTTAGCTAGCTGAGCAGCGTGCTAAATCATCCAGCATAACTTCTGAATTCAAAAGTGAAATAGATTACATAGAGAATTTATCCTATCTCCGCTGTCCAACCTCCCATCCCATTCCCCTAACCCCACCCAGCCAATGTGTCTCTATCCCACCACCCCCACCCCCCACTCACGGAAACCATGTTTCCCAGCTGAGACTGACAAAAGTGTCAATAAAAGTTATCAGCAGGAGTAGTCAGTCTCAGCAGTCAGTGGGAGTTGAATTGATTTTTTATTGAATTTAAATGATTTATGGTTATATAATGAGAATTTAATATAAGAATAATAACATTCAATTTATCTATCATACTGTCTGTCTGTCTGTCTTGTAATCAAACAAAAAAGTTCCATCCTGCTGAATGCACCCCTTGTTTGTTTTTCAGGCGGGTGGTCACATGTATTTGCGATCAGGGGACCACTGGTTTTTGCCCAGTAGGGGGGCAGGGACAGTGGAGGAAGCAAAGCTGGACACAGGTTACATTTACACACATTTCCTTCGAACATATGAAGAGTAATAATTATATTATGATTAAACTACCACATTTCAGTGACAGCTGTGGTTCCTGTTAGATGCCTAAAATGTCCAAGAGAATAATACCATTTGCTGAAATAAACACAAAATATTTTTAGAAACGCATCCAGCTGCAGTGCCGCAGCATGGTATATCACAAAAACCCGCATGTCACAAAAAAACTGGCCTCTCATTAAAAGGGGTATCTGGAGTTGCTACATCATTTTTTTTACATATAAATTCATGATATTGTAGCGAACAGTAGGGCAGGGAAGCAAACCTGGGTCGCTGGAGTGAAAAGAAAACCACATACACATCACACCAATAGGGTAACTGACTTGGTGGAAGTAGTAGTGTGGCTCATATATTGTGGATTGCTACACTGCGAATGGGAAGGCACATCGCCATGCTTTGACTACTCAGTCCTCTAGCACATCTCGGGCTGCACGTTTCAATGGCCCCACAGCCACCACCCCACTTCTGACATCAATGTAGTGAGAGGCAGGGCAGGGAAGCAAAATAAGGGCCGCTGGTTTGAAAGATCCTGTGTAGCTCAGTTGGTAGAACATGGCGCTTGCAAAACCAGGGCTGTGGGTTTCGATTCCCACGGGGGAGCAGTATGAAAATGTTTACTAGGTAAACTAACTAATCTACTGTGGTGTCAGACCCCCCTGCTTCCAGAACAGCCTGAATTCAGGGCATGGAAACATTGCTCAATTGGTATCAAGGGACCTAACGTGTGCCAGGAAAACATTCCCCACACCGCTGCCACCAAGTGCACCACTGCCATGCTGCATTAACCAATAAAGCAGCTAAACGAACTCAACTATGGTGTTTAACTCCCAGACTCAACCCATCTGTATGGCTACAGTGGAATCTTGTCTTTCTCTCTCTCTTTAGCTCCGCTTCCTCTGTCATGGCGTCTTCAAGCTCACCCATTATTCAGCCGAACCTCACTTCCCGTGAGAACCGTGAACCCACAGAGGAGAGGCATGACAATCTTTAACGCTGCATGTGCTGTAAGGAGTATTGTGTGACCAGACGAACGCTGTCCCAACACCCCCGCCTGGTGCATCTTGATGTACACTCAATCTCAAGAATTCAGCCCGTGCCCTCAGTTATCTCTTGCTCCTCACATGCTGCTTTCACCTGAGGATATACACACTGCAACGCGTGGGTCATTTCCTGACAACACAGACTCCCCCTTTATGGCCAAATCACTCATTTGTGACATTTGAATATTTTGGGATATCCCAACAATGCTACTAAAGTAACCCCTGCTTCTACTAACATGGCCCATGACTATAGCCTCCTTCAATTACTGTCCCTACAGCGACTGCCGTGAGAATAACTACTGCATGTAATCTGTCAAGTGTTCGCCGGCTGTTATGAATGGGGAAGAGATTAATGAAGTTGGAAGAATATCCAACCTAACAATACTCTGAGTCACAAGTTTCTTGAAAGTTGACAATAGTGTCTGAAATGCTAACACTATCTCTGCTACTTTCACCATGATCTGGGTATGTGTAACGTTCAATCTAATGTCATAACAGTCCCTATATTGTGCACAGTTCTCCATCTCCTACGAGCTATCTCCTAACAATATACATAGTCTCTGGGAATGATACCACTCTATCACCCCGATCACATTCCATCCCACTTAAAGAAGAAAGAGAAAGTACACATTTAATAATTTCACACCCCCCTTGATGTGACTAAGACTGGGGACAGAACCATCCGTTACTTTCTATGCCCATGTGATGCTGGTCTTTATCATCCAGTAATCTATATGTATTGATGTGATTTACCATTAAAATTCTGACGACATGCTAAGACAAAAGTAAAAAAATAAAAATTCCTGGTTTACCCAAGCTATCATCCAGTGGGTTCACTAATAACCTCCCTGTCGGATGACACTTAAAGATAAGGTTTGTATAGCCTCCCTAGGCCGAATAAATTTGAGCAGTTCCCCCACCCCTCCATTTTGAAAGCAACTCTCTTTCGCTGTATCCAAATCATAACTAAAACATTTTATAAATTATCCAACCCAAATTTAGAATGACCGTGCTTTACTTTGCGTCTATGACTCAAATTCAAGCTTGTCAACCTAGCACACATCATTATGGATGATTATTGATGATTATCTTCTCATTACAGTCCCCCTTTGTCCCGCGAGTGGCCTAGTGATGCATTCTTAGTCCAAATTCTTCCAAATAGATACATCCGTTTTTCCGATGTACTTTCACCTGATCCGCTACCAAGCCATTCTGTCTGGTCCGTTTCTCCCACCAGCACCCCCAGGAACATGAGAGAAATTTGAATGTTATATCTCTCCATGCTCACTCCACATGTGCGGTCTCAACACTCCTGCTGCCCATACCGAGGTTTGGTTTGGACTCAGATTGGAGTGTTTAAAAGTCACTGTCACATTGGACACCTTTGTTGCTCTTTCTTCAGCCTGTTAGGGAGGGTTTTGAGGTTCACACACACTGTTTGTGATCAAATTATTCATACCATGCATTAAGACATGATCAGACATCACCTTCCATGATAACCTCAAGAGAGGAAAGATCAGAACAACAGTTTAGTTCAATTAATTTCTGTTTCAGGAAATCCATACAAGCAATGACTATATGACCAATTATTACATTCCCAATTTTCTTAATAACATTATCTCTACGACAAACATCAAAGAGCATAACAACATACTGTTACTGTTGAATCCACTTTCAAATTTTGTTCCTACACCCGTATTTTACTGGCGACCTCTCGGAAGAGTTACCAGATCTAGAAGTTAGCGCCCTAACCCACCGGGGAATCTCACACTCCAGTAGACCCAATCTGGTGAAATTTGTATTGAAACAAAGACAAAAATGAAATCAGCAATACACATTTCACAATCCTTTTGGACGAACTGTAATCCCTTTTTAACATATATTTTTCCTTCTATATGCAGAATGAACAAAATACTTTTGTATATTTACCCAAGGACCAGGACCCCAGGGAACTGGTCATTTTCCCATCGAACACATTATTCACATCATGATTCATAAACAACATGTTAAATCAAAAATAAACAAATTCAAATAACCAATTAACTTAAGAGTTACAACTGTTGATAACTCCAGAAATACAGGTTCACAGGGCATTCGACACCATTAAATATTTCCTCTCCATTTTCTTCCCCTGTTCTTTCCCTGTCCTTCAGAAACCCTTTAAACATTTCAAACAGGTCCATCCTTCTGCATACCCAATTTAAACCAAACTGAAAAGACCCCCACTAAATAAATCCCTCAATATCAACATCACTAACGCATATTCATAACTAGTAAGTTGTGTTGGGTGCTGGTGTGTGTGGTAAACCGTAGATCAAAAACACACATGATCAGGTCTTACTTATCTGGGAACCCTGTTTATGGTCTAATCCAGATACTTTCATACTTAAAACTGCCGAATATCACTTACTGCTCTCCACAAGACCACAGTCTCCAGGGACATTCCAACGAGAGATAATGAAACCCCCATTTCTGGAAAAAAGAAAGTGTACATTTCATTAGCATTCACTATGCTACATTTTAATCGGCATTCCACAAGTATTAATTATAAACCAAACATGATAATGGTAAATCCACTGTCCTTACTCCAATAATTAAATGTTTGTTTTAATCCACCCCATAATTTATGTATATTTTATTTAGCATGTACTATTCTCCATAACCACGACACCACAATGTTTATGAACTAACAAATTAGAGTTCATTTTAGGTTTGGTAACCCCTATGCTAATTCCTCGTGACCCCTCCACCCTTTCGTTCATTCTAGAAATCTATTTCAGAATAATACTACATAAAATGTCTCATGAGATGAGTTACTAGGAGTGTTTGACCAGATCATTTTAATTTGTTACCTCTTTAGAATCTATCCCCCTGGCATTTCGCCTAGATTCTTTAACCCAAAATATATTTTCCTTTGGCAATTTTTGCCAATTTCTCATCAGGAATCCACGATATTTGATCCCCGGCATCTATTAAAAAGTTGTGTAAGACGTGATCTCATACGTCTTCCTTCAAAAAGAAGCTGCAAACTCTATGAACCACTATTGATCAAAACAAAGCCATGCACTGCAATGTAAAATGTTCGCTCGTTGCCCTCAAGAGGATGTGTCGCAGCTCATTTGACATGGCTTGTATAACATCATTTCCTCCGAATGCAGCAAGTTCCAGTACCACCCCACACTTATTCTTCCAATGTCCGATAGTTCCACATCTAAACAGGGAGCTATCTCCCTAAGCGTTGATGTTTTTTTGCTGTTTCATTGTCTTACCTTGGCCATTGAAACCACTGTTAGTGACTTTCACTGTGGCCGTATTAACCTCTCGTACGTTCCACTCTCACAACATCTTGCTCTATTTCATCCACAACCCCCGCAATTGCCGTTTTGTTCACAGGTTTCAAACCTGCCATCAAAGCCGAAGTACAAATTCTATCAATTCACTCCCATACCCTGTCTTTTTGCAGCTGAGTTCCTCTACTAATTTCCCATATTCGAGCCGAATTGGTGTAATGCTCGTGCGCTTCTTTCAGCGCCTCCATGGCTTTATTAAAATCTTCTAGCTCTGCTTGGAGAATCGGGGCTGTCTGTCGCCATATAAATAGTTATTATTCCCAAACCTCTCAAAATGCTGTCAAGGGTATTTTAGATTTCTTCACTCCCATATATAATACACACCTCTATTAACTATTTTCCAAGATATCGCTACCCACTCGCCCGGATAATAGTTATGGTATTTGTGCATATTAATTGGTCATGGCACTTAATACCTTGTATTGGAATCAATACTATGGCTTCTGCAAATTACTGGAGAATATGGATTACTTAATGTCTTATTCCAGTATTGTGCCTCAAATATTGCTGTTGTTGATAACCTACATTATCTAAATTATTCACACTTGTCTTCCTATTTCCACATAATCTTTCATGGTTCCCCCTCCCCATAGGACCTAAACCAACCTCTCTCCATATTGCTACTGCTACTATACGTAACTCAAACAGTGTTTGAATATTTTTTTTTTATATTTGTTTTTACTCACTAGCTTCTAGAACTCTCGTCTTCCTAAAACTCACTGTTACTGCAGCTGGGACTTTTTTCCCAGTGGAACCTACCCTATACTGTATTGTCACTCATGGATCTCGCAGAGGAAAACCTCCACTCAGGACCTATCCTTATGGAACCTACCCTACACCTGATTTTTACCTGGATCTCACAGAGGAAAAGCTTCAGTTGGGACCTATCCTTATGGAACCTACCCTACACCAGATTTTTACCTGGATCTCGTAGAGGAAAACCTTCACTCGAGACCTATCCTTATGGAACCTACCCCACACCAGATATTTCCGAGCGGTCATTACACGATGGGCCTACTGAATAAACTCAGGTTTTCTTGGTCCGTATCCTATAATTGTTCAGCATATGATTCTCATCTCCCCAAGATGTCAAAATGAGTGGAAACAGGTGTAGGAACTGTGCCTACCTTGTTTGTTGCCAGCTCCTGCTCCACTGATCTGGACTCTCTGGTTTGACTACAAATTGTGGTAAACCCTGCTCGCAGCACCAACTGTTAGGTTCTAATTTTCAGAGTACAAACTCAATGGAGTACTTCAGCTTCATTGCTAAACTCTGAATTAAACATTGGTAGTAATTCAATATCTCCAGAAAAGAACATAGTTGGCTCACGTTCTGAGGAGCTGGGGGCATACAAGATAGCCTTGACCATGGACAGAGTCTTGTTGTCACGCCTACTCCTGCTGCCCCTCCCTGGTGCTCAAAGGCGCAAGGCTCCCCAGTATTATGCACTCCTGCCACCAGCAGTACGCACACCTGCCTTCCCCTGTCATGCACATCTGCGATTATTGGACTCAATCACCTGTGTCATTACCTCCCCTATATCTGTCTGTTCCCAAGCTCTGTTCCCTGCTTCAGGATTAATGTTTGTTTGTCTTTGCACACCCAATTTTGATGCTCTCTTTGTCCTGTTTGATGTCTGTTCCATGTTAAATGTTCTACTTCCTGTACCTGCTTCTCTTCTCCAGCGTCGGTCCTTACAGAATCCTGAAGCCTGAAGGATGTTGTCGAAATGGGACGCTAGCGTCCCACTGTGGTGCGATGGGTGTCGCCCATTCACTCACGCTGACCGGCTCCAGTACTTTGTTCTTGACTAAACTTTTTGTGTGATAGCATAAGTTATTTCAGAAACTTTGGTTTGCTATCTGGTATAATGCTAAGCTTCACTATATTCTATTTCATGATACCTAGCTCTCCATTAAAGACTTCTCCATGTTTATTTAAGATTGCAGGCAGGCCTGTGTCTCCAAGTGCCATTCTACCCATTGAAGGCCAGTCCAGTGTGATTTTCTCTAGCCACGAATGTCCCAGTAGTGATAGATAGTCTCCTTTTATTACGTAGAGTGGCAGCTTTTCAGGTTGTCCATTTAACTGTGACCTCAGTAATGTCTACATCTGATTACATCTTATTACTTATTACACCTGTCTGACTGTAGAAGGGTGTATAGTAAATGCAATGTATTTGGCCACATTACACACAAAAAAATGTAGGCAGGCTCGTTCGATGTGACCCTTTTTACCACAGGCTCGTCCTGATGAACTCAACTGCTGAGCCTCTTTAGCAGCTAGTTCCATGGACACACTGACTTAAATCGCCACATACTAGTCTGTCTCTAATGGTGTCATTTAAAACGTCATTAAACTCACAGTGCTCTGACAGTTTACTTAATGCAGCAGCAAACAAAACATTGTCACTGATTTTCCCTCTTCCTGATTTCTTCTGTCGAACCTAAACCTTTCATCAATAACTAGTGGTTTTGGTGAAAAGTGTCCTTTCAGTATTTCCACAATATCCCCGTATGTCTTATCTGACCTGTCTGGCTGTAGCAGGCTGCGTAGCATTACATTACACAATGAAATGTAGGCACAATTGTGCCCTCATCAATGTCATTTGCAAGAGCAAAATATTCTAATCATTCTGTATATGAGCTCTACTCCTCAATACTTTCATCAAACTGTCCAATATTTTCAACAATTAAAGACATTTTACGTTTTTCAATTAGCGCCGGATTCTCACTCTCTAAATTGTCCTCAACCACGGCAACGTTATGTTCTGCCGCAGCAATATTTTCGTCAATCACTTGATCTTCATTCACGTCACTCACTGGCATTTCATCTTCAAGTTTGCTCACTTAGCAATTTTTTATTCCAAAGTTCGTCTTCACAGCTGAATAAATGGCCTTTCCTTTCCTCTTCCTTTACTCCTCCCTTTTTAATCACATTGTTTTCCCCCTCCAAAGTCTGTGTCATATCCTTTTCTGCAGTCCATGACAATGCTAACTC
This sequence comes from Oncorhynchus mykiss, assembly GCF_057628025.1. Taxonomy (NCBI): domain Eukaryota; kingdom Metazoa; phylum Chordata; class Actinopteri; order Salmoniformes; family Salmonidae; genus Oncorhynchus; species Oncorhynchus mykiss. The sequence goes on along the minus strand of NC_143022.1, from coordinate 60,414,493 downwards.
TCTCTCTTAGCTAGCTCAACTATGCACTTGCCTCTGCTAGCAATACACTGTGCTAACATTAGCCTACACTGTACCAAGGAAAATAACAGTTTTAGACTTAAGAAAAAAAACGACTTCTTCTAGACAGAAGATTTACCGAAGGTTCAGACTTACTTGTCAGCCATTCATCTTGAACATGCTCATCTCAATGCATTGAACCCTCCCAATAAACCACACTAGTGTTTGGCTGTGATAAGCTGCGGGGCTAGATTGCCTGAGTGGGTGTCAACTGTCCTCAAGGCCGCTGATACTGTATTTACACGTAAAAGGATATTAAACATGTAGCCCTGTTGTAGGTCATTTCTCAAATGCTATCCCTTTCTTTCTCTCTCCTTCTCTCTCGTGTTCTCTCTTTCTTTCTCTCTCCCTCTTTCTCCTGCTCCCTCCATCCCTCTCTTTCGCGTTTTCTCCATCCCTCCCTGTCTCTCTCTCTCTCCTTCCATCTCTTTCTGTCTCTCTGTTTCCGCTAATCAACCTGCCATCTGTACAAAACTTTGATGACGGGTTGAGAGAGTAAAGGCTTTGTCAAAGAACAGCATAGGGCCCGAGTTTGTGGCTGTTGTTTTGGATTTGTGTTGTCAGAAATGACATTTAAACCCTTTCTGGGACAAACACAATTTGGCTGTCAAACCACTGAGCTGAAATGGTAGAAGTGGGAGTATATTTTGGGAGGGGGAGGAGGGAAGGTAGTATTGTACAGGGATAAGGGATGAAGACAGAGAGGAGAGGGGGAATATGTTTGAGCTGAAAGGGAGTGAGTAATAGAGAGAGAGGGGAGGAGGGTGAGGGGAGTTTAAATGCTGGTTGATTGAACATATTGTGTGGACAGCAGGAGAATATTGCTCATATTACTTCAGCTCTCCCTCCCTCTTTCTCTCTCTCGCTCACTTTCCTCTCACAGTCTCTCTCACTGTCTCCCCCCCCATCTTCCTCTCTCCCCTCTCCCTCTCTCTCCCTGCCTCTCTCTCTGTCTCTCTGGTAGTGATCGCTCACCTCTAAAAGAGCTGTAATTGATTCTGCTGTAATTGGTCAATGACAGGAGATGCTTTGGCAGAAGTGGAGCATAAACACGCCTCAGACACATTTTGTGGAATCAATGGGAGGTAGATAGTAAAGGAGAGAGGGATGGAGACAAGAGAGGGAGGGGGTGTTCTCTGGTCAGCTTGGAAGAGGTAGCGAGAGAGAGGGAAAGGGAGAGAGAGGGATGGAGAGAAAGAGAGACTTTTAAGTACCGCCACCGTGTCTGATTGAGGCGCGGAGGCAGAGAAAGCTCCGCGGATCAAAGACTTTTCAAATCGCTTTTTTTCTGAACCCTCTCTCTTTATCGTTCTCTCCATTTTTTTTCATGACTTGCAGCCTTATCTGCTCAGCTGTAGAGTTTTGAAACAACAGGAGAGAAATAAGGCCAGTCCATTTGTGCTTTGTGATGATGTTAGTTACTTTGTGGCAGCAGACATTTTCTTGTTTTCTAAGTGCGTAATGGCTCAGGGATATTGGCTATACATGTTTAATTAGCGGAGGGGGGGGGGGGGGGGTGTCTATGTGTTCGTATGCGTACTGAGTTTCTCGGTGTGACCGTGTTCTAAACATCTTTCTACTGTGTGTTTGTGTGCGTGTATGTATGTGTTCATGCCTGTCTGAATGCCTATGTGTTTGTGTGTGTGTGTGTCCACAGGGCTATGAGGTGCGCAAGATAAAAGCCATTGACCAGGATCTGGGGAGACCGAGGGGCATTGGCTACACCATCATCTCAGGTCTGTCAATCAATCAATCCCCATCACACACATACGCACAGACACTCAAAATCAATCACTATGATGATGATGATATTACAGAATACTACACAAGGCTAATCCAAACACATAACAATCAATGCTTTCATATAATAATGCAATATAATAATAGAATAGTCTATAAACTATCAAGCTCTGTTCAGTGCAACCGTGCAGAACATTAAATATATAAATATAAATACGTCTAAATATGATCAATCAAGATCATAGTGTCCATCAGGGAGTTTGGCTACCATGTCTCCTCCACCTGGGTTGTGTTCAGTTGGACACTGTAGCAAAACATTTTGCAACGGACACTGCAAATAACAATTTTGGGGGAGACAAATGTTTATACCTCCCTGTTTAACTCTGTTTTAAACCCCACAAGTTCTGTTACAATACCTCACTACAGTTAAACAGACAGAAACATAATGTCCTGTAAACCAACATACAGGAGTTGGGGCAGTGAAGGTGTTTGTTTGTCTGTGTGCGTGCATGTTGGGGACGTCCTCTGTGATGTGCTCCATCTCTTTGTTTCCCACAAAATACAGACACTTCAAACAGAACTTTCTTCAACTCCCTTCCATGTACTGTACAGTATGTACTGCAGCTGAATATGAAAGGTCGTAAGGAAAGGATGAGGATCATTTCCACCAGTCTGTATTGTGCTGATAGGCTAAGAGAACTACTTTATGTTTTGTTGTTGTATGACTAAAACCGAGTCATGTGGGGTTTGTTGGCTGGGTCCAGTTCTTTAACCTTTTATACCACAATGGAGGGGGAAGAAGAGAGAGGGAGAGAGGTGTTTTGTTCTGCAGACTCGTTGTGAAATTATTAGGCCTACTAGAACAGGAGAAAGCAGCACAATCTGATGAGTAAAGTATTTTGCAAAATTATTTTAAACTAGCAACTTATGCACATGTCCACATGCAATAAATGATGCCCATCATTACACTCATAAACAATTATGCTTTTTCAAAACGCAAGATAGGCTACAGAAATCAACTGCGTTTTACACCTGCATTTGGAGCTGAACTTAAGTCAATATCAACTAGGGATATGTCGTGTTACTTCTCTGGAGTCCAGAGCAATCAAAATCATATGGCCTACTTGTAGCGGAGGTTGCAGAGTCAGATGGAAAGCGTGTTCTTTCTGCCCCCGCCATCACTTTGGAGGGCAAGTCTGCCTGTGGTAGCTCTGTTCTTACGCACAAATATTGTAAAAAATCTGCCAGAATATGTTACATCTTCATCTCTTAATATTGACGGTAGAGGTATGTTACTGCTGATTATCTTTAGACGTATAACCAGTAGCCACCCAAATTAGGCATATCTGAAATGTGAAAATGATCAACAAAAGGAGTCCGCAGGAGATTGCTAAACTGTATTTCATATGGATAAGAGAGGACGGTATAATGCAGAGAAGGCACTTTCGTCAACTATATATTACAAAAGTAAGAGCAGATCAGTGTCGCTAGTTTACAGCAGGACACATACTACAACGATATTCAACTAATGAGAAAAAACTGAGGATACATATCGTACAGTAAATTAATAGAAATATAGAGAGGAATAGATGGAAAGTCATGCAGAGAATTGAGCTCACTTGTATGCAAACCATTTTTTTGCCGATGTTTTCTTACAGTACTCATATTCAACAGGAGTTGCACGTTCATAAATTCCTCCGTTATTTTGCGATCTGGCACACTCAGACGAGAGTGCTCTGAAATCGTAGTAGATAGACAGAGTGAATTTACGAAAACAGCCAAATATTGTTAGCCATCTAGGTGTCCCCGTGATACAGTCTACTCAATGGGGAGAGCATGAACGGCAACAACACCCAGATAGTGTCCTCTTTAGTTGTCACAACACTGTGACAAAGGCTGTGTGATTTGGTGCACTCAGCTCTCAGCTGCGCGACATACGTCCGTGTCCGTATGACCTCTCAACAACATTGTTCCATAATGTTACCGTATTAGCTAAACCTGTTCACTTTACTAGTAGTATGCAAATGTTTGGTGGCACAGAAAAAAAAGAAAATGATGTGAGTCTGGTAAAATAATCTGTGGTATTGTGTAGGCTATAGCAATGTTTTATTAGTTAGCTAGGGTTTGAAATAGGTATATCTAGCTGTCTTATTTGTGTTTGTTCAATGCCTCAATTGATTTTATAAACTATATTGGATATATGGTGGTACAGATACCTGGTTCAAATCAACCCAAGACAATGAACCCTGAAGATTGGACAAAATGCATGACAAGGTGGCCCAGAGGAAACTAGCTGTTCTCAACCCCTACGTTGCCCAATTCTTCCAACAGCTCACTGAGTTTAATTGAAGACCTCTAGTGAGGTAGGTACACACACACACACTTAATATGTCACTTGTCTTTTTACCTACAGAGTAACAGCCCTGGTGCTTTCTGGCTACTATTATATATATTTTTTATTCTTGTCCTAGGGGTGAGAAGCGGTGACCCAGAACTGAGGAGGATTGTTTCTGAGCCCCATGAGGAACACCTTATGCTGCGTGGACTTCTCTCTCTTGGATGCTCTCCTACCCAAACTGTCATGTTGTGTGTTTCACCACCTTTAAATCCCCTTGCCTCGAATAGAGTTGCCACTGATCATGGATCTAGGATTGTACCCAATCCTAATTTTAACTCCACTTCCATCTCTCTTTGTCTCTCACCCACATCCCACACAGAGGCACACAATATAGTTTTTAAATTAGTGTTGTAAGGATGCTCTTATTTGGTTACATATGTGTTAATTAACGGTTGTTACTTCTATTGTCAATTAATGTTGTTCATTTGTTGTTAATGTTGCTACCAATTTGAATAAATGTATTTTATGTACAAATGCATTATTTTTTTTACATTTAGATTTGAAGGATAATATTATTGTAAATTTACAGCAGGGATGCTGTCATATGTTTTACAGTATTAAAAAGTCATGAATTAGATAGTGTGTCTGGTCCCTGTGGTAGAGGGAAATCGTAAATTATAGTGCTGTACTAAGCCCTTATGGAGCTGGAGCCTGTAGGCTTGATCAAGTCACTATCAGTTAAATAGATCACGGATAGTGAAGGATGATGATGCAGCGCCCGGATAATGAGGTAGGAGGATGAGGCGGGGAGGTGGGAGGATGATGCAATTTGGTGTGTGGGTGTGTGTGTATATTTGTGTGCGTATTTCCACATGTTCGTGTGCTTGCATGCGCATAAGTGTGTGTGTGTACGCCTGTGTGCTTTTGTAAGACTTCTTCGTCTCATATCCTCGAGTGTCCTCAGAGGGTGTGACTTAGTCCTGTGGGACTCGTCTCATTAGTTCAGTAATTAAGATAAACAAGGTTTTAATTGCAGAGATGATTTGTGTTAATGATCTGGAGACCTGGATCAGGATATCCTCCCTCTCCCTCTCTCTCTCTCCATCAGAGGGGTAATCTGGGATTTGATGCATACAGTAGATTGTGACGCTCTATGAGCTCTGGATCTGTTGTTGATGGGTGTGTGTGCGTGTGTGCATGGGTGTGTTTTTGGGGGGGTGGGCTAAGAAAGAGGTTGGGTGTGTTCGAGCAGTAAGGGTAAAAAAGCTCACTGTAGATGAAAGTCGGCGATTGATGTCGGGAATGTGCATCTGCGACAGATGACTGTGGTGGTTTTCAAACAGCAAGGCTCAGATCAACATGCAAGTGTCAAAATTGCTGCTATTGTTAATAAAAGTTCTCTATAAATGTCTAAATACGTTTCTCGAAACCACCCATATCACGCACACGCAAACTAAACACATAACGTGTGTACAATTAATTGGTTAGAGTGAGGTCTCAAATATCACTTTAATTTGTATCCCCTGTTGCTTCAGAATCGCAGCAAAGTTGGTTCCTGTTTCAATCACATCTTTGGTCATGTTCACTTGGGCCAACCAAAAACACCCTAATGATTGGTTAACAAATAGTGCCTCCCACAATGCAGGTGATAACTGCAGCGACTTGAAGGAGACTTCATCAAAAACTGCATTTAAAAAATTAAAAAATTCACCTTTATTTAACCAGGTAGGCTAGTTGAGAACAAGTTCTCATTTGCAACTGCGACCTGGGAAGGATAAAGCATAGCAATTCGACACATACAACAACGCAGAGTTACACATGGAATAAACAAAACATAGTCAATAATACAGTAGAACAAAAGAAAACAAAAAGTCTATATACAGTGAGTGCAAATGAGGTAAGATATAAGAGAGTTAACCTCTCTGGGGTAGGCGGGACGCTTGCGTTCCACATGGCCAATAGCCAGGGAAAATGCAGAGCGCCAAATTCAAATACATTTCTATAAAAATCAAACTTTCATTAAATTACACATGCAAGATAGCAAATTAAAGCTACACTCGTTGTGAATCCAGCCAACATGTCAGATTTCAAAAGGCTTTTCGGCGAAAGCATAAGATGCTATTATCTGATGATAGCACAACCGTAAACAATGAGAGAGTAGCATTTTTCAACTCTGCAGGCGTGACACAAAACGCATAAATAAAATATAAATCATGCCTTACCTTTGCCGAGCTTCTTTTATTGGCACTCCTATATGTCCCATAAACATCGATATATATCCATCGATATATATCCAAAATGTCAATATATTTGGCGCGTTTGATCCAGAAAAACACTGTTACGCAAGGTTGCTACAAAATATCTCAAAAGTTACCTGTAAACTTTGCCAAAACATTTCAAACTACTTTTGTAATACAACTTTAGGTATTTCGAAACGTATATAGTCAATCAAATTGAAGACGGGGTGATCTGCGTTCAATACAGGAGCAAAACAAACTGACGCTACTTTTTCTGGTTTACGCGCCTCTATCAAAAGGTTCACATGAAGTGACGTTCGTTCCGAGCTATGGTACTTCTTCGTTACACAAAGGAAAAACCTCAACCAATTTCGACATCCAGTAGAAGCGGTAGGAACTGCAGGAAAGTCTATTAGAATTCTGGATTCCCCATGAAAACATTAAAAAGACAGTAACTTAAAAAAAAATATCTGAATGGTTTGTCCTTGGGATTTCGCCTGCTAAATAAGTTATGTTATACTCACAGACATGATTCAAACAGTTTTAGAAACTTCAGAGTGTTTTCTATCCAATACTAATAATAATATGCATATATTAGGATCTGGGACAGAGTAGGCGGCAGGACAGTTTGGGCACACTATTTATCCAAAAGTGAAAATGCTGCCCCCTACCCCAAACAGGTTAAGGCAATAAATAGGCCGTGGTGGCGAAGTAATTACAATATAGCAATTAAAACACTGGAATGGTAGATGTGCAGAAGAGGAATGTGCAAGTAGAGATACTGGCGTGTAAAGGAGCAAGATAAATACATAAATACAGTATGGGGATGAGGTAGGTAGATAGATGGGCTGTTTACAGATGGGCTATGTACAGGTGCAGTGATCTGCTGTGACAGCTGGTGCTTAAAGCTAGTGAGAGAGATATGAGTCTCCAGCTTCAGAGATTTTTGCAGTTCGTTCCAGTCATTGGCAGCAGAGAGCTGGAAGGAAAGGCGACCAAAGGAGGAATTGGCTTTGGGGGTGACCAGTGAGATATACCTGCTGGAGTGCGTGCTACGAGTGGATGCTGCTATGGTGACCAGTGAGCTGAGATAAGGTGGGGCTTTACCTAGCAGAGACTTGTAGATAACCTGTAACCTGTAGCCAGTGGGTTTGGCGGCGAGTATGAAGCGAGGGCCAACCAACGAGAGCGTACAGGTCGCAATGGTGGGTAGTGTATGGGGCTTTGGTGACAAAACGGATGACACTGTGATAGACTGCATCCAGTTTGTTGAGTAGAGTGTTGGAGGCTATTTTATAGATGACATCACCGAAGTCGAGGATCGGTAGGATGGTCAGTTTTACGAGGGTATGTTTGGCAGCATGAGTGGAGGATGCTTTGTTGCGATATAGGAAGCCAATTCCAGATTTAATTTTGGATTGGAGATGCTTAATGTGAGTCTGGAAGGAGAGTTTACAGTCTAACCAGACACCTAGGTATTTGGAGCAGGTGTAGGCAGTGATCGGATGAATAGCATGCATTTCGTTTTACCTACTTTTAAGAGCTGTTGGAGGCCACAGAAGGAGAGTTGTATGGCATTGAAGCTTGTCTGGAGGTTAGTTAACACAGTGTCCAAAGAGGGGCAAGAAGTATACAGAATGGTGTCGTCTGCGTAGAGGTGTATCAGAGAATCACCAGCAGCAAGAGCAACATCATTGATGTATACAGAGAAGAGAGTCCTCCTGAGGATTGAACCCTATGGCACCCCCATAGAGACTGTATGAGGTCCGGACAATAGGCCCTCCAATTTGACACACTGAACTCTATCAGAGAAGTAGTTGGTAAACCGGGCCAGGCAATCATTTGAGAAACCAAGGCTGTTGAGTCTGCCAATACGAATGTGGTGATTGACAGAGTTGAAAGCCTTAGCCAGGTCAACAGGTCGATGTATACGGCTGCACTGTAATGTCTCTTATCGATGGCGGTTATGGTGTCGTTTAAGGCCTTGACCGTGGCTGAGGTGCACCCATGACCAGCTCTGAAACCAGATTGCATAGCGGAGAAGGTACAGTGTGATTCGAAATGGTCGGTAACCTGTTTGTTGACTTGGCTTTCGAAGACCTTAGAAAGACAGGGTAGGATAGATATAGGTCTGTAGCAGTTTGGGTCTAGTGTCTCCCCCTGTGAAGAGGGGGATGACCGCGCCAGCTTTCCAATCTTTGGGAATCTCAGATGATACGAAAGAGAGGTTGAAAAGGCTAGTAATAGGGGTTGCAACAATTTCGGCAGATCATTTTAGAAAGAGAGGGTCCAGATTGTCTAGCCCGGCTGATTTGTAGGGTTCCAGATTTTGCAGCTCTTTCAGAACCTCAGCTATCTGGATTTGGTTGATGGAGAAAAGGTCGGGGCTTTGGCGGGTTGCTGTGGAGGTTGCCGGGCAGTTGACCGGGGTACGGTCAACTGCCCGGGTATAATTCTCAATTATAGTGGATTTATCGGTGGTGACAGTGTTTCCTAGCCTAAGAGCAGTGGGCAGCTGGGAGGAGGTGCTCTTATTCTCCATGCATGACCTTTGATCAAATATGTTCTGTAAAGTTCACGCAGTCAACAATTGTTTTCCTCATAATGCAACACAACCTTTTTGGGATATGGGGCAGCATTTTCACTTTTGGATGAATAGCGTGCCCAGAGTGAACTGCATCTGTCCCACATGCTAATATATGTGTATTTTTATTAGTCCTAGACAGGGTAAAAGGTAGTGACCAACGATGGCCACCGACTATACAGAATTGATCCGATCTAACGTGCTCGTTGTGTTAACTTCTTGACGCTACCCATCCCTGTCGCAGGATCATTTTCGTCAGCAACCGCTGAATAGCATAGCGCAACAGTCAAATAATATTACAAAAAATATTCATATTCATGAAATTACAAGTGCAATATTGCAAAGCACAGTTTAGCCTTTTGTTAATCCACCTGTCGTCTCAGATTTTGAAATGATGCTTTACAGCGAAAGCAATCCAAGCGTTTGTGTAATTTTATCGATAGCCTAGCATAGCATTGTGTACACTTAGCATCAGGAAGCTTGGTCACGAAAATCAAAAAAGCAATCAAATTAACCGATTACCTTTGATGATCTTCGGATGTTTTCACTCACGAGACTCCCAGTTACACGGCAAATGTTCCTTTTGTTCCATAAAGATAATTTTTATACCCAAAATACCTCCATTTGTTTGTCACGTTATGTTCAGAAGTCCACAGGAAAGAGAGGTCACGACAACGCAGACGGAAATTCCAAATAGTCTCCATAATGTCCACAGAAACATGTCAAAGTTTTTTATAATCATTCCTCCGGTAGTTTTTAAAATATATATTCGATAATATATCCACCGGGTGTGTAGGTTCTTCAATAACACCGGGAGAAACAATGGCCGCTTGACTCTGTAGCGCAAAACTCACTCTGAGAGCCCCTCATTTTTCTAAATAAAAGCCTGAAACTATGTCTAAAGACTGTTGAAACCTTAGGGAAGCCATAGAAAAAGGAATCTGGTTGATATCACTTTAAGTGGCGGATAGGCATGCATAGGAACAGAGATGTTTCAAAATAAGAGGCACCTCCTGATTGGATTTTCCTCAGGGTTTCGACTGCAATATCAGTTCTGTTAAACTCACAGACAATATTATTTAGAGTTTTGGAAACTTTAGAGTATTTTCTATCCTAATCTGACAATTATATGCATATTCCAGTTTCTGGGGCTGAGAAATAGGCAGTTTCAAATGGCCAAAAACGAAAATACTGCCCCCTACACGCAAACGGTTAAACTGCCTCTTTGCTTGAAATCATGGGGAAATCAGCCAAGACCTTAGAAAAAAATTGTAGACCTCCACAAGTCTGGTTCATCCTTGGGATCAATATCCAAATGCCTGAAGGTACCACGTTCACCTGTACAAACAATAGTACGCAAGTATAAACACCATGGGACCACCATGGGATCATACTGCTCAGGAAGGAGAGGCATTCTGTCTCCTAGAGATGAACCTACTTTGGTGTGAAATGTGCAAATCCCAGAACTACAGCAAAGGACCTTGTGAAGATGCTGGAGGAAACATGTACAAAAGTATCTATATCGACATAACCTGAAAGGCCGCTCAGCAAGGAAGAAGCCACTGCTACAAAACCGCCATAAAACCACAACAGTGGTAGGCCTGATCACTGACAACGATGACAAAGCCTATAGGGAGGAGGTCAGAGACCTGACCATGTGGTGCAAGGACAACAACCAAGTCTGTAATGTTTCGCAAACCCTGCCACATTCGACGAGAGTTGGAGCCGGTGTAGTACGATTTGATCTTAGTCCTGTATTGAAGCTTCGCCTGTTTGATGGTTCGTCGGAGGGCATAGCGGGATTTCTTATAAGCTTCCAGGTATGAGTCCCGCTCCTTGAAAGTGAGAGCTCTACCCTTTAGCTCAGTGCGAATTTAATCCATGGCTTCAGGTTTGGGTATGTACGTACAGTCACTGTGGGGACGACCCCCTTGATGCACCTATTGATAAAGCCAGTGACTGACGTGGTGTACTCCTCAATTACCACTTTTTTACTACCAAAAAATTAACAGGTGGGAACTTATTTGAAAAGAGATTAAACATCAAGGTTATCTGATGTAAGTGCGAGGTCCTCTGTTACAAAGAATTTTAAATGTTTATGTACAAAAATGGACACTCCTCCCACTCTTAATGTTCTACAGTGGTGAACAGCGTTATAAGGAGACATGTCATAAAGCATGGTTGTCTCTTCGGTCAGCCATGTTTCTGAACGGGCAACAATGGAAAATTCATGACAGAGTAGACAGATAATGAACAAGGTGATCATGATTTTTAGGAAGACTGCGAACGTTCAAATGAAAGGTAGAAAATAAGCATCTCTTGGAATTGGATAAACTGCTATACAGGTTGTTAAATTGCTTAACATTATATGATAGACTTATTTCTAGTAAATATCAGGAAATTTGAAGCTGGATCAACACATTGTGTGTATTGTTTTTTATTATTGTATTGCTTGATATTACTGTACTGTTGGAGCTAGAAACACATGCATTTTGCTGCACCTGCGATAACATCTGCAAATCTGTGTACACTACCAATACACCGTGATTTAGTTTGATACTGTTTATATTTAGGTGCCAGAACTTTCACCCTGATTCTTATGCAAAGTACAGCACACATTACCCCAGCCCCTAATCCTGGAATCAGTCCCCCCTGGCCCCTCTTGTCCCTCAAAGCCTATGTCCCATACCCAGAAAGACAGACAGACAGACATGCATGACAGACACACAGACATACATCTATGATCAAACAGGCTTGGTCAGGGGGATGCACAGTACATCACAGTGATGACCTCCGGGACTGCCAGTCTTGCCAGTCTGAATGCCCAGATGAGGCCCATGCAGCCAGCCCCACACACTCAGCTGTCTCAACTTCTGTGGCTGTAGGTGGAGTAATCTTATGGAGCCATGAAAAAATATGGACAAATGTTCAGCTGCGCTTGTTTGTACAGTATTGAGCACCACAGGCAAAAACTCAACCTGTCTCTTACTATATCTCTCTCGTGCACACACACTGACAGAACTAATCCACATCTTAAGCGTCTCTCTCAACATTCCAACTAGAGTAGTAGGAGTTAAGGGTTTGAGTATGCATTATGATTTTAAAATGCTGTTTAAAACACGATCCCATTTTCTTTTACTGTATGAATAAGTTTGTCCAAGGCTAGAGGCTGATAAAACGCAAATGTGTCTTTGCATATAGCATCTGTAGCCAAAGGCAAGCAGGTGTGTGACCCAGTGACCGGAGACTGAGGGGTGGAACTGAACCTTTCACCTCCTCCCATCTGGCCTGTCGCCCAAACAGCCAGCCTGTCCCCCCTCAGAGTGTGTGTGGATGCGTATGTGTGCATGAGTGTGTGTGCGTGTGTGTTTTTGTGTGTGTGTGTGTGTGTGTGTGTTTGTATGCATGTTTGTTGGAGACAGACAATGGTAGATTGGTGGGGGGGGGCTGCTGGCCTTGTCGTACAACTGCCCCAGAACACAGGTCAGCCAGGTACAGCCACAACATTTCCCGCCTGGACGCACAGATAAGCAAGAAAAGGCGATTACTTCCCACCATCCTCCTCTCATCTCCACACAAATCTCTATCCCTCAGTGTGGCTAGATACTCTGATTCCCTTTTCTTCAGGCTTGGGTCTGTAACTCTGTATCAGCTACAAGCTGTAGCATTGGCTAAGGCTAATACCTGCTTATTTTATAGGGAGCTCTGAAGTCTGCCCGGGGGATTTCTGTAAGTTTTTCAGTTAGCCACTTTGGGGCTAACGGCGCTCAGACTGGGTGCTTCCTGTAATCTCTCTGAGGAGAGGATGTGTAGTTCACTGGGGGTCCATCCCAAAGGGCACCCTATTTCCTATTAGTGCACTTCTTTTAGCCAGGGCCCATAGAGTGCCATTTGGTACACAGATACATCTAAGCCCTGTTATGATTCCATTCAACTATGAATAAAATAATAAATAATCAACATCTCTATATAATATAGTAGCTATACAGATATTATACATATTATGTAACAGTAATAGAGGACCCATACTTATCAGTTAGTCTGTCTGTTAGAAGGTCATATACACACTACATAATAAATACAATGTCTTGGGACTGTCACCAATGCACACACTATCATCAATGCAGATGCCTATCAATACTGTGAGTGTGTGTTACTTATTCATATTTTATTTAATTCAGCAGAAGCTTGAAAAACAAAGGAGAAATCTGTTTGAAATCCAGACATATGTTGTTTCAAAGTCTTACAATCCACTACAACATGCTCCTTTCAAAGCTGGAATCCTACACTCAGAGAAAGTAAAACGACTGCAAGAATCAAAGACCGAAATAGAAGTTGAAATGTAGAACAGAGAAATTAGGTTTGAGATACTATTCCACGATAACTTTAAAAAAAAACTTTCTCAAGATTTCATGAAAGGGGTCAGCCAAATGGATCAAGGTAGGGAGGAAAGGGAAAACATTCCAGTTGAGTAATCTTGGCTAGCAAACAGACAGATGTGACTGTAACTTGTGTTGTTAACACACTACCAGCGTACATCCCAAATGGCCCCTCTTCCCTGGTCAAAAGTAGTGCCCTATATAAGGAATTAGGGTGCCACTTGGGACACTGCTCTCCACTTATCTCCTTCCTTATCCACATTGTTATTACTGGTTCATCTTGATTATTTATTTCTCTCGCTATTTTTTTCCACTAACTTTCTAAAATACATTTGAAAGATACCGACTCATCATAGTAGCCTAGCCCATAGATCTATATGTTTTGATAAGGTTTGTATCACCTAAAGCGGCCAAACATATTCTTAAAATTATGCACATTAATCCACTTTACAAGGGGTGTACAGCCTAACTGGCATACACAAGCAGTTTCAAGTTTGGGGAAGATCATTTTTACTATAAAAATGCACCTTTATAATCAAGGCATAACATGCATAATCGCATTTGCAGTCATTTTTGATAATGATGTTTTCCTGCTAATGGAACATTTCTGCTTATAGCCTACTGTCATGTGCTCATTGCTGCGCTTATAATGTGAAGAATAGCCTAATAGTTTAGTTAAGCTAAACGTTCTGATCTGTTGCGTCAGCCACATTGCGTAAAAAGGTTTTTTGATGCTAGTGGTTGTATTAATTTAGGATCTATCGCATCCCACAAATGTTTGGAATATGTATTTCTTGCACAGAATAGAACAGGTTGACTTTTGTACTTACGGGGGAGAGTATTGACATTCATGTAGGCTATGTTTTTGCAGTTTTTTAGGCCTACTCATCTTGTTGGCTGAAAAAAAGTAAATGTGGACAATTCTTCCAATATCTTCCATATGCACCTAGATAAGGACGTGCGCAGTTGCATCCCTGATGTGTCTGTCTTCACTTGTAGCCTGTGAGAAAGACCAGATAATGCCACAGAATTCTAAGCAAATATTTTCTGCTAAATGAACTAGTGTAGTCCAAATCCAATTTGCATAGCCAGATCAGGACAACTCAAGAGTATGCTATTCTGTTCTTCTGAAATATATTACATTTTCTTCATATCATAAATAATGGATTTATTGTGAAGGTGTAGACTATATTACCTGAATCGATTAAACTTTTTAAAATGTAGATGCTCCAAAGGTCTGCATCAATGGCTCGTAGGCTATGTTTGGAAGCCAGGAGATACTAAATATATTTATGTTAATTAACGGTCACTTACCGTGAGACCGACAGTTATTTGCTTGACCGCCACATCCCTTGTCAGAACCTTGTTAAAACATTTTGAAAAGATCTCTCCTTGGCTTAGTCATAGTAATTAAAATGTGAGAACTCTCGCTGCATGCTGTCCTCCAAAGCTCACTGCTGTGAGAGTCATTGGCTACGCCCTGAATCACACAAGATTCCATAGTGCTCAACTTTTTTGTGTGTGACAAAGTGGTGCACTAAATAGGGAATAGGGTGTGATTTGGGACGCAAAATAGTGTTATTGTCATCACCTTGCCACACACTTGATTGAACTCACCAGATATGTCTGTTTCCAGTTCTCAAAGCACAACCCCCCCCCCAAAATAATTACACGTGTACAGTATGTTCTCCACTTTTGTGATTCAATGCACTCTTAGCAAACAGATGTTGCTCTTAGCAAACAGATGTTGAGAATTTCAATAGCTCTTCTCTCAGCAGTGAATGCTGCCTTGCTGGTCTACAGCACATATCAAGTCAATGAGACTTGCTTACTATATGTAACAGTAACATAGCCTACTATATGGATATGTTACAGTATCGCAATCCTACCTATTAACTCCTATGCAAGTTCTATCCAAATAGTGATTTAACATGAGACCCAGCCAAGGCTGTAGTATTGGTAATCGGCAACAAGATCACTGTTGTATTCCAACAATTCCACTACAAGTAATCACACACTAACTTTCCTATTTGCATGTGAAAACGGGAAATGTACACACCAGCGCGTGTGTGATTGGTTTTACCATCCTTGTGGAGACCAGAAGTTCTCACAAGGATAGTAAAACAAGGAAATTGCGGACAAGGAAAAAGGCTATTTTAGACTTGGAATAAGGTTTAAGGTTAGGGTTACAATTAGGGTTAGGGTTACAATTAGGGTTAGGTTTAAAGTTAGCAGTTAGGTTTAAGAGGATTTCTGTTTGTGCTGGTATTAAACCTTGGTTTGCACGGGCCTATTGTAACTTCCTGCTCGGTCTGCATATGTATATGGCAAGTCAGTCTGGTATGGAGAGGGTGGGGGAACATGGGGCGGTTGTTTGCCTGAGGCATCAATGGAGGCGGAGAGCTCATAGGGGTCACCTGCGACAGTTCAAGAGAGGAAGACGAGGGTTGATTAAGTGGTGAGTGTAAACAAGTAGAACAAATAACAGCAATAAAGAATAAAGCTGGATCAATAAATGAATAGATAAATAATTGAATAAGTAAATAATATAGTAAATATTGAAAAATCACACCAGGGGATAAAGCGATTAAGGACTGAAAAACAAAGTTCTACTTTAAAGTACTTAATATAAGAAATGAAATAAATAAATACAATTTTAAAAACTACAGACAAAACAAGACAGGGCAAATAAATACATAATTTCTTCTTGAACTTATTTGTGTAGGTGGCCCCGCTGGCTCACCTAATTGGGCCCCCACAAAACCCTAAATTAAGATTTAGGGTATGGGGTTCGGTAAATAGGATTTTGAATGGGAATCAATTGTTTAGTCCCCACAAGAATAGTAAAACAAATGTATGTGTGTGTGTGTGTGTGTGTGTGTGTGTGTGTGTGTGTAGCATGCTTCTTGAGAAACAATGAATTTCTTATTTTCCAGTCCACTACAGTTGGTAATGTGAGCGCTTCATAGTATCAATCCCTATCACTTTGCTCCACAGCCCACACACTCTGACACACATTGATATACACACACACACACACACTTTCCATTCCACATGCAAATAGAAAGTAAGTGTGTAATTGGGAGTTGGAATACATCAGGTGTGTGTAAACATGATTTTAGCGGGATGTGTGTGTCTGTGTCTGTTTGTGCGCTTGTGAACGAGCAGCATTCTGTGTGTATGTGTGAGTGCCTGTCTGTCCGCCTGCATACGTGCCTGTCTGCAATTGTGTGTGCATGTGCCTGCCTGCCTGCCTACATGTGACACTGCCTCTTTCCCCTCCAGAGGTCCAATCTCAATGTCATTGCGAATGGGAGAAGAGGAGCACTCTTTTTGTCACAACAGCAATTAGAATATAAATATATTTTTCTTAATGAGACCCAGGAGGCAATCTGTATAATTTCAATCTGTCTCTTTGGCCAACCTTTGCAGGCTGCGGAGCCGCGGAGAAAGGCATCTGCGAAACCTGAGGCCGTCAAAGTCAAAACCCTCTCTACACGGTGCTGCACACCCAGCTAATCTGCCTTCCACCAAGAGAGATGGCCACTTGCTAACCCCAACCCCTACCCTGAAATATCGATATTGGTGCCCACCACTAATCTCTGTTTACTCCCCCACCCCCAGCACACACGCTCGTTCTCTGCTGTGACTTCATTTTGAGTAGGGTGACTGACTATCGACTCTAGCAGTCCCAGTCCCTCTCTCCCTCCTCTCCCGCTTCTCTCTCCACCTCTTGCCCTCAATCCAGCTTAATTACCCACAGGGCATACCTCCTCCTCCTCCTTCTCGCAGACTGCCTTTTCTCCCCAGCAAACCAGGAACATTCCTAGAATATTAGCTAAGATTTCCCTAATATTGTAGTTTGGGTTTTACCTGATATTAGGATAACATTTAGGATAATAACATTTTCAAAAACATTTTTTAATTAAATATCTTTGAAATGTTCTCCTAACATTCACAGAAATATCTGTAATAACCACCACAGAACATTCCCCAAAAGTTCTCATTAGGTTTCCAAAGTAATGTAATAATACAATGTACCAGTAATGTTTTCCCAGCAAACCAAAATTGCAAAACAGGTTGCGGCAAATGTTCTCATAACACAAATACTGTCCAGTCGTGCTGATGATTATACAATGTTTGTATAAAACATCTGCCTGATGTTGCAAGAATGTTCCATGAAAACATTTGTCTGTTCTTTAAATGTTTAATTAGGTTTTGGGAATAGTCTGGTGGGAACATTGTGGGGACATCAGAAAAGATATGTTCCCAAAACCCCCAAAAACTGTCCAGTTGTGCAGATTTTATAGCCCAAAAATTGTATACCCCCAAGACATGCTAACCTCTCACCTTTATGACTGTAACTAAGGCTGGAAAGTCAATACAATCAAACTAGCATGGGCAATGATCACAAGTCAGTCGTAACGTTGCTAATGGACTAGCGCAAACACAAAGCCTGCAGGCTGGATAGGACACAAGCGATCATAAATGAGTCAACAGTCAACAGAGCCATCTCCTTTATGAACATCATGCAAAGGAGAAACATGTAGACCTATTACGACAACATTTGAGCAGTAGCCTAGACTAGCTACTCAGCTACAATACATTTTGAGTTTACCAGACAGCAATGCTGTATTCAACCGCACCATTGATCCATGCAGTGCAATTTTTTTTTTTTTATCTTTGAAGTTGAAATGTTGCAACAAACCTCTACTTATGTTTTTGTTATTTGGAGTTAAATACTTTTTTGATTAGGGTTGCAGCATTTTACGCATATCTGCAAGCACAGCAGCAAAGGATAGACAAATATGATTTATCTCTTCATTTGTTGTAATATGTCAAAATTAGATATACAGCATCAGTTGAAGTCAGAAGTTTACATACACCTTAGCCAAATACATTTAAACTCAGTTTTTCGCAATTCCTCATATTTAATCCTAGTAACAATTCCCTGTCTTAGGTCAGTTAGGATCACCACTTTATTTTAAGAATGTGAAATGCCAGAATACTAGTAGAGAGAATGATTTATTTCAGATTTGATTTATTTTATCACATTCCTAGTGGGTCTGAAGTTTACATAAACTCAATTGGAATTTGGTAGCATTGACTTTAAATTGTTTAACTTGGGTCAAACATTTCAGGTAGCCTTCCACAAGCTTCCCAGAACAAGTTGGGTGAATTTTGGCCCATTTCTCCTGGTGTAACTGAGTAAGGTTTGTAGGCCTCCTTGCTCACACATGCTTTTTCAGTTCTGCCAAAACATCTTCTATAGGATTGAGGTCAGGGCTTTGTGATTGCCACTCCAATACCTTGACTTTGTTGTCCTGAAGCCATTTTGCCCCAAGTATGCTTGGTGTCATTGTCCATTTGGAAGACCCATTTGCGACCAAGCTTTAACTTCCTAGACTGTTGTCTTGAGATGTTGCTTCAATATATCCACATAATTTTCCAGTCTCATGATGCCATCTATTTTGTGAAGTGCACCAGTCCCTCCTGTAGCAAAGCACCCCCACAACATGATGCTGCCAACCCCATGCTTCACAATTGGGATCGTGTTCTTTGGCTTGCAATCCTCCCCCTTTTGCCGCCAAACATAACGATGGTCATTATGGCCAAACAGTTCTATTTTTGTTTCATCAGAGCAGAGGACATTTCTCTAAATCTTTGTCCCCATGTGCATTTGCAAACCATAGTCTGGCTTTTTTTTATGGCAGTTTTGGAGAAGTGGCTCCTTCCTTGCTGAGCGGCCTTTAAGGCCGATACTTTTCTACCTGATTCCTCCAGCATCTTCACAAGGTCCTTTGAAGTTGTTCTGGGATTGATTTGCACTTTTCACACATAAGTACGTTCTCTAGGAGACAGAACACGTCTCCTTCCTAAGCGGTATGACAGCTGTGTGGTCCCGTGGTGTTTATACTTGCGTACTATTGTTTGTACAGATGATCGTGGTACCTTCAGGCATTTGGAAATTGCTCCCAAGGATGAACCAGACTACAATTATTTTTCTGAGGTCTTGGCTGATTTCTTTAGATTTTCCCATGATTTCAAGCAAAGATGCACTGAGTTTGAAGGTAGGCCTTGAAATACATCCACAGGTACACCTTCAATTGACTCAAATTTTGTCATTTAGCCTATCAGAAGCTTCTAAAGCCATTACATAATTTTCTGGAATTTCCCAAGCTGTTTAAAACTTCTTATGGCTGGGGGCAGTATTGAGTATCTTGGATGGATAAGGTGCCCAGAGTAAACTGCCTGCTACTCAGGCCCAGTTGCTAATATATGCATATTATATTAAAACACTCTGATATTTCTAAAACAGTTTGAATGATGTCTGTGAGTATAGCAGAACTCATATGGCAGGTAAAAAAACAGAGATAAAATCCAACCAGGAAGTGGAAAATCTGAGGTTTGTAGTTTTTCAAGTCATTGCCTAACAAATATGTAGTGTTTACATGGTCAAATTCCACGTCCTATGGCTTCCACTACATGTCAACAGTCTTTAGAAACTTGTTTGATTCTTCTACTGTGAATGAGGGGGGAATGAGAGCTGATTGAGTCAGGGGTCTGGCAGAGTGCCACGAGCTGATCACGCATGCTCACGTGAGAGTTTGCTCTGTTCCATTGCATTTCTATAGACAAAGGAATTCTCCGGATGAAACATTATTGAAGATTTATGATAAAAACATTCTAAAGATTGATTCTATATTTAATTTGACATGTTTCTACGAACTGTAATATGACTTTTCGTCTGAACTTTCGCCTGGACTTGCCCGCGAGTTTAGATTGTGTACTAAATGTGTACTAAACTTAAAGGAGGTATTTGGACATAAATGATGGACACTATTGAACAAATCAAACATTTATTGTGCAACTGGGATTCCTGGGAGTGCATTCTGATGAAGATCATCAAAGGTAAGTGAATATTTATAATGCTATTTCTGACTTCTGTTGACTCCACAACATGGTGGATATCTGTATAGCTTGTTTTGTTGTCTAAGCGCTATACTCAGATTATTGCATGGTGTGCTTTTTCAGTAAACGTTTTTTGAAATCTGATACAGCGGCTGCATTAAGGAGAGTTTGATCTAAAGTTCCATGCATAACACTTGTATTTTCATCAACATTTATGATGAGTATTTCTGTAAATTGATGTGGCTCTCTGCAAAATCACTGCATGTTTTCGAAGCAAAACATTACTGAACTTAACGCGCCAATGTAACCTGAGATTTTTGGGTTACATTGGCGCGTTATGAACTTTCTCAAACAAAACATACATGTATTGTGTAACATGAAGTCCTATGAGTGTCATCTGATGAAGATCATCAAAGGTTAGTGATTAATTTTATCTCTATTTCTGCTTTTTGTGACTCCTCTATTTGGCTGGAAAAATGCCTGTGTTTTGACTAGGTGCAGACCTCACATAATCGTTTGGTGTGCTTTCATCGTAAAGCCTTTTTGAAATCGGACACTTTGGTGGGATTAACAACAAGTTTATCTTTAAAATCGTGTAAAATACTTGTTTGTTAGAGCAATTTTCATTATGAGATTTCTGTTGTTTCGAATTTGGACTTTCACTGGCTGTTGTCATATCGATCCCGTTAGCGGGATCTAAGCCATAATAAGTTTTAAAGGCACAGTTAACTTAGTGTGTGTAAACTTCTGACCCACTGGAATTGTGATACAGTGAATTATAAGTGAAATAATCTGTCTGTAAACAATTGTTGGAAAAATGACTTCTGTCATGCACAAAGTAGATGTACTAACCAACTTGACAAAACTATAGTTTGTTAAAACATCTCGGATAGGGGGGACGCAAATGCAGAGCGCCAGATTCAAATAAAATACTATAAAATGAAAACTTTCATTAAATCACACATGTAAGATACCGATTTAAAGCTACACTCGTTGGTGAATCCAGACAACATGTCAGATTTCAAAAAGGCTTTTCGGCGAAAGCATAAGAAGCTATTATCTGATGATGGCACAGCAGTAAACAAAGAGAGAAATAATAGTTCAAGCCTGCAGGAGCTACACAAAACGTAGAAATACAATATAAATCATGCCTTACCTTTGACGAGCTTCTTTTGTTGGCACTCCAAAATGTCCCATAAACATCACAAATGGTTCTTTTGTTCGATTAATTCCGTCCATATATATCCAAAATGTCCATTTATTTGGCGCGTTTGATCCAGAAAAATACAGCTTCCAATTTTCGTAACGTCACTACAAAATATTTCAAAAGTTACCTGTAAACTTTGCCAAAACATTTCAAACTACTTTTGTAATACAACTTTAGGTATTTTTAAACGTTAATAATCGATCAAATTGAAGATGGGTCTATCTGTTTTCAATACAGGACAACAACAAACTGACGGTACTTTTCTAGTCTTGCACAACTCTCAACAGTGTTACACTGTTTCAAGATGGCCGTACTACTTCATTTCACAAAGGAATAACCTCAACCATTTTACAAAGACTGGTGACATCCAGTGGGAGCGGTAGGAACTGAAAACACTGCCTGAGAAATCCAGTTCCCCAATCGAAACTCATTGAATAGACAGTGACCTCAAACATTTTTTTTTTCTGAATGGTTAGTCCTCAGGGTTTTGCCTGCTACATAAGTGCTGTTATACTCACAGGCATGATTCAAACTGTTTTAGAAACTCAGAGTGTTTTCTTTCCAAATCTACTAATAATATCCATATCTTATATTCTTGGCATGAGTAGCAGGAAGTTGAAATTGGGAACGCTATTTATCCAAAAGTGAAAATGCTTCCCCCTATCCCAAAGAGGTTTTAACCTGAAATGTGTGGAGTGGTTGAAATAAGAGTATTAACCTCTTCGATATAGGGGGCGCTCTTTTAATTTTGGGATGAAAAACGTTCCAATTTTAAACAAGATATTTTGTCACGAAAAGATGCTCGACTATGCATATAATTGACAGCTTTGGAAAGAAAACACTGACGTTTCCAAAACTGCAAAGATATTGTCTGTGAGTGCCACAGAACTGATGTTACAGAAACCCAGATAAAAATCCAATCAGGAAGTGCCGCATTTTTTGAAACCACCTCATGCCAATGACTCCTTATATGGCTGTGAAGGAGCTAGGAGTCAGCTTACGTTTTCCACGTTTTCCCCAAGGTGTCTACAGCATTGTGACGTATTTGTAGGCATATCATTGGAAGATTGACCATAAGAGACTACATCTACCAGGTGGTCGCTTGGTGTCCTCCGTTGCAATTATTGCGTAATCTCCAGCTGCAGTATTTTTCCGTTTGCTTCTGATGAGAAGCCAACTGCCACCACTGATAGATTATCGAATAGATATGTGAAAAACACCTTGAGGATTGATTCTAAACAATGTTTGCCATGTTTCTGTCGATATTATGGAGCTAATTTGGAAAAAATTAATTTCCGGTCTTTTTCTTAGCTAAACGTGATGAACAAAACGGAGCTATTTCGTCTACACAAATAATATTTTTGGAAAAAATGAACATTTGCTATATAACTAAGAGGCTCGTCATTGAAAACATCCAAAGTTCTTCAAAGGTAAATTATTTTATTTGAACGCTTTTCTTGTTTTTGTGAAAATGTTGCCTGCTGAATGCTAGGCTTAATGCTATGCTAGGCTATCAATACTCTTACACAAATGCTTATGTAGCTTTGGTTGAAAAGCATATTTTGAAAATCTGAGATGACAGTGTTGTTAACAAAAGGCTAAGCTTGTGTTTCAATATATTTATTTCATTTCATTTGCGACTTTCATGAATAGGAAACGTTGCGTTATGGTAATGAGCTTGAGGCTATGATTACGCTCCCGGATACGGGATTGCTCGTCGCTAGAGATGAATGACTCCAACCTAAGTGTATGTAAACTTCCGACTTCAAACTTATGTACATAATTGGACATTATAAAAAGCCTAATAAAACTCATAAAACAATGGCCAGTTTGGGTCGTGGTTGCAAGTTTTTTTTGTAAAAACAATAAGGCTATGTCTGGCTCGAGAATTTGTTGTGTTTATTTAACTTGGCCCATGCGCTGATTGAATTTGACATCTCTGGTCTAGCTTATCTATTTGTGTAGCTAGCTATGTATTTAGCAAGCTAAAAACACCAAGCATAACATTAGCTAGCTAGCTAGCTGCTGGGAGGATGTAATGTCATTGGAGGAGTTGGGGAGTGACTGACATTTTCCCCTCATATCTTTTTTCAGTGGTTACAGCTAGAGATGCATGTGTCATTTGGTTAGCTAGCAAGAAATGTGAATCGTATTGCTAGCTAGCTATGCTGAACTTGAATGACTGTTATCCACAGTTAGCATATCCTTAACAATTAAGCACATTCAACCGCTTTACGAATGGTGTAGCCTACCTGGCATATTAAAAGAGCAACTGCATGTAATATCCATTCGCTATTCGAGTGCAGGTGGTGGATTGTTTTGGGGCGGGGGACACTGGGCCTCACAAACCTGCTTCCAAAGGGGCAGATTCCAGAAAGCCAGGGTCCGGTGGCGGTCCGCTTGTCGTTGATACCTGGAAGTGGTCTTGAGAAGGGCCGACCGGACTCTCTTCCAGATACGACGACAGCGGCGGACAAACATCTGGGCTGAAGGTATGCCGTCCTCTTCCTCCTACTCGAGGAAGAGCGGGAGCTGATTACCAAAGAGCGGGAGACCCGTGGCAGAGCAAGGAAGGGGGTTGCGGGTGTATTCGACCCACACCAGTTGCTGGCTCCAGGTGGTGGGGTTGATGGAGACCAGGCAGCAAAGAGTCGTCTCCAGGTCTTGGTTGGCTCACTCTGACTGGCCATTGGATTTGGGTGTTGAACCCGGAGGACTTTCGGGCCGACGACCCAATGAGTGTGCAGAACACCGAAAATAACTGGGTTGAGAACTAAGGGCCCTGGTCAGAGACCAGGTCCACTGGGAGTCTGTGGATCCGGAGTACGTGCTGCACCATGAGCTGGGCCATCACTTTGGCAGAGAGTAGCTTGGGGAGAGGAATGAAGTAGGCAGTTTTGGAAAAGCGGTCCACTACTGCCAGGATGGTGGTGTTGCCATCAGACGGGGGGAGACCCGTGACGAAGTCTAGGGATATGTGAGACCAGGGATGGTGAGGGACAGGCAGAGGTTGAAGAGACCAGGCGGAGCTTGCCGAGGAGTCTTATTCTGCGCACTGATCATGCATGCGGCAACTAACGCGGAGACATCAGGAAACATGGTAGTTCACCAAAAGCGCTGTTGCACAAAGGCCAAGGTCCGACAGGAGTCTAGGTAGCAGGCAAGCTTGGAGGAGTGAGCCGGCTCCAGGACAGTGGAGTGGACCGCATCAGGAACAAACATCCGGTTATCTGGGCTCCCCTGAGGCTCGGTTGGGAATGCTGTACCTCACGAACCTGCTTCCCTATTCCCCAGCTGAGTTCCGTTGCCAGTCCGGGAAGGATATAGCGGTGTGACAGCGCACCCGGCTTGAAATTCCTGGATCCCGGTTGGTATGAGAGGGAGAAGTTGAACCAGGTGAAAAGCAAGGACCACCTAGCTTGCCTGGAATTGAGAAGCTTGGCGGTGTGGAGATATCCAGATCCAGGTTCTTGTAGTCGGCCCACAGAACGAACGAATGTTCTGCCCCCTCCAGCCATTGCCTCCACTCCTCGGGAGTGGGAAGCTCACAATTCCCTACTGTGTAGTTCCTCTCCGTGGAGTTGAGGTGATGGGAGAAGAAGGCGCAGGGATGTATCTTGAGGTCCAGGGCAGACCGCTGGGACAGGACAGCCCCCACTCCAACATCCGAAGCATCGGCCTCCACTACAAACTGGCGGGACAGGTCAGGATGAACCAAGATGTGAGCTGTGGTGAAACGGGTGTTTGAGATCCCGGAATGCTCGGTCAGCAGCTGGGGACCATGTGAACGGAACATTGGAAGAGGTGAGTGCAGACAGGGGGGAAGCCAGGGTGCTGTAACCCCGGATAAAGTGATTATAAAAGTTGGCGAATCCCAGGAAACGTAGGCTGGGGCCAATCCATCACCGCTCTCACCTTCCCAGGATCCATCTATACACTCCCTGCAGTGATGATATAACCCAGGAAGTGGATGGTGGAGTAATGGAATTCACACTTCTCTGCTTTCACAAAAAGCTGGTTCTCCAGGAGGCGTTTGAGAATCTGTGGGAAATGTTCTTGGGCAGAGCAGGAGAAGACAAGGATGTCGTCAAGATAGACGAAGACGAACTTGTTCAACATGTCGCAGGGAACATCATTAAACAAAGCCTGGAACACAGCTGAAGAATGGTCAGGCCAAATGGCATGACCAGATACTCATTGTGACCCCTATCCGTGTTGAAGACAGTCTCAACTCATCCCCTTCCCGTATCCGCACCAGGTGGTAGGCGTTCCGTAGCTCAGGCTTGGAGAACACTATAGCCCCCTGGAGCAGCTCAAAGGCCGATGAGATGAGTGGTAGTGGGTAGCGGTCCTTCACCGTGATGTTGTTGAGGATCCGGTAGTCGATGCACAGGGTTTTGTCCTTCTTCTTCTCCACAAAAAATAACTCTGTGCCGGTGGGATCTCAATAGCCTTGGTTTCTGGACCCGATAGAGAATACAGTCCTCCCCGGGGTGGAATGGTGCCTTGGAGAAGGTCAATCCCGCAGTCATAGGGTCGGTGCGGTGGAAGCGAAGTGGGCATGCAGAAAGAGCCACATAGAGAGAACAAAGGATTTCACATGGCGAACCCCTAAATCCCTAAAATGATGATTTGATACAAAATGTCCACTTGAGAGAAGGTGGGAATGGTCCGTGGACACTTAAGGGATGGTTATGACGAGTGTGTTTCATTTGGTGACCTCAGAGAGGACAGAAAACACACATAACTATATCTCTGAATATGTACATTTCTCAATTATGGGGTTTGCATCTAATTCTTGTATAAAATGAATGAGTAAAGATGAAACTATTTGTGAAATGATGTAAGGTGATGACTTCTTGCTCCTACTTGAGACGCAGGCGTCTCAAGTAGGCACCTGGAAATGCAAATGCGCTACGCTAAATGCTAAATGTACTCGTTAAAACTCAAACGTTCATTAAAATACACATGCAGGGTATTGAATTAAAGCTACACTCGTTGTGAATCTAGCCAACAAGTCAGATTTTTAAAATGCTTTTCGGCGAAATCATGAGAAGCTATTATCTGATAGCCTGCAACACCCCAAAATGCCTGAAGGCGACGTAAACAAAAGAATTAGCGTAGCCGGCGCTACACAAAAACGCAGAAATAAAATATAAAACATTCATTACCTTTGATGATATTCTTTGTTGGCACTCCTATATGTCCCATAAACATCACAAATTTGTATTTTTCCCGATTAAATCCGTCCATGAATGCCCAAAATATCCATTTGTATAGCCTGTCTGCTTCACGAAAAAAGCTCTCTTCCAACATGCAACGTCATGTTTAAAAATTATATAAGTTGCCTATATTCTTTGACAAAACACTTCAACCTACTTTTATAACCCAACTTTAGGTATTTGCAAACGTTAATAAGCGATCAAATTGATTACTGGGCGATCTGTATTCAATAGCAGCTACACAAGAAAACAGTGTCCATTTTTCAATCTTCCAAAATCGATTGAGGTAGGCTGGATGGAATCACGGATCTATTGGTAATGTCTCAAAGGATTTTTGTCAATGAAAATTACGTTTTTGGCGACATCGTGTGGAAGCTGTAGGAATTGCATCCGTCTCCATATTAAATTTGGTTTCCTTTAAATACTCCATGAAAGGGGCGCATGGATACTTTTTTCAGATTTCAGTGACCAGTTTTTCTTGCGCTTTTCGATGAAACACCTGCTCTGTTATAGTCACAGCCGAAACTTCAGAGTGTTTTCTATCCACACATACTAATCATATGCATATACTATATTCCTGGCATGAGTAGCAGGACGCTGAAATGTTGCGCAATTTTTAACAGAATGTTCGAAAAAGGAGGGGGTAGGATAAAGAGGTTAAAGCTTCAATGTGAAAACATCCGGTGAAATTGGAGGGTGCGCAATTGATATAAATAATTGTAATATTAAACATGTATGAACATACAAGTATCATATCGGTTAAAAGCTTAAATTATTGTTACTCTAACTGCATTGTCCAATTTACAATAGGCTTTACAGCGAAAGCATACCATGCGATAGTTTGAGGGCGACGCCTCACATCAACATATTTTTCAACCAGCACAGGCTTCATAAATTCGCAAATAGCGATTAAATAATCACTTCCTTTTTGAATATCTTCCTCTGTTTGCAATGCCAAGGGTCCCAGCTACAACATGCATGGTCGTTTTGTTAGATAAAATCCTTCTTTACATCCCACAAAGTCTGTGTAGTTGGCGCCATCGATTTCAGTAATCCACTCGTTCAACACGCAGACAAAGGAAGCCAAAAAGCTATCGCTAAACTTTGTTCAAACAAGTCAAACTATGTTTCTATGTAATCCTCAGGCACCCTAAAATGAAAATAAACTATAATATTTCATTTGGAAAGAAATATGTTCAATAGGAAAGTAAAATTAGCAAGTGAGCGTTTTCTTTGTCTCTCGGCCACAAACTGATTTCCAAATGTGACTCCCGGTACCAAAACTCAAAATTCTTCCTCATTTTGGCAGAAACAAGCCTGAAACCTTGAACAAAGACTGTGACATCTAGTGGAAGCCATAGGAATTGCAATCTGGGAGCTGGAATTGCATAGGACTCATAGCTTTCCATTGAAAGAGCATGGGATCTCAAAAAAATTAAATCCAGTTTGTTTTTCTTTGGACTTTTGGCTACCATATCAATTGTGTTATAGTCTCATACATTATTTTAACATTTCTACAGACTTTTTTTTACAGTGTTTTCTATCCAATGATACTAATTATATGCATATCCTGGCTTCTGGGCTTGGGTAACAGACAGTTTACTTTGGGCACGTCAGTCAGGTGGAAATTCTGAAAGAAGGACCCTAGCCCTAACTAAGTCATTGGCCAGCCCCCGTGAACACAGACATCATCTGGCGTCATGGAACAGCACTTTTCTACTGTTACGAATACAACCCCCTCCTGAGGAAATCCTCTACAGACCGAGCGTACACCGAGGCGGCACCTCGATGGACACCGAGGCGGCACATGTTGAGTTTAGACCACAAAAACCTCTGTATAAGTAATGGTTGTTGAATTCCTAACCATACCACGTGGAGCATTGGCTACGCGGCTGGAAATGGTTAAACTCTGAGACAATCGATCCTTACCGAATAAGAACAAATCATAGATAATAATTACTAGTCTGCAGCGAAAAATTATGTCAACCTGGGACGCGATGACCGTAAACTGCCAAAATATCTATTTCTATGAGAACATTTCAGAATGGTACTCTGAAGTATCCATTCTAACCACCTAAGCAGAGAGAGAGAGATGCTCTGATGAACGGACTCTCCGCAGACTGACGATTCCAACAGAGATCACGACGACACACTAGGTGTACATATAAATTTATTGCAATTATTCCCAAAAGAATGAGCGTTCATCTGCAAAGGATTAGCATTTCAATTAATATAATTAGCAACTGTGTAGTGACTCCTTTTGTCGTCTTTCCCGCCCTTTTCAGTCCACACCCACTTCCCTTTGTCCACCAAGCTGTCATATCGGCTTAGCCCACTAGGGAACCTCCCCTATCATTTCCTTGTAGCCATATCTACTGTTTGTGTGTTTATGTGTTTCTGTGATTATTTAGTTAGTTAGTAAATAAATGATTAAGACAATTGGTGTATGGATGATTCATAGTAAAGGCTGAGAAGGTGCAGATAACCAACAATTTATGACATTTGGAATGAGACTAACTTGAGTTAAAGAACAACTAATTAATAAGAATACGAATTGATCAGGAATTAAAATATCTGAAGAGTTATATTAGGAAAATTCTAACTTTGTAACCTGAAGATTTTCCTTGGAGCCCTGAATTCCTAGTTAATTACATTTACATGATTAGTTGAATCACCTAATAATACAGTGCCTTGCGAAAGTATTCGGCCCCCTTGAACTTTGCGACCTTTTGCCACATTTCAGGCTTCAAACATAAAGATATTAAACTGTATTTTTTTGTGAAGAATCAACAACAAGTGGGACACAATCATGAAGTGGAACGACATTTATTGGATATTTCAAACTTTTTTAACAAATCAAAAACTGAAAAATTGGGCGTGCAAAATTATTCAGCCCCCTTAAGTTAATACATGTAGCGCCACCTTTTGCTGTGATTACAGCTGTAAGTCGCTTGGGGTATGTCTCTATCAGTTTTGCACATCGAGAGACTGAAACATTTTCCCATTCCTCCTTGCAAAACAGCTCGAGCTCAGTGAGGTTGGATGGAGAGCATTTGTGAACAGCAGTTTTCAGTTCTTTCCACAGATTCTCGATTGGATTCAGGTCTGGACTTTGACTTGGTCATTCTAACACCTGGATATGTTTATTTTTGAACCATTCCATTGTAGATTTTGCTTTATGTTTTGGATCATTGTCTTGTTGGAAGACAAATCTCCGTCCCAGTCTCAAGTCTTTTGCAGACTCCATCAGGTTTTCTTCCAGAATGGTCCTGTATTTGGCTCCATCCATCTTCCCATCAATTTTAACCATCTTCCCTGTCCCTGCTGAAGAAAAGCAGGCCCAAACCATGATGCTGCCACCACCATGTTTGACAGTGGAAATGGTGTGTTCAGGGTGATGAGCTGTGTTGCTTTTACGCCAAACATAACGTTTTGCATTGTTGCCAAAAAGTTCAATTTTGGTTTCATCTGACCAGAGCACCTTCTTCCACATGTTTGGTGTGTCTCCCAGGTGGCTTGTGGCAAACTTTAAACAACACTTTTTATGGATATCTTTAAGAAATGGCTTTCTTCTTGCCACTCTTCCATAAAGGCCAGATTTGTGCAATATACAACTGATTGTTGTCCTATGGACAGAGTCTCCCACCTCAGCTGTAGATCTCTGCAGTTCATCCAGAGTGATCATGGGCCTCTTGGCTGCATCTCTGATCAGTCTTCTCCTTGTATGAGCTGAAAGTTTAGAGGGACGGCCAGGTCTTGGTAGATTTGCAGTGGTCTGATACTCCTTCCATTTCAATATTATCGCTTGCACAGTGCTCCTTGGGAGGTTTAAAGCTTGGGAAATCTTTTTGTTACCAAATCCGGCTATAAACTTCTTCACAACAGTATATTGGACCTGCCTGGTGTGTTTCTTGTTCTTCATGATGCTCTTTGCACTTTTAACGGACCTCTGAGACTATCACAGTGCAGGTGCATTTATATGGAGACTTGATTACACACAGGTGGATTGTATTTATCATCATTAGTCATTTAGGTCAACATTGGATCATTCAGAGATCCTCACTGAACTTCTGGAGAGAGTTTGCTGCACTGAAAGTAAAGGGGCTGAATAATTTTGCACGCCCAATTTTTCAGTTTTTGATTTGTTAAAAAAGTTTGAAATATCCAATAAATGTCGTTCCACTTCATGATTGTGTCCCACTTGTTGATTCTTCACAAAAAAATACAGTTTTATATCTTTATGTTTGAAGCCTGAAATGTGGCAAAAGGTCGCAAAGTTCAAGGGGGCCGAATACTTTCGCAAGGCACTGTAATTACAGAGAATTGATTTGATAAAATAACAGTCTTCACTTTAATGATGCCAAAGACATGACAGCGGGAATGGCGGAGAAGTCCGAGGCAAATTCCGAGCCCCCAGGCAATGAGCGTGTGCAGAACGGGCTCCAGCCTATGATGGCATCAGCAGACCAGTCAACAAGGATTGTGCCACTGTAGACAAGAGAATCCCAATACCATGGGAACCTGAAGAGACTTAATGAGCAGGAATTGGATCGTCTCGCTGTTGTTCTCTGACAGACGTAGGTTGATGGGGGTGGTATTGTGGGTGACCTGGCCTATAGAGCGCCCGTCCAGCACTCTAACGTCCATGGGAATGGTGAGGGGCTGAGTGGCAATGCCCAGCTCAGACGCCAGGGTAGCGTCCATAAAGCTCTCATCGGCCCCAGAGACGATGATTACCCGGAGAGATTCCGATTGGTTCCCAGAGAAAAATAGCATGAAAATGGGTGCGAGTAAGGGGATAGGAAAAGTTCTCCATATGGCTGATCAGAGTACTCGCTCCTACCAGTGAGCCTGGTATTTTTTGGACAGGTAGAGACGAAATACAGGCAACTCTTAGTGTGAATCCTGTTTGGTTGGAGACAGCCTAGCTCTGCCTAGTTGCATTTGCAACTAGGTGAATCGGCAGACTTCGGGGAAACTCGTGTAGCCTTGAGTTTTCTCAGCAACGGAGCCGTCAAGGACTTCCGGGATTCCTCAGAGGCAAGTTGAAATCCTTGGGCGGGCGAGTGAAATCGAATCTCATCTCCTTCCTTCGTTCCTGTAGTCGCCCATCAATCCGAATGGTCAAGGCAATTAGCGAGTCGAGATCCGTCAGAAGTTCCCGGGTTGTAAGCTCATTCTTTACTTCCCCTAAAACTCAGGAACATGTCGAACAGCGTTTCCGGGTTCCAGTCACTGTCAGCTGCCAATGTGCAGAAATCCACTACATAGTCTGCCACACTGCGGGAGACTCGCCGAAGCTGGAGTAACTTCTGGGCAGCCTCTCTCCAGGACAATGGAGCATCGATAACTTTACCTCCACCACAAACTCCTCCAGACTGAAACATACTGTTGTTCCCATACTTCCGTAGCCTAGGCGAGAGCCCTCCCGGACATTATCATGATGCGGTACACTATCTCAGAGCGGTCCGAGGGGAAGGAGGAGGGCTGCAGCTTGATGATGAGGGAACTCTGAGCGAGAAACACTGAATGGTGCCCAAATGTCCATTTAAGCGTTCAGGGGGGAGGTAAGCAGGGTTCCCAGGAAACCAGGGTTGCTGGAGAGGCAGCCTTGCTAACATCCAGGTTACTGAGGGGCTGTGAGGTTACCGTCGTGGGAGGCTGCCTAACAGACAACCCATGGAATTGGTCCAGCAATGTGTTCAACGCTCGGTCATGGCATTCGGCCATGGTCTGGAACCCTTCCACGAGGCCATGAAGCAACTCCTCGTGCCTTTCATTGGTGGCTCCTTGTGAGGAGATGGCGTTGCGGAGCTTGTCCGAATCTACTGGGTCAGTCATGGTCAGTTCGTATGATCCCGTTTTAGGGAAGACCCAGATGCAGACAATGTTGAAGTAACAAAAGTTTTTTACTAGAACAACAGGTCAAGGACAGGCAGAAGTCGGGAATACAGATCGGAGTCCAAAAAATACAGAAACGGCAGGCTGTCTCAGGGTCAGGGCAGGCAGATGTCAATAATCCAGTGTGATCTGACAAGGTACAGAACGGCAGGCAGGCTCAGGGTTAGGGCAGGCAGAATGGTCAAAAACTAGTAAAAACTAGAGACAGACAGGAAGGAGAAAAATGCTGGTAGGCTTGATGAACAAAATGAACTGGCAACAGACAAACAGAGAACACAGGTATAAATATACACTGGGGATAATGGGGAAGGTGGGAGACACATGGAGGGGGGTGGAGACAAGCACAAAGAAAGGTGAAATAGATTAGGGTGTGACACAAGTGCTTGTCAAATTGTGAATGAGAGACTGATGAAATGTGTGCAGCCTGCGCTAGAAACAGAGCATGCAACTTTTTCAAATCATTTTTTTTTTGTTGCATTGTGCCTCCTTAGAATGTATTATAAATGTAAACATATAGCCTAATGTTTGTATCACAACTAAAGTTGCATAAATAACTCTAAATTAAGCATATAGGAGGACCTGTTTCTTTGGTAAACACATATGCGTACTCCCTCAAATAGTTTGGGGAAAAATATCCTTTCTATTTTACTCAGCTATGTTCAATATAATTGTTCTTACTATTCAATAATGCCATTGGAACTATAAGCAAATCTTGCCTGCTAAATGAACTAATGTAGCCCACAGCCAAATGGCATAGCCAGATCAGGGCCTAACGTAAGGAAGACTCAAAATATGCTATTCTTATTTTCTGATGTAGGCTACATTTTATTCATAATCATAAGGTTTCTTTAGACTTGTCTAAAATAAATCATGGATTTATTGTGACGGTGTAGGCCTAAGGTACTCAGCTCTTTCCGAAGTCCGGAGCCTGCTGGTTTTATGTTCTACCTGATCATTAATTGCACACACCTGGTGTCACAGGTCTAGATCCGTCCCTTACTAGAGGGGAACAATGAAAAAATTCTGCAGATCTTGTAACGGTTCTCTTGTTGTGAAGTAGAGGCGGACCAAAAAGCAGCATGGTTGTTATTCATTGTACTTTAATAACGAAACTGTACATGAATAAACTAACAAAATAACAAACGTGCGAAAACCTAAAACAGCCCTATCTGGTGCAAAACACAGAGACAGGAACAATCACCCACAAACACACAGTGAAACCCAGGCTACCTAAGTATGATTCTCAATCAGAGACAACTAATGACACCTGCCTCTGATTGAGAACCATACTAGGCCGAAACATAGAAATACCCCAAAACATAGAAAAACAAACATAGACTGCCCACCCAACTCACGCCCTGACCATACTAAATAAATATAAAACAAAGGAAATAAAGGTCAGAACGTGACAGAACTAGCTTTGAGGTCTATAATTGAGTTTGAAATGTGTAAGCTATATTAAATGGATTTTTTTACTTTTTAATATGTAGATGTTCCAAAGGTCCGCATCAGTGGCTTGTAGGCTATGCGTAGAAGACGGAGATGCTGAATGTGTTGATGTTAATTAATAGTCAATTACCATGAGACCAGCAGTTATTTCAATGACAATCACTGGCTGACAAAATCTCATGACCGCTACAGACCTTACTCGGAGAGATGAGGATCACTGAATCTCTCTCCCTTTCCTCTCTCCCTCATCTCTTCTCTCATGTCTCTCTACTCTCTCTCTCTCTCTCTCTCTCTCTCGCTCTCTCTCTCTCTTTCTCTCCTCCCCTCTCTCAACCTCTAATACCCCCCTCTCTTCCATCCTTTCCCTCTCTCCCCCTATTCTCTCATCCCTCCAGGCAATACCAACAGTATCTTTGCTCTGGACTACATCAGTGGCTCTCTGACGGTAAATGGACAGCTGGACAGAGAGAACCCCCTCTACTCACCCGGATTCACTTTCACCGTCAAGGTCTGTCTGTTTGTGTTTAGGCCTGGGACTGATGAGAGAGAGACCTAAACTGAACATATAGCTACACCACCACTCTACATTTTCTTTAGATGTAAACCTTCCCAGTCACATACAGTACGCAAATTTTGAATTACGATATCATGTATGCTGGTACAGTATAGAATACATCATCAGTACTTAATTCAAGGCATTGGGATGTGAGGTATAATCTTCCAGGTGTGCATTTCCACACTCCGCCCTAAGGCTTATTATGACAGGGTCCTGCTGAGATCCTCATATTTAGAGAACGGTTAGACTTCCTTGGGAGCAACCTGGGAGGATAAAGGAATGGAAGATGTTCTTAATGTTGATGGAGTCCTGCCAGGCCAATGCTTTGGAGATTACTTGCTCCTTCTCTCTCCCTCTTCATCTTTGTCTTTCTGAGCCAGATGTAGATTCCGAATATCCCTTCACTGAGCCGTGAGAAGTCTCTCTCACTCTCCCGCTCTTTCTCTCTCAATTTGGTACATTCTGTCATAGTGGGAGTCTTTCCTTCTCACCCCTGGCCTCTTCATCTCCTTACTTACACTTCTATGCTTCCCCTCCTCCTCTCCTCACCAAATGGTTCCCACAGTTTGAGAGAGGGGGCATGAAATTAATTTTAGTGTGGCAACGGGAGAGGGGGAAGAGTTGGAGGGATTTTTGGTTATTCCTGTAGAAGTACCCTTTACATTGTTCCAGGTAGAAACAGCGAACAGTTTTTAACCATTTTTCTAAGAGCATTAGTATAATAATGCAAACAGGGAATTCCATCACATCTTTATTTAAAAATATACCCCTCCCACCTCAGTCGTTATTCTTGATTGAAATCAACCATTTCAGCAAACTAGGAGAAAATTCATAGACCAAAATAAAAATGTATTTTTGAAAATGTATAATATGGAGATTTTCCTTCCCTCTTCTTTGGTGTCTTTATTGATTCTGAGTACTGTAGTAATATAACTATTTTTTCAATTTTAGACCAGCTTAGATAGTGGTTGCGTCCAAAAGGGCACCCTATTCTCATTATAGTGCCTTACTTTTGACCAGGGCCCATAGGGCACAATAAGGAATAGGGTGCCA
Organism: Oncorhynchus mykiss; assembly: GCF_057628025.1. NCBI lineage: Eukaryota > Metazoa > Chordata > Actinopteri > Salmoniformes > Salmonidae > Oncorhynchus > Oncorhynchus mykiss. The sequence continues at coordinate 60,378,858 of NC_143022.1, read as the reverse complement.
TTTGGGATACAATCAGTTTTGAGTGTGTGGAGCTCAGCATTCAACACCATAGTCCGCTCCAAGCTCATCACCAAGCTCAAGACCCTGGGGCTGAACACCTCCTTCTGCAAATGGATCCTGGACATCCTGATGGGCCGCCCCCCAGGGATGAGGGTAGGCAACAACACATCCGCCAGGCTGACCCTCAACATGGCGACCCCTCAGTGGTGTGTGCTTAGTCCCCTCCTGTACTCCCTGTTCAACCATGACTGCGTGGCCACGCACGACTCCAACACCATCATCAAGTTTGCTGACTGTGATAGAACTTGTCGTAACGTGACTATCATTAATGAGATTAGTGTTATTTTATCAAATCAATGAACTATGTTTATTATTACATGATTAAATTAATATGTAACAATTAACTCATTAATAACTTCTGACACCATGGGATAACGTATTTAACAAGTTACTCTCTCCCGAATTAAACTCTTTCAATTTATATTAACATCTATAGATAGTCAATTATTATTACCTCATCAGTCTCATTCTGAACATCATTGACCTCGTAAATCTGCACGAACCCTAGCCTAAGTGATGATTCAGCGATACACAAAATAGCTTCAAAATAGCTATTCAATAACTAACTAAATAATCACACAGAAATACAAAAACACACACACTACAGATTATTGATTACTAACATAATGCAATGAAACAGTCCCTTGTGAACTAACCCGATATGATGGCTTGTTACACAATGGAAATGGTGTGGGGAAAGATAGAGCGGGAGAGACAAAGTGAGTGGAATTATTGTACATACATTGGGAAAACACGCTCACCGTAAATATGGATATTTAGCAGCTTAACAACCGCCCATTCAGATTTAGAAATGCAACGTTTATTTATGCTTAGATGTCTTTCTGTCGTCTCTCTGTTGAAACCACTTGTCCGTCTATGACGAGTAGTTCGAGGGATGTAACACTCTGGTTTGTCCACCAGAGGTCACAATGTCCTTTGTAGTTGTAGGTGTAACGGCTTTCTTTGGGTGAAGTAGAGTCGGACCAAAATGCAGCGTGGCTATTGCGATCCATGTTTATTTAACAATGATGAAACACGAACTGTACAAAAACAATAAACGTCATGTGAAAACCGAAACAGCCTAAACTGGTGCAAACTAACACAGACAGGAACAGGGACACTAAGGACAATCACCCACGAAACACTCAAAGAATATGGCTGCCTAAATATGGTTCCCAATCAGAGACAACGATAAACACCTGCCTCTGATTGAGAACCACTTCAGACAGCCATAGACTTAACTAGAACACCCCACTAAGCTACAATCCCAATACCAACACACCACATACAAAAACCCATGCCACACCCTGGCCTGACCAAATAAATGAAGATAAACACAAAATACTTCGACCAGGGCGTGACAGTAGGCTTCTTTTGTTCTGGAGTGGTCGTTAGAATGGATACGTAAGATGCACCACACTGTGGTGAGAGGGAAATGTTCATCCCCTCTTGTCTTCAGTTGAGTTTCCTAGACTACCAGTACTTAAACAGCTGTAGACTGTGAACAGTTGTCTTCATCTTTGTCACACCAGCCTTCGCTTTGGCTCCCGCTCCTGTCCAGCTCAGGCGTTCGGCGTCCCCGGCCTTCTAGCTGTTGCCGAACCTGCTGCTGGCAAATGCCCTTCACTCATCAACCCCGGACTTGTCTCATCCCACCTGGTTCCAATCCCCACTCTATAACTGTATATATACTCCCTCTGTCATTTTCTTTGTCGGTCATTGTAAATTTAGCTTTTTTTTCCGAGAGGAATCTCTCCTATTATTTCCTGAGTATTTTATTATTTAGCACTTTGGGTTTTGTCCCGCTTAATAAACTCAGTAGTTCAAAAGCTGCGGGAACAGGAAGCAGCAGGACATCCCGACCTCTCCACTATAAGGAGAAGCTCCTATTCCACAACTCGTACCTGGAGCACCTCAGGATTGCCATGGATGAGGTGCTCCGGACCGTATGCCAGCTTCAGGCTACACCACCACCTTTCCAGCTCGCCACGGTCGTTCCAGCTTCCACACCACCATCTACATCACCCAGTCTGATCAGCAACATCCACCTGCCCCTCCCGGAGTGATTTGACAGCACCCCAGCTCATTGTAGGGGGTTTCTCCTGCTTTGTGACCTCCACCTTGCCAATCATGCCGGGATGGCCTCTGAGAAGGACAAGGTGTCCTTGGTGATCTAGGTGCTGACAGGCCGGGCTCTAGAGTGGGTGCACGCCGTGTGGGAGAGGGACGGTCCAGTAGTGCAGTCCTATGAGCACTTCACCCAACTCTTCCTTGCAGTGTTTGACCACCCTACAGAGGGCTGAGAGTGAGGTGAGCACCTCCTTCATCTACGCCAGGGTTTCCAGGACAACGTCTGAGTATGCTCTGGATTTCCGGATGGTGGCTGCCTCCACTGGCTGGAACGACCAGGTCCTTTTGATGGTTAAACGCAGCAGTCTACAGGCGTCCGTCCAGACCGGGCTAGCCTGTAGCGATGAAGACCTCATGCTGGACCAGCTCATTGCCATGGGCCTGGATAATCTCCTGTGTGCATGTCGTCGCCCATCCTGGGGGTTCGGGTCTCTCCCAGGAACCTCCAGTGAGACTGAGCCCATGGAGGTGGGCACAACGCAACTTCCCCAAGAGGAACGTCAATGCCGTCGTCAACAGGGTCTCTGCTCCTACTGCGGGGAGTTGGACCACCCCTGGAACACCTGTCCCAGAAGGAGAAGGAAGCGACAGGCCGTCGCTCCTGCACCCTCCCAGGTAGGTGTGGACGTGCCTTGCTCCTCTCTGTCCACCCAGCTTGTCCTCCTTCTGGTCACCTTCCCAGACTATCCTAGCCCCCACTGAGTCCTGCCCTAAAGGACTCAGGTTCTGCTGGCAATTTCCTAGACCCGTCGGTGGCCTTGTCATTACTCCTTCCTCTAGTCCCTTTACAACCCCCTATCCCAGTCCATTCCCTAGACAACCATCCCCTAGAAAAAGGATTGGTGCCAGACTACGATTCCCATTTCCCTCACAGTTCACAACCACCATGAATGCATCACTTAACTCATCTTAGACTCTTCTGCATACCCCGTAGTTTTAGGTTTTCTCTGGTTACAGTTGCATAACCCCAGGATGTTGTGGACAGAGAGGAGGTTGTTGGGTTGGTCGCAGGAGTGTCAGGGGAGGTGTCTCTCTGTGTCTATCTGTGCCACCTCCGTGGAAAGTCCAGACCATGGTCGTGGCCTGTTCCATCCAACCTCAAGGCGGTGCAGCACTTCCTTGGTTTTGCCAACCATTTCAGGTGCTTCATTAAGGGTTTCAGCACAATGGTGGCCCCTCTCAGCTCCCTGAATTAGTAGGCCAACGAAGCCTTCCGTGCGATCAAGGAACATTTTACGAACGCACCTGTTCTGGCTCATCCTGACCAATCTCTGCCCTTCATCGTGGAGGTGGACGCCTCCGATGTTGGAGTAGGGGCTGTTCTCTCCCAAAGCACTGCATCTCTGCCTAAACTCCATCCATGCACCTTCTACTCACCAAAGCGGTCTCCCGCGGAGCGGAACTACGACATGGGGGATAGTGAGTTGCTGGCCATCAAGAAGGCGCTGAAAACAGCACTGGCTGGAGGGTGCTCAACACCCATTCCTTGTTTGGATGGACCACTGGAACCTAGAGTATTTACGAGCAGCCAAGAGGCCGAACCTGCGTCAAGGCCAGGTGGGGCCTATTGTTCGCCAGGTTTGACTTCACCCTCTCCTACCGGACGGCATCTAAGAACATCAAGGCCGATGCGTTATCCGGGTGAATGACACTGAGGATTGGAGGGAGAAAGTGACACCCATTATTCCCCTGTCCCGCATTGCGGCTCCTGTAGTGTGGAATGTGGATGCGGACAACCGTCGAGCCCTGCCCACTGCCCCGAGGGGCGTACCTACGTGCCCTCTGATGTGCAGGACCATCTCCTCGCCTGGGCACACACAGCACCTGTGTTGCTGCACCCGGGTATAGCCCGTACTATCGACTGTCTCTCCGCCAAGTACTGGTGGAATATCTTGGCTTAGGATGTCCGGGTTAACGTCTCTTCCTGCTCCCCCTGCGCACAGATCAAGACACCAATACAACTCCCCTTTGGCAAACTCCACCCGCTGCCAGTACCACATTAACCCTGGTCCCATCTCTCCATGGACTTTGTCTCAGACCTTCCCCCCTCGGAGGGGCACACCCCCATCCTGGTCGTTGTGGACTGGTTTTCAAAAGCATGTAGTTTGATTCCTCTGCCCGGTCTCCCTACGGCCATGCAGACCGCGGTGGCTCTCTTCTTTCACGTATTCCGGCAATACGGGATCCCGGAGGACATCGTGTCTGACCGTTGGTCCTCAGTTCACCTCGCGTGTCTGGAAGGCCTTCATGGAACAACTGGGGGTCACGGTCAGCCTCACTTCCGGGTACCGTCCCCAATCAAATGGTCAATCAAGTGTGCCAAGGAGTTATGGAACACAGCGCACACCCGTCTCCAGCATGTCGTCCTCCGGCAGAAGGCGCAGGCCAATCGTCACCACAGTGTGGCCTCGGTCTTTCACCCCAGTGACAGGGTCTGGCTTTCTACAAAGGATCTGCCCCTCCGCCTGCCCTGCTGGAAGCCTTTTCCCCCTCCTGTGCAGCTCAGGCGTTCGGCGTCACCAGCCTTCCACCAGCTGCTGAACCTGCTGCTATATAGTGCTTTAATGAACTCAGTAGTTCAGAACCTGTGACTGCCTCCTGCCTACTCCTCTCTAAACTTGTGACAATCTTCTTCACTTGTGAAGAGTTTCAGAGGGTCTTACCATTTTATGGTCTTGTAGGTTAAAACCCTTTGTCGGACGTGTAGCCACCCCTCCATCTGTAGAGATTTAATTAACCATAGGTAACATATTCAGCTCGAACTGCACGTTGACTGGTCTCAATGGTTGATTATTCAGGGTACAGCTATGAAGGCAGCAACCCGGCACGTTTTGGTATAATGTACATTTCGTTACGAGTCCTTTCAACTCTGGTTGAAAGGGGGGGGCGTTCCATCATGCCGGCATAAAGTCTGTGCTCACGTGGTCTCACGTAGTCTCTCTGTGTAACACTCAGACATCCCATTCTCAGTACTGCAGAGCCAAAGGCAGAGTTTCTGCAAGGTATTTACGATCTGGTTGTTAAGTCATAAACCGGGCCTACTCCCCCAGGAGAGAGTTTGGCTATCTGTCAGCCATTGAACTAGATGATCTGGCACCTTTGATCCTCACCCAGTAGAGAGAGTCATGACAAACTGATCATAGACGAAAATGAGGAAGCCTATAGGGAAGATGTGTGTGTGTGTGGTGTGTGTGGCGCCAGGACAACAACCTCTCCCTTAATGTCAACAAGTCAAAGGAGCTGATCGTGGACTACAGAAAACGGTGGGGTGAGCACGCCCTCATCCATGTCAATGAGGCTGTACATTCTTAGAAAAAAAGAGTGAACAAAGGGTTTTCCAGCTGTCCACATAGGCAAACCCTTTTAAGTTCCAGGTAGAACCGTCGTGGAAATTCTACACCGTGTCATAGAAATTACCACTAGGGATACTCAAAGTCGATCTTAAATGAATCAATGTTTATTATCAGCATGCTGGAGAGGTTGCAACAAACGTAATGCACCATAGTGAACATCTGTCAGAAGCTCTGCTGGGGTAGTCCAAGCAGTTGTCTTATATGTGGCTATACACAGATGAGTTATATTTGCATGATTTAGCATAATTAATTCATCATTACCGTATTGTTTCAATCAGGTGACAGACTAATACTGGTTAATAACATGTGACAGACCAATACCTCACTAGGCTTCTTCTTTCTAAGCTGAGACCTTGAAACTGAGATATTTTTTGTTCTCAAAACAAGGTTTGGGCGTACTGCCAAATTGCAGGTACTGTTAGCGAGGATTTGTTCAGTCAGTCACTTGCATGAACACAGAAATTGGTTTATAAAAAAGCACAAATGTAGAACATAAAAATTGCTAAATAGAAAAGCACAAGTATACATTTTCCATAACAGAATGCTTTTGGATTCCACGTTAACCCTCTGTAGAAAGGGTTTTACAGTACATGGAGCTCCAAAGGGAATCAAAAGGGTTGTACTTGCAACCAAAAAAGGGTTCTGCAAAGGGTTCTCCTATGGGGACAGCCAAAGAAACCTTTAAGATTTTGGACAGCACCTTTTTTTCTAAGAGTGTACTGAAGTGGGTCGAGAGATTCAAACCCCTCGGTGTCCACATCACTAAGGTATTAACATGATTCACAAACAGTTGTGAAGAGGGCACGACAATGCCTCTTACCCCTCAGGAGGCTAAAAAGATTTGGCATGGGCCCTCAGATCCACAAAAAGTTCTACAGCTGCACCATTGAGAGCATCTTGGCCGGCTGCATTATTTCTTCGCAAAGCAACTGCAAGACACCTACAGAGGGTGGTGAGTATGGCCCACTACATCACTGGGGCCGAGCTTCTTGCCATACAGGACCTCTATATCAGGCGGTGTCAGAATAAGGCCCAAAAAAGTGTCAAAGACTCCAGCCAGCCAAGGCAAGCGATACCAGTGCACCAAGTCTGAAACCAACACGACCCACTCCCAAGCCATAAGACTGCTAAATTAGACCGCTAAATAGCTCATCAAATGACTACCTGGACTACTTGCATTGACCCTTCGTTGTACTACCTCTCCTGCAATGACTCTATGCACACATACTGGACTCTACCCACACACACGTACACTGACACCACATCTCAGACACACACACACACACACACACACACACACACACACACACACACACACACACAGAGCACACATGCATACTGATGCCACACACACACACACACTTTCACAGTCACCACATAAAATGCTGCTACTGCCTCTTATCTATCATTTTGCCTCGTCACTTTACCCCTACCTACAGTATATATACATAACTACCTCAATTAACTCGTACCCCTACACATCGACTTGGTACTGGTACTCCCTGTATATAGCCATGTTATTTTCACTCGTTATTGTTATTCGTTATTTACTGTGTATTTATTGCTTGTGTCACTATTTATATTTCTTGGAAGAGGATGTACATGCCTCTAAACGACACAAAACCCTGATTACCCACAATGCACCACTTTTGTCCGAACCTTTCCAATTGCCTGTGACATCGCTCTGTCACTTTTACAATAAAAGACAAAACCCTTTTCTATTTCCCTACTCTCACCTCTTTTCATCTCCCCGCTCCTCCCATTATCGACAGAGAGAGCAAAAGAAAGAGAGCAAAAAAAGAGAGGGAGAGAGTAATGGGACTATTTTCTCTTAAATCTCATTGTGTGTGTGATGTGTATCTACAGTGAACTCTTCGCGCCCCCACTTAGAGATGCTTTCTATGATTGCTTTGAGTCACTCTGCCCCCCCGATCCAATAAAGGTACAGCTGTAAATACCTGAAGGAGATTGGTTACATCCCAAATGGAACCCTACCCCTATAAAGTCTTATGGGCCCTGGTCAAAAGTAGTACACTATTTATACATTTTAATTTAACCTTTATTTAACTAGGCAAGTCAGTTAACCCCTGCTGTGTCTGGCTCCGCACACACCCCGTCCGGCCATCTAGATGTGTGAAAGATAGTGTATAAGCTAATGATCCATCATGTATAACATTCCTGGTAGTGTGTAAACTTAAATTATGTATTGCCATATCATTTTTGTATGTTCTTTATGTATCATTTGACCAATTTGGCACATTTGGGCAGACTTGATACAAAATATTGTCCAGTATTGAAATGCTTCACTGGATCAATCGGAAACTTTGCACACACATCTAAATTGCACCTAAACTGCAATAATACATTATGGCCTTTCTCTTGCATTTCAAAGATGATGAAAAAATGTAATAATAAAATAAGCATGCGTTTTTGTTTGTACTATCTTTTATCAGATCTAATGGGTTACATTATCCTACATTAATTTCACACTTACACAAACTTCAAAGTGTTTCCTTTCAAACGGTATCAAGAATATGCATATCCTTGCTTCAGGTCCTGAGCTACATGCAGTTAGATTTGGGTATGTAATTGTAGGCAAAAAAAAAAAAAAGTCCAATCTTTTTAAGAACAAATTCTTATTTATAATGACTGCCTACACTGGCCAAACCCGGACGACGCTATGGGACTCCCAATCACGACCGGTTGTGATAGAGCCTGGAATCAAACCAGGGTGTCTGTAGGGACACCACTGTACCAATCGGAAGCCCAGTGTAGGAAATAGGGTGCCATTTGGACGCATCTATTGAGTGCTTACTGCTTTCACTCCACCAGAACAATTTTAGCTCCAATATGACACCTCTCTCACTTTCTCATTCGCTATCTTGTTCACACTGGAAATGAATTGCACTTGCACTTATTTGCCTGTCTTCCCTGCCCGTCCTCCTCCGATACTCCCCCTGTGTCTCTCTCTCCGCTCTCTCTCTCTTTCTCTCTCTCTCTCTCTCTCTCTCCCCCGTTTCTCCCCTCCATTCTTCCCTCAGGGCACAGAGTTGAACGATGACCGTACACCGTCAGATGCCTCGGTGATGACCACCTTCACCATCCTGCTGATTGACAAGAATGACAACGCGCCCAAGTTCAACAGCTCTGAGTACCGTGTGCACATCACCGAGCTGGCCCAGGTGGGCTTCGCCCTGCCTCTCTTCATACAGGCTGAAGACAAGGATGAGGTGGGTTACCATCACCACGCATGCATGCCTGTAACAATATATATGGTAACAAAAGGTAACAAACGGTAATAAGCGGTAACACTTTGTTTGACACGGTTGAAAGTTCCTGGGATCAGGACAGAATAAGCAGGAAATCCGGAATCCTCCAACCGGGATATCTGGAAAAACTGAGAATCTTGGGAACTTTAATGGAATCTTGCAATCCTAGATGTTGCGTTGGCTCAGTACAGCAGTATAGATTCAGATGTAGTGTATTTTAGCAGTAGTGAGTAGTTGCAGAGGAGACATTGTGCTGTGCTGAGTGAGTGTGTCAGCCCAGTGGGAAAGCAGCCCTGTTCAACAGCATCCTCTTTAGTTTTCCATCATGTGTCCGCCACTTCCCATTAGCTCTATCTAACATCCCACCGCGCTGACACACAGACACACATACACATGCGCTCATAAACAGACACACAGACAATCTTCTTACACACACACTTGCTCGATCACTCACAGCAGCCCAAGACTAGGAGCCCCATTTGACTAGACTACAATTTAATTTGCTTTGGAAGATATGGGATAGAGCATCAAATTATACCTAACGAGGAAAATCAATCACCACAGGTTGAGATAAGCCGAAAGCTAGTCAACTCTGATTGATTCCAGCACCACAGCCGCCAGGATGAAATTTGATAGATAACTGCAAGTCAAGTGGAGAGAGAACGAGAAGGAGGGAGAGAAGGAGCAGAAGAGGGAGGTAGAGAGGTTGGGAAAGAGTGAAGAAGGTGTAGAGAAACTAGCATAACTAATGGAGTACTGGCAGGAAGTTAAGTGAATAGGGCAGTCATACAGACAGAGGGAAGCTGAGATAGTCAGAGTGAGAGGTGGAGGGAGAGAAGAAGAGAGAGAGAGAGAAAGGGGTGAGGATAGAGAGAGCGAGGCTGCGGGAGAGATAGAAAGACAGAGAGAGAGAGTGAGAGAGATGCAGAGAGACAGAGTATGTGTCTGGTGGAGAAATAGTGGCTTAGCAGCAAGTTTGTTTATTCATGTCATGGAGTGTGTTTGTCTTGTCAGCATGGCGATGGATAGGAGTGCTAGGAGCTCCTCCACCAGGTGGTGACGGGCACACCTGGTAGAGGATAAGAGGGGTGCTGCTCTCAGACTGCGCCCTATCCCCTATTCAACCCTCTGCCCCCAGAGGCTGTCAGAGCGTCAGAGCATATGTGTGTGTGTGTGTGTGTGTGTGTGTGTGTGTGTGTGTGTGTGTGTGTGTGTGTGTGTGTGTGTGTGTGTGTGTGTGTGTGTGTGTGTGTGTGTGTGTGTGTGTGCGCGCATGTGTGCACATGTGTGTGCGTTTGTGTGCGTTTGTGTGCGCATGTGCAGAAGTTGGCAGAGGAAATTTACAAAAAATAACACACGTGCATGGCATTTAAAAAAAAAAAAGAATGTTGCCATCCGACTCTCCTCAATTCCTCCCAGGCAAAATCATGCCTTTATCAATACAAGCTGTGCCCCTGTGAATTCTCCATAATAGATGCCTTTAGGTTTATTTCCATTCTTCTCTCTATTTTTTTTTATCTAGGCAAGTCAGTTAATATCAAATTCTTATTTACAATGACGGCCTAGGAACAGTGGGTTAACTACCTGTTCAGGGTCAGAACGACAGATTTGCACCTTGTCAGCTCGGGGATTCGATCTGCCAACCTTTCGGTTACTAATCCAACACTCTAACCACTAGGCTACTCTGCCGCCCCAAATGGTGCCTCTAGGTAAGCTGGGTAGGCTCAAGGCGGACAGCTACATAGCTACAGTAGATGGATTTCAACCAGATCTACAGCGGAGAATGAATCAGAATGCAGGCCCACCTGGGTCATCCCTATTCAACCCCCAGCTTAACTACACTCCCTATCTGTCCATCACTAGTGATGAGTACCTAATGGCACCAAAGTCCCTATATAGTGCATTACTTTTGACCGGGGCCAGTACACACAAATGGTGCTATGTTTACTGAACAAAAATATAAACGCAACATGCAATAATTTCAACGATTTTACTGAGTTACAGTTCATATAAAGACATCAGTCAGTTGAAATAACTAGAACCATATCTATGGATTTCACATGACTGGGCAGGGGTGCAGCCATGGGGAGCCAGGCCCAGCCAATCAGAAGGAGTTTTTCTCCACAAAAGACCCCCCACCCCCTTTCAGACGATCCCACAGGTGAAGAAGCCATTAAAGCACCCTTTTAAGGTTCTGAGACTGACAAAAAAAGCTCCCACATGAGTAAGAGACGAATGGGAGCATGATGTTCCCTGTTAAGATAATGTATATATTAGTGTTGGGAAAATTATGCTTTCTGAAGCCTTTGGGGCTTTCACCAAATTGTGTCGAAAAAGTGTTAATTCCTCAGAGCTTTTAACACAGTGCACACTAGTCAGGTTGATGGGTTATCTTGGCAAAGCAGAAATGCTCAATGACAGGAACGTAAACACATTTTGACCTACCGGCTCAAATCGGTCTTATAAAGCGTGATTTGAAGTGATTTGTTTTTTTACATTGGATAAAAGTAGAGACTCAGAGCTACAACATGGTATATCAAACACCACATTTTTGAGGAACAATGAGAAAGTAATTCTGATTTGAAAGTTGATAAACTTGTAAACTCACTTTTGAGAAAAGGGCCTTTGAATGTTTTGGTACCTATTGGAGAGCTCTCCTTTGTCTACACCCATTCAGCATGGTTCACACCCTCTTAAGCCAGCCCCACCCAATTCTTCAAGGATTCATGTGTGAGATCATGTACTAAACATAGTAGTAAAAATGAAGACTAAAAGTGGTAAAAGTAGTAGCCTACAATAAGGACAAATTCCAGGAGAACAGAAAGTTCCAGATAAAAATATTTTATAAATATTAGATGACGCTATCCCAGACACACTTCAAATCAAATCAAAGTGTATTTGTCACGTTCCAAATAAAACAGGTGTAAGACCTTACAGTGAAATGCTTACTTACAGGCTCTAACCAATGGTGCCAAAAAAAATGGTGTGTGTGTGTGTGTTTAAGTAAAGAAATAAAACCACGGTAAAATGACATTTGAAAAAAGAGTAGCAAGGCTATTATTCAGACACCTTTTAGTCAGGCTTATTGAGGTAGTATGTACAAGTAGGTATCGTTAAATGACTATGCATGTATGATGAATAGAGAGTAGCAGAAGTGTAAAAAGAGGGGTTGGCGGGTTGTGTGACACAATGCAGATAACCCGGTTAGCCAATGTGAGGGAGCACTGGTTGGTCTGGCCATTTCCGTAGTATGTACATGGATGTAGAGTTAAAGTGACTATGCATATAAGATAAACAGAGAGTAGTAGCAGCATAGAAGAGGGGTTGGGGGGGCACACAATGCATATAGTCTGGGTTACCTGTTCAGGAGTCTTATGGTTTGGGAGTAAAAACTGAAGGAAGTTTTTACCCCCAAAAAGAAGCCTTTTTGTCCTAGACTTGGCACTCCGGTACAGCTTGCCATGCTGTAGTAGAGAGAACAGTCTATGACTGGGGTGGCTGGGGTCTTTGACAATTTGTAGGGTCTTCCTCTGACACCGCCTGGTGTAGAGGTCCTGGATGGCAGGCAGCTTTTCCCCAGTGATGTACCGTGCACACTACTCTCTGAAGTGCCTTGCGGTCGGAGGCCGAGCAATTGCCGTGCCGGGCAGTGAAGCAACCGGTCAGGATGCTCTCAATGTTGCAGCTGTAGAACCTTTTGAGAATCTCAGGACCCATGCCAAATCCTTTTAGTTTCCTGAGGGGGAATAGGCTTTGTCCTCTTCACGACTGTCTTGGTGTGTTCGGACCAATCTAGTTTGTTGTTGATGAGGACACCAAGGAATTTGAAGCTCTCAACCTGCTCCACTACAGCCCCGTCGATGAGAATGGGGACATGCTCGGTGCTCCTTTTCCTGTAGTCCACAATCATCTCCTTAGTCTTGGTTACGTTGGGGGTTAGGTTGTTATTCTTGCACCACCCGGCCAGGTCTCTGACCTCCTCCCTATAGGCTGTCTCGTCGTTGTCAGTGATCAGGCCTACCACTGTTGTGTCGTCAGCAAACTTAATGATGGTGTTGGAGTCGTGCAAAGGGCATGAGTGGTCAAACATTTCGATTAGACTTCCACAAGCTTCCCACAATAAGTTGGGTGAATTTTGGCCCATTTCTCCTGACAGAGTTGTTCTAACTGAGTCAGGTTTTCAGGCCTCCTTGGACATTTCTCCAAAAAGTACGATCCCCATGTGCAGTTGCAAACCGTAGTCTGTCTTTTTTATGGCGGTTTTGGAGCAGTGGCTTCTTCCTTGCTGAGCGGCCTTTAGGTTGTGTCGTTATAGGACTCGTTTTACTGTGGATATAGACACTTTTCTACCTGTTCCCTCCAGCATTTTCACAAGGACCTTTGCTGTTGTTCTGGGATTGATTTGCACTTTTTGCACGAAAGTACATTAATATCAGGAGACAGAACTTGTCTCCTTCCTGAGTGGTATGATGGCTGTGTGGTCCCATGGTGTTTATACTTGCGTACTATTGTTTGTACAGATGAACATGGTACCTTCAGGTGTTTGGAAATTGCTCCCAAGGATGAACCAGACGTGTGGAGGTCTACATTTTTTTTCTGAGGTCGTGGCTGATTTCTTTTGATTTTCCCACGATGCCAAGCAGGGAGGCACTGAGTTTGAAGGTAGGCCTTGAAATACATCCACAGGTATGCCTCCAATTCACTCAAATGATGCCAATTAGCCTATCAGAAGCTTCTAAAGCCATGACATAATCTTCTGGCATTTCCCAAGCTGTTTAAAGGCACAGTCATCTTATTATATATAAACTTCTGACCCACTGGAATTGTGACACAGTGAATTATAAGTGAAATAATCTGTCTGTAAACAATTGTTGGAAAAATTACTTGTGTCATGCACAAAGTCAATGTCCTAATTGACTTGCCAAAACTATAGTTTGTTAACAAGAAATTTGTTGAGTGGGTGAAAAAGTGTTTTAATGACTTCAACCTAAGTGTATGTAAACTTCCGACTTCAACTGTATGTGCTGCCAAAAAATACAACTAATTATTGCTTTCTAAAAGAAACTCACCATCGAAGAAAGCACTGGCATAATGGTGAAATCAGTGGGATCTCGCATTTTGAAACACGTTTCAAAAAAGCATGTGATTAAACGAAGATATCATTGATCACATGTTAATCTAACCTTGAAATGAGCATTGGTACATTTTGTCGGATCAGCTGTGCTTTGAAAACTGCATCGGCTCTCTGGTATCAAACGTCCCATCACTTGTCTATATTTACTATTATCTACTTAACCTGATAGTAAGTTATATTACATTTAAAATGGAGGTGTAGTTATCACTATTTAAACATAAATGAATTAAATTATACATAGTAAGTTATTCAAAGTTGGTGTTAATTAGGATAGCTCTACATTTAAAGTTGACATAACTATGTTGCTATTGATTTAACTAGGAAGTGTAAGTTAAACTGACAAATGGTGAAGTTAACTGTATTGTATTAGTCAAAGTAAATTTGGTGTGAGTTAGTATAACTTCACATTTAAAGTTTGTATTGCTTGAAATATGCTGCACAACTTTTTGACTGGAAATAATACGTTGAAACAACAACAAAGAATTACCGTGTAGTTCACTATGTAGGGACTAGGGTGCCATTTGGGGTGCAACCCTAGATTAACACACACACACAGCATACACAGGTTAACACAACAACAAAGACACTACCTCACTCCACAATAACACACATACACATGAATGCATGTACAAACACCTGCACATAAAAAGGTATGCACTGATACATATGCTCAACACAACAAAAAAGATCTGAATCGTAAAAACCAGTAGAGACTGATGAAAGGTAGAATGTTGAGGATTGGCTCATTGTAATGTCTGGAATTGAATTAATGGAACAATATCAACAACATGCAAATTAAAGTTCTGTATTCATAAATATTTCTCCCACTGCCAGCCTCCACTTGTCACAATTACAAGGCAGAGTTGACATTGACAGATGCATTACTAGATGCACTGCTAACCCACACGTCGAGAGGGAGAGTGTCAGAGATGTTCCATTTTTACTAGTGGGTGACACAAGTGGTAGTTACAGAGCTCTTTCTTCATCACTCTTCTCTGTTTGAATCTAAAACTTTCCGCTCAAAACTCGTCACTAAACTTTGTGACAGCCACATCTGACAGGACCTTGGTATGAGAGCTTCTGAGATAAAGAGAGAGAGGCAAATGGATGGGCAATTACGGGCAGTTTGAAGTGACATCCCTGCATATTGAATTTTTTTTTAAATAGCCAGTCATCAGCCACAATGGTTCTCTGCGAGATGAAAAACAAAACAAAAACATAGGGCCATTTTAACCGCCAAACATAATGCCCTCCACCATCGATCCACTGTCTGAGCCCTAAATGGCCCTCTATTCCCTATAAAGTGAATACCTTGGTAAAATAAAATATTTGGTTGTGCTAAAGGAGGGATTTGAGCTAAGGGATACTGTGAATAATGTGACACTCATCTTGAAGGAGCCAATAATGGTGTGAAATGGTGAAAGTCAACATGTAAAAAGTGAGCTTTATGAGTTTGTGTTTGATACGTTTTATTTGTATTTGATCAAATATAAAACAGTTGTAAATAACACAATAGTGGCATGTTGCATGTTCTTCATGTTACGCCAGCCTTTGTTTTCTCTTAATCTCTGACTACGACAACAAAAATGATGTCACTGGATCATGTGTACGCACACTAAACCAACATGACTAAGAGCAAAAGACCAGGATTAAATCTGAAACCTCGCTATTGTGCGCTTGACATTGAAGCTTTTACCTTGAATGTGATCTCCGCGAACATGGTAACATTGCCTTTAAAAGCTGCATTGTCTACAAGCGTGATCTGAGTGAATCCCAGCCTAAGTGTAGCCGGAGCGATTTAGATAGTCATGCTTGTCAACATGGCTCCTTAAACATCCTCATTTCCTCGACAGCACACCTTATCCTCTCATTGTGTCATTCTGATTTCATCAAACACACACACACACACGTACGCACACACAGTCAGACGGTCCGCAAACATACCTCACACACACACACATACACATACAATTCTGATTTAAACGCATGGCTTCAATGAGCTGCCATTGGCGTTGTAATCATCACTTTAGTAGAAGTGACGGCAGCTGTAGCAGTGGCAGCTTTGTGGGCATGGAGATTTGCTCTATTCTGTACTCAAACGCCCAATTACAATTTACATAATGTTAAGCAATACGGTGGAGTGACTTTTATGTGGGAGAGATAAAGAGAGGACGATTCAGATGAGGATACGAGATTATGAACTCCAATAGGGCTCTGGTCAAAAGTAGTGCACTATGTACTGAATAGGGTGCAATATGGAGCGCAACCCGTTGCCTGCCGACAGTTGTCAGACGGATGTTTGGGTCTATTTAGTGGGTTCTAATCTTCACTTGTTTATTTTTTCAGGGGATGATTTTTTTCCCTCCGTTGTTTGTTCTCTCTTCTTGTCTTTTTCTGCAAAAAAGAGAACCCTCCAGGTTAAATGTTTATTGAACTCCGAAAAATGTTCTCTCTGCGGATCAATCATTCTCCCGCTGTCGTCATGAGCCATTTCGCTGGCAAATGGATTCCCACAGAAATAGAAAAGGGGTCTTTATAATTGGCTGCGGGTGGTGAGACACAGTTCATAACCATGCCACATGCTCTCAGTGGTTTGTGTTGTGTGGGTAGGGTGGTGGTGTATTTGTGTGTGTGGTGGCTGGTGGTTTCCAGTCAGGGGAAGTTAGAGCAGCCGCTCTGAGATACGATCTAACCTCTGACCCTGCATCTCAAAGACAGAGATAAGAGAGAAAAGAGATAGATTACAGGTAGAGGGGTGGGTGTACATACTGAGATATATAGAGGGAGGGATGAGAGAGGATAGAGGAATGAAATGTAGAGATAATAAGAAGATAAATGTGCATGGATGGAGCCAATAATTGGTGAATGCATGCGTGTGCTTGGCATCAATCGAGCTCCCCATTTCTCAATGTTTTGAAGAGGTTTGTGCTCAGTCAAAATAAAGTCAGACATTTTCTGACTCTCACACTCCAGTAATTAAGGTTTTGTCTTGTACATGCTAGCAGTGTGTACACCAGGGGTGAGAAAAATAGGGCCTAAGCCGATTAACTGCGTGGTGGATTTAACGAAAAAAATATGTGCGTCTTAGTTCATAGAAGCTCAGTTACATGAGTAACCTTCGATGTCCACTATTGGCGTTTGGGAAAAACTGAGAGGTTTCTGGTTACTTCCTACAAATTTGACTCTAGCGTTTGTACGGTTGGAGCTATTAGCTATTATTACCCCATTCCTGAAAGCTAAGACTCTCAGAAACACATACATGCATTATAAACTATAGGAAAACATAGGATTTTTTTTTACACATGGTGCCGTTGCATTTGGAAACTTTTGGCAAAATTAGAATATACCCACTTTTCCTGGCACCACTCCACCACTGGTTATTGTCATTGGAAAGACCATGGTCTTGAATTGGACTCACGTTTTTCTGGACTTGTTCTTGACTCGGTCTCACCCCCCCCCCCCCCCTTTGGTCTTGGTCTTGACGTTGACTCGATTTGCTCCTGTCTTGGTCTTGAATCGGTCTTGCTTTAGATGGTCTCGAACACAACACTGGTGTGTAAGAGTAAATGCTAGTGTGTGTATCTGTAAAAGTACATATGCTGAATGTATGATACTGCTAAGTATCTGGATCTTTATTGATTAACAAATAGTAATTCCTTTTTGCTACATATGTTGTTGCCATAGTACCATTTTAATAATTTTATGATTTAGATATCTAATGGCATGTGCTTGTGAGTCATCACCAGGACAGCAAACAGGACAGCAGTTCACTTTAATCAACAGTTTTCACTTCAATGTAAATATGCCGGAGTAGCAAAAGAGCAAATTTTAATCCATAGTCCTTAATGCAGTCCCACATCTCATACTGCAGCTTTTATTATCATCCATTTGAATATTTAACCAATATCTAACTCTCTCGCCCTTGTGACCCCTATCCCTCCCTCTCTCTATCCCTCCACCCTCTCCTCTAGGGAGTGAATAGTATGTTTCAGGTGTTCCTAACGGGGAACAACTCGGATCACTTCACCATCTCCCCCACGGCGGTGCAGGGCCGGGCTGACATCAGGATGAGGGTGGCCGTGCCTCTGGACTATGAGAATATTCGCGCCTACAGCTTCTCTGTGAGTTCAATCTGCACGCACACACACACACACACACACACACACACACACACACACACACACACACACACACACACACACACACACACACACACACATACACACTAACGAACACACAAACGCATGCACACAAACACACACCCACACAAAAACTTGTTTACGGCACGTTCTTATTTCCGTTACAAACACACTATCAGTAAAATGTACTTTAACAAGAGCAAGTCATCTAACGTATGGAGCACAGTGAGCAAAGACACTATGAGCAGGTTTCTAGGACCCAGATTTAAGGAGCGATTGGTACATCCATTTTTTTACTTTTAAATTAATTAATTATGTACAAAACATTTGGAACACTTGCTCTTTCTTTGACATAGACTATCCAGGTGACAGCTATAATCTCTTATTGATGTCACCTGTTAAATCCACTTCAATCAGTGTATATGAAGTGGAGGAGACAGGTGAAAGAAGGATTTTTAAGCCTTGAGACAGTTGAGACATGGATTGTGTATGTGTGCCATTTAGAGGGTGAATGGGAAAGACAAAAGGTTTAAGTGCCATTGAACGGGGTATGGTAGTAGGTGCCAGGCACACTGGTTGAGTGTGTCAAGAACTGCAACGCTGCTGGATTTTTCACACTCATCAGTCAATTTAGTATGCCTACTCCTGGACTAAAACACACTTTCAATTGACATTCTCCATATGGCATGCTTTTTAGAAAATATATAGAATTCATCTTTGTTCCTGGAAACTGACCCATAGTGTTTTTTCAGTGATTTGAACTGCAACTGTAAGTTTATGTTTAGGTCCACACATCCTGAGAACCAAAGCATGGTAGCGCTATAAAGACAGTAACGGTATATAGTCACATTAGGTAAAACACGTACTAAAGCGAGGTCCATGCAGAAATTATTTGTCGAGATCGGTGTGGAAGAACTTGACTGGCCTGCACAGAGCCCTGACATCAACCCCATTGAACACCTTTGGGATGAATTGGAGTGCACACTGCGAACCAGCCCTAATCGCCCGACATTGGTGCCAGACCTCACTAATGCTCATGGCTGAATAGAAGCAAGTTTCTGCAGCAATGTTCCAACATCTAGTGGAAGGCCTTCCCAGAATAGAGGATGCTGTTATAACAGCAAAGGCTGGACCAACTCCATATTAATGCCCATGATTTTGGAATGAGATGTTAGACGAGCAGGTGTCCAGACTTTGTCATGTAGTGTATAATAATAGATGCATTTGGCAAGATGGAATTGGTAATTGTCTGATGGGTGACAATACTATGAATTGTCAAATTGTGAATAAAGAGACTGATGGACAGTGCAGCTTGTGAACGGAGAACATGCATTTTCAACAAATATTTTCCAATCAAATGCAGTCCAGACGTTTTGATTCCTATAAACCACCAGAATGACCAGAGCCTAAGTGTTTTAACACACATACATATGCCAAACAACTCTACAAAATTAGCTGATGGGTTTTGTTTTGATTATTGTAGGTGTAGTTCAATATGAAATACAGTAACTTACTTGCCGCTGGCTGCCTGTAAGTTATTGTCAAATTCACAGCAACCGCTATAAAGTGAAGGTGGCAACAGAGCATTTTAACTTTTTGACCTTCTATTAAGTATTAGAGTCTCTCCCCTCTCTCTTTCAGCTATTTGCCAATGAGTCCATGTCAGACCATGTGGGTTTTGCTCGTATCTACATTGACCTGATCAATGAGAATGACAACCGGCCCATCTTCAGTAAACCTCTGTACAACATCAGTCTGCCTGAGAACACTCCCAGAGGCACCTCCCTGCTACGCATCCAGGTAAGGTTATCACTGCAACATGCTATAACACACTGTAACACACACACAGCTTGTCACTGGATTACACTGTAGCATGCTGTGGTATGGTGTATGTTGTGCTGTAACACCCCTTGCCTAGGTAAGCTCGTTACAATCTCCCCGAAGTATGGTTTACCCTGTTGGAGCAGTAGTTAGCTGGGAGACCCCGGTTCAAGAACATCAAAGGGCATTGCACTGTCTCGTTTGCTGCATGTACCAATTGCTGTATGGTATACTGTAGCTACCTAAAACCATGTAAATCTGATATTAACACAGAGTGGCCAACCAAAATCCTCAACATGTTGAAACAATCAAAACATTCTCATCAGGATCAGAGATGGCCTCCAGGTGAATGACCCTCACTGACACTCATCCTCGGTGTGTGTGTGTGTGTGTGTGTGTGTGTGTGTGTGTGTGTGTGTGTGTGTGTGTGTGTGTGTGTGTGTGTGTGTGTGTGTGTGTGTGTGTGTGTGTGTGTGTGTGTGTGTGTGCGTGCGTACGCGTGTGTGTGTGTTACTCTTCCTGTGTGTGGGAGTGAGCATGTGTGTGTGGGCAGGCATGTGTGCATGTGTGTGTCTCCTAGTACCACCCTGCCTTTATTACTCTCTACGTTTAATCCATACCAAGACCAGAGGTCACTATCATCTATATAATCTGACCTAGCAGTTTGACCATAGTCAAAGGTAGTGCACGAAATAGGGAATAGAGTGCCATTTGGGAAGCACTGCCGGTTATCTGCACATAGTTCCCACAATAACTGTATTACCATTAATTACGATGACAGTACTCTCAGACTTACACACACACACACTTAGACTCTAACCTGCTCCAGTAGATACAAGAAGCGCAAAAAGCATACGGTAGAAATCCATACTGTTTATAGACTATGCGCTCGTGAAATTGAAATCGCGACACACCCGGGCAATCTAATACCCAATAAGTCTTCTTGATGACGTTCGCTGTGAGCAGGCGCACACACACACACACACACACACACACACACACACACACACACACACACACACACACACACACACACACACACACAAAGCAAGTCAGACATCGGACACAAACACTCACACACACATCGAGGACACACAAAAACACTCAGGCCGGACACACTGCTGCACACTGCTTTCCTGACTAATCTCTCATGCTTCCATGTAACCTCAGTACAGTATGTCTGGTAACATTCTATAATAACTATCATGAATAAGCATCAATAAACATGTATAAACTATTAACACATTTATTTGTAAACATGTATAAACATTTATTAACAAGCATTTCTAAACATTTTAAGCTATCCATTCCATAAGCATTTAAATCATGTATAATTATTTGTAAAGCATAAAGACATTCACAAGCATTTGTATAGGTTCATTCATGAATGTTATTATAAAGTGTTACTGTATGTCTTTCGCTCTGTCCTGTCTGCTCTAGCTGCTATTTCACTAAGTCTCTTATCATCCTCCCCATTCTTACTCCCCTTCCTGTTTCCTCTCCCTCTCCCTCTTTCTCTCTCATCCCTCTCTTTCTGAAGCTGTTGTACTGTAGTGTCTAGCCAGTAAAGCCCAATTATTTTTGCTGTTATTTCACACACAGCACTTCAGCACTTCCAAGCTCACCACCACTGTTGAGACATTGTATCATTAATGTGACGACTGCTATTCATTGAATAATTAACTGTGTTCATAATTAACTCAGTAACCTGGGGCACCATGGGAAAAGTTTGTTTGAGTTACTGTTTCCCAAATTAACTCAAAGAATATCAGAATATCGATTTCATAGCAGTCGCTAATTAACTAATTTCCAGTTGCTAATTAATTCATTCATTTCAGTCTCATTCTGAACGTCGCATAATTCGTAAATCTACACAAACCCGGGTCTCACTAAATCATTCCGTATCACACCGATTGAGTTGATTATTTATTTACTAACGAGCTAAAGGATAATATAAGATAAACATAAACAAAACAGTCTAGGTTATTGGTTATAACTTCATACAATGGCAAAACAGGTCCCTAGCGGACCAACACAATATGACACATGTTACACAAGATGTGGATTTAGAGAGAGGAGAGTGCACAAGAGAAAAGCACATTTGTAAACTATGTTTAGTTTAGTTTAACACCTACCCAAACTGCCGCTCTAATTGGTCAGAATTATAATGAATGTATTTACTTGCTGAAAATCTGCGTTGGGTATGTCTTCATGGACCGAGTTCCGCTTAGGAGATTTAGGCAACGATCTTAGATGGCCGCGTTTCCTTCATCACCGGATGTATGTCTCTGATTGTCCACACAATGTCAGTGTCCTTTCTCTTGGTAGTCTGTTATCTTGCACTTATTCTGTGAGAGTGGACTTCTGAGGAGGATAATCAGCCATATCGATGCTCCCAGCTTGGGCAGGAAGGCCGTGTAGATAACCGATGACTGAAAGAGAATAACCAGTTGGTTCTTCTTGAATTCGCCTTCTAAGATACAGTAATCTACTGTAGCCTTGATTGTTAAGAGGTTCCTTTGTCCTTTTCCTTGTGTTGCGTTTGGAATCACAACTATCCGTAGACCTTGGCTGCAGCAGGCGGTCAACTTAGTCTGGATGTAAATTCTTTATGGCATGCTCTCTGGGTTCCCTGTGGGGCGTAGCTCGTTACAAAGGAAAGGTATCAGGATTTTACTCTGATCTAGTTTCAGAGTAACAACTAAATTCACAGTTCATCTTTACAAAAACATTCTCTTTGATCTGGATATTCTCTACACAATGCACAGTATGTAAACATCATGTACATATTATGAAAATGAATGTTGTTTTTGTTATTTTATTGAAAGATAAATGACGACGTTATAACGAAAACATTAACTTGAAGAGTAAGTTAAATGTTTTCGTTATAACTTCGTCATTTATCTTTCAATAAAATAACAAAAACAACATTCATTGTCATATTCCATCGATCATTGTTACCACCATTTTGGCTGATGAAATATATTGTCCCAAAGGCCATTTATTGCATGTTACAGTTCTGAGGTAGATTCTCCATAAGGCCCACACAAAGACATTCCAGTCCCAAACATTAACAGGACCAAGGATTCTTAAGATTTACAATGGGCATGAGTTGTCATAACCCCCCCCCCCCCCCCCCCCAATCAATCCCTCTATACCTCTCCCCATCTGCGGGAACCTCACAGGTCAGTCATGACACCACTCACTAGTGTCAGAACGTCTGTATACACACTATACTGCATGTCATGACTTGGTGTGTGTGTGTAGGCGTGTTTGTCAGTGTGTCCATGCCAGAGGAGATGGTCGGTCAGAGGAGGAGGAGTGCACTCTAGTTTGGGGGTACATAATTTGAAAGCCAACCACTAGACCTTTCCACTATTCTAGTACCACAGTTGTGTACTTCACTCTATGCGGTCAACAGCTGCTGTCCTCTGTGAACACAGACACACACAAACACACTCATTGAGTGACCGACCATCTCCTCTGACTAAACAGATGTTTCCCCACTCCTCCAGCCTCTGTCCATAAATACATGTTAGAGCCGGGTTGGCTTTATGGCTGACACACCCACAAACACACACACAGTCCTGTGTCATACTGCCTCATCCCTCACCACCATCCCTCAAGGTCAGCACACGGACAGAGCAGAGAATTATCACGCTAGAGCCTGACAGACAGTCATCACACACACCTCACAAGTGTGTGTGTCTGTGTGCAAGTGAATGTGTGCATGTGTATATTCATGAAAGTGTTTGTCTGTGTGCATGCGCATGTGTCCCTTCTTGTGCTTTTGCGTGTACTTGTGTGCTATGTGTGAATAAATGCCAGTGAAGTAATTTCAATGAGTTAATGTGCATGTTGGTATGTGTATGTGGCTCTGCGCTCTGTTTCCGTTCATAGTTATGAACTAACGATTACAGATACCTATTTAATATGGGGAGGATATTGCTATTTGTTGGATATGCTCAGCCCTGATCAAACGAATGTATGACATCTTTCTATCCTGTGTGTGCACGGAAATGTATTAATGATGCCTTACTAATTCCTTAGATTAATAGGAAGACACATTATTCTTCTAAATATTCTGAGTAAAGATAAGCAATTTTACAGTACACCAAAAGTTGTGTATATAAATTGTATCATCATTAAAAAACATTCTGAAATTCTATTATCAATCAGCCACAGTTGCTATAAGGGATATTCAATGTGATAAAATGGGACTGACAGTACATACTGTATAAATCCTCTTAGCACTTCAGAGTGCCAATGTTAAATGTGAACAGACTTTTTAGGCAGTCATTGCCACACCAAGAACTCAGTGAACTAAGTCACAGACAGGGTGTGAACTGCACCAGATGGCAGGCAAATGCCATTTCAGCACCACACGCCTGGACAGACACTCTAACTCCTCCAGCTCACTGGAGAGCTCAGGGTCGTGTTCATTGGGGCACATAAAGTAAAATGTTTAAAACTGCTTGTGATGGAAAACAAAAATAATTATTTCATATTGGACTAGTTCAGATAGTACCTCTCTGTTTCGGACTATTTTCTTCTGTTTTGTGCCTCATGAACATGATCCAGCACTCAACCTGTGTGAGTCAGCTGTAAGTCAGTATGACAGTACTTGAAGGCTTATGTTAGTTAGTTAGTGAGTTAGTCTGTCAGCCAGCCAGTCAGCCCATCTGTCCATCCGTCCGTCTGTTG
This sequence comes from Oncorhynchus mykiss, assembly GCF_057628025.1. Taxonomy (NCBI): domain Eukaryota; kingdom Metazoa; phylum Chordata; class Actinopteri; order Salmoniformes; family Salmonidae; genus Oncorhynchus; species Oncorhynchus mykiss. The sequence continues at coordinate 60,354,248 of NC_143022.1, read as the reverse complement.
TTCCGTTTGTTTGTTTGTTCATTAGTTTGTTTGTCCGTTTGTTTGCCCGTTGATTTGTTTTTATGAGTCAGTAGGTCAGTTAGTCAACTCTGTGTTGATGTCTGTTCACACTGCTATGCTTTATCTTGGCCAGGTCGCAGTTGAAAATGAGAACTTGTTCTCAACTAGCCTACCCGGTCAAATAAAGGTATATAAAATAAACATTTGTTCATTCATTCAATTAACATAATTATTGCCCTACATTTTATGGCCATGCTTGTGATGGCCAGGGTGTTGTGCATTCCAGAGTTTAGTATGTGAGGTGCGTCTTAATGGGGAGGTAGGGCAAAGTAGATATGCATATTTAAATTTGCATAAGTATAAATAATTATAAGTATGTTAAGGTAATTTTCCCAGTGGTTTCAAACAGTGCCAAATGAGCACCAGAAATGTAATTGAAATGCTTTGTTGAGCTTAATATTTTTGATTCAACTGATAATGGTTTATATACATACAAGCCTTATTAAATGATTACTCAATGTCCCGTCTTCCCACACACGCGCACAAAAATGCACACGCACGCACAAACTCTCTCTCTCTGACACGGACTCACACACAAACATAAGCACACACACAAGCACACAAACGGAGAGCAGCCCAGACCACAGACTGTTTCATATTTATCAGCTGCAGTGTTACTTATCATTATAAATATTTATTTGGATTTACTCTCTGTCCAGGTCTCTCTCTCCATCACACTCTTTCTCACCCTGGAGAGTTTAGACTCCGGGATCTCCTCATATCAGTAAAATTGCTCTTTGTTTTCTCCCCTCCTTGGGTGTGTTTGTATTCTTTCATTTCTTATTCATAGCCTCCAATCGTATTTTCAGTCTCTCACTTTCCTTTAGCCGTTGTAACACTAATGGATTTGGGGTTCTGTCAATGTGTGTGAGAAAAAGAGTGTGTGTGGTGGGTGCTTGGTAAATATTTATTCACAATGGCCATTTTCTTCTCACTCCTATGGAATGGAGATTCCTTCAGTCTTTTACCCTTCCTTCTTTAGAAGTAGGATAATCACTCTCACATTTGAAGTCTTGTTGTATGTGATTGGGAAATATAAGATCTGACATGACTTAAAATAAAATAACTTGCGCACTGCACTTGCCAGTATCGCTTACCACATTTTTATTTAAGCATATTTATTGTCCTCACTATAAGGGTACAATGCGAGACCCAGATGCAGACACTGGAGGCAGATGGTTCGAGTCCCTGATGTTTAATATAATCCAAGGGTAGGCAAGAGAATGAGGCAAAAAAATCAAAACCGGGTCAGAGTCCAGGAGGTACAGAGTTGCAGGCAGGCTCGAGGTCAGGGCAGCCAGAAAGGTCCGGCAGGCAGGTTCAGAGTCAGAGCAGGCAAGGGTAAAAACCGTGAGGACTAGCAAAAGAGAATAAGATTAGAAAAAGCAGGAGCACGGGAAAAACACACTGGTTGACTTGACAAGACACACTGGCACAGAGAGACAGGAAACACAGGGATAAATACACCGGGGAAAATAAGTGACACCTGGAGGGGGTGAGGACAATCACAAGGACAGGTGAAACAGATCAGGGTGTGACACTCACAGCCCTTCGTCAGAGAGTTTGTGATATTATAATTTTTCATCCTTTTGTGTAGACATCGCTCCATAGCCAATCTAGGATCAGCACACCTATTCTGATACGCTTTGTGAATACTGGCCCTAATCCTTTAACACTAGAAAGATAGAAGAGCATCATAATGACACAAAACAAATCCCCCTCATCGTTGACCTTTCCTAAATAAGCCTATATCAAATAAGCACACTGTCATTGTTAGAATCTTAATATCATGAAAATAACTGGAGTTATAACCAGTTTTTTAGGAGTGCATGTAATTTTCTGAATGCTTTTCCCCCTCTTTCTCCCTACAGTTAAATGTGCCATGCCCAGTTGATAATTACCTTGATAATGGCCTCAAAACTAACCTAAACTATATTGAAACTAATGTGATACATATATCATAAGCTTAAATAAATGTAGTAAAGTGTGATGGGGGAGAAAGTGTAAGAATGGGCGAGTTTATGAGCGAGGGGAAGAAAACGATGCAAAGAAAACAACCTGGTCAAAGAAAACAACATGGTCGTCAAAGAGAGATGGGAGCTCCCTCCCTCTGCGCAAAACAAGGCACATGCACAGCAGCTGCACTCCACAATAGTCCTGAAAAATTACAACACAACACTCACACTTTACCAATGCAAGGCAAGAAAGAATGTTTGTGTCATGAACACCATGCATTTGACAGTTTCCACTGACAGGGACACAATAAAGAGAAAAACAGACTATTACACACTACAACCGAACAAAGGTTACATAATATGTATGCCATCCGTAGATACGAATCAAATTGTTAAATTACAAACCTAGTTGGCTTAGCCAAAGAAAAAGTCAGCCACCTTCCCTAGCCATGATTGGCTGAGATAATGAGTGGGCTGGACATCCCAAGAGACGAGTCGGGATCAGTCTACCACATAGCACACTTCTGTCTATTTGAGCTGGTCAGTATGTCTAAGTAATCCTGTCTAAAGCTGCTTTTTTTAAAGTATGGTGTATTAAAACTGCATGAGGGTTTAAAAAGTTTTGAAGTCAGTGGAATTTGAGTATGAGAAAACACCTGTCTCCGGATTACATTTTCAAACTAAGGGCAACCATGGCATCTGACAGGAGACGCGTCCAACTATGAATGATGTACATGGGTAAAATAGTCTAGCTAGCTACATTTTCAGATATTACACATTTCTAATTTTGACAGAAAGAGCCATTTGCTTGGCTAGCTATATTCTAATGTTAGCTAGTTAACATTGAACCCGTTTGGTTAGCTACCTGCAGTTTCATGCAGGGTAGTAACGTCATGAGTTGTGATTATGGTTCATTGTTTACCTAGCTAGCTAGCTAACGTTAGCTTGCTGGCTCGCTAACGTTACGTGTATGACATTATTATTCGTATCTCAGAGGCATTTGTTTAGCTATAGCCTAATTTTAGCTAGCTAATGTTGAACCTGGTTGGTTAGCTACTGTACCTGCAGATTCATGTAGATTAGTAATGTCATGAGTTGGGATTAAGGTTCATTATCTTAGAAAAATATTCCACTATGCAAATTCAGTCTGGCCATCTACTTCGATTTCAGAGCACTCTCGTCTGATGTGCCAGAGAGCGCAGAATAACTGAGGAAGTTGTGAATGCTCAATACTGGTTGAATAAGGCCAGTGTCTGTAAACGTCAGCAAAAAAGCATATTTAAGCTGTTGCTAGCAGCACAGTTAGTCACCAGTGCTCTGGATAACATGAAAACAGCCTAACCAGCTCTGCTAGGGCAAGTAAAATGGTCAGAGTGGGGTGTTCTCTCATTATGTGTCTGGAAGTAGCTAGCAAGCTAGCCAATGTTAGCCAGTTAAACTTGGGTGCTTTGCTACCATTGTGAAGTCAAAACGTTCGGATCAACCCTAATCATCGACCAGAGCGTCCGGTGTGAGCTCTGAATTTACGAACGAAGATCTGACAGCACAGTTGCAGTCATCAACGCTCTGGATAACATAACAGCCTAACCAGCTCTGCTAGGGCGAGTAATGTTCAGTGAGCTGTTCTTTCTCACTTAGATGTCAGGAACTAGCTAGCAAGTTAACTTTGGTGCTTGACTGCTGTTGTTAGTACATTCGGATCAACCCTTAAAGATATGGGTGGGGCTAAAGCTTAAGAGGGTGTGAACAGTGTTGAATGGGTGTAGACAAAGATGAGCTCTCCAATAGTAGTACCTAAACATTGAAAGGTGATTTCCTCAAAGGTGAGTTTACAAGTTTATCAACTTTGAAAGCAAAATTACTTTCCCAATGATACTCAACTGTAGTGTATGATATACCATTTTGTAGCTCTGAGTCTCTACTTTAATCCAATGTAAAAAATTCAACATTTTGCTACATAAGACTGATTTGAGCCAGTTGGTTATATACAAGATATACCCAAATTTTATCCAACACCCCTAAAACACACCAACCAACAATTACCCAAAACATAACGGAAGGAGCCAATGAAGTAAAATGTGAATGTGAATCTTCAATCTTCTGTGGGTCAGATTTCTTCACAAGTCCCTCTCTACCCTCTTGGAGTAGACAGATATTGGTAACAGGTCTGTCCAGTTCTCCTGTTTTGGTTTTCAGTCTCACATACCAGACACTGTTGTCAGGGTAGGTTTCCAATACCTTTCCCATCAGCCATGACCCTCTTGGAATAGTAGGATCCATGATGATGACTAGGTCTCCCACGGAAAATAAAAACTTCCACTTCTTTCTTGTAACAATGGTAGATACGCCTTCACCAATTCTTTCCAGAATAGATTAGCGAAGTAATGATCTTCTCTCCATCTTCTCCTGTTGTAGAGATCACTTGTAGAGATGTCTTGAAACAGTCCAGAAACAGTCATTCAAAATTGCCTTGACTACACACAAAATGGTATGGAAGACCTCATCATCCACAGCTGGTTGTTGTAGAATAGATTAGAGCACTTTTCTCACTAGACAAATGGGATGCTCCCACACCATGATGCGAACCAGAAGGAGATGTGAAGCACTCTGTATCATGCTGTGGTCCCGAGTGTCCAATACTTCTCTGAGCTCTCGTTCAGCTCCAATGAAATTCGTGCCATTATCTGACCTTATTTGAGACACTTGACCTCGTCGACACATTAATCTTTGCACAACATTAATACAGGCATCAGTGTCCAATGAATAAGCCACTTCAAGGTGCATTGCTCTGCTTTCGATGCAAGTGAAAATAACACTATTTCTCTTGACCATACTGCGTGTGCCCTCCCTTGACTTCAACTGGCCCAAAACAGTCAACCCCCGCATTTGTGAAAGGAGGTAGCTCAGGAACAGTCCTTTCTTGTGGCTAATTTGCCAACTTCAGTTTTCTAACCTTCACTTGGTGACGGTGACAGAGGTTTTCTTCTGCAGCCAGAGTTGGCACTCATGATCCAATACACATTTAGAATTGTAGATAGCTTGTGGTTCCTTCCAGCATGTCACAGCTGCTTGTGAATATGCTGTAGGATGAGTTTCGATACATGTTGATCCTTTGACAGTTTAACTGGGTGCTTCACCTCTTCAGGCATGGCCACCTTACTGACTCTGCATCCCTCTCTTAACATGCCATCTTCCAGCACAGGAGCCAGTTTCACAATATCATTGGCACAATGATGCCAGGCGTATCTTGTTTTAAGACAGATTTCCCTCACTGAGACAAATTTCCTTCACTAAGAAAGATTTCCCTCACTAAGACAGATTTCCCTCACTTAGATCCTCTCATTGTCTTACGTCAGATAGCGAGCCGATTCCCCCTGCACTGATCTGTCTCATATCTTGCTAAAAGTAATGGGATAGCAAGCATTTCGCTACACCCACAATAACATCTGCTAAACACGTGTATGTGACCAATATAATTTAATTTGATTTGATTTAGCTTGAAAGTGGTCAGGCTTGAATATATTGTGACATTACTTAATGAACTCCATTTCATGCTCAAAACATGTTGCATTAATCTAAGCTAAAACAATAAATAACGTTGATATTTTTTTGGTGATGAAGTCTTCGTTGCACAATTTCAAATCTAGCTAAGGAGTTGTGTGATTCAATTAACAGTATTTCTGAAGTTTGAGAATGTGCACAAATGCTGGCTTAAATTTGTCCAACATACATTAGCTAGCTGAGCAAGTCACACGAAACGATGTTGCTAACCAATCAGCTACCTAGTGCTGCATACACAATGCTAAATGATTCAAACAAAAGGTAGCTAGCTAACATTATTATGAGTTTGCATGAAGCAGCTGTTCTGCTGCAAGTCATTGCACATTATGTCCACAGGAGGTAGCCACTGTTTTGTTTTAATTTCCTCACAACTGTAAGTTATTAAATCACTGTTATAATGTGTGTAGTGAGTTAGCTACCTAGCTATTTCATATAGATTTAATAAGAGAGCATTGATATAAAAGTGTGTAACTATGTTTTCATTGTTCAATGGTTGATGCTCAGGAATTGTAATTTTTTTGGATGAGTTCCACGTCCAACAAGACAGATTGGTTGATCATACTGAGAGCTGAAATACAATATACAGTAGGGAGAACAAGTATTTGATAACCTGCACAATTGGCAGTGTTTCCTACTTACAAAGCATGTAGAGGTCTGTAATTTTTAGCATAGGTACACTTCAACTGTGAGAGACGGAATCTAAAACAAAAATCCAGAAAATCAGATTGTTTGATTTTTAAGTAATTAATTTGCATTTTATTGCATGACATAAGTATTTGATACACCAGAAAAGCAGAACTTAATATTTGGTACAGAAACCTTTGTTTGCCTTTACAGAGATCATATGTTTCCTGTAGTTCTTGACCAGGTTTGCACACACTGCAGCAGGGATTTTGGCCCACTCCTCCATACAGACCTTCTCCAGATCCTTCAGGTTTCGGGGCAGTCGCTAGGCAATACGGACATTCAGCTCCCTCCAAAGACTTTCTATTGGGTTCAGGTCTGGAGACTGGCTAGGCCACTCCAGGACCCTAAGATGCTTTTTACGGAGCCACTCCTTAGTTGCCTTGGCTGTGTGTTTCAGGTCATTGTCATGCTGGAAGACCCAGCCACGACCCATCTTCAATGCTCTTACTGAGGGAAGGAGGTTGTTGGCCAAGATCTCAAGATACATGGCCCCATCCATCCTCCCCTCAATACGGTGCAGTCGTCCTGTCCCCTTTGCAGAAAAGCATCTGCAAAGAATAATGTTTCCACCTCCATGCTTCACGGTTGGGGTGGTGTTCTTGGGGTTGTACTCATCCTTCTTCTTCCTCCAAACACGGCGAGTGGAGTTTAGACCAAAAAGCTATATTTTTGTCTCATCAGACCACATGACTTTCTCCCATTCCTCCTCTGAACCATCCAGATGGTCATTGGCAAACTTCAGACGGGCCTGGACATGCGCTGGCATGAGCAGGGGGACCTTGCGTGCGCTGCAGGATTTTAATCCATGACTGCGTAGTGTGTTACTAATGGTTTTCTTTGAGACTGTGGTCCCAGCTCTCTTCAGGTCATTGACCAGGACCTTCCGTGTAGTTCTGGGGGCTGATCCCTCACCTTCCTCATGATCATTGATGCCCCACAAGGTGAGATCTTGCATGGAGCCCCAGACCGAGGGAGATTGACCGTCATCTTGAGCTTCTTCCATTTTCTAATAATTGCGCCAACAGTTGTTGCCTTCTCACCAAGCTGCTTGCCTATTGTCCTGTAGCCCATCCCAGCCTTGAGCGTGAACATGCCTTAGGCATGCTGCAAGGAGGCATGAGGACTGCAGATGTAGCCAGAGCAATAAATTGCTATGTCTGTACTGTGAGACTCCTAAAACAGCATTACAGGGAGACAGGACGGACAGCTGACCGTCCTCGCAGTGGCAGTCCACCTGTAACAACACCTGCACAGGATTGGTACATCCGAACCTCACACCTGTGGGACAGGTACAGGATGGAAACAACAACTGCCTGAGATACACCAGGAACGCACAATCCCTCCATCAGTGCTTAGAATGTAGGCATGTTGTAAGGCAGGTCCTCACCAGACATCATTGGCAACAACTTCGCCTATGGGCACAAACCCACCGTCGCTGGACCAGACAGGACCGGCAAAAAGTGCTCTTCACTGACGAATAGCAGGTTTCGTCTCACCGGGGGTGATGGTGTGATTCGCGTTTGTCGTCGAAGGAATGAGCGTTACACTGAGGCCTGTACTCTGGAGTGGGATCAGTTTGGAGGTGGAGGGTCCGTCATGGTCTGGGGCAGTGTGTCACAGCATCATCGGACTGAGCTTGTTGTCATTGCAGGAATTCTCAATGCTGTGCGTTACAGGGAAGACATCCTCCTCCCTCATGTGGTACCCTTCCTGCAGGCTCATCCTAACGTAACCCTCCAGCATGACAATGCCGCCAGCCATACTGCTCCTTCTGTACGTGATTTCCTGCAAGACAAGAATGTCAGTGTTCTGCCGTGGCCAGCGAAGAGCCTGGATCTCAATCACATTAAGCACGTCTGGGACCTATTGGATTGGAGTGTGAGGGCTAGGGCCATTCCCCCCAGAAATGTCCGGGAACTTGCAGGCGCCTTGGTGGAAGAGTGGGGTAACATCTTACAGCAAGAACTGGCAAATCTTGTGCATTCCATTTGGAGGAGATGCACTGCAGTACTTAATGCAGCTGGTGGCCACACCAGATACAGACTGTTACTTTTGATTTTATTGTTCAATTTCTGTTAGTCACATGTCTTTGGAACTTGTTCAGTTTATGTCTCGGTTGTTGAATCTTGTTATGTTCATGCAAATATTTACATATATTAAGTTTGCTGAAAATAAATGCAGTTGACATTGAGAACGTTTATTTTACCTCTTCTCTTCATTTCAGTATTTTAACCTTTCTTTGCCTCAGATTTTCCCTCAGATTTTCTCTCAAAATGGTTTCCCTCACTAAGACTGTTTTGCCTCAATAAGACAGATTTCCCTCTCTAAGATCCATGTTCCTCTGCTCCTCTATCTAACATCATGCTGCAAACTTAACTGTAACCCTAACCCTACCACATCTCATCACAGCAATGTTCCTGCAAAAGGTGACATTCAGCTGGGAGCAGCATTGGACAACAATGTTGATTGAAAATGGCAATGCCATTCAGAATGTATTGATCAGTGTTCTGAGGCTAAATTAAATGCAAAGGGATATTCTTGGGCTCCCGAGTGGCGCAGCGGTCTAAGGCACTGCATCTCAGTGCTCACTGCATATCAGTGCGAAAGGGCTAGATGCGTCACAACAGACCCTGGTTTGATCCCAGGCTGTATCACAATCGGCCGTGATCGGGAGTCCCATAGGGTGCCGCGCAATTGGCACAGCATCATTCAGGTTAGGGGAGGGTTTGTCCGAGGTAGGCTGTCATTGTAAATAAAATAAAAAATGTCTTTACTACCTGCCAGAGATATCCCTGTGTTTGGAGCAATTCCATTGCAGTACCAGTTACTCATCACTGCTGTCGAACATGGGATTGAGTCCAAAACAGCTTATACAGGCTATGTTATCTGAAGCAATTCACCACTGGCCAACCAAGAGACCTGGTATGTAGCTGCCAGCATATGGACCCAAGAAGAAGATACAATGACGCAAAGCGGCTGCTGAAGTAACATTTTGGTGATGAAGAAGGCCCTAGGATGAAGGCCCTAGGTTGGGCTGTTATCAAACCTGAAGATGGGGCAGCAATGCAGACCTGCTCATTGTTGCTGCAACACTATGCAAGCTATCCAGTACATGTAAGAGACAACCACTCAAATATGATATCAGTAATCTCCAAGCTGCCATGTAAGCTTCGAGACAAATGGAGGTCCACTGCATGTGACCATCTCGAACAAAGAGGTCAAAGAGCTGGTTGACTTGCCAGAGTGGCACTGGACCCTATTTTTGGAAATATTCAAGACCCTACACCCAATATGAGTGTTCCTCAGACTAGGGTGAGTGAGCCCAAGCATCATGTCCAGAGGCAAAATCTGCAGTTTTGCTACCACAGTTACAGCAGTGCTGTTCCTGTGCTATAGACCATTATGTGGAATCCTACTGCAAGATGGTACTGAAACCCCATAAGGAGATTATTTAATTCCTGAGGGGGAAAGGAATTTGTTACGTATGTCAAACTAAGGGACAATTGAGTAAAATGTGTAAAAAGCGTATTACTTGTCAATCTTGTCAGAGAAAGCAGGCAGTGCAGCAGCTAAGAGTTAGGATACTTCTGTTGCCAGAACCACGGTTCCTTCTCAGGCTTGGGGATATACTGGGGTCAGCACCACAAAATAATTCAAACGTATGCATTCCTATACTCCTATACTCCTATAGGAATTCCTATACTCAAACGTATGCATTCCTATATATAGTTCTGCAACCTTTTGTACCAAGAAGTTAATAGAGCAGCTAGATACCAGAAGCAAGATCTACTCAAGACAATGGGTCAAGAGAAACCCTGATCTATTTCACCTTTCTTTGAGCTTGTCTTCACCCCCCTCCAGGTGTCACCCATCTTCTCCATTATCCCCGGTGTATTTATACCTGTGTTCTCTGTTTGTCTGTTGCCAGTTAGTTTTGTTTTGTGACACCTAGCAGTGTTTGTTCCCCTGCTCCTGTCTGTTCTTGCTCCTGTTTTGCTAGTCCTTCTCGGTTTTGACCGTTCTGCCTGCCCTGACCTTGAGCCTGCCTGCTGTTCTATACCTAGCCCCACCTCACTGGATTATTGACCCCTGTCTGCCCTGACCCTGAGACTGCCTGCCGTTCTGAACCTTTTTTCACCCTCTCTGATTACTGACCTTGCTGGAGCAATTCCGCGGATTCCCAACTGGGCGGTGGGTCTACCCCAGTGTCCCGAGAACCCTGCGTACCTCCGCAAGAGCGCTATGCTGGAGATTCCGGAACCTGCTGGGCTTTTCTCTAACAGTGCTCCCTCATTTTCGAGCTGCAGCCTTCTTTGTTCTCCTCAGACCGCTCGAGGATAGCATACATCATAACGCTGATGTCTGGGAGGGCACTAGCCTGGGACACAGTTGTGTGGGAGCAACAATCCACCGTCTGCCTCAGTCTGGAGGAGTTTGTGGAGGAGGTTCTGAAGGTGTTTGATTCTCTGTTGTCCAGGAGAGAGGCAGCTCGCAAGCTATTCCAGCTACGTCAAGACTCCCGTAGCGTGGCAGAGTACGTGGTGGATTTCCGCACGTTGGCAGCTGAAAGTGCTTGGAACACAGAAGCGCTGTTCGACATGTTCCTACACAGAGCATCGAAGGAAGTAAAGGATGAGTTCCCCCGAGAGCCTCCGAAGACTGATGATTCCCCTCTTCCCGAGCCCATGCAACTAGGCAGAGCTAGGCTGTCTCCAGCTAAACGGCTATACAGGCTTCATACTAAGAGGTACCTGTATTGCGGGACTACTGGTCATTTTGTCTCTACCTGTCCACTAAAAGACCAAGCTCACCGGTAGGAGCGAGTACTCTGGTGGGCCATATGGATAACATTTCCTCTCCCCTTACTCGCATCCATTTTCATGCCATGTTGCTGTGGTGGAGCCAGTCAATCTCTTCAGGTACTCATCGACTCTGGGGCCGATGAGAGCTTTATGGACGCTACCCTGGCTTCCGAGCTGGATATCCCCACTATGTCCAGAGTACAGCTGCAACGTTTCCTGGGATTCACCAACTTTTATCGCTTTTACCACTTTTACCGCTTTATCCGTGGCTACAGCACCCTTGCTTCTCCCCTGTCTGCACTCACCTCTCCAAAGGTTCCGTTCAGGTGGTCCCTAGCTGCTGACCGGGCGTTCCGGGATCTCAAACACCGCTTCACCACAGCTCCCATCTTGGTTCATCCTGACCCGTCCCGCCAGCTCATGGTGGTGGCCAATGCTTCGGATTTCGGAGTGGGGGCTGTCCTGTCCCAGTGGTCTAACCTGGACCTCAAGTTACATCCCTGAGCCTTCTTCTCCCACTGACTCCACGCCACAGAGAAGAACTACGATGTGGGGAATCGTGAGCTTCTCGTGGTGAAGATGGCATTGGAGGAGTGGAGGCACTGTCTGGAGGGGGCAGAACATCTGGGTCATACCTGAAACCTGATATGCAAAGCACTTACAAATCTGGATGGACTGGAGGTGAGCAGCCTTGAGAGTTCAGCGTTGCCAGAAGTGTTTACCCAGAGCTCAATACCAGTTGGCAAGGATAATATACCCAGTCAAGAGGAAGTGGCTATATCTGAAGGATGTTCATCTGACCACTATTGAAGCGGATGTCGGAATGTTGATCTGGGTCAATGTCCCCAAAGCAAAGGAACCATGGAATATCATTAATAGCGACATAATGAGCCCTATATGGTCAAACCTCATCTTGGATGGGTGGCTAGAGTCAATTTATGTCATTTTGAATATTGAATTTGTGTTTATGGTAGAGACTTATCATTTCTTGTAGTGCTGCAGCTCCCCTCTTTCCGACGATATACTGTAGTATATACCTATTCCATAATATGGGGCTTTGCGAAAGCGATCATTTTCTGCACATGGATACGGACAGGAAAATAGTAATGAAATTGTCTATTAATCCAAAATCATTTCAGCTACATCCTAATAAGTCATCACCATCAACAGATGAGACTTTCAAAAACACTACAGTTATTTGGCTCTTCAACATCCACAAGCTTTACGGCAGCTGTCAGAACCCTGTAGTGGACGTCCTCATTACGAAGAGGTCATCTCACAAAACTGACTATCCAGACCGAACCGTTGGACCGATCGAACCGTTGCAGCTAAAAAACTACTATGTCACCAATATCGAAAGGGGCAACTATTATGAACATGAAAATGTTCTGCTCTACGATGCACACAAGCTTCAGAAGGTAACCCAAAAATTGCAAAAGTGGGGGTGGTGGGGGTCACGAAAAGTGGGCGTGATGAATAATGTCACAACATGGGTCTAAAATTATGATTTTTTTTACCCCTGAGTTTTCTTTCATATTTAGGACAAACACTTCAAAACCTTATTCATTGTGATACATTTTTTGAATCTGTTTTGCCATGTACAAATGTGTTATCCAATGCGTTTCTATGGGCTATTGCAGGGTTTCCCACATTCAGTCCTTGGTCCTGCCCTGGGTGCACATTTCATTTTTTTCCCTAGCACTACACAGTTGATTCAAGGACAAATTCAACGTTTCATCAAATATTTATATTTTATATTTTTACCTACAGGGGTCCTAAAATTCTAAATCAAATGGCTAAATGATCCATTGCATGACCTTCTTAAAATAATTCCATGTGTCAGTTTAGTAGATATTGTAATCTAAGGGTTTAGACCTACATTAATGGTCAACTGAGCAGTAGCTCACCCATTGATGAACAGGATTGACAATGCATGACCTTTAACAGGATCTCAATTGCTAACCTTGAATAGCTTCTTGTAAAACAGTAAAATCAAGACTTCTCAGAGCGAGACTACGACGAAAAACCTGAATGTTCTGCAGAAGACATTTTCTCAGTAACACAGAAAGATGGCCACTTTCAACTTCGACTGTCATTTCGCAAAGAGGACGTAAACCTGCAAAGCAACCAAAAAATGGCGGCGCAGCGAGCAATGAACCTCATTAAGAGATTTCGGAGAGACAAGGCATTCTTTGTTGATTACAAAGGGTTCATGAGTGACATCCTGGATAAAAGGCATGCCAGGAGGGTGCCACATGATCAGCTGCACAGGAATGAGGGAAGAGTGTGGTACCCCACCACGATTATGATTCCAAGGCTCTTCACTCAACATTGAGATACTGCAAGTTCCCGACCTTACGAGTACTTTGCTGGGGGTCAAACTGAGATTCCATCACAAACCAGTGGCATTAATGGTGGATATCGAATGTATGTTCTACTAAGTCAAGGTTCCAGAACACAATGTTGACTTCCTGCGCTTCTTGTGGTGGCTCTACAGTGACATTGGGCAACCACTGGTAGAGTTCAGGATGGTAGCCCATCTATTTGGTGCAGTCTCCTCACCCAGCTGTGCGAAATGCACCCTCAAAGAAACTGCTGATGACAATGAGGATGATTTCAGTGAGGACGTCCTGAATACTATCGGTAAGTACGTTTATGTGGATGACTGTCTTAGGTCTGTAACCAATGAGATGCAAGCCATTTCCCTGACTTAGGAAACTAAGAACTGTGTGTGCTACCGGTTTATTCAAACTCACAAAGGGCATGAGCAACAGTAATTCCGATCTGGCTTCAATTCCTGATGAAGAGAAGGCCAAGGAAGTGAATGAGTTCGACATTGACCGAGAAGACCTCTAAGTGGAATGAGCTCTCAGAGTTCAGTGGAATGTCGAATTGACACTTTCTTCAAGACTGTTATGAAGCAGCAACCACCAGAAGAGCAATACTGTCTATGGCAAACTCCATCAATGGCACTATGGGATTTATAGCCACATTAGCGCTGAAGCCAAAGAAGATTGTTCAGGATCTTTGTAGAATCAACTGTGGATGGGATGACAAGATCGCAGACGTCCTTGCTCAGTCAAGAAACTGCACTATGAAACAAAGATAAATTATGTAAAGAATGATAATAAAAAAGCTTTGGAGCACCTAAATTACATTTTGGGCAAAAATGCAAGCTCAACTCCATTGGGGCAGCAGGTAGCCTAGTGGTTAGAGCATTGGACTAGTAACCGTAAAGGTTGCAAGATCGAATCCCCGAGCTGACAAGGTCAAGATCTGTTGTTCTGCCCCTGAATAAGGCAGTTAACCCACTGTTCCTAGGCAGTCCTTTAAAATAAGAATTTGTTCTTAACTCACTTGCCTAGTTAAATAAAGGTAAAAGAAAAGGATAGCTCATTCATCACAAAACCCATTGATATTACCAACTACTTGAATGTTTATTTTTTTCATTTTCAAGATTTGCGAACATATGCATGACATGCCAGCAACAAATGCTTACACTACACATCCAAGTATATCTGACCAAATTATGAAAGGCAAGCATTGTAATTTTGAATTCCGTAAAGTGAGAAAATTATTGTTGTCTATCAACAATGACAAGCCTCCGGTGTCTGACAATTTGGATAAAAAATGATCAAAAATCAAATCAAACTTTATTTGCCACATGCGCCAAATACAACAAGTGTAGACATTACCGAGAAATGCTGACGTTACAAGCCCTTAACCAGTTCAAGAAGAATAACATCTTCACCAAGAAGGCTCAAATAAAAAGTCATAATAAAAAGTAACACAATAAGAATAACAATAAGGAGGCTATATACAGGGGGCACAGGTACTGAATCAGTGTGCAGGGAGGGGTACAGGCTAGTTGAGGTAATCTGTACATGTAGGTGGGGGCGAAGTGACTATGCATAGCTAAGGAAAGGTATGCTTAGAATTGCAGAAAATAAAACAGATTTTTTTTAATAAAATTAAGCATAATGATTATGTCTTTAGATGGCAAGTAAAAGCTATTTTAGGTGTTTGCAAAATTCTCCAACTTCAGGATTGGGGGCCAAGCTATGTGCCCTCAGACTTTTGCGGTGCATGACACCCTTTTATGTCTGTACAGTGTGTGTTTTTTTGTGTGCTCCCATGCATGTGTATGTTTGTATTGGTGTGTTTGTGAAGCTATTGACACCATATTGCTGATGTGATGGTGTGTGTATGTGTTTGTGTGTGTTGCTGTGTGTGTGGAGGTGTTTAGCTGTGTTGCGGAAGGAGGAGAGAGGGGGTTGTCTGTGTTTGGACTGAGGGTCGTGTCTGCTTGATAGCAGGCCTGACAGACCGTAATTGGTTTCCCTTTCCACGCCTCCCTTTCCTCAGAGCCATGTCAGAAAAGCAATTTTAGGAGCCGGTCAATTTAAATTGTTAAGATACAAAAGCTTGGCGCTGCATCACCCCTCCTCTGACCTGAGATGGTACGGCCTTATAATCTGTGTTCCTATCTACCTCTCTGTCATCACTGAGTGGAAGCTTTCACTCCCAAATGTTTGGAAACCTACCTACACAAAGGAAGGAGGATTTTGTGTCATTGGTTGGAGTGCAGACTTTAGAGTTAGAGGAATGGTGACTGGAGATTCTGTTGGTGGGTCTGGCTTAAGATGTTTGAATCTTTGAGGGGTGGATCAACTAAGCACATAGGTGGATTTGTGTGGAGGTAAAGTGCAAACACAATCACTTAGATGTATGCAGCTCACACACACACGCACACGCACACAAACACACTCAACCCCACACACTCTTTGCATATATGCCTGTTTGCTGACTCAGATGGGAAGGAACACATAATTTAACCGGACTGGTCAACTGAGAACTAATTTCTCTTTTGTAGTTACTGCCTGAGGACTATGAGGCTCACAGAGTTTATATTGGCAATCAGAAGCTGCACTAGGCTCTCTGCGCAGCCACTCCTAAAGAGCTTAGTTTGGATTTGGTCAAGATGCTGTGTCGCTGATTTTAATACTCTTAGATTAGGTCCCAAATGGCATCCTATTCCCTTCATAGAGCACTACTTTTGACCAGGACCCAGAGTGCGCTGGTCAAAAGTAGTCGACTATATATGCAATAAGATGCCATTTGGGACGCAACCTTACTTCCCTGCTCTGTGTTGGGGAGACTTTTAACGTTGTACTCATTCGGTCCTGTGTGTACCCACGCTCACTTGGAGAGAGGGGCCTCTGTTTGCACTGTATTCATTTCATGTGGTTTTGTGGGTCTCTAATTAGTGGTGTATGGATACAATATCTGTCTGTACAATGTCTTACATCAGAAAGCGCAACCTCGTGGGACTAGCATTGTGTACGATATCTGGTTGTATGGACTCATGTCTCACATAACTTTGACTTTCCTCACAGTTTCCCTTACTTAAGCAAGAGTATATTATGCTATGCTATATGGCCTTGACACTACTCAAAAACACCAGCACAGCCTCCTATAATCTATAGTCAAACCCACCAGGCCACATTCTGAGATGCCATCTCCTTCCCACCCCTTAACAAACTAATTTCCCCCTCAATCGTCTTTGGGACTGTGTCTAAAGTTAATTGCTCTTGGCAAAGTAACTGCGCCTGCGCTTGTCAGGTGATTGTTTGGCATGGAGAGTGAGTTGATTGAGTGAATGAGAGGGAAAAAAAGGGGGGGGGGGTAAAGAAAAGAAAAAGAGGGAGTGAAGGAAAGAGTAGGGAAGGAGTGATGGAGGGAGGGAAGAATAGCTATTGATTATTTCTCTCTCTCTCTCTTTGTCGTCAAGGCGAGACTAGGCCTCAGCGCCGAGGCTGCAGTATTAACTCTCTAGCAGAGTGCAGCCCCTGTCAGCGCGGCGACGCCTGTCACGCTAACACCCCCCAGTGCTATCATTGGAATACTTATGGGCCTGTCACTCATCTCGGGAGAGAGGGAATGAGGAAAGGAGGAAAGGAGGGAGGGAAGACTTCAAAGGGAAAGCGTGTGCAGACAGAGATAAGGAAAGGGTGAAGGTGGGAAGAGATTGAGGGAGGGGCAGAGTTGGGATGGAAAGTGAGGAGAAGATATGAAAGGAAGAGGAAGTGAGAGATAAAGAAGGAAGGAGGGAGGAGGAGGAATATGAAAAAGGAAGAGAGAGGGAGAGAGTGAGAGAGACGTAAGCGTTTGAGTGACACCAACCGATAGGGTCAGAGAGATGGGACAGATGAAAGATCACAAACACCTTTATCTATCGCTCTCTCTCTCTCACACCCTCTCTCTCTCTCACACCCCCTCTCTCTC
This sequence comes from Oncorhynchus mykiss, assembly GCF_057628025.1. NCBI lineage: Eukaryota > Metazoa > Chordata > Actinopteri > Salmoniformes > Salmonidae > Oncorhynchus > Oncorhynchus mykiss. The sequence goes on along the minus strand of NC_143022.1, from coordinate 60,336,898 downwards.
TCTCTTTCTCTCTCTCTCTCTCTCGCTCTCTCTCTCTCGCTCTCTCCTTCTTTCCCTCCATCTCTTCTTCCCCCCCTTTCTAAACATCTAAAGTTGAAGTTTGATATGCTCTGAGTGTGCATGACAACAAAGGAAGGGTCATTTGGGCATTATAGAGACACATTGATCTACTGTCCATGATGCTGATTTTTAAGAGCATCATGGTGAAATTATAGGCCTTGGCTAAACAGCAAGGTGTGATTTTGAAAAGTTGTTATTTTTTAAGCACTGATAGCACCAGCCGTTATGCCATCTGTGTGGAAATGAGTAAAAGGAACACACGAACGCACACACAGGCGCACGCACACACACACACCTCACAAACACATGTCCAGGTTCCCTTCCCCACACAGCCAGGTCTCCATGATGAGGTCACCATTGGGGCATCATTGAATCACAGTGGCTGAGTCACAAATGACACTCTATATCATGTATAGTGCACTACTTTTTGAACAGGGCCCATAGGGCTTTCGTCATGCACTATATAGGTAATAGGGTGCCATTTGGGACGTTGCCGGTGGCTAACAGCAGGCTTGACAGAGCAGGGTGGAGACACACACTGGTATGGCCCTCTAAACAGACTATACAGCCACTCAACTGGAACTACATTACAAAAGCCTCTCCAGCCATGATCCATCAGCCCAACCAGGCCACATTACTATGGAGAAGGGAGAGATGGTGAGAGCGGGAGGGAGAGAGAGATACAGAGAGATAGAGCGAGAGAGTTTTGAGTTTTTATAAAACCTTTATTTTATACTTAATTATTGACACATTGGCACACTGTGCCTTTTCAGAAATATAATACAAATTTGTAATTCCAAAATAAATAAAATAAAATAAAAAAGCATATGTATATATTATATAACTCATTTCATCAACAAACAAATTGTTTCCCCTCCTCCACAAAACAAAGCGCTTCTTCAAAAGCCCACTTTTTCTCAAACAATGGGAGATTTTTTACAGCTGAGAAGAACTCAAAATCCACTTTTATTCTCGCTTTGACTAATCCTTTAAAAACACATCTTACATCCTGCCCATATCCCATGTCCATGTTATGTTTCCTACTCAAAAAAATTGACATGTTAGCTTGTCCCAAAATCAAATTTAACAGTTGACATTTTCTTTTCAGTTGCTTACTATATTGAAACCCCAAAATAAACAGTGTCATTTAAAATTTCCCCTACAGCTGTAAACAAAGACTTCAAAGAGAAGCTTTATCCTCTCACACTCCATAAAACAGTGAAAATGTGCTATCTTATGTTACAAAAAGGACATCCATCTCCAACATCTGAGTTAATAACAGATACTAAAGCATTAACTGCAATGATGCCATGCAAAACCCTCCATTGCATGTCACCAGTGCCCTTTTGTAATGGTGGCTTGTACAATGCTCTCCATTTACCTTGTCACCAATGCCCAGTTTATATCCTCCAAGGAGTGTCTTTTCTATTGATCTTTATTCAAAACCTTGACACACCCCCTATATAAGTCTTTCCCATTCACCTCATCCAAACACGCCTCTTTCAACCCTCTCAAATCCATGAATAGCGTCTTTCCTTCTGACTCCACCCGTCCTCCATCCATTAAGGTGGGCCCAGCCATGGCCATTAATTGTTTTAGGGTGATGATTTTGCCCTTCACCAGAATCTTGGAGAAATGTGGAACAGCTGCAGTTGTACAATCCAGTCTAGCCCCATACACCAAAGGTTACTCCAGCAGACAACACACTTTTTTGTATTTTATTAGGATCCACATGAGCTTTTGCAAAAGCAGCAGCTACTCCTTCCTGGGGTCCACACAAAATATGAAATATAATACAGAACGACATAATACAGAACATCAATAGACAAGAACAGCTCAAGGACAGGACTACATGCATTTTTTAAAGGCACATGTAGCCTACATATCAATGCGTACACACAAACTATCTAGGTCAAATAGGGGAGAGGTGTTGTGAGGTGTTGCTTTATCTGTTTTTTTAAAGGTTTGCTGATTATTTGAGCAATATGAGATGGAACAGAGTTTCATGCAATAAGGGCTCTATATAATACTGTACGCTTTCTTGAATGTGTTCTGGATTTGGGGACTGTGAAAAAGACACCTGGTGGCATGTCTGGTGGGATAAGTGTATGTGTCGGAGCTGTGTGTAAATTGACTATGCAAACAATTTGGGATTTTCAACACGTTGTTTCTCATATAAAGAAGAAGTGATGCAGTCAGTCTCTCCTCAACACTTAGCCAAGAGAGACTGGCATGCATAGTATTTATATCAGCCCTCTGATTACAATGAGAGTAGAACGTGCCACTCTGTTCTGTGCCAGCTGCAGCTTCACTAGGTCTTTCCTTGCAGCACTGGACCACACGACTGGACAATAATCAAGATTAGACAAAACTAGAGCCTGCAGAACTTGTATTTTGGATTGTCGTATCAAAAAAGCAGAGCATCTCTTTATGACGGCCAAATCTCTCCACATCTTTACAACTGTTGAATCTATATTTCTTGACTATGACAGTTTACAATCTAAGGTAATGCCAAGTCATTTAGTCTCCTCAACTTGTTCAACAGCCAACATTCATTACCAGATTCAGCTGAGGTCTAGAACTTAAGGAATGATTTGTACCAAATACAGTGCTCTTAGTTTTAGAGATGTTCAGGACCAGTTTATTACTGGCCACCCATTCCAAAACAGACTGCAACTCTTTGTTAAGGGTTTCAGTGACTTCATTAGCCATGGTTGCTGATGCGTATAGGGCTGAATCATCAGCATACATGGACACATGCTTTGTTTAATGACAGTGGCAGGTCAATGGTAAAAATAGAAAAGTGTAGAGAGCCTAGAGTGCTGCCCTGTGGTATACCACACGTTATATGTTTGACATTAGAGAAGCTTCCATTAAATAAAATGCTATTGAGTTATATTAGATAAATAGCTCTGAATCCACGAAATGGCAGAGGTTGAAAAGCCATAACATATACTTTTTTTCAATAATATCAAAGGCTCCACTGAAATCTAACAGTACAGCTCCCACAATGTTCTTATTGTCAATTTCTTTCAAACACTCATCAGTCATTTGTGTCAGTGCAGAACATGTTGAGTGCCCTTGTCTGTAAGCATGCTGAAAGTCCATTGTCAATTTGTTTACAGAGAAATAGCATTGTATTTGGTCAAACACATCCCTTTTTCAGGACCCTGACTTTCAAAGATAATTTGAAACAGTCCAAATTACTTCACAGATCTTCATTGTAAATGGTTTAAACACGTTTCCCATGCTTGTTCAATGAACCGTAAACAATTAATGAATATGCACCTGTGGAATGGTCGTTAAGACACTAACAGATTACAGACCAAATAAGGTCACGGTTATGAAAACTTAGGACACTAAAGAGGCCTTTCTACTGACTCTGAAAAACACCAAAAGAAGGGTAAGGGTCCCTGCTAATCTGCGTGAACATGCCTTAGGCATGCTGCAAGGAAGCATGGAGACTGCAGATGTGGCCAGGGCAATAAAATGCAATGCCCGTACTATGAGATGCCTAAGACAGCACTACAGGGAGACAGGATGGACAGCTGATCGTCCTTGCAGTGGCAGACCACGTGTCACAACACCTGCACAGGATTGGTACATCCGAACCTCTCACCTGTGGGACAGGTACAGGATGGCAACAATAACTGCCCGAGTTACACCAGGAACACACAATCAATCCATCAGTGCTCAGACTGTCCGCAATAGGCTGAGAGAAGCTAGACTGAGGGCTTGTAGGCTGTTTTAAGGCAGGTCCTCACCAGACATCACCAGCAACAACGTTGCTTATTGGCACAAACCCACCGTCGCTGAACCAGACAGGACTGGCAAAAAGTGCTTTTCAGCAGGTTTTGTCTCACCAGGGTCTGATTCGCGTTTATCGTCGAAGGAATGAGCGTTACACAGAGGCCTGTACTCTGGAGCGGGATCGATTTGGAGGTGGAGGGACCGTCATGGTTTGAGGTGATATGTCACAGCATGTGCGTTACAGGGAAGACATCCTCCTCCCTCATGTGGTACCCTTCCTGACCCTCCAGCATGACAATGCCACCAGCCATACTGCTCGTTCTGTGAATGATTTCCTGCAAGATAGGAATGTCAGTGTTCTACCATGTCCCGCAAAGAGCCCGGATCTCAATCCCATTGAGCACGTCTGAGACCTGTTGGATTGGAGGGTGAGGGCTAGGGCCATTCCCCCCAGAAATGTCTGGGAACTTGCAGGCGCCTTGGTGGAAGAACTGACAAATCTTGTGCAGTCCGTGAGGAGGAGATGCACTGCAGTACTTAATGCAGCTGGTGGCCACACCAGATACTGACTGTAACTTTTGATTTTGACCCCCCTTTGTTCAGGGAAACATTATTCCATTTCTGTTAGTCAAATGTCTTTGGAACTTGTTCTGTTTATGTCTCAGTTGTTGAATCTTGTTATGTTCATACAAATATTTACAAATAGTTTGCTGAAAATAAACGCAGTTGACAGTGAGAGGAAGTTTACTTTTTTGTTGAGTATAGGTCTGTTAGAAGCAGTAAAGGCTGCTTTACCAGTCATGGGTAGCTGAATTACTTTGGCTCCCTCCAGACCTGAGGACAAAGACTTACCTCTAGGCTCAGATTAAAAATATGACAGATAGGAGTGGCTATAGAGTTAGCACTGACTCCACTCGAGTGAGTCTGGACACCTTCGTTATGCTCCAAACCCTAAGAAGGCCTCTGTAAATCGGAGGTACTGGCTACTATCTGGCTACTAGCAACACAAAATAAAGCCTTCTTTACACCTAATCCCCCGACCTGCTGTCATACAAGACCTGTCACCCCTCTCCAAACCACATTTTCCAGTCCATAATGCAACCTTTGAATAAACTGAAACCGGAAAGCAGCAGCCATCCTAGCAAGATGTACCTTACACACACAGCCCCCCCCCCCCTCCTCTTTTGACAAATACAAAACACTTTGTGGAACCCAATGATATTTATCCCAAAATAAATCTACAATAATCGCCTGTATCTTAACCAGAAGGCCAGATGGTAGCGCTAAACATGACAACCAATGCCACAGTGCAGAGGCATCCACATTATTAACCCTTGTGCTTGCTGACATTTTTCTTCATCCATTCTTCATCAATCAGATTGACCCGCACAGTTTTTAAACACACTCAAGACAGAAGTAAGTAAAAACAGCCAAAACTTTTGTTTGTGTTCTTAGACCTTTCAGAAAGAAGAAATCCAAGATCATTTGATTTTAAAAAAACTCTAGATTTTTAAGAGCTATTTGTTAAACATCTTTCCTTTGTCACACCCTGACCATAGTTTGCTTTGTATGTTTTTATGTTTTGGTTGGTCAGGGTGTGATCTGAGTGGGCATTCTATGTTACATGTCTAGTTTGTCTAGTTCTATGTTTGGCCTGATATGGTTCTCAATCAGAGGCAGGTGTTAGTCATTGTCTCTGATTCGGAACCATATTTAGGTAGCCTGGGTTTCACTGTGTTTGTGGGTGATTGTTCCTGTCTCTGTGTTTTGTACTCTGTGTTTTGGTTTTTCCACATTTATTGTTTTGTAGTGTTCGTGTTTATCTTTTTTGTTATTAAGCATGAATCAAAGAAACCACGCTGCGTTTTGGTCCGCCTCTACTTCACCACAGGAGAACCGTTACATCCTTTCTCCCAAACAAGCATTTTCTGTTTGGAGCTCATTTTTGAGTGTCTGTGTCAGATCTGCTGCTCTAGCACTGAGAAGGAGAAGCTTGGGAAAGCTCCTTTTCACACAAATATAATTATAAAAGTGCAACCAGAACCAGTCAAAACAAAATACATCAAAGAAACCAGTTTTTTTTTGGACCTGTGCAAATATCAATCGATCAATCAAATGTTTTTATGAAGCCCTTCTTTCTTCAGCTGATGTCACAAGGTGCTGTACAGAATCCCAGCCAAAATCCCAAAACAGCAAGCAATGCAGGTGTAGAAGCATGGAGTCTTGGAAAAACTCCATGGAAAGGCCGGAACCTAGGAAGAAACCTAGAGAGGGAACCCACCTGTGCCGGGTGGAGATTATAACAGAACATGGACAAGATGTTCAAATGTTCATAGATGACCAGCAGGGACAAATAACCATAATCACAGTGGTTGTAGAGGGAGCAACAGGTCAGCAAGGTTGCACGTCCGGTGAACAGATCAGGGTTCCATAGCCGCAGGCAAAACAGTTAAAACTTGAGCAGCAGCACGACCAGGTGGACTGGGGACAGCAAGGAGTCATCAGGCCAGGTAGTCCTGAGGCATGGTCCTAGGGCTCATGTCCGGAGGGAGGGAGGGAGGGAGACTCCAGAAATAACAGACTGACCCTAGCCCCCCGACACATAAACAATTGCAGCATAAATACTGAAGGCTGAGAGAGGAGGGGTCGCGAGACTCTGTGGCCCCGTCCGACGATACCCCCGGACAGAGCCAAATAGGCAGGATATAACCCCACCCACTTTGCCAAAGCACAGACCCCACACCACTAGAGGGATATCTTCAACCACCAACTTATTATCCTGAGATAAGACCGACAAGGACAAGGACTCCCCACGGGGGGTGCCAACCCGGACAGGAAGATCACGTCAGTGATTCAACCCACTCAAGTGGCGCACCCCTCCTAGGGACGGCATGGAAGAGCACCAGTAAGCCAGTGACTCAGCCCCTGTAATAGGGTTTGAGGCAGAGAATCCCAGGTGAGAGAGGGGAACCGGTCAGGCAGAGACAGCATGGGCGGTTCATTGCTCCAGTGCCTTTCTGTTCACCTTCACACTCCTGGGCCAGACTACACTCAATAATGGGACCTACTGAAGAGATGTGTCTTCAATAAAGACTTAAAGGTCCAGACCGAGTCTGCGTCTCTCACATGGATAGGCAGACCATTTAATAAAAATTGAGCTCTGTAGGAGAAAGCCCTGCCTCCAGCTGTTTGCTAAGAAATTCTAGTGACAATAAGCAGGCCTGCGTCTTGTGACCGTAGTGTACGTGTAGGTATGTACGGCAGGACCAAATCGGAAAGATAGGTAGGAGCAAGCCCATGTAATGCTTAGTAGGTTAGCAGTAAAACCCTATCCTTAACAGGAAGCCAGTGTAGACGGGCTAGCACTGGAGTAATATCGTTAAATTATTTGGTTCTAGTCAAGATTCTAGCAGCCGTGTTCAGTACTAACTGAAGTTTATTTAGTGTTTTATCCGGGTAGCCAGAAAGTAGAGCATTGCAATAGTCTAACCTATAAGTGACAAAAACATGGATACATTTTTCTGCATCATTTTTGGACAGAAGGTTGCTAATTTTGCAATGTTACGTAGATGGAAAAAATCTGTCCTTGAAACAGTCTTGATATGTTTGCCAAAAGAGAGATCAGGGTCCAGAGTAATGCTGAGGTCCTTCACAGTTTTACTTGAGATGACTGTACAACCATTAAGATTAAATGTCAGATTCAACAGAAGATCTCTATGTTTCTTGGGACCTAGAACTAGCATCTCTGTTTTGTCTGAGTTTAAAAGTAGAATATTTTCCGCCATCCACTTCCTGATGTCTGAAACACAGGCTTCCAGGGAGGGCAATGTTGGGGCTTCACCATGTTTCATTGAAATGTACATCTGTGTGTCGTCCGCATAGCAGTGAAATTTACCATTGTTTCCAAATGACATCGCCAAGAGGTGAATATATAGTGCAAACAATAGTGGTCCTAAAACGGAGCCTTGAGGAACCCTGAAATTTACAGTTGATTTGTCAGAGGACAAACCGTCTACAGAGACATACTGACATCTTTCCGACAGATGAGATCTAAACCAGGCCTGAACTTGTCCATGTAGACCAATTTGGATTTCCAATCTCTCCAAAAGAATGTGGTGATCAATGGTATCAAAAGGAGCACTATAAGGTCTAGGAGCACGAGAACAGATGCAGAGCCTCGGTCTGACGCCATTTAAAAGGTAATTTACCACTTTCACAAGTGCAGTCTCAGTGCTATGATGGGGTCTATAACCAGACTGAAGTGTTTCGTATACATTGCTAGTCTTCAGGGTGGCAGTGAGTTGCCGTGCAACAGATTTTTCGAACATCTTTGAGAGGAATGGGAGATTCGATATAGGCCGATAGTTTTTTAGATTTTCTGGGTCAAGGTTTGGCTTTTTCAAGGGAGGTTTTATTACTGCCACTACTATACACATGAAAGCCTCCAGGTCAAAATGACCCACAACATAATGTTTGTTTACAAAATCTATGCAGACATTCCAGACAACCCTAAATGAGGAAAAGTCCTTTAATTTAAGGAGAAAAAGAGAGTGTTTGAGATAACTCAAACATTGAAATGGGTCAAATTGACCCGCAACATAATACAAGGGTTAACAATAATAGTATGACATACGAAATAACCAACACCATCTCCTCAGACCCCCTTCCACCATTTCAAACACCCCATTAAAAATGTTCCATTGTCCACTCATCCCATATGTGCAATCCAAGATCCTTACCTCTCTAGGCTAGATGGGACGCTACCGTCCCACCTGACCAACATCCAGTGAAAGTGCAGGGCCCACAATTCATACTACAGAATTGTACATATTTAACATTCTTGAAAATACACATGCAATATGTCAAAATCAAATCAGATTTCAAAAAGGCTTTACGGCGAAAGCATATCATGCGATTATCTGAGGACAGCACCCCATCAAACAAACACATGACAATCATATTTACACCCATATTTCAATTCATGCCTTACCTTTGAAGATCTTCTTCTGTTGGCACTCCAAAATGTCCCATAAATATCACAAATGGTTCTTTTGTTCGATAATGTCCTTTTTTAAAACTCAGTTTAGCTGGCGCGCATCAGTCAATAATCCACTCAGTTCCCTTCATCGAAATGCATACAAAATTAATCCCAAACGTTACTAATAAACTTTTCCAAACAAGTCTAACAACGTTTATAATCAATCCTTAGGTATCCTAATACGCAAATAAACGATCCAATTTAAGACAGAGAATCATCATTGTCTTTACCAGAGATAAACAACAAAGAACGCATTTTCCTCCACACTCCACTTAAGCCAAAATGGGAGCCACCTAGAAAAACTACAATTTCCGGGTAATTTTTCTCAAATCCAGCCTGAAGCTCTTTCTGACTGTTGACATCTAGTGGAAGCCCCGGGAACTGCAATTTTGGAGGACTTGGGCTTATATTTAAAGTTCAAGCCATTGAGAACAGTGGTAAGCTGAAACAAAAATGTTTGGGATGGTTTGTCCTCAGGGTTTTGTCTGCCATATCAGTTCTGTTATACACACAGACATCATTGTAACAGTTTTAGAAACTTTAGAGTGTTTTCTATCTAAATATACCAATTATATGCATATCCTAGCATCTGGGCCTGAAAAACAGGCAGTTTACTTTGGGAAAGCTTTTCATCCGGACCTGAAAATACTGCCCCCATACCAAAGAGGTTAAAACCTCCCTTACACCATGATCCCTCCAGACCATTTTCCAATCTCTAAATCACAATTTCTTTCCCAATTTACCTTTTCAGAGGATATTCCCCTAAACCGCTTAACCATGAGACTCAAACTATCCACCTGTACTTAATTTTTTCACTAAAATAACTACATTATCAGCATAGGCTGAGAGATGAATAGGAGGAATATCCTAAACGCAACCGATCTAAGAACATTTCTGAATGGTACTCTGAAGTAACCATTTTAACAACTACAACCACAAAATACCTTGGAACTTCTGGGGAACGCAACCAAAGACTCTCTGATTAACTATTATCCAGCAGACGGACCAGCGATCAGAGAGTGACAACAAAAGACACACTAGTGTGTAAATTGATATTTATTTTCATAGTATTAACATTTACATGGCTGTAGTTATGAACTGTATTACAGTGGGTCCACTCTGAGTATCCCCTCTTGAACTGTCCCCACCCCTTTCCTTTATCTACCAAGCCGTCATATCAGTTTCGTCCACTAGGGACTTACATTTGTATCATGTTAGTAACCAATGTATGACCTACTGTGTGTGTGTTTATGTAATTCTGTGGTTGATTAAGTTAGTTAGTAAATAAATAATTAAGTCAATGTGTATATCGCTGATTTATGATCTATGCATGCAGATATCCAATGATTTCCGAAATTCAGAATATGACTGATGAGGTAATAATACATTAATAAGTGACTGTAATCGGTAAGATATGAAAATATCTGAAGAGTTATATTAGGGAAATAGAAACTCTTTAAACATTTTTCCGTGGTGCCCCGACTTCCTAGTTAATTAAAGTGACATGATTAGTTAAATCTCGTAATTCAATTGCAGATAGAGAATTGGTTTGATAAATTAACAGTCTTCACATTTAATGATAGTCAATGCTACAACAACAGGAACCCCATCAATGCCTGGTGCCCTTCCATTTTCCATGCATTTTAATACAGCTCCTTCAAAGACAATAGTTGCTCTAGCTCAACCTGAGCTTCTGCAGCCACCTGTGGGAGCCCATCAAGGAACTGCTGTGTCACTGTTTTATCCTCTTTGTACTCACACTTGTAGAGCTCAGCATAGAACTCTACTGCCCTCTTTCTAATTTCAGTAGGGCTAGTGAGCTCTTGTCCAGCAGCTAATTTGAGGCAATGAATAATTATTCTTTGTCCATTCCTTTTCTCTAAACCACATTTTCTTTGGAGGAGGCATCAGAGATTCCCTGAAACTTACTTCACACCAATTCCCCCTGTGCTCTGGTACCCAGCAGGTCTGCCAATGTGGCTTTTTTTTCTTGAGGGGCTGAGTATGGCCTCAATCGCCTGTGATCTCAACCAACGTCAGGAGTTACACTATTTCAGACTTTAACTCTTTCATTGATCTGGTGTTGTCTCTGGTGACATTCATTGTGTACTGATAACAGAATTGTTGAATCTGGATTTTCCCTATATCCCACCACTGTTGAAGCGATACAAAACAGGCCTTTTGAGACCTCCACCTCTTCCAGAAAAAACTAAAACATGTCCTGAAGTGAACATCACTCAATAAAGTTATATTAAAATGCCAGTATGCGCTTTCGGGTTTTACAGCGTTAGTGAACTCCACCTCTGTTGTTAAAGAATGATCAGAAAATCTCACTGGGGTTATCATACTTGATTTACAGACCTGAGATTGATGCTCAAAACAATAAAACCTGGCCAGAGAGATGGTGTTTTCTCTCACATGGGACCATGTGTACTGTCTCGTGCCTCCATGTTAGCTCCGCCAAATATAACACAGTTCATGTGTTACATTGAGGTGTTTAAAAAAAAGTATTTGAGGCTATATGAGGTTCTTTGTGGTTTCAATCTAAATCACTGACTGTGCATTTAAAATTCCCAGCAAGAAATACATCATCCTCTGTGTTACATTTCTCAATGGTATTTGATAAGTCTCTAAAAAACATACCCTCTCAACTGCCACCACTGGGGCATATACATTTATTAAACACACAGTTATGTTTTCATACCTCGATCTAACTTTTAATAACTTCCCCTCAACTATCTGTTCAATCTCATATGACGAAGGCAAAAACCCTTTTGAGAACAGGATATCCACATCACCCACCTTTTGAGCTTTTATGACTACACAACACTGCCCCCCCCCCCCCCCCCCCCCCCCCCGCCCACACACACAAACTCCTGTTGCCACATAACTTAATTGTTAATATTATGAGTTTTTTGGTCAAAACTTTTGCTACTTCCCTTTCCCTTCATTAATTCATACACCACAGCACTTTTTTAAAGAAATCTTAAAACTGCTCTGGCTGGAAAAAAATACAGAGGAAGAGACAGAACAAAAACACATCTTTACAGAGTTAAGGCTGAACTCTTTCATTTCCTTTAGAATTGAAATCACTTGTCACTCTCGTGACAACTTTCTTGAGTCTAGCGATTTAAGGGCTTGTCAAACCTCTCAGAACCTTTTCAACAAACAAATCACTTTCAGGAAAAAAAATTGTTACATTATAATCCTGCATATATTTCTTCCCTTTTGTCAATTTCAGAAATTGACGTACCTTCTCAATCCCATACCTCCCTTCCACCCCATTTCTCTCGCTATTTTGTTGTGATGTGTCAAATGACTCTCTCGCTCTCCACCTCAGAGGAAAACTCTACAACCGGTTAATCCTCAACTGATTCATCAATCTCTACCTTTCTCTTAGAATTAGAACCTTCATCACCCTTTAAATTCTTCCTCTTAATCCTCGGTACTTTGAAAACAGCTGCTTCATTTTCCATTGTTTCAATCTCCTCTTGAACTCCAATTACATTTTCCAGCACCAACTCAGTGACCCCAGTTGCAGTCTCACTGGCTGTTTCCCCTCCCTCTATTCTCTGATCCACCACAATTGCCCCCATCTCCACACTGCTCTCCTTTCCTACTTTTTCAACCACTGCTGCCCACCTTCTCCCTTCCCCTTCCCCTTAGCATGTTCATCCCTTTGTGGTGGTGCATTTCCTGCACCAGCCCTAGCGCTGCTACCAGGCTCTGCGCGCTCGTTCTCGGGACAATAGCGTACCAAATGCCACTTTCTCCTGCAGCCAAAGCATTTAATTGATTCAGTAGAAGTGTGGAACACATAATCAAATCTGTCAAACTTCAAACCTGACACTAAATTCAATTCAGTCAGTATCCTTCTTCATTTTCATGTGCACTTGTCTCCTATGAGACACAACATGTTTCAACAAAGGAGATTTGCATCCAAAAATAACCTTTTTATTGTAGATACAAGTTGACCATGATTAGAACTCTCGCTCCAACATTTCATCTCCAACAAATGGTCGCACGTTGGAAAGTACAACTTTCTTTGTCGGATTCATAAGAGGAAATACTGACGTCTGTGTATCCCGCAATACAACACCACTCTTAACTATTGTATTCACCTTTACAGTATAATCTAAGAATATCACTACAGGGGTATTCATCCTTGAGGCTGATTTTATGCTGTCATACCCAATGATAGCTCCAAATGCTAAGCTAAAGTCTTCCACCGAACACCCTGCCACAGCAGGAATCTATACTCCATGCACCCGACTAAGTTTTTCAAACCCCAACCCTCCGCAAGTGGCCATTGCAACCAGCCCTACAGCCCTCGAGAGAAAAAAACCTCAACTATCACAACACCCCTATAAGTGCTTAGTGACAGTGAAACAAATAAAACCTTAGAACTAAACTGATCAATATATATATATATATATATATACAGTTGAAGTCGGAAGTTTACATACACTTAGGTTGGAGTCATTAAAACTCATTTTTCAACCTCACTCCACACATTTCTTGTTAACAAACTATAGTTTTTGGCAAGTCGATTAGGAAATCGACTTTGTGCATGACACAAGTAATTATTCCAGCAATTGTTCACATGCAGATTATTTCACGTATAAGTCACTGTATCACAATTCCAGTGGGTCAGAAGTTTACATATACTAAGTTGACTGTGCTTTTAAACAGCTTGGAAAATTCCAGAAAAGGATGTCATGGCTTTAGAAGCTTCTGATAGGCTAATTGACATAATTTGAGTCAATTGGAGGTTTACCTGTGGATGTATTTCAAGGCTTACCTTCAAACTCACTGCCTCTTTGCTTGACATCATGGGATAACCAAAAGAAATCAGCCAAGACCTCCACAAGTCACAATTGTAGACCTCCACAAGTCTGGTTCATCCTTGGGAGCAATTTCCAAATGCCTGAAGGTACCATCTGTATAAACAATAGTACACAAGTATAAACACCATAGGACAACGCAGACATCATACCGCTCACGAAGGAGAAGCGTTCTGTCTCCTAGAGATGAATGTACTTTCGTGTGAAAAGTGCAAATCAATCCCAGAACAACAGCAAAGGACCTTGTGAAGATGCTGGAGTAAACAGGTACAAATTATCTATATCCACAGTAAAACGAGTCCTATATCAACCTAACCTGAAATACCACTTAGAAAGAAAGAAGCCACAGCTCCAAAACCACCATAAAAAAGCCAGACTACGGTTTCCAAATGCACATGGGGACAAAGATCGTACTTTTTGGAGAAATGTCCTCTGGTCTGATGAAACAAAAATAGAACTGATTGACCAAAATGACCATCGTTATGTTTGGAGGAAAAAGGGGATGGCTAGCAAGCCGAAGAACACCTTTCCAACCGTGAAGCATGGGGGTGGCAGCATCATGTTGTGGGGGTGTTTTGCTACAGGAGGGACTGGTGCATTTCACAAAATAGAAGGCCTCATGAGGAAAGAAAATTATGTGGATATATTGAAGCAACATCTCAAGACATCAGTCAGGAAGTTAAAGCTTGGTTGCAAATGTGTCTTCCAAATGGACAATGACCCCAAGCATAATAATTCCTTAATTCCTTAAGGACAACAAAGTCAAGGTATTGGAGTGGCCATCACAAAGCCATGACCTCATACCTATAGAAAATGTGTGGGCAGAACTGAAAAAGCGTGTGTGAGCAAGGAGGCCTACAAACCTGACTCAGTTACACCAGCTCTGTCTGGAGGAATGGGCCAAAATTAACCCAACTTTTTGTGGGAAGCTTGTGGAAGGCTACCTGAAATGTTTGACCCAGGTTAAACAATTTAAAGCAATGCTACCAAATACTAATTGAGTGTATGCAAACTTCTGACCCAGTGGGAATGTGATGAAATAAATCAAAGCTGAAATAAATCATTCTCTCTACTATTATTCTGACATTTCACATTCTTAAAATAAAGTGGTGATCCTAACAGACTTAAGCCAGGGAATTTTTACTAGGATTAAATGTCAGGAATTGTGAAAAACTGAGTTTAAATGTATTTGGCTACGGTGTATGTAAACTTCGGACTTCAACTGTATACAGTGTATATACACACACTGAAAACACCTAAACCCAATAGTAAAACTCCCACTCCCAGCATCCGACTCACTCCCAGCATGCATGCCGACAAGAGCGCACGCGCAAGAGAGAGAGAACTTCACTCTCAAGCTGTGTGTGTAAAATTAAAAAAGGAAGATGTATTGATTGCATAGGTCTTCACACCCCAGAGTTTAAACTTGGTAGAGTAAGACACATAACAATAACAAACACGTAATTACATCCAACATCATCATTACGTTTGCTAAAAACAAAGTCTGGAACCAACAGGACTCTTAACAACTTTTACCAAGGCATAGAACTGCTAAATAGTTAGTCCAGGTAGCTATTGGTTAAGTATTTAACTATCTGCATTGACCCTTTTTGCACTAACTCTTTTGACTCATCACATACGCTGTTGGTAATGTTTATTGTCTATCCTGTTAAAAAGTCATTTCATCCCTACCTATATGTACATATCTACCTCAATTACCTCGTAACTCTGCACAATGACTTGGTACTGGTACCCTGTGTATGTTGCCAAGTTACTGTGTATTGTGTATTTATTAGTCATTGTGTATTTATTCCTATTGTTATTATTTTTCTATTAGTAATTTTTTCTCTCTCTGCATTGTTGGGAAGGGCGTATAAGTAAGCATTTCACTTTTAGTCTACACCTGTTGTTTACGAAGCATGTGAAAAATAACATTTTATTTGATTTTATTTGCTGTAGAACTTTTTTGTTGCAGACATTAAAATATCTAAGCTTCCTTAAAAAGTACAGTATTGATTGGGCTTTTTTTTTCTTTTTTTTTACAATTTCCTTCCAGTTCAGTTTGTTGTTCAGTATTACCACCCAGTACTTGTAAGAGTCAACAGTACCAATATTTTCACCATTAATAAAAATGGGATTAAAAACATCTTTCTTTTTCCTAAAATCTACCACTAGCTCCTTGGTCTTCAGTACATTCAGGTCCGGATAGTTGGGCTCACAGAATTCCCTCAAGGACTCTTGTTTCCCTGTGATGAGCATCGTCTCCTCTCATGACACAGCTTATTATAGCATGGTCATCCCAGAATTTCTATAAGTTGCTCAGTGCATTATTGTTTGTTATGTAATTTGTGTAAATGCTAAACAGGAAAAGTGACTGGACCGTCCACTGCGGCACCCCTGTAGTTGTTCATATTCGATCTGATACTGCCTGGTTCAGGCTTACGAACTGTGGTCTATTGGTCAGGTAGTACACAGTCCATTTGATTGTGTTTGGGTTTATATGAATGTCCTTTAGTTTTTAGGCCAACAGGTGGGGTTGTATGGTATTGAATGCACTGGAGAAGTCATAGAACATTGTTCTCACCGCACATCCAGGCTTCAAACTTTTTCCCTCAGAACAGCATAAATTTGTCAGTTTATCGACTCTACAAGGTGTCGAAAGCATTCCACAGGATGCTGGCTCGTGTTGACTCCAATGCTTCCGACAGTTGTGTCAAGTTGGCTGGATGTCGTATGGGTGGTGGACACTTCTTGATACACATGGGAAACTGTTGAGTGTGGAAAACTCAACAACATTGCAGTTTTTGACAGACTGAAACCGGTGCGCCTGGCACCTACTACCACATCCCGTTCAAAGGCACATTAATATTTTGTCTTGATCATTCACCATCTGAATGTCACACATACACAATCCATGTCTCAACTGTATCAAGGCTTAAAAACCCTTCTTTAACCTGTCTTCTCCACTTCAACTACCCTGTTTCAATTGGATTTAAAAAGTGACATCAATAAGGAATCGTAGCTTTCACCTGGATTCACCTGGTCAGTCTATGTCATGGAAAGAGCAGGTGTTCCTAATATTTTGTACACTCATTGTACTCTGTGGAAGAGAGAGAGCGGAGTATCTTCGACTCAAAGTTTTTCTGGTGGTAGGAAACTTGGGAATGGTCCAGGTAGGCTACCACCTCAATTCTTAATGAGGGTATTAAAACCCCCTCAAAAGGTTTTCATGACTTGTGAGGTCAAAGCCACTGGTCTAAATTGGATGAGCTCACTACGACAGGGACAGTGCCTCGGCGGCCATGACAGTAGTTTGATGGGAAGACGTTTGGCAGCAATCACAGCTGTGAATCATTTCATATCTGGCATCTGAGAACCTGTTCAGTGGTTATTTCAAGGCCCAGTGCAGTCAGAATTATGTTTTTCCCGTGTTTTATATCATATTGTACAACAGCTGATGAAACTAGCACTGTGAAAGTGTGATAAAAAAAAAATCTGTTTTATTTCTTGATAGTTGCTCCTTGAAAGTACAATATGCACAAGACCTTCTAATCAGCAGGTTTGCATGGGCGGGTTTAAATAAGGTTAATTGGTTAATAGACAAATAAAAAGGAGAGTTCCAAACCTCTATGCTAGGTTTTAGTTTTCCCCTGCCAACTCAGACCACTCCCAGACATTCGTAGCAAGATTCTTGCTTGAGATATAGTTTTTTACTAAAAGCTGCTTTTACCCATTGTTATGAAAATCTATTACAGTGAGATACCTAATAGATACTTAAAATGCAAGATGACGCTGACAGAATTGGTCGCCTCGCTTCGAGTTCTTAGGAGACTATGCAGTATTTTGTTTTTTTATGCGTTTCTTGTTACATTGTTATCCCAGGAAATCTTAAGTCTTATTACTTACAGCCAGGAAGAACTATTGGATATAAGAGCAACTTCAAATTACTAACATTACGACCAGAAAAATGACTTTCCAGAACCGGATCCTCTGTTCGGACCACCACCCAGGACAATGGATCTAATCCCAGTAGCCGACCCAAAACAATGGCGCCGCAGAAGGGGCAGACAGAGTGGCCTCCTGGTCAGGCTCCGTAGTCGTGCACATTGCCCACCGCTCCCGAGTATACGACCAGAGAGACATCAGCTATTGTAACATTCTCTGTTTCACGGAAACATGGCTCTCTCGGGATATGTTGTCGGAATCTGCTTCTTCATGCATCGCGCCGACAGAGATAAACACCTCTCTGGGAAGAGGAAGGGCTGGGGTGTGTGCTTCATGATTAACGACTCATGGTGTAATCATAATCATAACAACATACAGGAACTCAAGTTCTCCTCCTAACCTGACGTAGAATTCCTTACAATCAAATGCTGGCCATCTCGTCAGTTATAGTCACAGCTGTGTACATTCCACCTCAAGAAACTTTACTGGACTCTATGTTAACTCGAAACCATTTATCCTTAGTCTGCATTTACTGTAGCTGGGGATTTTAACTTCTTGATGCACCCATCACGTTAGCGGGATCATTTTCCTCAACACCCGCTAGCGGGCCAAATTCAAATTCAATTACTAAAAATATGTAATTTTCATGAAATCACAAGTGCAATATAGGAAAACATAGCTTAGCTTGTTGTTAATCCACCTGCCGTGTCAGATTTCAATACATCTTTTCGGCGAAAGCGTTTATGTAAGAACATCTCTCTCAGTAGACAAAATATTACAAATATTTTTCAATAGGAGAGGGAGAGACAATGGCTGCCCCACTCTGTTGCGCAAGTAAAACTCTGCGAACACCCAGCTATCCACTGACGCAATGTTATCTTTCTCGCTCATTTTTAGCCTGAAACTATGTCTAAAGACTGTTGTAACCTTGAGGAAGCCATAGGAAATGGAATCTGGTTGATATCCCTTTAAATATAGGCAAGGCATCCAATGGAACAGAGAGCTTTCAGGAAAAACAGCACTTCCTAGTTGGATTTTCCTCATTCCTCATTTCGCCTGCAATATCAGTTCTGTTATACTCACAGACAATATTTTGACAGTTTTGGAAACTTTAGAGTGTTTTCTATCATAATCTGACAATTATATGCATATTCTACTTTCTGGGCCTGAGAAATAGGCAGTTTCAAATGGGTATGTTTTATTTTGCCAAAAATGAAAATCCTGCCCCCTACACTCAAGAAGTTAACAAAAAAGATTTGAGAAAAAGGCTACCCAAATTTTATCAGCATATTGATTACACTACGCGCAGGGGTAATACACTCGAGCACTGCTACTCTAACTTCCGCGATGCATACAAAGCCCTCCTCCACCCTCCTTTTGGCAAATCCAACCACGAAGCCATCTTGCTCCTACCGTTATATAGGCAGAAACTCAAACGGGATGTACCAGTGACGAGAACCATTCAACGCTGTTCTGACCAACCGGAAGCCACACTTTACGATTGTTTCGATCACGCGGACTGCAAAATGTTCTGATTAGCCTCAGAGAACAACATCGACCTATATGCTGACTCTGTGAGGGAGTTTATAAAAAAGTGCGTTGGACATGTTCTACCCACTGTGACTAATAAAACCTACCCTAACCAGAAACCGTGGATGGATGGTGGCATTGAAACTGAATGCGCAAACCACCGCATTTAACTATGAAAAGAGGTCTAGGAATATGACTGAACATAAACAGTGTAGTTATTCCCTCAGAAAGGCAATCAAACAAGCAGAATGCCGGAACAGGGACAAGGTGGAGTCGCAATTCAACAGCTCAGACACAAGACATACAGTATGTGGCATGGTCTACAGGAAATCATGAACTACAAAAAGAAAACCAGCCACATCACGGACACCGACGTCACGCTTCTAGACAAACTAAACACCTTCATTTCCCACTTTGAAAATACAGTGCCATCAGCGTGGCCCGCTAACAAGGACTCAGTTCCCCCCCCTTCTCCATGGCCGCCGTGAGTAAAACATTTAAATGTGTTAACAACCATAAGGCTGCTGGCCCAGACTGCATCGCAAGCCGCGTCTTTAGAGCATACGTAGACCAGTTTACAGACATATTCAATTGCTCCCTATCCCAGTCCCCACATGCTTCAAGATTATTATATAAAAAAATTTTATTGAACATTTATTTGACTAGGTAAGTCAGTTAAGTACAAATTCTTATTTACAATGACAGCCTACCAGGGAACAGTGGGTTAACTGCCTTGTTCAGGGGCAGAACGACACATTTTTACCTTGTCAGCTTGAGGATTCAATCCAGCAACCTTTCGGTTACTGACCCAACGCTCTAACCTCTAGGCTACCTTCCGCCCCTGGCTGCCAATGTTCCTGTGCCCAAGAAGGCAAATATAACTGAACTAAATTACTACCGCCCGGTAGCACTCACTTCTGTCGTCATGAAATCATTTGAGAGACTAGTCAAGGATCATATCACCTCCACCATACCGGCCACACTAGACCCACATCAGTTTGCATACCGCCCCAACAGTTCCGCAGACAAGGCAATCACCATTTTACTGCACACTGCCCTATCCCATCTGGACAAAAATAATGTAAGAATGCTGTTCATTGACTACAGCTCACCCCCATAGCACACCATAGTAGACTCCAAGCTCATCATCAAGCTGGAGGCCCTGTGCAATTGGGTCCTGGGCCGTCCCCAGGTGGTGAAGGTAGGAAACAAC
Organism: Oncorhynchus mykiss; assembly: GCF_057628025.1. Taxonomy (NCBI): domain Eukaryota; kingdom Metazoa; phylum Chordata; class Actinopteri; order Salmoniformes; family Salmonidae; genus Oncorhynchus; species Oncorhynchus mykiss. The sequence continues at coordinate 60,316,518 of NC_143022.1, read as the reverse complement.
ATCTCCACTTCGCTGATCCTCAACCCTGGGGCCCCACAAGTGTGCGTGCTCAGCCCCCTCCTGTACTCCCTGTTCACCCACGACGGCGTGGCCACGCATGCCTCCAACTCAATCATCAAGTTTGCAGATGACACAACAGTAGTGGGCTTGATTACCAACAACGATGAGACAGCCTACAGGGAGGAGGTGAGGGCACACAGAGTGTGGTGTCAGGAAAACAACCTCTCAGTCAACATCAACAAATTAAAGGAGATCATCATGGACTTCAGAAAACAGCAGAGGGAGCACCCACTATCCACATCGAAGGGACAGTGGAGAAGGTGGAACGTTATATTTTCCTCTGCAAACACATCACAGACAAACTGAAATGGTCCACCCACACAGACAGTGTGGTGAAGAAGGTGCAACAGAGTCTCTTCAACCTCAGGAGAATGAAGAAATTGGCTTCTAACCCAAAACTCTGACAAACTTATACAGATGCACAATCGAGAGCATGCTGTCAGGCTGTATCACAGTCTGGTACGGCAACTGCACCGTTTTTTCCCCTCATCAATCTACACACAATACCCCATAATTTCAAGGCAAAACAGGTTTTTAGACATTTTTGCAAATATCACATTTAAATAAGTATTCAAACCCTTAATCAGTACTTTGTTGAAGCACCTTTGGCGCGTTTACAGCCTCGAGACTGTAGCTTTAAAGAATACAGATATCAGTCAGGGAAGGATGACCAAACTAAACCATGCTGTTTTTATTCTGATGTTTTATGTATTTTATTGCATTCACAGCTGCTTCACCAGAATGTGATTTGCACTTTATTTATTGTTCTTCAACTTGTTTTAAGGGAATACAATACCTCAGTCAAATGGCACCCCATTCCATTTATAGCGCTCCACTTTGCCATATAAGGCTCTGGCCAAAAGTAGTGCACTATATAGGGTATAGGGTGCCATTTTGGATTCAGCCTAGGGTTTTTAAATGGTGTACTGTAGAGTGTCACTGTCACCCAAAGACTGCTGGTACCTTGCCCCTTTCCTCTCGCTACAATCTACATACACACATACAAACATTAAATAATTAAATTTTCTCCCCTCTCCTCAGGCCATAGACGGTGACTTTGGCACATTTGGGGCCGTGCGGTACTACTTCAGTGACGAGCCTGACCAGTAAGACACACCTAAATACACTGACTAAGACACCATATAAATTAACTGTCCCACCTTTTCTCAATCAATATGCATGATTAAAAAGTATTCTAATGAAATAAGTCTCATCTGTTGAGTGATGGAGTTTCTTATTGTCCTGTCACATGCCCCTCACCCAGGTTTTTGTTGGACGCTGAGACGGGATGGGTGAGCCTGAGGGGAAATCTGGACTACGAGCTGATGCGTCGGTTCACCCTGACCGTGCTGGCCCGGGATGGGGGTGGAGAAGAGACCACGGGCAGGCTGAGGGTCAATGTGCTGGATGTCAACGACAACACACCACTCTTTCAGAAGGAGGTCTACATGGGTTCGCTGAGAGAGAATGAACAGACCACACAGCAGGTGGCCCGAGTCAGGGTAAGTTAGAACACACACACATACAAACACACACACACACACACACACATAGACAGACAGACAGACAGACACAAATACGCACACACACCAGGGCAGAAGAGCGTTGCTTGTGTGTGGACTAATTTAAGTCCTTAGTGATTTGGACACCGAGGAACTAGAAGCTGTTGACCCACTCCAATGCAGCCCCGTCGTTGTGGATGAGGGCATGCTCACCCCCCCATTTCCTGTAGTCCACAATCATCTTGTTGGTCTTACCTACTCCCTCTTAGGGAGAGGTTGTTGTCCTGGCACCACACTTCCAGGTCACTGACCTCCTCCCTTTAGGCTGTCTCATCATCGCCAGTGATCAGGCCTCCCACTGTCGTGTCGTCAGCAAACTTGATGATGGTGTTGGCGTCATGCCTGGCCATGTAGTCATTGGTGAACAGGGAGTACAGGAAGGGACTAAGCACACCCCCTGTGTTGAGGGTCAGTGTGGCGGAGGTGATGTTGCCTACCCTCACCACCTGGGGTCGGCCTATCAGGAAGTCCAGGATCCAGTTGCAGAGGGAGGTTTTCAGTCCCAGGGTCCCAGGCTTGGTGACAACCTAGGAGGGGACTATGGTGTTGAAAGCTGAGCTGTAGACAATGAACATCATTCTCACGTAGGTATGCTTCTTATCTAGGTGGGTGAGGGCAGTGTAGAACGTTGTCTATGGATCTGTTGGGGCGGTATGCAAATTGGAATGGGTCCAGTGTGTCTGGGATGATGGAGTTGATGTGTGCCATAACCAGCATTTCAAAGCACTTCATGATGGGATGAGGTTTAGGTTGTGATACCAAAGGATACCTCTTGAGCTCCATATCAAGTTGACTTTGATGTCAATTCTTTCTTAATCTTTCACCCATGCTGATTGCCCTCTTCAATTTTACTTACAGTTTAAGTGGTCTGTGTCTGTGTGCATGTGTGTTTGTCTTTGTGTTTGTATTGGTGTGTGTGTGTGTGTGCATGGGTGGCTGCCTGCACGTGTGCATGTGTGCATGTACACATCAAATCCAATTGTATTAGTCACATGCGCTGAATACAACAGTGGTGGACCTTACAGTGAAATGCTTTCTTATGAGCCCCCAACCAACAACGCAATTTCAAAAAATAAGGACAAGAATAAGAGATAAAAGTAACAAGTAATGAAAGAGCAGCAGTAAAACAACAATAGTGAGACTATATACAGGGGGGTACAGAGCCAATGTACGGGGGCACCGGTTAGTTGAGGTAGTATGTACATGTAGGTAGTGTTATTGAAGTGACTATGCATAGATGACCACATCAGAGAGGAGCAGCGGTGTAAAGAGGGGGAGGGGGGAGCAATCCAAATACTCTGGGTAGCCATTTGATTAGATGTTCAGGAGTCTTATGGCTTATGGGTAGAAGCTGTTTAGAAGACTCTTCGACCTAGACTTACCGCTTGCCGTGCGGTAAGAGAGAGAACAGTCTATGACTAGGGTGGCTGGAGTCTTTGACAATTTTTAGACCCATCCTCTGACACTGCCTGGTATAGAGGTCCTGGAAGCTTGGCCCCAGTGATGCACTGGGCCGTTCGCACTACCCTCTGTAGTGCCTTGCGGTCGGAGGCTGAGCAGTTGCCATACCAGGCAGTGATGCAACCAGTCAGGATGCTCTCGATGGTGCAGCTGCAGAACGTTTTGAGGATCTGAGGACCCATGCCAAATCTTTTCAGTCTCCTGAGGGGGAATAGGTGTCGTCGTGCCCTCTTCACGACAGTCTTGGCATGCTTGGACTATGTTAGTTTGTTGGTGATGTGGACACCAAGGAACTTGAAGCTCTCAACCTGCTCCACTGCAGCCCCTTCAATGAGAATGGGGCTATGCTCGGTCCTCTTTTTCATGTCATCCACAATCATCTCATTTGTCTTGATCATGTTGAGGGATAGGTTGTTGTCCTGGCACCACACGGCCAGGTCTCTGACATCCTCCCTAAAGACTGTATTTTCATCATCGGTGATCAGGCCTACCACTGTGTTGTCGGCAAATTCAACGAAGGTGTTGGAGTCCGTTCAGTCATGAGTGAAAAGGGAGTACAGGAGGGGACTGAGCACACACGCCTGAGGGGCCCCTGTGTTGAAGATCAGCGTGGCGGATGCGTTGTTACCTACCCTTACCACCTGGGCGCGACCTGTCAGGAAGCCCAGGATCCAGTTGCAGTGCGATGTGTTTAGTCCCAGGGTCCTTAGCTTAGTGATGAACTTTAAGGGCACTATTGTGTTGACTGCTGAGCTGTAGTCAATGAATAGCATTCTCCTTTTGTCCAGGTGGGAAAGGGCAGTGTGGAGTGCAATAGAGATTGCATCATCTGTGGATCTGTTGGGGCGATGTGCAATTTGGATTCGGTCTAGGGCTTCTGGGATAATGGTGTTGATGTGAGCCATGGCCAGCCTTTCAAAGAACTTCATGGCTACAGACGTTAGTCATTTAGGCCAGTTACCTTAGTGTTCTTGGGCACAGGAATTATGGTGGTCTGCTTAAAACATGTTGGTATAATATACTCAGACAGGGAGAGGTTGAAAATGTCAGTGAAGACACTTGCCAGTTGTTCAGCGCATGCTCGCAGTACACGTCTGGTAATCCGTCTGGCACTGCGGCCTTGTGAATGTTGACCTGTTTAACTTCTTGGTGACAGGGGGCAGTATTTTCACGTCCAGATGAAATGCGTGCCCAAATTCAACTGCCTACCCATCCCCAGAAGATAATATATTATTAGTAGATTTGAATAGAAAACACTCTGAAGTTTCTAAAACTGTTTGAATCATGTCTGTGAGTATAAGTTTATTTATTATTATTTAGCAGGCGAAACACAGAGGACACACCATTCAGATTTTTTTTTTTTGAAGTCACTCTCTTTTCAATGGGTTTCATTGGGAATCCAGATTTCTAAGGGACCTTCTTTGCAGTTCCTACCGCTTCCACTGGATGTCACCAGTCTTTAGAAATTGGTTGAGATTTTTCCTTTGTGTAATGAAGAAGTACGGCCATCTTGAATGAGGGTAACTTGAAGTGTACTGTTAGATAGAGGCGCGTGACCTGAAAGCATGCTACAGTTTGTTTTCCTCCTGTTGTAAACACAGATCATCCCGTCTTCAATTTTATCAATTATTTACATTAAAAAAATACCTAAAGTTGTATTACAAAAGTAGTTTGAAATGTTTTGGCAAAGTTTACAGGTAAGTTTACAGGTTTTTCTGGATCAAACACGCCAAATAAATTGACATTTTGGATATATATCGACGAAATTAATCGAACAAAAGGACCAATTGTGATGTTTATGGTAAATATTGGAGTGCCAACAAAATAAGCTCATCAAAGGTAAGGCATGAATTATATTTTTATTTCTGCTTTTTGTGTCGCGCCTGCAGGGTTGAAATATGCTTCTCTCTCTATGTTTCGCCGAAAAGCCTTTTTGTAATCTGACATGTTGGCTTGATTCACAACAACTATAGCTTTAATTTGCTATCTTGCATGTGTGATTTCATGAAAGTTAGATTTTTATAGTAATTTATTTGAATTTGGCGCTCTGCATCCCACATATCCCAGAGAGGTTAAAGGTCTTACTCACATCGGCTACGGAGACCTTGATCACACAGTCTTCCAGAACATCTGGTGCTCTCATACATGTTTCAGTGTTATTTGCCTCGAAACAAGCATAGAAGTAGTTTAGCTCATCTGGTTGACTTGTGTCACTTGGGCAGCTTGGGCTGTGCTTCCCTTTGTAGTCAGTAATGGTTTGCAAGCCCTGCCACATCTGACGAGCGTCAGATCCGGTGTAGTATGATTCCATCTTAGTCCTGTATTGATGCTTTGCCTGTTTGATGGTTCATCAGAGGGCATAGCGGGATTTCTTATAAGCTTCCAGGAAAGAGTCCTGCTCTTTGATAGCGGCAGGTCTAGCCATTAACTCCTTACGGATGCTGCCTATAATCCATGGCTTCTGGTTGGGGAATGTACATACGGTCACAATGGGGATGACGTCATCGATACACTTATTTATGAAGCCAATGACTGATGTGGTGTACTCCTCAATGCCATCGGAGGTATCCCGGAACATATTCCAGTCTTTGCTAGCAAAACAGTCCTGTAGCTTAGCATCTGCTTCATCTGACCACTTTTTTATTGATCTAGTCACTGGTGCTTCCTGCTGTCATTTTTGCTTGTAAGCAGGAATCAGGAGGATAGAACTATAGTCAGATTTGCCAAATGGAGGGTGAAGGAGAGTTGGTATGCATCTGTGTGTGGAGTATAGGTGGTCCAGAGAAATTTGGTAAAACGGATTTAAGTTTCCCTGCTTTAAATTCCCCAGCTACTAGGAGCCCCACCTCTGGGTGAGCATTTTATTGTTTGCTTATGGTGGAATACAGCTCATTCAATGCTGTCTTAGTGCCAGCCTCTGACTGTGGTGGTATGTGAACAGCTATGAAAAATACAGATGAAAACTCACTAGGTAGATAGTGTGGTCTACAGCTTATGAGATACTATACCTCAGGCGAGCAATAGCCACACAAACGTGTGTCACTGTGTGTGTTACACACCTCTGTCTGCATCACCCTCTCTGCTATCCACTCTGTCTTCCTGTACCGCCATCTCTCTACAGCCCCCATTAGTCAGGTTTCCAGTTAGGTCAGAGGTCAGGGGGAGTAATAGTAACTGATGGCTCTGCGTTTCCTCTTAACCCCCCTGGAGAGAAAGCTTGCTTCCCAAATGGCACCATATTCCCTATTTGTGTACTCCATTTGACCCTTGTCAAAAGGAGTGCACTATATAGGGGATAGGGTGCCATTTTGGATGCATACAAAGCCAATTATTGGCCATTTGATCCTGACTTGGCTCTATACTGCTCGGCATGTCACCGGGTCTCCTGCCATGCTTTATTTGCCATGTGTGTGCGTGCTTGCGTGTGTCCATGCGTGTGTGGGTGTGTGTGTGTGATCGGGAACTGAACGCTCGACTTGCTGTGTTTGATTAGACAGAGCTAACCTTAAACACACTGGTTATTAATAGGATGCCTGTCACGGGCGTCCTCATCTGAAGAGGAGAGGAGAGATGGATCGGAGGACCAAAATGCGGCGTGGTATGTGTTCATCATTTATTTTAATACAGAAAACACTGAAACCCTATACAAAAACAATAAACGAACTAACAACCGTGAAGCTAATGCAAACTGCGCTGAAACAAGCAATCAACATAGACAATCACCCACAAACAAACGTTGCAGCCCAGGCTACCTAAGTATTATTCTCAATCAGAGACAACTAATGACACCTGCCTCTGATTGAGAACCATACTAGGCCGAAACATAGAAATCCCAAATCATAGAAAATCAAACATAGACTGCCCACCCAACTCACGCCCTGACCATGCTAAATAAATACAAAACGAAGGAAATAAAACGTGACAGTACACCCCCCCCCCCCCCGGCGTCTGTCCGCAGTGGCGGCTCTGGCGCGGGACGCGGACCCCACTTCGCCATTGTCTTAGTCTGCCTCATTGTCCGCCTCCGTGGCTTCCTAACCATGGCAACTCTTCTCAATGGACAGAGGGGCAGCTCGGGACAGAGGGGCGGCTGCTCGGGACAGAGGGGCTCTGGCGCCTCAGACTCCGGCAGCAGCGCCGGACAGGCGGGAGACTCCGGCAGCAGCGCCGGACAGGCGGGAGACTCCGGCAGCAGCGCCGGACAGGCGGGAGACTCCGGCAGCAGCGCCGGACAGGCGGGAGACTCCGGCAGCAGCGCCGGACAGACAGGACCACCTGCAGGGAGGAGACAGAGAGACAGCCTGGTGCGTGGGGCTGCCACAAGAACCACCAGGCTGGGGAGACCTTCAGGAGGCTTGGTGTTAGGAGGAGGCACCTGAAGGACCGGGCTGTGGGGGAGCACTGGAGCTCTGGTGCACAACCTTGGCACCACTTCCCCAGGCTGGACAACTACTTTAGCCCGGACCCTCCAGAGTGCAGGCACAGGTTGAACCGAGCTGTGGGTAAGCACGGGAGATCTAGTGCTTACTACACGCACGTCTCCCTTAAGCTCTATTCCCACATTTGCCCGGCACAAGCGGAGCGCAGGCAGAGGACGCACTGCACCCTCCCAGCGCCCCGGAGACACAGCACGCAGAGCCGGCGCAGGATACCCTGGACCAAAACTGCGTACCGGCGACCAGACCCGCTGAGCAGGCACCATACGCCCTGGCTCGATGCCCGCACTCACATGACACTCTCGGGGGGCTGTCCTATAGCGCACCGGGCTATGGACACGTACTGGCGACACCGTGCGCTTAACCGCATAACACGGTGCCTGACCAGTAACGCGCTGCTTATAATAAGCACGAGGAGTGAGCTCAGGTCTGCTACCTGGCTTAGCTCCACACCTCATGTGCCCCCCCCAAAAAAAAATTTGGGGGCTGTCTCTCGTACCTGTCGCACTGCCGTGCTGCCTCCTCATATCGCCGCCGCTCAGCTCTGCTTTGGGGCGGCGATATTCCCCAGCCTGTGCCCAGGGTCCCTCTCCGTTCAGTATCTCCTCCCATGTCCAGGAGTCCTGTGATACCGGCCGCTGTTGTTGCTGCTGCTGCTGCTGTCGTCGCTGTCTTTTACCACGCCGCTTGGTCCTTGGTTGGTGGGTGATTCTGTCACGGGCGTCCTCCTCTTCATCTGAAGAGGAGAGGCGAAATGGATCAGAGGACCAAAATGCGGCGTGGTATGTGTTCATCATTTATTTTAATACAGAAAACACTGAACACTGAAACCCTATACAAAGACAATAAACGAACGAACAACCGTGACGCTAATGCAAACTGCGCTGAAACAAGCAATCAACATAGACAATCACCCACAAACAAACAGTGCAACCCAGGCTACCTAAGTATGATTCTCAATCAGAGACAACTAATGACACCCGCCTCTGATTGAGAACCATACTAGGCCGAAACATAGAAATCCCAAATCATAGAAAATCAAACATAGACTGCCCACCCAACTCACGCCCTGACCATACTAAATAAATACAAAACAAAGGAAAGAAAAGGTCAGAACGTGACAATGCCTAAGAGAAAAAGGGAAACCAGCAAGCATAAAGTGTGTCAGCAATTCTGGTTTTGCCAAGGACCGGACTCCCAAGCCTCTGAAAACACTGGAGCCAAAAGAAGAAGGGAAGGAGGGAGGGAGAGAAGGAGGGAGGAAATATGAGAGAGAGAGAGAGGGGTACTGTGCAGCCAAAAGAGGAAGGTAAAGTGGAGCGAAAGAGTAAGAGTATCAAGTTTTACTGTCATGTGCACAAGTATAGCTAGGGGGTCTGCGCAGTACCTTCCACAAAAAGTTTTGCTTGACAAAAAGACACATAAGTGGAGATTATATACTGGGCAAAAGAGAGGTTGAAAATGACCGTGAATATGCCTGCCAGCTGTTCTGCACATGCTATGAGAACGCACCCTGGAAAAAGAGACAGAGAGCGAGAGAAGAAGGGGTAGTGTGAAGCCAAAAGAGAAAGGAACGGAGGGAGAGAAATTATGGGGAAGGGGGAACTGTCTCTCCCTGTCTCTTTCTCTCTACAACAGTGCTTTGCCTTTGCCTCCCACATCTCATGCCTTCCAGTCTCTTTTTCCACGCTTCCGCCTCTCCTTTCCTCTACCTTTCTTCTTTTACCCATCTTCTTCCCTCTTTCCCTTCTCTTTGTTTATCTTTCTCTCTTCTCAGTTGGTTGGAGAGTGAATGCCTTATCATAAAGTATTTGAAGAGAGATAGAAAGAGAGAGCGAGAGAGGAAAGCGAAGGTGATCATGTTAGAGAAAGAGATATAGAGAGAAAATTGAATTAAATTGAGAGAGACAAGTGTAGCACTTTCCAGTGAGAGAAGTTACCAATAAAATCTGTACATAATCATACCATTTTTGCACATGTTCCCAAGTCAGCATTTGTCAACATGTCCAACCCATATTGATTCCCTAGGAATCTCCAATGACTCTCACTGCCTCATGATTAATGCTTTATCAGATGTATGTCAGATGTAGTTCTGTTATTGTTGTGTCGATTAACCTAGAATTGGACACACACACACACACACACACACACACACACTCTTCTGTCTGTTCCCTGTTTGCTGTGTTCACCCAATATTAACACTGGGCGTTGGTTCTAATCTGTCCAATTACACACTGACTGGCTCACAGCCTGATGTCTTATCCACAGGTTCCAACACTGTAACACTGTACTGTAGCATCTGGGCATCCATACTCATACTCACTGTCTGTCTCATCCATGTGAAATCACATTATCAAATCAAATGTATTTATATAGCCCTTCTTACATCAGCTGATATATCAAAGTGCTGTACAGAAACCCAGTCTAAAAACCCCAAACAGCAAGCAATGCAAGTGTAGAAGCACGGAGGCTAGGAAAAACTCCCTAGAAAGGCTAAAACCTAGGAATAAACCTAGAGAGGAACCAGGCTATGAGGGGTGGCCGGGTGTCCTCTTCTGGCTGTGCCGGGTGGAGATTATAACAGAACATGGCCAAGATGTTCAAATGTTCATAAATGACCAGCATGGTCAAATAATAATAATCACAGTAGTTGTCGAGGGTGCAACAAGTCAGCACCTCAGGAGTAAATGTCAGTTGGCTTTTCATAGCCAATCATTGAGAGTTTCTCTACCGCTCCTGCTGTCTCTAGAGAGTTGAAAACAGCAGGTCTGAGACAGGTAGAACGTCTGGTGAACAGGTCAGGGTTCCATAGCCGCAGGCAGAACAGTTGAAACTGGAGCAGCAGCACGGCCAGGTGGACTGGGGACAGAAAGGAGTCATCATGCCAGGTAGTCCTGAGGCATGGTCCTAGAGCTCAGGTCTTCCGAGAGATATTATCTCCGACTCACTCACTCACTAAGTCAGTCACTCTCTCTCCCTTCCTAACCCCCCCCCCCCCCCCCCCCTTCTCGCTCAGTCAAATTCATATACAAATTGCTTTATTGGCATGATAAACATTGAGTAAATATTGCAAAGGCTTCAATGTTGCAACTGCACTTGAGTTATACACATTGTAATAAAATAAAATGAAAAGTTATAACTAATCACTCTCTTTCTTTCTCAGGCTACAGATGAAGACTCTCCCCCTAACAACTTCCTGACCTACACCATCACATCAGCATCTGTATTCCGTAGTTACTTCAGAATTATCATGGTGGAGGGCTACGCAGGTCAGCATACACACAAATAAACACACACACATGCACAAACATATTGAAATGATGCTTCTTTTGAGTAACCTCAAAACCTTTGAGTAAGGCTTTACATGATACAAAGGAACTTATTGTCTTAACATAATACACATTCATTGTGATTTTTGGCTATTGACATTATTAGCAATTTTTACACTAAGTACTGTACATATTTTGTATGTAGGCCTAACTAGAATATAAAGTTGCTGTGTTATGTCATACTCCTGCTGTAAACCCTGCTGGCTCTACAGTCCTTAGCATCACACACGTCCTCAGCACTCTTCTCTCGCCAAGCTCTCCCTCTCTTGTCTCTCCTCCCCTCTCCTCTCCTCAGTGATCATTGTGAACAGCCCACTGGACTACGAGATGGTCCCTGAAGGACTGATCTACCTGACTGTGATGGCCAAAGACGGGGGGAACCCAGCCCTCAACAGCAGTGTCTCTGTCACCGTGGAGCTGTTTGTCAGTACATCACCCCCCTTTATGCTTTCTAATAGTTTCATCCAAAACTCATGTACCAGGATTGGGTTCAATTCGAATGGAAGTTAGTCAATTCAGGAAGTTACTTGAATTTACCATTTTTAAACTCTATGGGATGGGTGTCCCTAAACGGGACGGTTGTTGCTAACGTGCGCTAATGTGACTAGAATGACATTGTATACAACAGCCAACTTCCCAGTACATAGACATGTCGTATATGGGCAGAAAGGTTAAATTATTGTTAATCTAACTGCAGTGTCCAATCAACAGTAGCTATTGCAGTGAAAAAAAAATGTCATGCTATTGCTTGAGGAGAGTGCACAACAACAAAAAAACTTATCACGGCAACTGGTTTGATATATTCACCTCTGAAGGTAGGTGACATTACATTCAGTAATCTTGCTCTGATTTGTCAACCTGAGGGTCCCAGGGTAAAACTATGTTGTCTCACGATGGTCTAAACCCAGCTCACGTTCCCTATTAGTGGGTGACCAATCCACCACTTGGTGAATTCTGATTCACAATGATAGGCAGAGCCGACATAGATCTATTTTTATGTTCAAATGTAGGAACTTGGATCTACAGTTTGACCCCTCTGCTGTCTCTGGCTCCACACCCACCCCGCCTGGCCATGTGTGAAAGTTAGTGGATAAGCTAATGATCCATCATGTATGATATCCCTGGTAGCGTGTAAACTTATATTTTTTACCATAGCATTTTTTATGTTCTCTATAGTTATGTACTTGAAAATGTTTCAATTGGGCAATTCAGCACATTTGGGCAAACTCCTGGCAGACTTGATACAAAATGTTGTGCAGAAATGTAATTCTTCACTGGATGAGTCTGAAACTTTGCCCGCACACTGCTGCCATCTTTTGGCGAAAATCTAACTTACACCTAGACTCATTTCTGAAAGTATGGCCTTCATCTTGCATTTAAAAAAATTAAAAAAACATGTTTTTTGGTTTGTATTATCTTTTACCAGATCTAATGTGTTATATTCTCCTACATAAATTTCACATTTCCACAAATTTCAAAGTCTTTCAAGAATGTGCTTATCATTGCTTCAGGTCCTGAGCTACTGGCAGTTAGATTTGGGTATGATGTTTTAGGTGAAAATGGAAGAAAAGGGTACGATCCTTAAAAGGTTTAACATTCTCAGTACATCCTTACATAGAGAAACATGTCCATTTATAAAGCACGTTTGATGCAGAAAAAAACAGCTTACAAAAACGCAACGTCACTACAAAATATTTCAAAAGTTGCCTATAAACTTTGCCAAAATATTTCAAACTACTTTTGTAATACAACGTTAGGTATTTTTAAACGTTAATAATCGATCAAATTGTAGACGGGGCAATCTGTATTCAATACAGGAAAGAAAACAAACCAGCGCTGCTTTTCACGTCTTGCGCAACTCACAAAAGTGTCCCCAGTTCCGAGTTGGCCTACTTCTTCATTGCACAAAGGAATAACCTCAACCAAATTCCAAAGACTGGCGACATCCAGTGGAAGCGGTAGGAACTGGAAATAGGTTCCTATGAAATATCCCATGGCAAAGACAATACAGGGAACAGGGAGGGGGGAAAAAATGTTTCTGAACAGTTAGTCCTCAGGGTTTTGCCTGCTACATAAGTTTTGTTATACTCACAGACATGATTCAAACAGTTTTAGAAACTTCAGAGTGTTTTCTATCCAAATCCATGAATAATATGCATAACTTATATTATTGGCATGAGTAGCAGGACGTTGAAATTGGGCACGCTATTTATCCAAAAGGTTAACCTCTTCAAAAGGTTAACCTCTTGAAGCTAGGGGGCAGAATTTTCACTTTTGGATAAATAGCTTGCCCAATTGCCAAACTATAGTTTTGGCAAGACGGTTAGGACATCTACTTTGAGCATGACACAAGTCATTTTTCCAACAATTGTTTACAGACAGATTATTTCATTTATAATTCACTGTATCACAATTTTAGTGGGTCAGAAGTGTACATGCACCAAGACATCAGTCAGGTTAAAGCTTGGTCGCAAATGGGTCTTCCAAATGAACAATAACCCCAAGCATACTTCCAAAGTTGTGGCAAAATGGCTTAAGGACAACAAGGTCAAGGTTTTGGAGTGGCCATCACAAAGCCCTGACCTCAATCATATATTTTTAAAAAATTAGGCAGAACTGAAAAAGCATGTGCGAACAAGGAGGTCAGTTACACCAGCTCTGTCAGGAGGAATGGGCCAAAATTCACCCAACGTATTGTGGGAATCTTGTGGAAGGCTATTAAACAATTTAAAGACAATGCTACTAAATACTAATTGAGTGTATGTAAACTTCTGACCCACTGGGAATGTGATGAAAGAATTAAAAACTAAAATGAATCATATTCTCTCCTTTTATTCTGACATTTCACATTCTTAAAATAAAGTGGTGATCCTAACTGACCTAAAACAGGGATTTTTTACTAGGATTAAATGTCAGGAATTGTGAAAACTGAGTTTAAATGTATTTGGCTAAGGTGTATGTAAACTTCCGACTTCAACTGTACCTACACACACACACACACACACACACACACACACACACACACACACACACACACACACACACTGTACGCTGGATGTCTAAAACCCTGCTGGTACGATATGTTGGTAATCAGAACCATAATAATGAAACAGAGAAATGTCACAGCCTTAATATCCATTGTTGGACAAACTTACTATTCCATTATTATCCCTACAGACCCCTTGAAAACGGGCTATAAATATATCAACAACATTATACTACTACTAAGCAAGAGACTGTCATGCTTCCCATACATTTACACTCAAAGAAACATGCTACATATCACGATGTGTTTATTTATTGTTTAAGTAAGGTCTATTTACTGTTCATGTGATTGTGAAGACTTAGTCTATTTTCTCTGCTCACATTCTCACCTTAGGATGAAAATGACAACCCACCAAAGTTCAGCAAGCCATCCTACATTGCCAAGATCCCTGAGGACATCATTGCAGGTGCGTTGTAGTCATAGAAATAGAACAACTTTATTACATAAATAATTGTATATCTACGGTTGGAGTCGACGACAGCTGGGTTGTGTCTAAAAACCTTACTAGCTGTCAAAAAATCCTGCTTCCTCCATCCTCCAATGCACTTTGGGAGAAAGGCCTGGAGTGGAGGAAACAAGGACAGAGGAAGCAAGGATTTGACAGCTAGTCATGTTTTCAGACACGTCCCTGGTGTTACAATGAGGTCAATGGCTGAGACTGGGTGACTATGAATTCCCTCTGTTCAATTCAAAAAGCTTTGACATAGATCATTACAATTGCCTTTTAAAATAATAATACAGTAATTCAATGACCAAGTCACAACCTATCACTTCTTACCCTTTACCTTGAGTTTCTTAAACATTAGCTCTTTCAATTATATTCCTTTCTTTGCTTTGTGTCCGTTTTTTATTTGTCCATTTTTTACATTTCTTTTTCTTTTTCTTAACTTGTCTCGTCTTTTTGTGTAGATTTGTATAGTATTTTTAAGTGCTTAGCGAGCCAGTGCAGTTAAATGACTATCGCTATACAGAGCAGAATAGCCGATTATGCTTATTCATTCTCATGAATGTATTCAGTGGACTCTTTCATCCCAGACAATAGATTTGTTTCCAATCGCTGGAGGAAATTAGATATTTGACTACCCCCTCGTCCATCAAAGCTGCTGCGGAGCTTGGCAAATAGTTCAGACACACACACACACACTCACACACTGCCCCCCCCCCCCCCCCCCCCCCCACACACACACACACACACACACACACACACACACACATATACACTGGAGGGCTGATTTGAAAGCAAAGTGGGGCTGGTGGACTGTGAGGCTGGATCATGGGACTAATTTAGCTAGCTAACACCAGGCCTCTGGACTCAGCCTCTCCCAGCCTCTCATCCCCTTCCCTGGGTATTATTGACCATGGCTCTGCCAGGCTAGGACCACAATGCCAAACAAGTTGATAATCCCCTAATCTATAAACCCACTCACTGCCACTATCCTTCAGTGGAAAGGGGGGATAGAAAATTCCGTTTTTAGAATTATTATCTTCTTCTCTTTCCACTGGCTGTCTGTGTTCTGTTGTTCTTTTTCTGTGTTTCTCTCTTTCTCACTACTTTGTCTCCCTCTCTCTCTTTCACTCTGAATTACCACCCCTTTCTCTCCCCCTTTCTCACTGAGATCCCCCATTCTTGTTCCCCCTTCTCTCTTTCACTCCTCATATCCCTTAATTTCTCTCCCCATCCCCCTTGATATCCCTTCTTCTCTCTTCCCCTCTCTTTTACTCACTCCTCATCCGTCTCTCTTCCTCAGGGGCGACAGTTGTGTTTGTGAATGCCACTGATCTGGATGCATCCCGAGAGTTTGGGCAGGCCTCCCTCATTTACTCCCTACAGGGCTCCTCCCAGTTCCGCCTCAACACTCGCTCAGGTGTGTGTGCAGTGGCAGACTTAACATTAGGCAACTAAGGCAATTGCCTGGGGCCTCAAATCATCAGAGGGCCTCGTGATTGAATTTTTCTGGGAAGGGGTCGGGGTGTCAACTTACTGTTGGGCATTAGAATCGTAGAATACACAAGGAAGGTTGCAATTTAAAAATGTTGTGGTGCATCAGCGGTTTTCCTCTTGTTATGTCAGTCATTGACTGTCACTCAATTAGTCATGTCAGCTAACATTTTATAGAGTGCTGGATGAGTTTGTCTAGCCAGCTACCCTAAACCTTGAAGTAATCATGGCTGAATTACCGTCCGGGCACGAACGGCACCTCCAGCGGCCCCCCTCTCGCTGTTTGGGGTCCTGACCTGCATTCCAAATCTCGCTAAGGGCCCCAAAAGGCTCTGGGACGGGACCTCAGAGTGGCCTCTGCCTGGGGCCTCCAAATCACTATGTCTGCCCCAATGTGTGTGGGTGTCTGTGTGTGTGTGTGTTTGTGTGTGTGGACCTGCATGTGTATGAGCATGCGTAAATGCAAGAAAGCAAGTGTGTTTTTGTACATGCTTGTGTAGTGTTAGATGTGTGTTTGACCTATATATTACTGTGTGTGTGTTTCAGGAGAGATCACCACTACAGCCTTACTGGACAGAGAGCTGAAGTCGGAGTATATCCTTATTGTCAGAGCAGTGGATGGAGGGGTGGGGCCACTGCAAAAAACTGGCATTGCCACGGTAACCCATCGTCATTTTCATACCTCTTCATGTTTCTTATTGTTCTCAAGCATTTAGATCAGACCTAGGCAATTATTTTCTATGGAGGGCCACATTAGAATATATTTTTGTTATCGCGGGCCAGAATCATATTACAGGATTATACATCATGTGTATGACTATGTTGACAGATATATCTACTGTAAATCACATCCAGATATGCTACTTATTTTACTTGTTTAACATGCACAGAAATAAGCCACATCCATGTTCTCCTTTTGGTAGGTAGTTTCATTATTAAACATGCAATGAACTACACAGAGGGAAACGTACACTGTGCATTTGCACCACGGACAGAATTCTTGTGAACGGGTATGCACAAAAACACAAGAACGAGAGAGAGCTCAACACTACATTTAAACTACTCAATCAGTGTGAGGAGTGAAGCATCTGATGGGCAGTGAAGGACTAGAGCAGTGAAGTCAAGTATAGTTTCTCGTCGCTATGCGCAGGATTGCTGAGAGGTGAGTCAGTAAGAGATGATCTTTGCCTTGACTATTTCATCACTTAAAATGTCTGTTCACTTACATAGGTTGACCCAAACAGTACACACATCTTCTGAACATGACTCCTAATCTTTGTAAAGTTTTGTTCATCGAGAGATGCATACAGTGCCTTGCGAAAGTATTCGGCCCCTCTTGAACTTTGCGACCTTTTGCCACATTTCAGGCTTCAAACATAAAGATATAAAACTGTATTTTTTTGTGAAGAATCAACAACAAGTGGGACACAATCATGAAGTGGAACGACATTTATTGAATATTTCAAACTTTTTTAACAAATCAAAAACTGAAAAATTGGGTGTGCAAAATTATTCAGCCCCCTTAAGTTAATACTTTGTAGCGCCACCTTTGCAGCTGTAAGTCGCTTGGGGTATGTCTCTATCAGTTTTGCACATCGAGAGACTGACATTTTTTCCCATTCCTCCTTGCAAAACAGCTCGAGCTCAGTGAGGTTGGATGGAGAGCATTTGTGAACAGCAGTTTTCAGTTCTTTCCACAGATTCTCGATTGGATTCAGGTCTGGACTTTGACTTGGCCATTCTAACACCTGGATATGTTTATTTTTGAACCATTCCATTGTAGATTTTGCTTTATGTTTTGGATCATTGTCTTGTTGGAAGGCAAATCTCCATCCCAGTCTCAGGTCTTTTGCAGACTCCATCAGGTTTTCTTCCAGAATGGTCCTGTATTTGGCTCCATCCATCTTCCCATCAATTTTAACCATCTTCCCTGTCCCTGCTGAAGAAAAGCAGGCCCAAACCATGATGCTGCCACCACCATGTTTGACAGTGGGGATGGTGTGTTCAGCTGTGTTGCTTTTACGCCAAACATAACGTTTTGCATTGTTGCCAAAAAGTTCAATTTTGGTTTCATCTGACCAGAGCACCTTCTTCCACATGTTTGGTGTGTCTCCCAGGTGGCTTGTGGCAAACTTTAAACAACACTTTTTATGGATATCTTTAAGAAATGGCTTTCTTCTTGCCACTCTTCCATAAAGGCCAGATTTGTGCAATATACGACTGATTGTTGTCCTATGGACAGAGTCTCCCACCTCAGCTGTAGATCTCTGCAGTTCATCCAGAGTGATCATGGGCCTCTTGGCTGCATCTCTGATCAGTCTTCTCCTTGTATGAGCTGAAAGTTTAGAGGGACGGCCAGGTCTTGGTAGATTTTCAGTGGTCTGATACTCCTTCCATTTCAATATTATCGCTTGCACAGTGCTCCTTGGGATGTTTAAAGCTTGGGAAATCTTTTTGTATCCAAATCCGGCTTTAAACTTCTTCACAACAGTATCTCGGACCTGCCTGGTGTGTTCCTTGTTCTTCATGATGCTCTCTGCGCTTTTAACGGACCTCTGAGACTATCACAGTGCAGGTGCATTTATATGGAGACTTGATTACACACAGGTGGATTGTATTTATCATCATTAGTCATTTAGGTCAACATTGGATCATTCAGAGATCCTCACTGAACTTCTGGAGAGAGTTTGCTGCACTGAAAGTAAAGGGGCTGAATAATTTTGCACGCCCAATTTTTCAGTTTTTGATTTGTTAAAAAAGTTTGAAATAACCAATAAATGTCGTTCCACTTCATGATTGTGTCCCACTTGTTGTTGATTCTTCACAAAAAAATAAATTTTTACATCTTTATGTTTGAAGCCTGAAATGTGGCAAAAGGTCGCAAAGTTCAAGGGGGCCAAATACTTTCGCAAGGCACTGTAGAACCTCGTCAGTGATATTGTTTTGAATAGTTCTCCAATCACTCCATCAGACTGAAGATCGATAAGCTCAAGTTGCAGGTCAGTGGGAGCGTTATCCACATTGAAGGAGAAAGGAGAGGAAACCCAAAGCATGTCATTTTTCAACACTTTGAAAACCTCAAACCGACGAGATAACTCACAGCTCAAAGCACGCAGCCGCGATGTATACTCCTCCCGCTGGTCATCTGATAGGGAACAGACTCGTAGTGTCAGAAGGTGGGTGAGATTGTTGGCTTCTACTTGGTGGGTCAGGAGGAGTAATTTTCCCTTGAAGGCTTTGACAAGGCTGTACATCTGATGTGCAAAAAGGCCCTTCCCTTGTAGTTTGAAATTCAGTTCATTCATGAGGGCCATGATGTCCACGGTGAAGGCAAAATAAACCAACCATTCTTTATCTTGCAGTTGAGGGAAATCCATATATTTTCCTTTCATTTTCAAAAACTTCAGGCCCCACACCCTTTTAAGCACCTTCCCCAAACTCAGCCATCTCACGTTTGAGTGGTAGGGGAATTCTGCATGACCTGACTCTGTCTCTTCCAACAGTGAGATAACCTGCCTGTGGTTTAAAGAGTTTGCTCTTATGAAGTTTACCACTTTAGTGACCGTATCCACAACATTGCTCATTTTCAGAACACATTTACAGAGCACCTCCTGATGAATAATGCAAAGCAGGAAAATCATTTTCTGATCTGGGTTCACCTCAGCTACTTGATCTTGTATCCTTTTCAAAAGGCCAACGTTTTTTCCTTTCTTGTGCTTACCAGAGGGCGAGAGAGACCGGGCAGGCACCGTGTTATGCTGTGGGGCGCACGGTGTCCCCAGTGCGGGTGCATAGCCCAGTGCGGTACATACCAGCTCCTCGTATCGGCCAGGCTAGAGTGGGCATCGAGCCAAGTGCTATGAAGCCGGCTCTACGCATCTGGTCTCCAGTGCATCTCCTTGTGCCGGCGTACATGGCACCAGCCTTACGCATGGTGTCCCCGGGTTCGCCTGCACAGCCCAGTGCGGGCTATTCCACCTCGCCGCACTGGCAGGGCGACTGGGAGCGACCACCAGGTAAGGTTGGGCAGGTTCGGTGCTCAAGAGCTCCAGTGCGCTTGCACGGTCCGGTCTATCCAGTGCCACCTCCACGCACCAGCCCTCCGGTGGCAGCTCCCCGCACCAGGCTTCCTGTGCGTGTACAGAGCCCAGTACTCCCTGTTCCTCCTCCCCGCACTCGCCCTGAGGTGTGTGTCTTAGGCCCAGTACCACCAGCGCCGGTACTAGGCCTACAGTGCGCCTCGTCTGTCCAGAGCTGCTAGAGTCTCCCGCCTGTCCAGAGCTGCTAGAGTCTCCCGCCTGTCCAGAGCTGTTAGAGTCTCCCGCCTGTCCAGAGCTGCTAGAGTCTCCCGCCTGTCCAGAGCTGCTAGAGTCTCCCACCTGTCCAGTCTGCAAGGAGCCGCCAGTCTGCCAGGATTCGCCAGGATCCGCCAGAGCCGCCAGCCAGCCAGGATCCGCCAGAGCGGCCAGCCAGTCCGGGGCCGCCCTTCAGTCCGGAGCTGCCCCTTCAGTCTGGAGCGTATTGGTCCGATCCTTGTTTCACCTCTTCAGAGGAAGAGGAGGAAATCTGCCGTGACATCCCTGTGGTTGTGCTCTTCATTGACTGCACTGAAGCAAGCTCCTTTGTAATTTCAAAATCTGGGGTTACACCTCATAAGAATAACAACAACTGTGCCGTGTCACGTGCATCAGCTCTCATCCCAGGGCCAAGGAGAAAGAGGTGAAATATTTTACCTTGTCTTTCAACTGTTGTTCCATATGCCGTGTCACTGTTCGTCTTGACAGGGAAACATTTTCAAACAGCTCTTTCTTGTCGGAGCCTAGTATTCCTGCAGAGTCAATTAAACATTATTCAATGAATTCGCCCCCTCAGCAAATGGCTTGCTATGTTTAGCAATTTTGTGGGACAGTATATAGCTAGCTCTCGCAATTCTGTCATTTGCTGAATGCAGTTTTGTGAAAAGTCCTTGCTGCTTTTGCAACTGAGAAAGCAACTCCTTCGATGCACTCTGCTTCGAAGACATATTCCTATATTTCTCTGCATGCTTCGTCTGGAAGTGTCAGGACAAGTGGTAGTCTCTCAAGACAGCGACGCTCTCTTTGCACACTAAGCACACAGCGCTTCCTGATGCCACAATAAATAAATATTTTATTGTCCACTCTTGCTGGAACACCCTACGTTCAATGTCTACTTTCCTTTTCATTGAAATCTTTGAAACAAATTTTTTTGCAATTTCTAGCGAGCGACAATTTGTAACTGTGACGTGTGTGTCAGCCTGTCAGTCTCTGTCTGTCCTCGTGCAGTTGTTATTTATACGTGCCTTCAAAATAAATCTCCCACAAGCGGTGGGAGTTAAATCGTTACACAAAGGCGAGTATTCATTGGACTTTTAATTTGAATAACAAATATGTTTTTTCAAAACTTTACTATCGCAAATTCGTTATGTGATCTGAGCATGATTCCGTGGGCCGTATTGAATCCGGTTGCGGGCCGCATAGGCCTGATTTTGCCTAGGCCTGATTTAGATGCTTCTTTTCACTTTCTCTCTCTCTTCTATCTCTATGCCTTCAACTGAAATCAGAACATTCATCAACCCTTTCTTCTCCTCCCTCCAGGTGAACATCACCGTCCTGGACATCAACGACAATGCCCCTATGTGGCGAGATGAGCCCTACCATGCCAACGTGGTGGAGATGAGCCCCATGGACACTGATGTAATCTCTGTGAGTTCAGCCTTCCTTGACCTTTGATGCCCTGACCCCCAAAGATACGCTTTGGCTTGTAGATAAGACAGACAGATCACTGACTTTTTTGTGGATATTATTTTTCCTGTTCTGACTTGCCTAGTTAACCTCTAGCGACGAGCAATCCCGTATCCGGGAGCGTAATCATAGCCTCAAGCGCATATACCATAACGCAACGTTTCCTATTCATGAAAATCGCAAATGAAATTAAATAAATATATTCAAACACAAGCTTAGCTTTTTGTTAACAACACTGTCATCTCAGATTTTCAAAATATGCGTTACAGCCAACGCTAGACAAGCATTTGTGTAAGTTTAGCATGGCATAATGCTATGCTAGGCTGTGTTGGCAGCAGGCAACATTTTCACAAAAATAAGAAAAGCAACCAAATTAAATAATTTACCTTTGAAGAACTTCAGATGCTTTCACTCAGAAGACTCCCAGTTAGATAGCAAAAGTTCCTTTTTTCCCAAAATAATATTTTTGTAGGCGAAAAACGTCATTTGTTCATCCTGCTTGGCTGAAAAATCGACAAATACTTCAACTATAACGCATTAGCATAACGCAACTTTTTCTATTCATGAAAATCGCAAATGAAATAAATATATTGAAACACAAGCTTAGCCTTTTGTTAACAACACTGTCATCTCAGATTTTCAAAATATGCTTTTCAACCAAAGCTACACAAGCATTTGTGTAAGAGTATTGATAGCCTAGCATAGCATTTACCTAGCATTCAGCAGGCAACATTTTCACAAAAACAAGAAAAGCATTCAAATAAAGTCCTTTACCTTTGAAGAACTTCGGTTGATTTCAATGACGAGACTCTCACTTAGATAGCAAATGCTCATTTTTTCCCAAAATATTATTTGTGTTGGCGAAATAGCTCCGTTTTGTTCATCACGTTTGGCTAAGAAAAAGACCGGAAAATGCAGTCACTACAACGCCAAACTTTTTTCCAAATTAGCTCCATAATATCGACAGAAACATGGCAAACGTTGTTTAGAATCAATCCTCAAGGTGTTTTTCACATATCTATTCGATAATATATCAGTGGTGACAGTTGGTTTCTCATCAGAAGCGAACGGAAAAATACTGCAGCTGGAGATTACGCAATAATTGCAACAGAGGATGTAGTCTCTTATGGTCAATCTTCCAATGAAATGCCTACAAATAAGTCACAATGCTGTAGACACCTTGGGGAAGCGACAGAAAGCCTAAGCTCATTCGTGGCCCATTCACAGCCGTATAAGGAGTCATTGGCATGAGGCGGTTTAAAAAAATGCGGCACTTCCTGATTGGATTTTTATCTGGGTTTCGCCTGTAACATCAGTTCTGTTGCACTCACAGACTATCTTTGCAGTTCTGGAAATGTCAGAGTTTTCTTTCCAAAGCTGTCAATTATATGCATAGTCGAGCATCTTTTCGTGACAAAATATCTTGTTTAAAACGGGAACGTTTTTCATCCAAAAATTAAAATAGCGCCCCCTATATCCAAGAAGTTAAATAAAGGTTAAATATATTTTTTTTATTAAATAAAAACTAAACTGAAAGGGACTAGGAACTTGAAATGCATTTGAATGCTTCTCCCTTAGATCAGATATGACTCCGGGGTATTTCGGTGGAAATAAATTTACTGTGCTGTACAATGTGTAGCCTGAGGAAACATACTAAATGGATTACAGTTCAGGGATTTAGAGACACTTCTACAGGTAAGGTGGATTCTGCTGACAGACAGACTTAATTTCAGCATATTTAGACCTAACCCACTGTACTCTGACAGAAAATATACAATACATTTCCCACAGTGCAAATCAACTCAGAGGGCTCTATTTTAACAAACCTGACACAATGGTAAATCTTATCACTGGCGGTAGCGCTATAGGTCAGAGGGTGTATCAGAAATATTTTTGCTATTTTCACTGCAGGAATTATGAGCACAATAGCTGTCGGTGGCAAAGGGGCTTGGTTTTCAATCAACACGTTCCATGGCTTAATACTGCATGCGTTTGTCTCAAGTTCTGTAGGTTATTGATGGTCTTTGCGTTGTCAACAACTCCAATACGGCTGGGGTCACGGAATATTCTTGTTCTAGTCCATTGTTGATTGATACTATAGTTTATTAAATAGCATAGGCTACAGTAATGAGTTGTAACGATTGACTGATACTCATGGTCCCGGTTTAAATGGTTAAAGGTTCCGCACAATTATCCTATTTCCCAAATTAAAATAGTCTTTGAATGACCAAAACATCACCCATAATATTTGTACGCTATTAACCTTTTCATACGTGCCAACACACAGGTGTGATCATTCTACAGTCGTCCCTGTAGCATAAGATCAAAGCGGTGTGGTTAGAAAAAACGTCCAGCATTTGAGCTGGGCACGTTTTTTTTCAGAAACATTTTGCACAAACAGTCCTTACAATTTTTTTTTCTTTTTTTTCACCTTTATTTAACCAGGTAGGCTAGTTGAGAACACGTTCTCATTTACAACTGCGACCTGACCAAGATAAAGCAAAGCCGTGTGAAACAAACAACAAAACAGAGTTACACATGGAATAAACAAGCGTACAGTCAATAACACAATAGGAAAGAAAAGTCTATATACAGTGTGTGCAAATGGCGTGAGGAGGTAAGGCAATAAATAAGCCATAGTAGCGAAGTAATTACAATTTAGCAAATTAACAATGGAGAGATAGATGAGCAGATGGTGATGTAGAAATACTGGTGTGCAAAGAGCAGAAAAGTAAATAAAAACAATATGGGGATGAGGTAGGTAGATTGGGTGAGCTATGTACAGATGGGCTATGTACAGCTGCAGCGATCAGTTAGCTGCTCAGATAGCTGATGTTTAAAGTTAGTAAGGGAAATATAAGTCTCCAGCTTCAGCAATTTTTGCAATTATGTCCAGAATGTGAGCAGTTTATTTTTGGATGCAATGTTCAGACATTCACAGAAGTAGATACAGTAAAACACAATCATCCAAACCGAAAAAATGTAGGCCTCATTTGTCCTCGCGCTAACTGAGGAAAGATTGAGGTATCACAAGCAGTCATATTTTTATAACTCTCGGCTGACAGAAACTACAATTTGAATTAACTAATAGCAATTATTATTTATAATTAATCACATCACGGGTGACCTCACCATTGATTGAAATAATTGAGTAAAACACTTTCTAGAAATCGAAAGTAATCCGATGGGTAGTTTCTTCGCATTGCCATGTTTGTTTTTTCACAGAAACCAAAGATAAGAGAGAACAAGATGAGTTTGGTCTGTTTATAGTATGCATGTTAAAGGGGGTGTGTCGTCTACCATCGTTCACATCACACCATTCCCTTCCGGAAGTTCTCGTAAAATGAGTGAACCTTACCTGACCTCATTTTTTTTATAACATCCTTGGTCTGACAAACGATTACGTGAAAACCCAGAATGCATTGTATGTCATCAAACTTGGCTCTACACATAGCTGGAATTAGCTAAGCTCATCATAATCAGTACAAACTTCAAAAAAGTGTTTTACACACGTGTCCATTACAATCTATGCAAGAATCGGAATTCTGACAGTGACAGTGAGGAGCTGCCCCCCAACCTTGTGGCCATTGAGAACCCTGAATCTGAGGACCCCTTGTCCACTGATGAAGTCCCCGGTCCCTTTGAAGATGCTGGTGGTGATGGAGGCAGACCGATAATGGATGAAGTACAGGAGTTCTGTGGTAGCTGGAAGGCTGCCAGTCATTTCACCCCTCTTGGCCTTGCTGTTTGCTTTGATGAGTCCCAGTCTGGAGTGCAAAGCCCCTTGCTTTTTCCATCTGAGGCAGAGTGCTTCAAGTTGTTTCTGACAAGTGATGGGAGACATAGTAGAAGAGACCAATCGCTATGCCTTGGAGCTACACGAGAAGAGAGAGGAAACTCGCTAAATGTGTGACAACCACAATTAGTGCAATTGGTGACATTCCTCATGGGAATAGTAAAAAAGAACTCCCAAAGAGAATACTGGAGCACAGATCCTATGTTTGCAACTCCCTTCTTTGCCACCCTCTTTTCCCAAGATCGCTTCCTAGTTCTGCATGCGATGCCTGCATTTCGTCAACAATGCTACTGCCAACCTAAATGACCCTTTAAACAAAATAAGACATTTTCTTACCAGCCTGACATCAGCATTTGGTTGGGTCTTTGTGCCATACAAGGACCTATGCATTGATGAATCCCTGATGTTATGGAAAGGTAGGCTGGCGTTCTGTCAATATATACCCTCCAAAAGAGGTCAAGTTCTTTGTCATGTGTGACGTGAAGACAGGATTTGTGCAGGACATTATAGTTTACACAGGGTCCACCACTCTCATCCAACATTATGAGGGGCTTGGTGTGTCCAGGTCTGTGGTGATGACCATGCTGGCTCCTCATCTCGGCAAGGGACACACTTTGTATGTGGACAATTGGTACAGCAGTCCCACACTCTTCCAGCATCTGCTCTCCAACAGCACAGGGGCCTGTGGCACAGTCAGGTCAAACAGGAAGGGGATGTCGGCATTTGGAAGCAGGAAGATGCAGAGAGGGGAGGTGAAGTTCAAGGCGAATGGTCAACAGCTGGCAGTAAAGTGGCATGACAAACGAGACGTCCATGTCCTCTCCACTTTACATACAGGTCGGTCACAGGGAAGGTGGACCACCTGACGGGAGAGAGAAAGATCACACCAGACTGTGTTTGACTATAACCTCAAAATGGGGGCAGTGGATAAGGTGGACATGATGAACAGCTTTGTGGAATGCACTCGGAAAACTACCAAGTGGTATAAGAAGATATTTTTTCCATCTGATCGACATTGCTGTCCTCAATGGCCAGAATTCACCACCAACTAACAGGTGAGATGATTACTGAACAAGTTATTTTTTGTAATTGGACGTACAGCTCCATTATGCAATTATTGTGACAATATCTCACCCACCTACCCACTGCCTCATCATCCTCTCCTTTCCCTCATCCTCCCCACTCCCTCATTGGTAAAGTAATTACCTACCAAAAGTATAGAGAGAACCTCATGAGAGAGCTGCTGGAGGAGCACCACACCCCTCGGCGCCCATCCACTGGGGGCCGTCCTGCTGCAGACAATCCCCTACGCCTCACTGCACGGCAATTTCCCTCAAAGTCCTTCTCAAGGTAGTCGCACACGGAGGCTCAGCAAAGTCTGCCTGCCTGGCACCAGGAGGAGGAGGCAGAGGAAGTTGACAAAATAGATGTGTGTAGCTTGTGACACACCTCTGTGTTTTACCATGCTTTGGGGTGTATCATATGCTCAAGCACTATTGAACACGTGCAGCAATTACTGACTGACTGACCTGACAGGTGACCTGCCATGATACTATGCCTTTAGAGGTGGAGGGTGGAAATGCAGTTGATGTTCAGTCACTGCATGAACATGAAATACAGTTTATGCATATTCAGGTTTTTTCCCCTCTAGTAAAACAAGTTTGTTGTTGTTCAACCAACCACCACCAATACTGCAATAAAATAGGCCAATATGTAATAGTTGTCTGTGTTTTCTTGCTATGTTTTCATCCAGTAAAACTGTTAAAAGCTGGCCTCAATCTTCAGCTCCAAAGATGTCCAGGTCCAGTTATGATATTGGCAAATACTTTTTGTATGTGTGTATTCTGAAAGTACAGAATAAAGAGGAATTATTAGTCATTAGAATACAATATCAAGATATAGCAATAAAACAATATTACAAAGAAGTAACATAACACTGCTATAAAAATAATATATTGCATTGAGATCCCGTGCCTTATGACTCCCAAGTGGTGCAGCATTCTAAGGCCAGGGTGGCTTCAAAATACAACACAAGCTAATACTTATCTGATGCAATTAGCATTGTTTTA
Source organism: Oncorhynchus mykiss (assembly GCF_057628025.1). Taxonomy (NCBI): domain Eukaryota; kingdom Metazoa; phylum Chordata; class Actinopteri; order Salmoniformes; family Salmonidae; genus Oncorhynchus; species Oncorhynchus mykiss. The sequence goes on along the minus strand of NC_143022.1, from coordinate 60,289,058 downwards.
TAGAGCTAATAGAAGAATGTAGCTAGCTACATACAGTGCCTTGCGAAAGTATTCGGCCCCCTTGAACTTTGCGACCTTTTGCCACATTTCAGGCTTCAAACATAAAGATATAAAACTGTATTTTTTTGTGAAGAATCAACAACAAGTGGGACACAATCATGAAGTGGAACAACATTTATTGGATATTTCAAACTTTTTTAACAAATCAAAAACTGAAAAATTGGGCGTGCAAAATTATTCAGCCCCTTTACTTTCAGTGCAGCAAACTCTCTCCAGAAGTTCAGTGAGGATCTCTGAAGGATCCAATGTTGACCTAAATGACTAATGATGATAAATACAATCCACCTGTGTGTAATCAAGTCTCCGTATAAATGCACCTGCACTGTGATAGTCTCAGAGGTCCGTTAAAAGCGCAGAGAGCATCATGAAGAACAAGGAACACACCAGGCAGGTCCGAGATACTGTTGTGAAGAAGTTTAAAGCCGGATTTGGATACAAAAATATTTCCCAAGCTTTAAACATCCCAAGGAGCACTGTGCAAGCGATAATATTGAAATGGAAGGAGTATCAGACCACTGCAAATCTGCCAAGACCTGGCCGTCCCTCTAAACTTTCAGCTCATACAAGGAGAAGACTGATCAGAGATGCAGCCAAGAGGCCCATGATCACTCTGGATGAACTGCAGAGATCTACAGCTGAGGTGGGAGACTCTGTCCATAGGACAACAATCAGTCGTATATTGCACAAATCTGGCCTTTATGGAAGAGTGGCAAGAAGAAAGCCATTTCTTAAAGATATCCATAAAAAGTGTTGTTTAAAGTTTGCCACAAGCCACCTGGGAGACACACCAAACATGTGGAAGAAGGTGCTCTGGTCAGATGAAACCAAAATTGAACTTTTTGGCAACAATGCAAAACGTTATGTTTGGCGTAAAAGCAACACAGCTGAACACACCATCCCCACTGTCAAACATGGTGGTGGCAGCATCATGGTTTGGGCCTGCTTTTCTTCAGCAGGGACAGGGAAGATGGTTAAAATTGATGGGAAGATGGATGGAGCCAAATACAGGACCATTCTGGAAGAACCTGATGGAGTCTGCAAAAGACCTGAGACTGGGACGGAGATTTGTCTTCCAACAAGACAATGATCCAAAACATAAAGCAAAATCTACAATGGAATGGTTCAAAAATAAACATATCCAGGTGTTAGAATGGCCAAGTCAAAGTCCAGACCTGAATCCAATCGAGAATCTGTGGAAAGAACTGAAAACTGCTGTTCACAAATGCTCTCCATCCAACCTCACTGAGCTCGAGCTGTTTTGCAAGGAGGAATGGGAAAAAATTTCAGTCTCTCGATGTGCAAAACTGATAGAGACATACCCCAAGCGACTTACAGCTGTAATCTCAGCAAAAGGTGGCGCTACAAAGTATTAACTTCAGTTTTTGATTTGTTAAAAAAGTTTGAAATATCCAATAAATGTCGTTCCACTTCATGATTGTGTCCCACTTGTTGTTGATTCTTCACAAAAAAATACAGTTTTATATCTTTATGTTTGAAGCCTGAAATGTGGCAAAAGGTCGCAAAGTTCAAGGGGGCCGAATACTTTCGCAAGGCACTGTAAGCACAATTCAATATAGCACCATAAAAGTTATGAAATGAGTAACGTTACCTCGCGTGTTCGTGGTTATAAGGAATATACACAAATGTTATGCTCCATACATACAGTGAGCTACAGTAGAAATTACATACCACGACATACAGAAACTATTATAACGAAATAAGGCACTTACATTGATAAAAACGCACACATTTCCAAAGTTATTATTAGTAATGAAAACAACAATGACTGCGATGCGGGCACCAGACAAATGGTGGATGCCTGGCTGCAGTTGGTGTTCTCATTAATATGTATGGCTGCCAGGTACAGCCTAAAATGATAAGGGTTTGTTTATGAAAAATTAGTCATTGCGCATTACAGATGATGAAAAACTAACTTTTGTGACGTAATATACCTACACAGGATTCCAAAGTTGGAAAAAACACAATATTGGGCGTAAACCTAAGAATGAGGCTGTGGAAGCCTTCCAAGGCAGAGTTCTGGTAGAGGGGATTCAACTTGGCAAAATAATTTGTTCTTATTTACAATGACGGCCTATACCGCCCAAACCCGGACGATGCTGGGCCAATTGTGCGAACGCCCTATGGGACTCCCAATCACAGTCAGTTGTGATACAGCCTGGATTCGAACCAGGGTGGCTGTAGTGACGCCTCTAGCACTGAGATGCAGTGCCTTAGACCGATGCGTCACACAGAAGGAAATATTGATTTGATCAACCATAACTTGATATTTTCTTTACATTGTAGGGGGTAAGCTTGCTTTAGCTCAATGGGTGATCGCATTTGGCACTTTTGGGATTATTACCATTGTACCAATCTAGCTAAATCAAACATTTTAGCTAATTAGCATCTTTTTAACTCATTTAAAAAATCTATTTTGCAACTACTTAGCATGTTAGTTCACCGTTCCCCTAACCGTAAGCATTTTAGGTAACCCTTCCCCTAACCTTAACCTAACTCCTAAACTTAACCCCTAACCCTAGCCAGCTAGCTAATGTTAGCCACCTAGGCACCTAGCTAGAATTTGTAACATATAATACATTTTGGATATACGGAACCTATACTACAAATTGTAATTCGTAACATATCATTCAAAAGGGGTGATGGACATCCACAAATTAATACTTAACATACGATATGTAACATACTGTATCCATCAGGTTTGAAGGTGAGACCCAGATGCAGACTGTGTCAAAGTAACAATGTTTATTACAGCAACAGGGCAGGCAAACGACAGGTCAAGGCAGGCAGGAGTCGATAACCAGAGTAGTTGGGCAAAGGTACAGGACGGCAGGCGGGCTCAGGGTCAGGGGCAGGCAGAGTGGTCAGGCAAGCGGGCTTAGAGTCAAACACAGGCAAGGGTCAAAACCAGGGAGGGAGAAAGGGAGAGACTGAAAAGCAGGAGCTGAGACAAAGAAAATGCTGTTTTGACTTGACGAACTGGAAACAGACCATCAGAGAACACAGGTATAAATATACAGGGGATAATGGGGAAGATGGGCGACGCCTGGAGGTGGGGTGGAGACAATCACAAAGACAGGTGAAACAGATCAGGGTGTGACAGTATCACACCGTACTAAATGGAGTGTCCCAGATTTACTTACAGAATAGTATGAAATGCTCTGAGACTAGATTGCCCTCACACACCTGATCCTGAAACACCTTGACCAACCAAAAACCTACAGCAGAGCATTCTTTATAGATTTTTCCTCTGCCTTTAACTCCCTATAAACATTACCTTCTACTAGCCAAAATGAATGAACTGGACATTAACCCACCCCTCATTCACTGGTATCACTAATTTCTAAGTGATATCTGCGTGGCACCATCAGCATTCAAATGCTTGCAAAATGGCTTGCTCAATATTAGGCTTTATTAGTGGAGTGACAACCAATGTAAATTGCTAGGTTATTGTTATGAAATACGCTGTTGAAAATTGTGTTTTACCAGAATAAAAGTAAACTACTGGAGGCACAACTCTCATATGGCTATAACTGCTGATCGGTGCTTAGCCTACATCCGATTTTATTTTGATTGTTCGGGTTTACCATCAGCAATATTTTTGGTAGTTTTGCTTTAAACAATCATGGTCATTTTTTTAAATTCAGGGTAAAGTGGATAGGGATCACTTTTGCGAGCCGCACTGCAAGGCCGAAGCAGGAAGAGAAGAGATGCTCACTGAAAAAAAAACTTCAAAATGGTCAAAACCATTCGATTTTGAGACCGGGTGAAAGCCAAAATTGTGCTGTATATCAAAAATTATTTTTAAAGATAGATTTTGACATTACTATCTCAAACACTTATTATCTGCAAAAAAATGACAAGTTAATTAGTAAATGATGGTGATTTCAGATAAAAGTGGGGGGACAAAAAAAACATATATTGCCTAATCTGATAGTGGGGTGGTACAGTGGTTCTTCCTTTAAAGATAGCGTCGTACTGCAGCTTGCGGGCTGCCGTAGAATTCTGTCACGTTATTTAAGTGTTAGCCAATGTTGCCATTAATGCTAGTTAGTGCTAGTTTGACCACCAGATGGCATCTTTGAGAAGCATTTAAATATACAGTACATCATTCAATCAATCACTAATTTGTGCATGTCATCACACAGCATGTGAAAACTAAATAACAAAAGGAGCCTTGATTGCTTTTACAATCACGGCTAAATTGATTGAATTAAGTAGGCCTTTATGCCAATAAGTAAGTTACGCTAAAACAGCTACAGTAACAAATTATTTCCTTGGAATAGAAACACATTGTACAGTGCCATATTTTCGTAACGGAAAGCCTTAGGCCTACAGTACATGTGCTACAGTAAGAAATGCATTTTAGTTTTTTCATGGAATAGAAAAAATATTCATCAAATTAATTAAGCTACATTTCTAAAAATCAACCCCATATAGCCTGTTCTATTCAATGCTCCCTTTGACTTTCAATAACTTAGCTTCTCAAAGATCCCCTCTGGCAAACAAGCACTAACTACCATTAATGGTAACAATGGCTGACACTGAAATAACGTGCCACAGAATTTTGCGGCAACTCGCAAGCTGTGCTGCAGTATGACGCAACTTTTAAAGGAAGAATCACTTTATACACCTTTTTTATGGATAGGCCCCTTGGCTGCAAGGTCAAGATAATAAAAACACACCCAACGATACACTACTGTTGAACCAGACTTTGTTATAGCAGGATAATGGCTTGGTTTTTCATTGTGTGGAATGGAAATCAAGCAACAGTTACAGTAAAATAAATGTTTCTGAATACGTGGGTCAACGGTGTAATCTCAACTCGCGTTTCATGATGGGCACATGTACAAAATGTATGGAGGGGGTTTTATGCAAGTCCAAAATAATAACGTCAACTGGCTAAAATAATGTACAATAGCCTACACAAATATAAAGGGCGTCGGCCCACCGTTTGCTACACCCAAACGTAATCTTTTAATAAAGCTTTGGTGATTAAGATTTATTTCAAAGCAGTCTCGCGAGCCAAAGCTTTTATGGATAGGCTTGGCTACTAGTAGTTTGCGAATGCATTGGGCAGGACATAAAAAAACAGCATCATTGAGGGGAGAGGAGGCTATGCTTTTTTTAAATCAAATTAAACTTAATGGAAAGTGGTTCTGAATACGAGGTTTTACCGGCCTCAAAAGCAGTCCTCTCTCAAAAACTTCTTAGGGCTGCAATCCCGTTAATGGGATTGATATGACAACAGCCAGTGAAAGTGCAGAGCGCCAAATTCAAACAACAGAAATCTCATAATTAAAATTCCTCAAACATACATGTATCTTATACCATTTTAAAGGTACTCTTGTTGTTAATCCCACCAAAGTGTCCGATTTCAAATAGGCTTTACAGCAAAAGCACCACAAACGATTATGTTAGGTCACCGCCAAGTCACAGAAAAATTCAGCCATTTTTCCAGCCAAAGAGAGGAATCACAAAAAGAACAAATAGAGATAAATGAATCACTAACCTTTGATGATCTTCATCAGATGACACTCATTGGACTTCATGTTACACAATACATATATGTTTTGTTCGATAAAGTGCATATTTATATAAAAAATCTCAGTAAACATTGGTGTGTTATGTTCACTAGTTCCAAAAACATCCAGTGATTTTTGCAGAAATACTCATTATAAATGTCAATGAAAATACAATTGTTAGACATGGAAATATAGATACACTTCTCCTTAATGCAACCGCTGTGTCAGATTTCAAAAAAACTTTACGGAAAAAGCAAACCATGCAATAATCTGAGTACAGCTTTCAGACAACAAATCAGCCAAAAAGATATCCACTATATTGTGTAGTCAACAGAAGTCAGAAATAGCATTATAAATATTCACTTACCTTTGATGATCTTCATCAGAATGCACTCCCAGGAATGCCAGTTCCACATTAAATGGTTGATTTAGTTCGATAATGTCCATCATTTATTTCCAAAGAGCTACTTTTGTTAGCATGTTTGGTAAACAAATCCAAAGTCATGAAGCGCGTTCCCTAGTTGGAGACGAAATGTCAAAAAGTTCCGTTACTGTCTTTAGAAACATGTCAAACGATGTATGGAATCAATCTTTAGGATGTTTTAACATAAAACGTCAATAATGTTCTAACCGGAGAATTCCTATGTCTGTAGAAAAGCAATGGAACAAGAGCTAACTTCCTCGTGACCGCGCCTCAGAGCATGTGGCACTCTGCCAGACACCTGGCTCAAACAGCCTTTATGAGCCCCCACTTCACAGTAGAATCCACAAACAAGTGTCTAAAGACGGTTGACATCTAGTGGAAGCCTTAGGAAGTGCAACATAACCAATATCCCACTGTGTATTCAATGGGTTGAAAATCGACCAACCTCAGATTTCCCACTTCCTGTTTGGATTTCTTCTCAGGTTTTTGCCTGCCATATGAGTTATGTTATACTCACAGACATCATTCAAACAGTTTTAGAAACGTCAGAGTGTTTTCTATCCAATACTAATAATAATATGCATATATTAGCAACTGGGACTGGGGAGCAGGCTGTTTACTCTGGGCACCTCTGGGCACCTTTCATCCAAGCCACCATGCCCCTGCAGTCATAAGAAGTTAATCCATGAGCATATGGTAAGGTAGAAATCTGTCTTTCTGCCCCGGAACAAGGCAGTCATTGTAAGTGCGTCCCACTTGGATAAAAAACTGGGAAAATGCAGCGCGGCAAATTCAAATAATGATATAAAATCAAACATTCATTAAATCACACATGTAAGATACTCAATTAAAGCTACACTCGTTATCCAGCCAACATGTCAGATTTTAAAAGCTTTTCGGCGAAAGCATTAAGAAGCTATTATCTAATGATAGCACAATGTCAATAAAGAGGGTAGCATATTTCAAACCTGCAGGCGCTACACAAAACGCAGAAATAAAATATAAAACATGCATTACCTTTGACGAGCTTCTTTTGTTGACACTCCAATATGTCACATAAACATTTATTTGGCGTGTTTGATCCAGAAAAAAAACAGCTTACAAAAACACAACGTCACTACAAAACATTTCAAAAGTTGCCTATAAACTTTGCCAAAATATTTCAAACTACGTTTGTAATACAACTTTAGGTATTTTTAAACGTTAATAATCTATCAAATTGTAGACGGGGCAATCTGTATTCAATATAGCAAGTAAACAAACCATGCTCCTTTTTACGTCTTGCGCAACTCTCAATAGTGTAACGTTGTTCCAGGATGTGCTTCTTCTTCGTTGCACAAATGAATAACCTCAACCAAATTCCAAAGACTGGTGACATCCGGTGGAATTGGTAGGAACTGAAAAATGGTTCCTATCAAATATCCCTTGGCAAAAAAAAATATATATAATTCTGAACAGTTAGTCCTCTGGGTTTTGCCTGCTATGTAAGTTCAGCTTTAGAAACTTCAGTGTTTTCTATTCACATCTACTAATAATATGCATATCATATATTCCTGGCATGAGTAGCAGGAAGTTGAAATTGGGCACGCTATTTATCCAAAAGTGAATACCTTAAAAGGTTAACTTACTTGCCTAGTTAAAAAGGTTAAATAAAGAAAAAATAAATAAAATATGGGCACTGTGCGTCTCAGCTGGATAGGCTGCGCTTCCACTCTCAAAATCCATACCATTACCAACCGCATTACCGTTAAGACCTGCTTTTCGTTTGTCTTAAATCTTAGCATTTGCATGGCATGAAATTGACATTTTTGCACTTGTTTATAAGGACACACCTAAAATATTTCCACCCTTCCCACCTCAGCGCAAGCAAGCTGATGTTAGATAGGAAAATTGCCAAACCTGACGCAAGTGGATGAAAATGCCACAGCTCTAGTTTACATGGCAGCTAACCAATCGCTGCAGCTATACATAGTCCATCGGTAAATAGCCCACCCATTTTACCTACCTCATCCCCATACTGTTTTTATTTATTTACTTTTCTGCTCTTTTGCTCACCAGTATCTCTACCTGCACATGACCATCTGATCATTTATCACTCCAGTGTTAATCTGCTAAATTGTAATTATTCGCCTACCTCCCTCATGCCTTTTGAACACAATGTTTATAGACTCTTTTTTAAAATTTTTTCTACTGTGTTATTGACTTGTTTATTGTTTATTCCATGTGTTTGTTGTTGTCTGTTCACACTGCTATGCTTTATCTTGGACAGGTCGCAGTTGTAAATGAGAACTTGTTCTCAACTGGCCTACCTGGTTAAATAAAGGTGAAATAAAAATAAATAAAAGAAAAAATGGCAAAATTGCAAACTAACATACGTTTGACAATTGCACCCCCTTAGCACCAGCCGAAAAAGTTTAGAATAATAAGTTCCGGGGGAGTGGTTGAAAGCAATCAGCTAGACCACCCCAGGCCACCAGACCAAACTTTTATTTTTGGCCAACTACTCCAAGTCACAGTTTAAGTCATATTAAGTGAACATTTTGATATTATTATCCCTTCCTTCCTCATTGGTGTCTTTGGCAACATGTTACTAATGAACTCTTAATTGTCCATTAATTAACAAGGCACCGGTTAGTGCAATTAAGGGGGTCCAATCGCTAATTAAAATGTAGACTGCAGTCAAACGCATTGCAAATTACTCTGCTGCTGGGCTGAAGAGGAAGAAACGAGAGGAATGGAGAGAAGTAGAGAATTGAAAGAAAAAGAGTGGGGGTTGGCACCAAAATGTTTTTGTCTTTCTGCTTTTCTCTCTCTTCTCTCCATCCATGGTGGAACTGGGAAGAAATAGAGTGATGAGATCTACTGGTGGTGGACACACTGAAATGTGTTTCTCTCATGATCTCCCTCTCTCCCTCCATGTGTATCTTTGATTTGAGCACTTCAGCCATCATTGAGAAACAAGAGAGGAAGAGAGATGAAGAGAGGAGAGAACAAGTGGTGTTGGAACACAGATTTTTTGTATTTCTCCCTCTCTTCACTTCCTCCATATGTACTTTAAATTTGCCACTTTTCCATTGCATTTTGGATGCACTTGAGGAGCATCGACTGATGCAGTGAATACAGTTACACACGCAGAGAGCGAGAGAAACAGTGATTTAGACATTCATCGATGGAGACGGTGCTCCCCATCTCTCTTCTCCCCCCCTCTGATCAAAGGTCAATAAGGCCACCTCTCCTGTGCCATACAGTCCCATAATTGGGTTGATGTGTGCCCCTGCCCGCTGTGTGTTACCATGGCAATGGGGCGACACCTGCAGAGCCCAGTGAGCCGGTGAATTTGTTTGCAGTACCCTGGGCAAAGGTTAGAGCCTACAACATAAACAAACACACACACACACACACACACTCCATCCAGCCGGCCACCCAAGACACTCATTTACATTCAGCACATCTACAGTCAGATGGTTTTCTAAACCACACACACACACACAGTAGGTAATCTAATCTCTACTGAGGTTACTTACCTAATTCAAAAACAACATTATTTGTCATACTGATATCTAAAATTATTAGCTGCTTATGCTGAAAAGCCTTCTATTTAACAGGTCTATTTAACTTTTTTTCTTCTTTAGACAAAAGCTAATAATTCACTTAAAACATTTTATTTGTGTATTAATTTCCAGGGTGCAATTAACAGAAAGACAGCAGGCTTCAGACCTCGTAGGGTAAGAGTTGAACAAATCTTCACTAGAACAACTTTAAAAAGGTCTTACATTTACGTAACTTGTTTATGAACTATATCATGATTTAAACATGCATACATTTCCATAAAAGGAATACATTTACCACAGTACCTAACTTCCCCCATGATGGATTTTGTGAATAGTAACAGCAGTGGAAGCTGCTGAGTCGAGGACGGCTCATAATAATGGCTGAAACGGAGCGAATTTAAAAGCAAACACATGTAAACCATGCGTTTGCTGTATTTGATACCATTGCAACTATCCCACTCCAGCCAATACCATGAGCCCGTCCTCCCTAATTAAGGTTCCACCAACCTCATGTGAGTCACAGGTAAATGGCATTGTTCGACCCGACATGATAGCGGAGGACAAGTCAACCCATTTACCTGTTTATTTTGATCCCCATTAACTTCAACAGAAGCAGCAGCTACTCTTCCCAGGGTCTGATACGCTGATAGATAAGGACAGTCACCAAAATAAAATGATATACAAACAATACAACTAAAAAATGATACAGAAAATACAAGTGTGCGTGTGTTTGTGTGTTCCCTCACAGTCTCTGCCTTTCTATGAGCCGTTGTTTAAACCTTTTTTTTTAAAGGTAATTGGTTTTCTAAAGGCTGTTTGGACGTGCGGTGTTCCAAGCCGTACTTTATTGGCCGTCACAGGTGGACTATGCCTGCTAATAGATCCATCTGAATTATCACTGAGCCTTCATAAGAATATCATCATGTTTCTGTACAAATCACCTGGGACTGTATTCATGATACAGCACTGCCTCACTGTAAATGTAAGCTGAGCAAATCTGCAGTGTATAATAATAATATGGTTTTGTTTGGATGAATGAATGGTGGTGCTGTTTCAAGGAAAACTAATCACGCAAGCAGAATGGCCTAGGGCCAATAAGGAATTAATCTGAAGGTGAAGTTGAATTTTCATTGAGACATGAATTCAAAATAATATGTACGCATTGGCGATATTAGCATGTAAATCTTTGTGAAGCAAAAAAGTATATATAATACATTATGCATGCCAGCAAAGCCACTACACAACACTAAATAATACATTAATTACACTATAACGGTGACAAACGGTGCCCACAAACTGTTAGGCCTACATGAAGCGTCCCTACAGCAGAGCTTTCTTCTCAGCACCATGGAGTGAACCCTTACCACTGCTACACCTGGCTATCAGCGGAGCCTTCTCTGGCAGCGAAACAGATTATTCAGCCTAATTTACTGCCTTTTTAAAAAGTTTAAATCCAAGATGGCGTAGCAGTCAGGTGTCTTTGTCTTCGTCTTGTCTTGTCCCGTGAATGTATCATTTTTCTTCGCATTTTCGTTGCATGTATTTTTTAAACCTCAACTCCAACATGCTGTCCTGCAACCCGCCCAATGTGGTATGGATCTGCTATTTTCTTTACTTTAGAACCGGAACCCCAACAGAAGCTAGCCAGCTAACTAGCTATCTGTCACAACAGATCTGCGAGGGGGCTACAACTGACTCTTCCGTCGTGACGTCCCTCCAAGGCCCTTCTGCTAGCCTGCAACCCCATCCCGCTAGCTGTCTGAATCGCTGTGTCTCCAGCTCGCCTAGCTACTCACTAGACCCCATGATCACACGGCTACGCATGCCTCTCCCTAATGTCAATATGACTTGTCCATTGCTGTTTTGGTTAGTGATTATTGTCTTATTTCACTGTAGAGCCTCCAGCCCTGTACAATATGCCTTAGCTAACCCTTTTGTTCCACCCACACATGCGGTGACCTCACCTGGTTTAAATGGTGTCTCTAGAGGCAATACCTCTCTCATCGTCACTCAATGCTTAGGTTTACCTCCACTGTATTCACACCCTACCCTTGTCTGTACATTATGCCTTGAATCTATTCTTCCATGCCCAGAAACCTACTCATTTTACTCTCTGTTCCGAACGCACTAGACGACCAGTTCTTATTGCCTTTAGTCATACCCTTATCCTACTCCTCCTCTGTTCCTCTGAGGATGTAGAGGTTAATCCAGGTGCTCTCATTTGTTGACATCTGTAACTGTAAAAGCCTTGGTTTCATGCATGTTAATAGTAGAAGCCTCCTCCCTAAGTTTGTTTTATACACTGCTTTAGCACACTCTGCCAACCCAGATGTCGTAGCCATGAATCCTGGCTTAGGAAGGCTAACAAAAACCCAGAAATCTCCATCCCTAACTATACCATTTTCCGACAAGATAGAACTGCCAAAGGGGGCCGAGTTGCAATCTACTGCAGAGATAGGCTGCATAGTTATGTCATACTATCCAGGTCTGTGCCCAAACAATTTGAGCTTATACTTCTAAAAATCCACCTTTCCAGAAACAAGTCTCTCACCGTTGCCGCTTGCTATAGACCACCTTCTTTCACCAGCTGTGCCCTGGACACCATATGTGACACCATCTATTGTCAGAGCTCGCACTGTTAGGTCACCTAAACTGGGACATGCTTAACACCGCGGCCATCCTACAATCTAAACTAGATGCCCTTAATCTCACACAAATTATCAATGAACCTACCAGCTACAACCCCAAATCCATAAACACGGGCACCCTCATAGATATCAGCCTAACCAACCTGCCCTCCAAATACACCTCTCCTGTCTTCAACCAGGATCTCAGCAATCACTGCCTCATTGCCTGCATCCGTAACGGGTCTGTGGTCAAACGACCACCCCTCATCAATGTCAAATGCTCCCTAAAACACTTCAGCGAGCAGGCCTTTCTAATCGACCTGGCCCGGGTATCGGATATTGGATATTGACCTCATTTCGTCAGCAGAGGATGCCTGGTTATTCTTTAAAAGTGCTTTACTCACCATCTTAAATAAGCATACCCCATTAAAAAGCAATGTAGAACCAGGAACAGATATAGCCCTTGGTTCACTCCGGAAACACTATCACCACCGATAAATCCACGATAATTGAGAATTTCAATACGCATTATTCTACGGCTGGCCATGCTTTCCACCTGGCTACCCCTACCCTGGTCAACAGCCCCGCACCCCCCTTAGCAATCCAGTCAGCCAATGTTCTGAAAGAGCTGCACAATCTGGACACCTACAAATCAGCCGGGCTAGACAATCTGGACCCTCTCTTTCTAAAATGATCCGCCACAATTGTTGCAACCCCTATTACTAGCCTGTTTAACCTCTCTTTCGTATCATCTGAGATCCCCAAAGATTGGAAAACTGCCGCTGTCATCCCCCACTTCAAAGGGGGGAGACACTCTAGACACAAATTGTTACAGACCTATATCTATCCTAACCTATGGTCTTTGAAAGCCAAGTTAACAAACAGATCATCGAACATTTCGAATCCCACCGTACCATTTCCGCTATGCAATCTGGTTTCCTTGCCTGGTTCACCAACTACTTCTCAGACAGAGTAAAGTGTATCAAATCGGAGCGCCTGTTGTCCGGACCTCTGGCAGTCTCTATACAGGTGCCACAGGGTTCAATTATTGGGCCGACTCTTTTCTCTGTATACATCAATGATGTCGCTCTAGCTGCTGGTGATTTTCTGATCCACCTCTATGCAGACGACACCATTCTGTGTACTTCTGTCCCTTCTTTGGACACTTAACTAACTCCAGACGAGCTTCAATGCCAAACACCTCTCCTTCCGTGGCCTCCAACTGCTCTTAAATGCAAGTAAAACTAAATGCATGCTTTTCAACCGATCGCTGCCCGCACCTGCCCACCCGTCCACCGTCACTACTCTGGACTTTTCTGACTTCGACTATGTGGACAATTACAAATACCTAGTTGTCTGGTGAGACTGTAAACTCTCCTTCCAGACTCACATTAAGCATCTCCAATCCAAAATGTAATCTAGAATCGGATTCCTTTTTTCGCAACAAAGCATCCTTCACTCATTCTGCCAAACATACCCTCGTAAAACTGACTATCCTACCGATCCTTGACTTTGGCTCTACTCAGCAAATTGGATGCAGTCTATCACAGTGCAGTCTGTTTTGTCACCAAAGCCCCATGTACTAACGACCACTGCGACCTGTATGTTCTCGTTGGCTGGCCCTCGCTTCTTATTCGTCACCAAACCCACTGGCTCCAGGTCATCTATAAGTCTTTGCTAGATAAAGCCCCACCTTACCTCAGCTCACTGGTCACCATAGCAGCACCCACCCGTAGCAGGCTTTCCAGCAGGTATATTTCACTGGTCACCCCCAAAGCCAATTCCTCATTTGGCCGCCTTTCCTTCCAGTTCTCTGCTGCCAATGACTGGAACGAATTGCAAAATCAATGAAGCTGGAGACTCCCTCTCTAACTTTAAGCACCAGCTGTCAGAGCAGCTCACAGATCACTGCACCTGTACATAGCCCATCTGTAAACAGCCCATCCACCTACCTCATCCCCATACTGTTTTTCTTCTCTCCTTTGTATCCCAGTATCTCTACTTGCACATTCATCTTATGCACATCTATCACTCCAGTGTTTAATTGCTAAGTTGTAATTATTTCGCCACTATGGCCTATTTATTGCCTTTACCTCTTTTATCTCACCTCATTTGCACACACTGTATATATACTTTCTGTTGTGTTATTGACTGTATGTTTGTTTAATCCATGTGTAAGTCTGTGTTGTTTGTGTCACACTGCTTTGCTTTATCTTGGCCAAGTCGCAGTTGTGAATGAGAACTGGCCTACTTGGTTAAATAAAGGTGACATAAAAATAAAATAAAAAGACGAGCGGATAAGAGGCAATCCGTAATTTTGATTAAGACATTAATGAGTGAGTAAGGACGGACGTAGTCAATATAGCTATTTGTTCAGAACTTTTGAAATGTACAGTGACAGAATTCAGAACATGGGCCATTCTCACAGTATTCTCCCTGTACACCAAGTCAGAACCGTAGGATAAATAAAGGGGGTATATAAGCAGACAATGAAGCACTTACAATATTCGATGATTACATTTCTCTAAAACAGGTTATAGGCTACATGTGCATTACCAATTCAGAACAGTAGGCTAAGTTACTCTATGAGGGGGAAAGGGACCAAATGACATAGGCTACTAACAGCTTTCTACACAACACACACTTTGTATTACTTTTTTAGCTACAGTATACATATTTCCCTAGCATATTACATCATTTATGCAGCAACATACAACGCATTTTTGGAGTCTTGTTGTGCTGTGCTCACTTGAACAGTGAGCAAGTGCTGTGCTCACTTGAACAGGAAAGTGGCACTGCGGTTCTTCTTGTGGGCAAATTTTGTCATCAAACTTTGTCATCAAAATGTGGCATTCTCTGGATTTATGGTGCTTTCAAGAAAACTATGAACTCTGAAAAACAAGGTGAATCATAATGTCAGTAATCTTCAGGTAGGAGCTCTAGAAAGACACCAGAGTTCCCAACTTGGAATTCAGAGTTGGATGACGTTAAAAAGTATTTTCCCAGTCGGAGCAATTTTTTTTCCATAGTTCCCAGTTGTCTTGACAGCACCATAAATCCAGAGAATGACAGACTTTGATGACAAAGTTATCATCAAGGCAAAGGGTGGCTGCTTTGAAGAATCTAAAATCTAAAATAGATTTAGATTTGTTAAACAATTTTTTGGTTAACACATGATTCCATATGTGTTATTTCATAGTTTTGATGTCTTCACTATTATTCGACAATGTAGAAAATATTAAAAATTACAAAAATCCTTGAATGTGTAGGTAGGTGTGTCCAAACTTGACTGGTACTCTAAAAAAAATATTTAGATACAGCTTAGTGAATTAGCTGTAAACATTAACTCTGTAACCCATTATTAATGTTACAACATCCTCCCCCGATGAACAACTGTGTTCATCTAAATCTCTAAGCTGTGTATTAACTGGAATAGGTATTCTCAACAAAGTCCCTGAGGCAGTATGAACTGAACATAACATAACTAGGCCATCTCGGCCTGGAAACAGTTCCTCAAACTTCCCTAGTTTACAGGTTTGTCTGGGTGTGTTATCTTCACACACTTTCAGTGGGGTGGGCTGTGGTGTGTCACAGCAGTGTGCTGACTTTAGAGCCAGCAAGTAGTCTCTTTACCAGAAGGCCAGCATCCCGGGAGTCGCCTCTTCACTGTTGAAGTTTAGACTGGTGTTTTGCGGGTACTATTTAATGAAGCTGACAGTTGAGGACTTGTGAGGTGTCTGTTTCTCAGTTGTGCACCTGGGGCCTCCCAATCCTCTTTCTATTCTGTTTAGTGCCAGTTTGCGCTGATCTGTGAAGGGACTACTACACAGCGTTGTACGAGATCTTCAGTTTCTTGGCAATTTCTTGCATGGAATAGCCCTCATTTCTCAGAACAAGAATAGACTGACGAGTATCAGAATAAAGTCCTTTGTTTCTGGACATTTTGAGCCTGTAATCGAACCCACAAATGCTGATGCTCCAGATACTCAACTAGTCTAAAGAAGGCCAGTTTTATTGCTTCTTCAATCAGCACAACAGTTTTCAGCTTTACTAAGATAATTGCAAAATGGTTTTCTAATGCTTGAGGGGGGGATATACACTGCTGTGACAATGACCAAAGAGAATTCTCTCGGGAGGTATGTGATTGAGTTATTCTAAGTTGGGTGAACAAAAGGGCCTGAGTTCTTGTACGTTACCACAATCACACCATGAGTTAATCATGAAACATACACCTCTGCCTTTTCCTAATCTGCATCGAATGCACTCATCAATGTGCTGCTACTCACAGAATGTTTCAGAGATCTCAAGTTATGATGCTGCGTGCATTTCATCACACGCTTGCAGTCAAACAATCAATAATAATTTTCAACTCTGTGTTTCGTCTGTACTGGGTTCTCTCCGGCAGCGTAACGCACCACAGTGAGACCATCGTTTTTGGGCAAACCACGGTGCCTTGTTTAGTGTGCTCCTGAGTGCGGATATATTGTTCACATCAGTCCAAACTAACCGAAATAAGGGGGAAAACGCACTAGAGTTCAGAAAAACCGTACCAAACCATTTTGGTGTGAAAGCCCCCTAAGACTCATTCCTCCTCTCTCCCCTAACTCCTTATTTCTTATGCTCTCTTCTCTCTTCCTATCTCTTCTCACTCATTACCCCCTCCTCGCCCTGCCTCCTCCTTCCTTCCTCTCCTCACCCCCAACCCCCACCTCTTCTCCACTCCCTCCTCTCCCCACTTCCCCTTCCCCTCACCCCCCTCATAAATCCCCCCAGGTGCTAGCGATAGACCCAGACGATGGGGACAATGGGACAGTGGTGTACAGCATCAGCCCAGAGAACCCCTTCTACACCATCAATAGCAGCACAGGGAAGATCAGGACCAGCGGGGTTGTGCTGGACAGAGAGAGCTCCAACCCCAAAGACACACTGCTCATGAGGACCATCATCGTGTCTGCTGTTGACAGTGAGTCCCAACCTAGGCCAGAACTCTGTTTTTTGGTCAATCGTTTGGTCAGTCGGTCGGTCGATCTACGTGTCTATTTGTCTGTCTGTTTGGCTGGCTAGCTGTGACTGAGACGTCAGTCTGTCTATTCATGTATTTGTGTGTATGTGTGTCTGTCTGAGGCTGAAGAGTGTGTAAATCTGTCAGCCTATAGCATCAGTATCTAAATTACAGTGGCAGTTTATATGTGAGTCTCAGCAATAACACTGTTTCAACAAAATGTTCTTGCTACTTTAATATTGATGGTGAAACTGTTATTGGTGTTTTGTGCTCTTGTAAATGCTGTGTTTGTTCCTCTGGCGTCTCTTTCAGTTGGCAGACCTCCGCTGCGTTCCTCATTCAGCACCACGGTGTACGTCAACCTGCTGGACCTGAATGACAACGACCCCACCTTCCTTAACCTGCCCTTTGTGGCCGAGGTGCCAGAAGGCCTGCCTAGTGGATCCTCTGTGTTCAAGGTTAGCCCGCCATTACAAGATATCATCAGATTTATCATTCCATGATATGTCATCAATGCATGCATGTGTGGCAGATTAATCAGATATCATGACAGCGTGTGTGTGTGTGTGAAGGCTAAATTAAGATTTCCTTTGTTTCTGTATCTGTCTGTCATGTCATTCTCTCACTTCTGCTCACCACACCACTTCCATCTCTCACTCCCTCTATCTCCCCTCTGTTTCCTATCCACACACCTCTTATTCTTCTCCCCTCTCACCCTAACAACTCCCCTTTCCTCTCCTCTCTCCCTTCCTCTCCTCTTTCTCTCCTCCTCTCCTCTCCCTCCCTGTCCTCTCCCTTCATCCTGTCTCTTTCTCTCCCTCTCCATTCCTTTCCCTCAATCCCTCTCTCCTCTCCTCCCTCAGATCCAGGTGGATGACCCTGATGAGGAGGAGAATGGTATGGTTACCATGGCGCTGCAGGTGGGCATGCCACGCCTTGACTTCTATCTCAACAGCACCACGGGCGTGCTGTACTCCACAGCAACGCTGGACCGTGAGCAGATTGGCCTGTACCACCTGAGGATTGTGGGATACGACCAAGGGCAGAACCCGCGCACCTCCACCAGCACCCTCACCATCACAGGTATGCAATAGTCAGGGCCCATATTCATAAAGCATCTCAGAGTAGAACTGCTCGTCTAGGATCAGTTTTGCCTTTCAGGACATAATAATTAAGATAGTGGGGACCTGATCCTAGAACACTAAACCTACTTTCAGAAGCTATGAAACTTTACACCATGTAAAGATAGATTCAAATATTGCAGAGATTTTCAGAGTATAACCTTCTGGTCTGAAGCAGATCTTTTAGAAGCACTGAGAGACTAATGAGAATCTACTAAATGTGTTGCTTGTCTTGTACGCCTACTGAGCATGATTCATGAATATGAAAACATGATAACTCAGTCTGTCTGTCTGTTTGTCTTTCTGTCTGTCTGGCTGTCTTGTCTCTCTATGTCCCTCAGTCCTAGATGTCAACGACGAGACCCCCACGTTCTTCCCCAAAGTGTACAATGTGTCCCTGCAGGAGAGCGTCCCCAGGGACGATGTGGTGGCTCACCTCAACTGCTTCGACAACGACTCCGGCCTCAACGCTGAACTCAGCTACTTCATCACAGGTCAGAGGTCAAACTTAAGCAATGGCAGCCACAAATGTGTGCATCTGCGAGTGTGTGTGTGTGTGTGTAGTGTGTGAGTGAATGGTTAGGCAACACGTGTGTGTTTCTAGAGTGGTTGGGCAAGACGTAGAGGTGTATTATGTGAATTTCCTACTCCTTGTGTATGTAGTGTACACACATAAACAAGGAGTAGGAAACTCACATAATACACCTCTCTTAGAAAAAAAGGGTTCCCAAGGGGTTCTTTGCGGAGGGATATGGTTCTACTAAGAGCTGTTTTAATCAGAAGAACCCTTTTTGGAAGACACGGGTTCTTTGTAAGTCAAAGGGTTCTATCTTATAACCTTTTACATTCTGAGAATGGGTTTTTGGAAGAAAGGGTTAATTGATGGTTCTTTGGAAGGAAAGAATAATTCTTTGGAAGGCAAGAAGGGTTTTACCAATAACCATATATAATATTTCCCACACATCACTTTGCAAGCCAGTTTAATGTTACTTGCAGGCCTGATGTGGCCTGTAAGCCAGGAGATTCCTAACACACCTGTGTTAACATATAACTAGGCCCTCAAAGAAAGGTCTCATATATGTAATGTATAAGTCATACAATTTTAAAGGCTACTAAGGCTGGTGGAACTGTTCATAGAGGGTTCTAGGAAGAACCTTTAGATTATAAAATGGTTATTGATAGAACCCTTCATAGAGGGTTCAAGGTAGAACTATATACAGTGGGTTCTTTGAAGAACCGTTTGTAGAGGGTTCTAGATAGAAACCTCTAAAAAGGATTCTACCCAGCACAAAAAAGGGTTCCCCTATTGGGACAAACCGAAGAACCCTGCATGGTTTTACTTAGCACCTTTTCTTCTAAGAGTGTAGTGTGTGTGTGCATGCAGACGTGCTTTCATTCATGTGTATAAGTATAAGTTCATGTGTATAAGTGAATAGCCGAGATTTACATGTAATTTTCCACCATCTGTGTGTTGTGTTCTGCAGGTGGTAACCAGGATGGTAAATTCAGTGTTGGCTTCAGAAATGGTGTGGTCCGGACTGTGGTTGCCCTGGACAGAGAGACACAGGCTGCATACACACTGGTCATAGAGGCTATCGGTGAGTCCTAGCCCTATAAAAGTATTTTTCAGTCCTAGCCCTATACTATTCTTCTTCATCTTTCTTTTTACTCTGTGTATTTAGACCAATTGTATTTGTTCAATTTTGGGCTTGTTTCAGTGTACATGTTCCGTACGATTTCAAACTTCAAATAAATTGGTTCAAAGCTACAATTCTTTTATACATCTTTGAGATTGAGAAGTGAGAAGGGATGCGTGCAAGTCTTCAGTGATGTAAAGTGTTGTCTCAGTTTCTTTTCATCATCTTACCAAAGAGAGAACAATAAGGTCTGCATCCCAAATGCAACACTATTCCCTATGTGCTGCACTACTTTTCACCAGGGCCCATAGGGCTCTGGTTCAATGGTGTGAACTTTGTAAGGAATAGGCTGCCATTTGTGGGATGCAGCCAAGGTTTGAGGTTTCCTGTTGTTGTTTTTCTTGAAACTTTTAAGTACATCTGAGTTGTTCTGGGGTGTCTCTGTGTGTGCTGATGCGATTGTTCAGACACTTCACTGTGTGTATACACTGAGTATACGAAACATTAGAAACACCTTCCTAAAATTGACTCCAATGCTTCCCACAGTTGTGTCAAGTTGGCTGGATGTCATTTGGGTGGTGGGCCATTATTGATACACACAGGAAACTGTTGAGCTGTTGCAGTTCTTGACACAAACCGGTGCGCCTGGTACCTACTACCATACCCCGTTCAAAGGCACTTAAATATTTTGTCTTGCCCATTCACCCTCAAGGCTTGAAAATCCTTCTTTAACCTATCTCATCCACTTCATCTACGCTGATAGAAGTGTATTTCACACGTGAAATCAATAAGGGACCATAGCATACACATGGTCAGTCTATGTCATAGAAAGAGCAGGTGTTCTTAATGTTTTATATACTAATTTAGGTGTGGAGAGGGGAAGAGAGAGAGGGGGGAGAAGAAGAGGGGGAGAGAAGAAGAGGGATTGAGAGAAGAAGAGAGTACACATGTCATTACCTCAGGAGGGATTGAAGGGATTGGTTTCTAATGTATGATTTTAATGATTAGATTATACAGTTGGTTTTATTTGCAAAGATCTTGACTTACTTTTGTTGAAATGCAACCAATGAATGCATTGTAAGTTGTGAAATTATTGAAATGTAATAAAAATGTAGTTGTGTCATAAAAAAACATAAAAATAAGTCCAATGGCCCAGTTTCTCAGAAACTGACAGACACATACACACAGTGTTGTAATGTGTGAATGTGTGTCTCCCTCAGACAATGGTCCATCAGGCAGCAGGAGGACAGGCACAGCCACAGTGTTTGTAAAAGTACTGGATGTGAACGACAACAGACCCATCTTCCTCCAGAACAGCTACGAGACCAGCATACTAGAGAATGTCCCCATAGGAACCAGCATCCTGCAGGTACCCAGGCAGGCTGAAACACACACACACACACACACACACACACACACACACACACACACACACACACACACACACACACACACACAGATAGATGCATGTTCTTAATTTAGTCACCCTGTTGCATCAGAACTTTCCTGCAATGCAATTTGATTTGAAGATTAAAAAGGCTTCTGTAATTTGTCATGTAAAATAATGTAAATGTATAAACCTATACAAAAATGTCCATGAATCATAATCTGCATAATAATTCCCATTTCCTATTCTCCTGCTGTAGCAAACTGGCTCAAATTAATATCCTACATCTGTACACGCACGCACACACACAAACAAGTAACACAGTAAAGTAACACAGTAAAATACCCTATTTGGATAAGTGAAACCCCCCCTTAGAATTGCAATTGCAAACTTGCTGAGGAAAATCTAACCACCTTCCAGATCACAAATCAAACTAATTGGCTTTCATCTGTAATCAATTGTAGTGACTTTGATTAGTTCAGAATAAAAGCAGCTATTCATGGAGGACTCCAATGCTTAGTAGTGCAATTCAAAGCAAAGAATCCACTACGGGTGGATCAAAAGTTGTGGAAATGCACAGGTCAGGGGATGGGATATAAAACTATTTCAAAGGCTTTGTCTATCACTCAGAGCACAGTTAAGACCATTATTAAGAAGTGGAAGGCGTATGGCACCACCCAGACCCTGCATAGATCAGGCCGTCCCTCCAAACTAGATGACCGGGCAAGGAGGAGACTGATCAGAGAGGCTACCAAGAAGCCAATGGTGACTTTGAAGAAGCTTCAGGCCTTTATGGTAAAGACTAGTGCATGTGACCACAATATCACAAGCGCTCCACAAATCTGGACTCTATGGGAGGGTGGCAAGAAAAAAAAACACTCCTCAAAAAAAGCCACATTTGGTCTTGTTTGAGCTTTGCTAAAAAGTACCTTGTAGATTTCGAGGCCATGTGGCAAAATGTGCTGTGGTTAGATGAGACCAAAATTGAACTTTTTGGTCTGAACGTAAAACGATACATCTTTCCACCCAAAGAACACCATGCCTACAGTAAAAAAGCATGGCGGTGGCAGCATCCTGTTGTGGGGGTGTTTCTCTTCAGCAGGGACAGGAGCACTTGTCAGGATAGAAGGGAAAATTGACAGTGCAAAATACCAACACATTTTTGAGGAGAACCAGCAGCCCTCTGCCATGAAGTTGAAAATGGGAAGATGGTTCATGTTTCAACATGACAATGACCCAAAGCACACCGCCAAAGCAACCGTACAGTGGCTGAAGTACAAGAAGGTGAACGTTCTTGAGTGGTCTAGTCAGAGCCCAGTCCTTGAGCAGTCACCATGCAATTTGACTGAGCTTGAACACTTCTGCAAGGAAGAATGGGCAAATATTGCACAGTCTAGGTGTGCAAGGTTAGTAGAAACATGTTCAAAGAGTGTAATGACTGTAATTTAAGAAAAAGGTTCTTAAGGGGTGTTCACTTGTCCAAATAGGGTATTTTACTGTTTTAATTGTAATGAATGTTCAGAGTTCTTTAGATTTTTTTCCCACTTCGATATTGTGGGATACTGTGTGTAAATAAAGCCGGGAAGAAATCTGATTTTATGTGTTTTCATTTCAGGCTGAAAGGCAACAAAAGTTGAACATTTTGAAAGGAGTGGTGACTTTCTATATATACACACACACACACACACACACACACACACACACACACCACACACACACACACACACACACACACACAGTGGTGTAAAGTATTTAAGTACAAATACTTTAAAGTATGACTTAGCTTGTATCTGTACTATACTATTTATATTTTGTACAATGGACTTACTGAAAAGCTCAGTGACTTTCAACGTGCCACCGTCATAGGATGCCACCTTTCCAACAAGTCAGTTCGTAAATTGTCTGCCCTGCTAGAGCTGCCCTGGTCAACTGTAAGTGCTGTTATTGTGAAGTGGAAACGTCTAGGAGCAACAAAGGCTCAGCTGCAAAGTGGTAATCCACACAAACTCACAGAACAGGACCGATGTGGCAGTCTGACAGACTAATCTAGGTTTGGTGGATGCCAGAAGAATGCTACCTGCCCCAATGCATAGTGCCAACTGTAAAGTTTGGTGGCGGAGGAACAATTGTCTGGGGCTTTTTTTCATGGTTTGGGCTAGGCTCCTTAGTTCCAGTGAAGGTAAATCTAAACACTACAGCATAAAATGAAATTCTAGATGATTCTGTGCTTCCAAATTTGTGGCAACAGTTTGGGGAAGGTGCTTACCTGTTTCAGCATGACAATGCCCCTGTGCACAAAGTGAGGTCCATACAGAAATGGTTTGTCGAGATCGGTGTGGAAGAACCTGACTGGCCTGCACAAAGCCCTGACCTCAACCCTATCGAACACCTTTGGGATGAATTGGAATGCCAACTGTGAGCCAGGCCTAATCACCCAACATCAGTGCCTGACCTCACTATTGCTCTTGTGGCTGAATGGAAGCCAGTCCCTGCAGCAATGTTCCAAAATCTAGAAGAGTGGAGGCTGCTGTAGCAGAGGGACCAACTCCAAATGAATGCCCATGATTTTGGAATGAGATGTTGGATGATATGGTTGGATGGTGTTGGATACTTTGGTCATGTAGTGTTATACCCAGCATAGCATAGGTTTTTTTCTTTCATTACATAGCCAGGGCAGAATTTGACAAGTTCTAGCTACAGGCACTGCCGCGCTTTTTTCATGACTGTGTGCGTGTGTGTGGACCATTTGAAATCCTTAGTAATTCAGACACTGAGGAACTTGAAGGTCTCGACCCGCTCCACTACAGCATGCTCGCCCCCCTTTTCCTGTAGTCTGCGATCAGCTCCTTGGTCTTCCTGACATTGAGGGAAAGGTTGTTGATCTGGCACCACACTGCCAGGTTACTGGCCTCCTCCCTGTAGGCTTTCTCATCATTGCCAGTGACAAGGCCTACAACCATTGCATCATCAGCAACTTGATGGTGTTTTCTACCCTCACCACCTGGGGCCAGCCTGTCAGGAAGTCCAGGATCCAGGTGCAGAGGGAGGTGTTCAGTCCCAAGCTTGATGACGAGCTTGGAGGGCACTATGGCGTTGAATGCTGATCTGTAGTCAATGAAAAGCATTCTCACATAGGTATTCCTCTTATTTAGGTGGGTGAGGGCAGTGTGGAGTGCAATTGAGATTGTGTCATCTATGTATCTGTTGGGGTGGTGCGCAAATTGAAGTGGGTATGGGATGATGGAGTTGATATGTACCGTTAACCAGCCTTTCAAAGCACTTCATGATTACAGATTTGAGTGCTACACAGCAGTACAGGAGAGGGGAAGAGGGAGATGGGGAGGCTGTAGAGGTTGAAATGTAGTGGTGGCTCTGTGAAGTAGGTGAAGTAGATGTTGACCGCTGGATCACTGTTGGTGTTTCTTGTTGTGTTCGCCAAGTTCTGGAAGGGAAAGGCATGAGAATGAGGTTAGCTGAGAAGTGTGTGGACATCTGTGTGTGTGTGCTCGGGCACACAGCAGGTATCTTGATATGAAATGTCTTGCCTTATTGGCCAAGCCAAACCAAGTTGATTTAGGCCTTTTTAGTAGGGGTTATTACCATCATACTCTGAAGGAGTTGCAACACACACACAGTGTTTCCAAAGCTTCAGCTGTTTGGCTATTACAAGCTAATCAAATGTGCATTTACCACACACACACACACACACACACACACACACACACACACACACACACACACACACACACACACACACACACACACACCGATTGGGTAGCTATTACTTTAATGACTACACAACAGTCGCTGCTTGACAGGGTTTCTGCAATGTAATACAAATTGGGTTTCTTAAAATGCACCCCCCCCCCCCCCAATTATACCCAACCCCCCCCACCCGCTATACCCCCCTCATTCCTTCTGCCCCCCTCCCTTGCACAATAGCATTTGTAAGTGTCATAGTCTTTAATTTGATGAGGACAAAGCTTGCCTTATCAGTTTAAGGAGAAACACATTGGGACGTTAAATTATTCTTAAGACAAAATGACAGTGAAGCTGTGTGGAAAGGTCACTGGAGCATCCATCGTCTCGTTAGTCTTTACCTTCTCACTCACACATATACACACAAACACACACACACACACACACACACTCAGACACAATATATTGAATCGAAGCCCTCTTACAGTATAGACATACCGACACACACTTGCCACCTGTAACACACACTACTCTACCAAGTTTTCACACTATTCTACCTCTATCTCTCCAGTGTGGCTATTTTCTGCTTCTTGTACTGTTAGAGTCTAAAGCAAATTTAATACTCATACTCAGAGAGAAAGAGATCACCATTCTCCCTACACTGCAACAAATCCTCTCTCTGTGGGTCTCAAATCAATACGTAAATAATCCAGTTCAGTTAATTTCCTCAAGATTAGTTAACAATCAGTAAATAGTATCACAGTTTTATGCCGTTTTTCTCTCTTTGTGTGGTCTCTCCATGTGTTTCATCCACCCATTACTATCCAATTCCCTATACATTTCTCTATTCTCTTCATCTGTAGGCTAACTGATGTGAGCACCACAAAGGACAAACACGCACAAACAAACCACAAACTCCAGAGAGTTCAGACATCTTCCACTGTCCAACATCCACTCTCTCTCTCACATTGACTATGACACCATACTTAGATGTATGCACTTACACACACACACACACACACACACACACACACACACATTTGGGCATAACACATATAAACAAACTAACACATGTAACCACTTCAGCAAACAAACATATACTTCATAAACACATTTACACATTTTATATACACACACACTAGAATATTCTCTAACTTCTTCAGTCACTTCCAGTATCAACTTTTCTCCCTTACTCTGCTTCTTTGAGAGAGTGTTAGGGAACGCACAGGGAAGAAAGAGGGGACAGAGAGCTGGGAGAGCCTAAAACAATGGGTTCAATTTCCAACACAGTGTACGAGCACTAACACTGCAAATACTTACAATCACAACATCTAAGCTTAGCTAACACGGACTGGGATGTTCTGCACGACTTTTATAGCCAAAGTGTTGCGTTCCACTGTGTAATATCCTATTTATCACTCAACATTCTGACCCCCCACTCTCTTTTCTCCTGGTTACCCCTCTCCTCCTCTTTCTCTTCTCCTCTCCACGTCTCTTTATAAAGCTAATGAGACTGAAGCAGGGCCCCTCTCTTCTCTACAATCTTGTCCCTGACATCCTTGGAGAGCTCTTTGGTCTTGGCCATGGTGGAGAGTTTGGAATCTGATTGATTGATTGCTTCTGTGGACAGATGTCTTTTATACAGGTAACAAACTGAGATTAGGAGCACTCCCTTTAAGAGTGTGCTCCTAATCTCAGCTCTTTACCTGTATGAAATACACCTGGGAGCCAGAAATCTTTCTGGTTGAGAGGGGGTCAAATACTTATTTCCCTCATTACAATGGAAATAAATTTATAACATTTTTGACATGCGTTTTTCTGGATTTTTTTGTTGTTATTCTGTGTCTCACTGTTCAAATAAATCTACCATTAAAATTATAGACTGATCAGGTCTTTGTCAGTGGGCAAACGTACAAAATCAGCAGGGGATCAGATTTTTTTTTCCCTCCACTGTAGGTACATTTGAATGTCGGCGTGTGTGTCTGTGGGCATGCATGTGTTTGTGTGCGAGTGTGTAAATGTTTATGTAGCTATGTAGGCCTATTCATGTGGTTTCAAGTCGCTGTGGTTGTAAATGAGTATAATGGCTGCATATGGCTGTGCTATAAATATGTGTTAAGTTTTATTCTGTGTTTGTGTGTGCAGGTGCAGGCCACAGATGCAGACCAGGGCGAGAACGGCAGGGTTTTGTACAAGATCCTCTCTGGTGAGTACAACTTCCCAGTCGCCAGGTGGAGATACTTTTCACACTTGCTCGCACAAAAACAAGTACACACAAAAGACTGTTAACAACAACCCTGCACGCTAATACTGTATTAGCCATTTGAAAGCTCAATGATACATTTACAAAATGCAGTATCAAATTACTGTTGGTAATATTCTAGTATTAATATTTGAATCTATACCAATACCCTCATGACCATCCTGCACGCGATCACTCTTAATCCGCAGCTAACATCTCTCTTCCCATTTCTCTCTCTCTCACACCACTCCCTCTCTGTCTGTCTCCCCTTCCCCTCTCCACCCCTTTCTCCCCCCCACCCCATCCCCCTCTCTCTGCCTCTTTCTCCGCCACCCCCCCCCCCCCCCCCCCCCCCTCTCTCTATGTGTGTGTCTCCCTATCTCTCTCTCTCTGTCTGCATGTGTAGGAAACAGTAAAAGTCTGTTTAGCATCAATGAGCTCTCGGGGCTCGTGACGCGGGGCCAGAGGGCTCTGGACAGAGAGAGCAGCAGCTCCCACGTGCTAGAGGTAGAGGCCTACAACAGAGACCAAGGCAGGATGAGGAGCTCCGTACGGGTAAGTAGAGTAGGAGGGTAGAGAGGGACAGAGTAGGAGGGGAGACAGTGTAACGAATCTCTTCGTCGTCTGAGGAGGAGTAGGAAGGATCGGACCAATATGCAAGGTAAGTGTCCATGTTAATTTATTAGACTGAACACACAAAACGAAGAAACGAAACAAAAGGCAGCATAACATAACGTAAGGTGACATACACTAAACAGAAAACAACTACCCACCACTCAAGGGCGAAACCAGGCTGCCTAAGTATGGTTCTCATTCAGAGACAACGATTGACAGCTGCCTCTGATTGGGAACCATACCAGGCCAAAAGCAGAAATACAAAACATAGAACAAAAACATTGAATGCCCACCCCAACTCATGCCCTGACCAAACTAAAACAGAGACATAAAAAAGGAACTAAGGTCAGGACGTGACAGACAGGGTCGGGAGACAGGACAGGGCTGGAGGTGGAGGCCTACAACAGTGACCAGGGTAGGATAATGAGCTCCGTACGAGTGAGGATGGAAGGAGGATACAGGGGAGGGTAGTGGGAGACTGGGTAGAGGACAGAGGAGGGGAAGGGAGGGGACAGGGCAGGTGAGCAGCTCAGTACGAGTGAGGATGGAAGGAGGATACAGGGGAGGGTAGTGGGAGACTGGGTAGAGGACAGAGGAGGGGAAGAGAGGGGACAGGGCAGGTGAGGAGCTCCGTACGAGTGAGGATGGAAGGAGGATACAGGGGAGGGTAGTGGGAGACTGGGTAGAGGACAGAGGAGGGGAAGGGAGGGGACAGGGCAGGTGAGGAGCTCCGTACGAGTGAGGATGGAAGGAGGATACAGGGGAGGGTAGTGGGAGACTGGGTAGAGGACAGAGGAAGGGAGGGGACAGGGCTGGAGGTGAGGAGCTCCATACGGGTGAGAATTGAAAAGGGATGGGGAGGAGAGGGGACAGGGCTAGAGGTGGAGGCCCACAAATAGGGACCAGGGCAGGATGAGAAGCTTTGTACGGGTGAGGCAGGAGATAGGGGAGGAAGAGGGGATGGGGAAGGAGGGGGGAAAAGGCGATATGGCAGAACATAGAAGAGGAGACTGTTGGGGTCATACATGAGGGAGGAAAAGGGAGAGGATATGTGGCAGGATTCAGAAAATAACAAAGGAGAGAGAGGGTTGTGTATTGGGAGATGAGGGTGTGGGACAGAACATATTAGAGTATAGGGCTGGAGTAGAGTATGGCGCAAAAGGGAGAGAGCTGTTGGGGTATAACACAAAGGGCACCTTTAAACTTGTGAGTAGTTGTCCAGTTATACTTCATTGACTCTCAGTCCCTCTGTCTTCCCCCTACAGGTGATAGTGTATGTGGAAGACGCCAACGACGAGCCACCAGTGTTCACCCAACAGCAGTACAACCGCCTGGGCCTAAGGGAGACCGCTGGCATTGGCACCTCTGTCATCGTAGTCCGAGCCACAGACCCCGACACCGGTGGGTGTTGCGGTGTAACATAATGTACTACAGTACCCATAGCCCTCTGTACAAGCTGGTATTATTGATAATAAATACAGTGTAATGTACATACATATACAGTGCCTTGCGAAAGTATTCGGCCCCCTTGAACTTTGCAACCTTTTGCCACATTTCAGGCTTCAAACATAAAGATATAAAACTGTATTTTTTTGTGAAGAATCAACAACAAGTGGGACACAATCATGAAGTGTAACGACATTTATTGGATATTTCAAACTTTTTTAACAAATCAAAAACTGAAAAATTGGGCGTGCAAAATTATTCAGCCCCCTTAAGTTAATACTTTGTAGCGCCACCTTTTGCTGTGATTACAGCTGTAAGTCGCTTGGGGTATGTCTCTATCAGTTTTGCACATCAAGAGACTGACATTTTTTCCCATTCCTCCTTGCAAAACAGCTCGAGCTCAGTGAGGTTGGATGGAGAGCATTTGTGAACAGCAGTTTTCAGTTCTTTCCACAGATTCTCGATTGGATTCAGGTCTGGACTTTGACTTGGCCATTCTAACACCTGGATATGTTTATTTTTGAACCATTCCATTGTAGATTTTGCTTTATGTTTTGGATCATTGTCTTGTTGGAAGACAAATCTCTGTCCCAGTCTCAGGTCTTCTGCAGACTCCATCAGGTTTTCTTCCAGAATGGTCCTGTATTTGGCTCCATCCATCTTCCCATCAATTTTAACCATCTTCCCTGTCCCTGCTGAAGAAAAGCAGGCCCAAACCATGATGCTGCCACCACCATGTTTGACAGTGGGGATGGTGTGTTCAGTGTGATGAGCTGTGTTGCTTTTTCGCCAAACATAACGTTTTGCATTGTTGCCAAAAAGTTCAATTTTGGTTTCATCTGACCAGAGCACCTTCTTCCACATGTTTGGTGTGTCTCCCAGGTGGCTTGTGGCAAACTTTAAACAACACTTTTTATGGATATCTTTAAGAAATGGCTTTCTTCTTGCCACTCTTCCATAAAGGCCAGATTTGTGCAATATACGACTGATTGTTGTCCTATGGACAGAGTCTCCCACCTCAGCTGTAGATCTCTGCAGTTCATCCAGAGTGATCATGGGCCTCTTGGCTGCATTTCTGATCAGTCTTCTCCTTGTATGAGCTGAAAGTTTAGAGGGACGGCCAGGTCTTGGTAGATTTGCAGTGGTCTGATACTCCTTCCATTTCAATATTATCGCTTGCACAGTGCTCCTTGGGATGTTTAAAGCTTGGGAAATCTTTTTGTATCCAAATCCGGCTTTAAACTTCTTCACAACAGTATCTCGGACCTGCCTGGTGTGTTCCTTGTTCTTCATGATGCTCTCTGCGCTTTTAACGGACCTCTGAGACTATCACAGTGCAGGTGCATTTATTACGGAGACTTGATTACACACAGGTGGATTGTATTTATCATCATTAGTCTTTAGGTCAACATTGGATCATTCAGAGATCCTCACTGAACTTCTGGAGAGAGTTTGCTGCACTGAAAGTAAAGGGGCTGAATAATTTTGCACGCCCAATTTTTCAGTTTTTGATTTGTTAAAAAAGTTTGAAATATCCAATAAATGTCGTTCCACTTCATGATTGTGCCCCACTTGTTGTTGATTCTTCACAAAAAAATACAGTTTTATATCTTTATGTTTGAAGCCTGAAATGTGGCAAAAGGTCGCAAAGTTCAAGGGGGCCGAATACTTTCGCAAGGCACTGTACATACTAGTATTGATTGATAAAGAGACAGGACACCATTGTGTCAGCTTCAGAACACCTTTACTAAAATAAAACGGAATATGCTGTACAGAGCATTATGGGTAGTGTACAGGGGTACAGGGGTGTCCCTCAGTAAGCCAATGAAGTGGGGTGTTAGAAGGCTCTCCCCGCCTCCATAGTTATTGGTGTTATATGACTCTCATACAGCTTTTATGCTGAGTTGTATTGTTCTGTCTGAAACTGGCATTTAGCTGAGCGTCATTAATCTGAGTGGCCTTTAACCCTCTACTTCTGCTATTCTTTGTGTGCTTCCTCTATTCACTTCCCGTCCTGTAATGTGTTGCACAAACACTGTGTGGGAGAACTGTTGCTGTGATGTTGACAGTCACCAAACACTACAACTTTGGTCTTCATCACCTCTGAGGACGTAATTATGCCATATCCTGCCCACATGTCATGGAAAGTTGGAAATGTCTCTTTGTTAGAGCAGAATATAGATTTTTGGTTATATTGTGGTTGGACATTTTAGATAGGTGTGTGTAGCAACAATGCATGGCTATGTACTCAGTTTTAGTGTAAGAGTTGTTTGAAAAGACCTCCTGAAATTTTAGCCTGGGTGAGATGGAGTTTTGGCCTGCCTGGTGACATCAGTAGTAGTTAATAAACCAATAAGAAAGATAACAGCTAGTTTTCAGTTTTGCCCTCTCCACTCGGACCACTCCCAGACACCCCTAGCAAAAGTCTTGCTTGAGAAATTGCTCTTGCTAAGAAGCCATTTTTGTTACTTTTTGAGCATTTTAATTAAAAACAATCACAGTAATGTACTTAATTGTTACCCAGAAATGATTTCATATTGAGATAAAAACATCTGCATTGGCCCTTAAAGAAAAAAAACATTTTGTTTGTTCACTTCTCTCACTTGTTTTGCATCCCTTCTCCAAACCTCCTTCCCTTTACACCTTGCCCTGCAACTCCCTCACCTCCT
Organism: Oncorhynchus mykiss; assembly: GCF_057628025.1. NCBI lineage: Eukaryota > Metazoa > Chordata > Actinopteri > Salmoniformes > Salmonidae > Oncorhynchus > Oncorhynchus mykiss. The sequence continues at coordinate 60,257,035 of NC_143022.1, read as the reverse complement.
CCCTGTCTTCCCACCACTCCATCCAGGTGATGGCGGGGCGGTGGCCTATGCCCTCGTCTCCGGGTCCGACCATAAGTTCGATGTGGACGTGAGCACGGGCCTGGTGACCACTGTAGACTACCTAGACTACGAGACCAAGACCAGCTACCTGATGAACGTGTCGGCTACTAACCAGGCACCGCCGTTCCACCGTGGCTTCTGCACGGTCTACGTGACCTTACTTAATGAGCTGGACGAGGCAGTGGCGTTCTTCTCGGCGGGCTACGAGGTGTCACTCCTAGAGAACATCGCCACTGGAACGGAGGTGGTGCAGGTACAGGCGCAGTCGGCGGACAACCTCAACCAGCTGTCGTATCGCTTCGACCCGGACACATCGCCAGCCGCCCTCACCCTTTTCAAGATTGACAGTATCACGGTGAGTCGGTGGACAGGATAGGGTGTAACACCATAATTAGCATTTTTCACTCTTAGTCCATTTAAATTCAGGAAATAACTACAAATCCGATTACAATTTTCCATTGAAAATAATTGTTCCTGATTTGACTGAATTGAAATTGAATTGATCCCTATCCCTGCTGGATACTGTACTCTGCTCAAAATAGGATTATACTGTATATTTCAAACTAGGATAAATCAGGTTGTTTGTTCATGTGTTTTACTTCTTCTATCCCTCTCTTTTTCCTTCTCTCTCCATCTATCTGTCCATCCGCAGGGTCGTATCACAGTCACAGGGCTGCTGGACAGAGAGAAGGGGGATATCTACACCCTGACTGTAGTGGCTGACGATGGGGGACCAAAAAAAGACTCCACTGTGGTACGGCAGTCACTTATTTCTTTCAATCTTTCATTTTTTTCTTTATTTTCTTCTTTCTTCTTGTTTTGACATTATTTGCTTGTAAATTTTTATTCCCTGTTGTCAGAGATGGGCAGTATATCTGTTATATGTATTTGAAATAGGTATTTTAATTACTTTTAAGTATTTTTACATTTTTACAAAAATTATATTAAAATACTGTACTTTTCCATTCCATTTTCTTAAGCGGTTCACAATTTTCAAATCAAATCCAATTCTATTTGTCATGTGCCAAAAACAACACTGTTGTTCACTGTGAAATGCTTACAATGCATTTTTAAGAAAATAGATTTAAGAAATTTACTAATTTACTATTTACTAATATTTACTAATATTTAAATAAACAAGTAAGAACAAAAAAAAGGAACACAATAAATGAATAATTGTGTGGCCCCTTTTCACACTGCAAGTCTGATGGCACTATGGTGTGATAAGAGTGTCTGGTAAATGACCAGAATGTTAATATAAATATTAACACTTACAAAGCATGCTGGGCATTATTCTAAAGAGCTCTGCCCCCAAAACAAGGCCAATAATCATTTTTACATAAACATTTAGATTTTGGTAATTTAGCAGACACTCTTATCCAAAGTGACTTACAGTCGTTGCATTCAACTAAAGTAGATAAACAACCACATATCTGTCTGTTACCACATCACAGTCTATCACATTGTTACCTTAACTGAGAATGTTGTTGTGGTGAAGGCATGCACTTGCAAATGTATATTGTATTAAATATCAAAATACCTAAAATAATTATATTGTGATTAGATACAACACTTTTCAGAAGTATTTTGAATTGCATTTTAATACATTGGTCTTTAGAGTATTTTGTCATTTTAACAAGAAAGTATCTTTGCCCATCTCTGCCCGTTGTCAGGTCTCACCTGTTTTCAATAATGAACCATGTAACAATTTGTTTAATCTATTCTGTTGTAGAAAATGTCAGTTAATGACAATCTTTGTTTTCACCTCGTTACTGCTATCTCATGGGGAAATTGCAGAAGGTATGTGTTGCTTTCCGTCTTCAGTCTGGAGAACTGCCTTAAAGTTTTAATGAAAAGCTTAATTAAGTTTGTGCGTGTGTGTACGCATGTGTCACAAATGTACTTTAATAATTTTTAAATAGCATACCGTGCTAATCGTATTAAAATCAAAAGGTATGTAGCATTCCATCCTCCTTGTCAATGGCAGTCTCTCATTGGTTGTGTCTATGCATGTGGCAGGTGTCAATCACCATACTGGATGAGAATGACAACAGTCCCGAGTTTGATATCACATCTGATTCGTCGGTGGAGATTCCAGAGAACACGCCCATCGGGAAGAGAGTGGCTGTGGTGCTGGGGCGCGACAAAGATGCTGGGAATAATGCACTGGTTAGAGAGAGAGAGAGACTTTTGACTTTTTGTTCTGCATACTCACCTTGCCCTCTACCCCATGATACAAAACAACATCACTCATCATGATAACCAAAACCTCACCACTTCTACAACTGTATATCTAACCCATCTTCCCCAGTTATGTAGACGGCCTCCCCGACACACCGTATCTCCTTAAACATCGCCATACTTTTGATAATTTTATAGAACTCAAATTCCACTGTAAGGCGCACAGAGATCCCATTAAATCATAGTAAAGGGTATGTTATCCCACCTGTGATCCTGTTCCTCCTTAGCCAAATAGGCAACTTTGCCTGAGCAAACAGAAAATTCAACAACACATATTGGCCTTTTCCTTATTCGAATACCTGTACCCCATTATAAACATACCAACAGTAAACTCCACCCCCAACCTCTCACACAGACATTCCAAAAGAGACATTAATGGCATTAACCTGGCGCACACAGAAAACACATAATACACAGTTTCACTCATGACACAGAAAGGACTCCCCTGTCTGACTCCCGGATCGACCAGGGCTCCATGTAGAATCCTCCACTGGAGGTCCCCTGACCTCTTTCTTACTGGGTGTTTGTAGAGCCTCCTCCATCTAAAACCAACCATACCCCCTACCATACTCCCTACCACCACCTTCACTCCTGACAGGCTCCAAATGTTCCTCACCTTAATGCAGAGGTTGTAGATGACTTTACCTCCCACCCCCCCAAACTTCCCCAGGCTCAGAGTGTTAAAGTGCAGCGAGTCCTCCATACCCCCTTGCCAGTCCCCAGTCTCTGCCGTCACCTGCTGTGGTGGAAACATTGGTGGACCCTCCCCATTTGGCCTATCAAACACCCCCCTTACCGGTACAGTCAGTGCCTCCTTGACCTCCCCCAGAAATCTCTCCAGCAGCCTAAGATATGTTAGTCCTGTTTGTTGTGCCAGGACTTCCAGGGTTTTCCCACCGCTCCTCCCCCCGCAGCCGCAGGTCGGCAGCTCATCGGCAACTCTCCTACCCCAACACACTCACGCAACACGCAAAAGAAGTCCACTGGGATTCCATCGACCCCGGTGCACGGCTGGGGGACATCTGGGTTGCGGCCTCTGCGAGTACATGGGACAATAGGGGAATGTCAATTTCATCCCTCTGTGCCAGAGAGAGCTTAGGGAGTTATGCAAACAAAACCTGAGCACATATTGGATCTCACAGTTCTGCAATATACAACTGGGTATAAAACTCCACAGTCCGCTCCCGCATCTCCCCCACCACAGAGGTCACCCGCCCATCCGACAGCCGCAGACAATGCATACCGTTGGCTTCACCACTCTGTCTTTCCAAACATAGAAGAAGGGCAATGTCCCTGAGCATGGAGAACCTAGCTCTTACAAGTGCTCCCTTTGCTTTAACCTGGAAAAAACTGCCCAGGCCCCTACGTAATTCAGCAAAATTAGCCTTGCCCAAACCAGCTCTACCTCCACTTCACTGATACTACACTCGAGTTCCCCCAATGGTAGTGCCCAACAGCCTATTGATCTGATGTACAACTGATCGAGTTGCGCTGCACTTACCCTAGCCCCAAAGACCTTCACCCATGTATACTGTCTTGTGTTGGGATGTCAAGTTCTCCAAACATCCACTAGGTCAAACTGCTTAATTATGTCCCTTAACACTCCCTCTGAGCCTGAATGAGGCTCCTCTCCATTTCTAGATTTCGTAAAATCCATCATACAGTTCCAGTCCCCGCCGACCACCAGCTTCTCCTCAGGCGCTACCTGTGAGAGTTCCTGTCTAAGACACCAAAACAGATGCGCCATCTCTCTCCCTGTGTTAGTCACATACACATTTATAAGGACAAAACCACCGTTGTTAATTGCTGTTTTTACTACAAGCAGTCTACTCATACACACCTCCTTTGAGGAGCAAATTTCTACGGCCAAACCCGGTGCACTAATATTTGTTCTATGGCTCAGCACACTTGACCCTTTCCACCAGAGCCCCCAATCGACTTCATTCACCAGATGAAGGTTCCTTAGGGCCTTTGACCAGACCAACCTCTCCCCTCCCACCTCCTTTATTCTCCCCCTTTTTCCTCTCATGCTTGACACCCTCTTCCACCGCCCATAGTCTCTTGCCTCTCCCCACTACACTCTCCTCATCCATTAGCATAACCTGACAAGGCCCAGCCTCATCTACACCACCATCCATGACATGACTAGACCCATCCTCATCTGAACCCCATTCCATAGCATGACCGCGCTAGGCTGTGAAGCCATCGTGCACCGTTCAAACCCCGGTAAAAAAAACTCTGTCCTCTCCCTCCCTAACTAAGAAAAAAAACAGCGGGTACTGCTAAACTAACAGTGTGTTAACCCTCCTCCACAGAATATTTAAAGAAAAGACCTAGGAAATGGGGGGGGGGGGAGCTCAAGCAAGCCTTGTTGAACTATTTTCTGCTCTTTGTCTCTCAGGTGAACTTCAGTCTGGTGGCAGGGAACATGCAGGATGTGTTTGAGATCCGGACAGTGAACCACACCAATGGAGAGATCTACGTCAACTCCCCTCTGGACCGAGAGTCTGTTGACCGCTACCTGCTCAAGGTTAGACACCTGGGTCATATCCATTTTTATTTATTTATTTATTTGATTTTAACCTTTATTTAACTAGGCAAGTCAGTCAGAACTAATTCTAATTTACAATGACAGCCTACCAAAAGGCAAAAGGCCTCCTGTGGGTAAGGGGATAAAAAATATATATATACAGTTGAAGTCGGAAGTTTACATACACTTAGGTTGGAGTCAAAACTTGTTTTTCAACCACTCAACAAATTTCTTGTTAACAAACTATAATTTTGGCAAGTCGGTTAGGACATCTACTTTGTGCATGACACAAGTCATTTGTCCAACAATTGTTTACAAACAGATTATTTCACTCATAATTCACTGTATCACAATTCCAGTGGGTCAGAAGTTTACATACACTAAGTTGACTGTGCCTTTAAACAGCTTAGAAAATTCCAGAAAATGATTGCATGGCTTTAGAAGCTTCTGATAGGCTAATTGACATAATTTGAGTCAATTGGAGGTTTACCTGTGGATGTATTTCAAGGCCTAACTTCAAATCATGGGAAAATCACAAAAAAAATCTGCCAAGACCTCAGAAAAACATTTGTAGACCTCCACAAGTCTGGTTCATCCTTGGGAGCAATTTCCAAACGCCTGAAGGTACCACGTTCATCTATACAAACAATAGGACGCAAGTATAAACACAATGGGATCACGCAGCCGTCATACCGCTCAGGAAGGAGACGTGTTCTGTCTCCTAGAGATGAATGTGCAAAAAGTTCAAATCAATCCCAGAACAACCTTGTGAAGATGCTAGAGGAAAGGTACAAAAGTATCTATATCAACATAACCTATATCGACATAACCTGAAAGGCCGCTCAGCAAGGAATAAGCCACTGCTCCAAAACCGCCATAAAAAAGCCAGACTACGGTTTGCAACTGCACATGGGGCCAAAGATCATACTTTTCAGAGAAATGTCCTCTGGTCTGATGAAACAAAAATGGAACTGTTTGTGGCAATCAAAACCTTGACCTCAATCCCATTGAAGATTTGTGGGAAGAACTGAAAACGCATGTGCGTTCAAGGAGGTCAGTTACACCAGCTCTGTCAGGAGGAATGGGACAAAATTCACCCAACTTATTGTGGGAAGCTTGTGGAAGTCTACTCGAAATGTTTGACCCAAGTTAAACATTTTAAAGGCAATGCTACCAAATACTAATTGAGTGTATGTAAACTTCTGACCCAATGGGAATGTGATGAAAGAAATAAAAGCTGAAATAAATAATTCTCTCTACTATTATTCTTATATTTCACATTCTTACAATAAAGTGGTGATTCTAACTGACCTAAGACAGGGAATTTTTACTAGGATTAAATGTCAGGAATTGTGAAAAACTGAGTTTAAATGTATTTGGCTAAGGTGTGCGTAAACTTCCGACTTCAACTGTAGATTTTGGACAAAACACACATCACAACAATAGAGACAACACAACACTACATAAAGAGAGACCTAAAGACAACCACATAGCAAGGCAGCAACACATGACAACACAGCATGGTTCAAACACAACATGACAACAACATGGTTGCATCACAACATGGTAGCAGCACAAAACATGGCACAAATATTATTGGGCGCTGCACAAAGGCCAAGAAGGTAGAGACAGCAATACATCACTCAATGCAGCCCCAACTGTCAGTAAGAGTGTCCATGATTGAGTCTTTGGATGAAGAGATTGATATAAACTGTCCAGTTTGTATGTTTGTTGCAGCTCGTTCCAGTCGCTAGCTGCAACGAACTGAAAAGAGGAGCGACCCAGGGATGTGTGTGCTTTGGGGACATTTAACAAAATGTAACTGGCAGAACTGGTGTTGTATGTGGAGGATGAGGGCTGCAGTAGATATCTCAGATAGGGGTTGAGTGAGGCCTAAGAGAGTTTAATAAATAAGCATCAACCAGTGGGTCTTGCGACGGGTATACAGAGATGACCAGTTTACAGAGGAGTATAGAGTGCAGTGATGTGTCCTATACGGCGCATTGGTGACAAATCTAAAGAACATCTAGCCGCTTGTGAACGCTCTTACCTGCCGATCTTTAAATTATGTCCCCACAATCTAGCATGGGTAGGATGGTCATCTGTGTTCAGAACAAGGTTCGGGGTAGAGAAAGCTTGTTGGTCACTAAGAAAGCTTTGTAGTAGATCATCTGCATTTAAATGGATTAGAGACCTTCCTACTGCCTGAGCTATGTTGTTGATGTAAATTGAGAAGAGAGTTGGGTTTAGGATTGAGCCTTGGGGTACTCCCTTGGTGACAGGCAGTGGTTGAGACTGCAGATTTTCAGACTTTATATACTGCACTCTTTGAGAGAGGTAGTTAGCAAACCAGGCCAAAGACCCCTCAGAGACACCAATACTCCTTAGCCGGCCCATAAGAATGGAATGGTCTACCATATCAAAAGCCTTGGCCAAGTCAATAAAAATAGCAGCACAACATTGCTTAGAATCAAGGGCAATGGTGACATCATTGAGGTTGCAGTGAGACATCCATAACCTGAGCGGAAACCAGATTACATACCAGAGAGAATACTGTAGACATCAAGAAAGCCAGTCAGTTGATTATTGACAAGTTTTTTCATCCCTTCATGTTAGTCTGTTTTCTTCCATTTTGTGCCTACCAAACGCTTCCCTGGCCTCAATGTTACACTGGCACATGTTCAGGCTTCTCAACGATAAGAAAATTATTTGCACTCAAGCTACATAGGATGGAAATTAAATAGTATTTTACAGCACAAACATATGAAGAGTTTATTTCCAAAACGCTTTATCCACCAATTCTTCACATTTGTGTTTTTTCATCAGACATTATTGCTTCGTGTGAGTAAAATATGAATGTTCTCAGATTGTTTTTATTCATAGATTTTAGGTGTGTAAGAAAATTTGTTTTTTTGCAAAATGCTATATATCCATTGTTAGGCTGGATGTAATGTGTGTATACTGTATATTTGACAGTGATATGTGGTTGTCTCACCTAGCTATCCAAAGATGAATGCACTTACTTGATAAGAGCATCTAATAAAAGACGAAAATGTCAAGTCTAAATGTTTTACATACAGATAACATATTACTGTACTACATTCTTTTAATATAATTATTTCTCTCAGAGTGAGGCGGATATATAGCATTTTGCAAAAAAACATGATTATCTGTCTCTCTGAAATTAAACCATTAAGTGATATATTTAAAAAAAACATCTGACTGTCATTGAACAACCTCATGCCATGATAGTGAAAAAACAGAAATCCCTTTCATAATTTCTTACCATAATTTCTGACAGTGTATACACAGTGCATAGGGAAAGTATTCAGACCCCTTGACTTTTTCCACATTTTTTAAGTCTCCCATCAATCTACACACAATACACCATAATGGCGAAGCGAAAACAGCTATTTTGAAATGTTTGCAAATGTATGAAATAACTAAAACAGAAACAGAAAGAAAAGTATTTAGACCCTTTGCTATGAGACTCAAAATTGAGCTCAGGTGCATCATGTTTCTATTGATCATCCTTTGGATGTTTCTACAACTTAATTGGAACCCCCTGTGGTAAATTAAATTGATTGGAAATGATTTGGAAAGGCACACACCTGTCTATTTAAGGTCCGAGCTGGCCGCCCGGCCAGACTGAGCAATCGGGAGAGAAAGACCTTGGTAAGGGAGGTGACAGTCACTCTGACAGAACTCCAGAGTTCCTCTGTGGAGTTGGGAGGACCTTCCAGAAGGACAACCATCTCTGCAGCACTCCACCAATCAGGCCTTTAGGGTAGAGTGGCCAGACGGAAGCCACTCCTCAGTAAAAGGCACATGACAGCCCGCTTGGAGTTTGCCAAAAGGTACCTATAAGACTATGAGATACAAGATACTCTGGTCTGATGAAACCAAGATTTAACGCTTTGGCCTGAATGCCAAGCTTCACGTCTGGAGGAAACGTGGCACCATCCCCACGGTGAAGCATGGTGATGGCAGCATCATGCTGTGGGGATGTTTTTCAGCGGCAGGGACTGGGAGACTAGTCAGGATCGAGGGAAAAATTTACGGAGCAAAGGACAGAGAGATCCTTAATGAAAACCTGCTCCAGAGCACTCAGGACGTCAGACTGGGGCAAAGGTTCACCTTCCAACCGGACAACAATCCTAAGCACACAGCCAAGACAACACAGGAGTGGCTTCGGGACAAGTCTCTCAATGTCCTCGAGCCAGAGTCTTGATCTGAAACCGATTCTCTGAAACCGATCTGAAACCGATCTCTGGATAGACTTGAAAATAGGTGTGAAGCGATGCTTCCCATCCAACCTGACAGAGCTTGACAGGATCTTCAGAGAAGAATAGGAGAAACTCCCCAAATACAGGTGTGCCAAGCTTCCAGCGTCATCCCCAAGTAGACTTGAGGCTGTAATCACCGCCAATGGTGCTTCAAAGTACTGAGTAAAGGGTCTGAAAACTTATGTAAATTGAATTGAACAGATATATTTTAGTTTTTATAAATTTGATAAAATGTCTAAAAACACGTTTTTGCTTTGTTATTTTGGGGTATTGTGTGCAGATTGATGAGGGGGAAAAAAGTATTTACTCAATTTTAGAATGAGGCTGTAATGTCACAAAATGTGGAAAAAGTCTATAGTTTTCGAATGCACTGTATAGCATTATGGAATTAAGTATTGTTATTTTAAAATGTATGTTTTGCCGATGGGTGTGTCCTCATGTGCGTACACATCAAATAACATTTTATTTGTCACATGTGCCAAATAGAACCTTACCGTGAAATGCTTGCTTACGGACACTTCCCAACAATGCAGAGTATAAAAAGGAATAATGCAAATGATATAGTAACAAGAATAATAAAATAAAATACACAAGAATGGCGCTACAGACAGGGAGTACCAGTACCAGTTCAATGTGTAGGTATGCGATATTTGCGGCAGATACTGTATGTACATCACGGGAGGTTGGTGGCACCTTAATTGGGGAGAACGGGCTTGTGGTAATGGCTGGAGCGGAATGGGTGGAATGGTATCAAATACATGGTTTGCTATTTAGCAGTCTTACGGCTTTTGGGTAGAAGCTGTCTAGGAGCCTGTTGGTCCGAGAGCCGATGCTCCGATTGCCAGACGGTAGCAGAGTGACCAGTCAATGGCTTGGGTGGCTGGAGTCTATGGCAATTTTTAGAGACTACCTCTGACACTGCCTGAAATGGAGATCCTGGATGGCGGTCCCTCTGTAGAGCTTTGCGGTCAAGGGCAGTGCATTTGCCATACCAAGCGGTGATGCAGCCAGTCAAGATGCTCTCGATGGTGCAGCTGTAGAACATTTTGAGGATCTGAGGGCCCATACCAAATCTTTTCATCCTCCTGAGGGAGAAGAGGTGCTGTCGTGCCCTCTAGATGACTGTGCGGGTGTGGACCATGTTAAGTCCTTAGTGATGTGGACGCCAAGGAACTTGAACCTCTCTACCCGCTCCACAACAGCCCTGTCGATGTGCATAGGGGCATGCTCTTTGTCTTAATGACATTGAGGTAGAGATTGTTGTCCTGGCACACTGCTAAGTCTCTGACCTCCTCCCTATAGGCTGACTCATCGTCATTGGTGATGAGGCCTACCACCGTCGTGATGTCAGAATTCTTGATAATAGTGTTGGAGTCATGCGTCGGGGGCTGGCCCGTCAGGAAGTCCAGGATCCAGTTGCAGAGGGAGGGGTTCAGTCCCAGGGTACCTAGCTTGGTGATGAGCTTGGAGGGGACTATGTTGTTGAACTCTGAGCTGTAGTCTATGAACAGCCTTCTCAGATTAGTTATTTCCCCTCTTGTCAAGGTGGGACAGGGCAGTGTGAAGTGCAATTGAGATTGCATCATCTGTGGATTTGTTGGGGTAGTATGCGAATTGGAACGTGTCTAGGGTGTCTGGGATGATGTGTCATGACTAGCCTTTCAAAACACTTCATAATTACAGATGTGAGTGCTTCAGGGCAATAGTATTTAGGCTGGTTACCTTTTGAGCTCTTGGGAACAGGGACAATGGTGATTAGTTTGAAACATGTCAGGATTACAGACTGGGACAAGGAGAGATTTAAATGTCTTTGAAGCCACTTGCCAGCTGGTCTGCGCATGCTTTGAGAACGCGTCCTGGTATAGCATTTGCCTTGTGATTTTTAACCTGTTAAAAGGATTGGCCCCTTTTTTTTCAATTTTTGAAATGACATACCCAAATCGAACTGCCTGTAGCTCAGGCCCTGAAGCAAGAATATGCATTTTCCTGGTACCATTTGAAAGGAAACACTTTGAAGTTTATGGAATTGTGAAAGGAAAGTAGGAGAATATAACACATTAGATCTGGTAAAAGATAATACAAAGAAAAAAACAACAGTTTTTAATTTTTTGTATCATCATCTTTGAAATGCAAGAGCAATGGCCATAATATATTATACCAGCCCAGGTGCAATTTAGATTTGGCCACATATGCAATGTGTTAGACTGATCCCATGAACCATTGCCTTTCTGTTCAACATTTTGTATCAAGACTGCCCAAATGTGCCTAATTGGTTAATTAATACATTTTCAAGTTCATAACTGTGCACTCTCCTCAAACAATTGCATAATATTATTTCACTGTAATAGCTACTGTAAATTGGACAGTGCAGTTAGATTAACAAGAATGTAAGCTTTCTGCCAATATCAGATATGTCTATGTCCTGGGAAATGTTCTTGTTACTTACAACCTCACGCTAATCGCATTAGCCTACGTTAGCTCAACCGTCCCTCAGGGGACCCACCAATCCTTAAGTTAAACGTTTTGCTCATATAGGCCACGAAGAGCGACATCACACAGTTATCTGGAAAAACAGGGGCTTTCACGCAAAGCACCGTCTTATATTCCTTGAAGCAAACATAAAAGGCATTTAGCTAGTTTGAGATTTCTGCATCGCTGGGCAACTCATGGCTGGGTTTCCCTTTGTAATCCGTTACCGTCTGCAAGCCTTGCCACAAACAATGAATGTCGGAGGCGCTGTAATAGGATTGCACCTTCTTCCTATATTGTCCTTTTGAATGTTTGATGTCTCGTCAGTGGTCATATTGGGATTTCTTGTATGTGTCCATGTCCCTGGCCCGTTCATTGTAAGCGGTAGCTCTAGCCTTTAGCCCAGCATGGATATTGCCTGTAATCCATGGTTTTTGGTTTGGATACGTTCTTAGTCACTGTGGGGACAACATCATCATGTGCTTATTGATGAAGCCCATGACTGTATACTCGTCAATGCTATCGGATGAATCCCGGATCATATTCCAGTCTGTACTAGCAAAACAGTCTTGTAGCCTCGCATCTGCTTCTGTAGTGAGCACATCATTGGTAATTCCTGTTTGAGCTGCTTTTCTATGTGAACAGGATGCATGAAAATGGAATCATGGTCAGATTTGCCGAAGGGAGGACGAGGTAGGGCCTAATATGCATTTCTGTGGGTAGAATAAATGTGGTCTAGACTTTTAGCTCCCCTAGTGGCACAGGAGACGTGTTGGTAGAAGTGAGGTAGGATGGTTTTAAGTCTAACCCGTTAAAGTCATCACCCACCAGAAATGCTGCCTCTATCACTAGACAGCAGTGATAATTACAGATGAGAACTCTCTTGGTAGATAAAAGGGTCTGCAGCTTACAATGAGGTATTCTACAGTACATCAGGTGACAAAAGCTAGAGATTTCCTTTACACTTTTTTATTTATTATTTATTTTTTATTATTATAATATTTTTTTAAATAGGCAAGTCAGTTAAGAAAAAAATATTATTTTCAATGACGGCCTAGGAACAGTGGGTTCAGGGGCAGAACGACAGCTCGGGGATTTGAACTTGCAACCTTTCAGTTACTAGTCCAACACTCTAACCACTAGGCTACCCTTGAAGCAGCACACCAGTTGTTATTTATGAAAAAACACTCTCCACCTCCTTTCGACTTTCCAGAAGCTGCGATCCGATCCTGCCGCTGCATGGAGAATCCACCAAGTACTGCGTGCATAGCCACGTTTCAGTAAGAAATATAATATTTCAGCTTTTCAAGTGTCTCTGATTTTTACCTTTATTTAACCAGGCAAGTCAGTTAAGAACAAATTCTTATTTTCGATGACGGCCTAGGAACAGTGGGTTAACTGCCTGTTCAGGGGCAGAACAACAGATTTGTACCTTGTCAGCTCGGGGGTTTGAACTTGCAACCTTCCGGTTACTAGTCCAACGCTCTAGGATAGGAGACTCTCGAACGAAGCTCATCCATTTTATTGTTGAGTGACTGGACATTTGCCAATAGAACAGAGTGCTGTTCGGCTCAATTTCACCAGGACTCCACCTTATCTCCTGCGTCTATGCCTTCAGTGTTTTGGTAGCCCATGGAAAAAAGGAATAGGGTCCAGTATGAACAGTGGAAGAGCTGAGTCAGAGTTGAAGTTGTATTTGAAGTCAAAATCGAGGTTAGTAACTGTCGAATCTGATGTCCAGAAGTGCTTAGTGGTGTGAACTTTCTGTACAAAAAAAGTTAAGATAAATATGATAAAAGTCACTATGTAGCAAAGTTGGGTTGGAACTCATAAGATATCAGGCTTCTCCTCCGGAGAAGAATACCGCAGTGTACTGTAGACCCATATGTATGCCCACCTACTTAAGCACGTATGTGTGTGAGTAATTGAACGTGTGTACACGCACACTATATGTGACTCACCTCCTGGATTTGGTCTTATGTGGCAAAATTTGAAATTGTGTTTTTTACATTGGATAAAACTACAGACTCAAGGCAACAAAATGATATATCATATATTGCATTTTTGAGGATCAGGGGAAAGTAATTTTGCTTTGAAAGTTGATAAACTTGTAAACTCACTTTTGAGAAAATGGCCTTTGAATATTTTGGCATCTAGTGAAGAGTTCTTCTTTGTCTACATCCACTCAGCGTCTTCACACCCTCTTAAGCTTTAGCCCCACCCATCTCGTATTGGTCTCGGAGCATTCAGAGCGCACACTTGACGCTCTGGCCGATGATTTGTTTACCTCTGGATAACATGAAAACAGCCTAACCAGCGCTGCTGGCAACAATTTGCTTTTTTGCAAGCGTTTACTGACACCGGCCATATTCAACGGTTGTTGTACACTTTAGCTTAAGAAATGTAGCTAGCTAGCTCGGTAACAAATTAAACGTAGCTAGGTGAACAACATGTAAGATCACACATGTAACGTTAGCTAACGAGCCAGCCAGCTAGTTAAACAACAATGAACATTGTGCCAAATCATGTCATTACTACCCTGTACGAATCTGCTGGTTGCTAACCAACCAGGTTCAACGTTAGCTCGCTAACATTAGGCTCTAATTAGCAAAGCAAACAGTTCTGGGATACGAATAATGTCATACACATAACGTTAGCTAAGGAGCCAGCCACCTAACATTAGCTAGCTAGCTAACAGTATACTTTAGCATGAAATGAAACCACTTTCTGTCAAAATTTGAAACATTTAATATCTGAAAATGTAGCTAGCTAGACTATCTTACACATATACATCATCATGCATGATGGACGCGTCTCCCTGTCACAGATGGCATGCCACGGTTGCCCTTATTTTGAAGATGTAATCTGGAAACAGGTGTTTTCTCCATCTCTTTAATGTGAAATGGAAACGGAAATCATCTGTCCACATTTGCAACACTCACTACTGAGTTCCAAACTGCCTCTGGAAGCAACGTCAGCACATTAACTATTTGTTGGGAGCTTCTTGAAATGGGTTTCCATGGCTGAGCAGCCGCACACAAGCCTAACATCACTATACGTAATGCCAAGCGTCGGCTGGAGCTGTGTGAAGCTTGCCGCCGTTGGACTTTGGAGCAGTGGAAACACGTTCTCTGGAGTGATGAATCACGCTTCACCATATAGTCTGACGGACTAATCTGTGTTTGGCAGATACCAGGATAATGCTACCTACCCCAATGCATAGTGCCAACTGTAAAGTTTGGAGGAGGAGGAGTAATGGTCTGGGGCTATTTTTCATGGTTCGGGCTGCAAGCCAGGCCTAATTGCCCAACATCAGTTCTCGACCTTACTAATGCTCTTGTGGCTGAATGGAAGCAAGTCCCCCCAGCATTGTTCCATCATCTAGTGGAAAGCTTTCCCAGAAGAGTGGAGGCTGTTATAGCAGCAAATGGGGGACCAACTCCATATTAATGCCCATAATTTTGGAATGAGATGTTTGACGAGCAGGTGTCCACATACTTTTGATCATGTAGTTTATGTGTGTGTTATGACAGGTGCGTGCCATGGACAGCGGTGTGCCTCCCCACTACAGCGACCTCTCTCTCATTGTCAACATCCTGGACGTCAACGACAACACACCCATCATCGAGAGCCAGGGGGGCTACAACGTCAGCATCAGTGAAGTGAGACACGCACACACATCAGTCAGCCTATACAATCATATGCACGTGCACACAAACACACACATCAGTCAATTACATACTGAATAATACACACACCCAAACACACACGCACGCATCTATCAATTCAACTTTTAAAGTGTCCTCTGTGTCATAGATGCTTCCAAAAAAATTACATCTGAAAGGGATGTTTGCCTGTGTTTTAAAAAAGTAATCAACTCCATTTCGGTCTGACTCTAGTGAAACTACCACCAAACTACTGCAAAATGAAGTTAAATTACTAGTTGAATTACATGTATTGGAACTACTCCCCAACACTGACCCAAAGCCTTTCAAGCTTTCTGTCTCCCTACCCTGTCTCCCCATTTCATTCTGTACTGCCTGGATACAAGTCCCCCAAAAATATGAATGGCGGGTGGAATTGCACTCTGCTTTAAAAACAAAAACAAAAAGCTATGAAATATATACAGTACACAGAAAAGATAGTGTATTATGCACATGATGCTGAAAAAGTTATTGTCCATCTATCTGTGTGTGTGTGTTAGAATGTGGGGGGTGGTACGTCCGTCCTGCGCGTGGTGGCCACAGACCATGACATCGGGACAAACGCCATGCTCTTCTACTACATCACCTCGGGTAACCAGGACCTCACCTTCCGTATGGACCGCATGACAGGTGAGATGACAACCCGACCATGCCCACCCGACCGTGAGCGCCAGCAGGAGTACCGGCTGACCGTGATGGTGGAGGACGACGGTACACCTCCACTATCGGTGAGTCAGAGAGGGTTAGAGGTCAAGGGTGGGAGGGGGTGGGGGCTGACACACAGAGCTAAGGGAACAGGGATGATTTGAATTGGACAGGGTTTTGGTCACTGTGTTACCAGGGTCACGTTTAGTAGGCAAATGTTGCAAAACATAATGAATAGAGCCGTCTACATGTCAGATAGGCATGCTTATTTTATCTTAACGTTACACAACATTGTGCCTTGTTAAACACTTTCCTGGACAGTAGCTGTGTAACTTGTGACTTGGCTATAGGTTGAGAAGAGTCATGTCAGGTTAATCACAGTTGAAACAGTTGAAAACATGTTGCACTCTGTTGGTGTTCCTCAGTACTGCAAGCATTTCACCATATAGATGGGCTAGGATAAGCCTGGCTTATTCCTGGTATTTTGAATGAGTCATTACCTTTGAAGTGGTTTCAGTGAACGAATATGATGAAACTGTATAAAATAAGGAAAACATTTTGAATAAGGAAATATTTGAAATAATACATCAAACTAATATTAGCAAATCATTTATTCAGGCCTCAGAACATGGAGAAAGACTTTCTAACGCATTTGAAGACAATGTTCACATGGCAATGCTCCTTACTTAAGGAGCTATAAATATAAAGCCTTTATATAGTATGGCATAAGTTTATAGATGATTTGTGAAGGATGTACCTGTATATAGTGCATATTAAGACATCATGTATGCTATATCAATTTTTTGATTATTTAAAGTGTCCCCATGATGAGTAGCAGGTTGATGGTTTAATCCCATGTGTTCTGCGTTGGCTGATCAGAGGTATAAGGACAAGAAGTACACTGTGATACACAGGAAGTGCACGACGATGTGCAATAACAGGAAATCCACGGCTGTGGTGCCATTTTACTGAAAGAGGAAGAAGAGACTTGTTACTTCCTGTTTAGAAACCTTGCAAGAGCTCTTCACATATTCCTCACCACAATGTGATTTGTCTGAGTGTGTGCATGCATGCGAACGTGCATCCTCTATTTTTGTGCAACTGTGGGACTTATATGTCATGTGATCGGTCTTTGTGGTCGCCTATGTGTGGCCTCTGTCTCACAGAGTCTATGATTGACACACTTGGTGGAAAAAGTACCCAATTGTCATACTTGATTAAAAGTAATGATACCTTAATAGAAAATGTCTCAAGTTAAAGTCACCCAGTAAATACTACTTGAGTAAATGTCTAAAATGATTTGGTTTTAAGTATACCTAAGTATCAAAAGTAAAAGTATAAATAATGTCAAATTCCTTATATTAAGCAAATCAGACATTGTTTTGTTTTTTAAATTAAGGATAGCTAGAGGCACACTCCAACACTAAGACATAATTTACAAATGAAGCATATGTGTTTAGTGAGTCCACCAGATCATCATTAGGGATGACCAGAGATGTCTTGATAAGTGTGTGAATTGGACCATTTTCCTCTCCTCCTAAGAATTCTAAATGTAACGAGTACATTTGGGTGTCAGGGAAAATGTATGGAGTAAAAAGTAGTATATTCTTTTCTTTAGGAAAGTAGTGGAGTAAAAGTAGAAAGTGTCAAAAATATGAATATTAAAGTACAGTTACCCCCAAAAACGACTTAACTTCAACAGGATCGGTGGGTTCCCATTGGGATGGTTGAGCTAACGTAGGCTAATGTGATTAGCATGAGGTTGTAAGTAATAAGAACATTTCCCAGGACATAGACATCTGGTATTGGAAGAAAGCTTCAATTCTTGTTAATCTAACTGCATTGTCCAACTTACAGTTGCTATTACAGTGAAATAATATTATGCAATTGTTTGAGGAGAGTGCACAGTTATGAACTTGAAAATGTATTAATTAACCAATTAGGCACATTTGGGCAGTCTTGATACAAAATATATTGAGTATACAAAACATTAAGCACACCTGCTCTTTCCACGATAGACTGATCAAGTGAATCTGGATGTAAGCTATGATCCCTTATTGATGTCACTTGTTAAATCCACTCCAGTTAGTGTACATGAAGGGAGAAGACATGTTAAATAATTTCCAAGCTTTAAGACAATTGAGACATGTATTGTGTGAGTGCCATTCAGAGGGTGAACGGGCAAAACAAAATATTTAAGTGCCTTTGAACGGGGTAGTAGGTGCCAGGCGCACCGGTTTGTGTCAAGAACTGCAACGCTGCTGGGATTTTTCACGCTCAACAGTTTCCCGTGTGTATCAAGAGTGGTCCACCACCCAAAGGACATCCAGCCAACTTGATATCTGTGGGAAGCATTGGCGTCAAAATTGGCCAGCATCAGTGTGGAATGCTTTCTACACCTTGTAGAGTCCATGTACGACGATTTGAGTCTGTTCTAAGGGCAACTTAATATTAGGAAGGTGTTCCTAATGTTTGGCAAGAAAACCTCTTAAAAAACACATTAATACAATAAAACATTTCCTCCTAAATGTTTGCAGACAGACTACTCACCATGTGGCCATAGTGGAGGGGGATGCAATTCCATCACCTTGTGGTATTTGTTGGCTAAAGGCACATTCATTATTTTAAAGCATGGGGGGGCGGACAGCATTTTTCAGAGAAAGATGTTTAAAAATAGACT
Source organism: Oncorhynchus mykiss (assembly GCF_057628025.1). NCBI lineage: Eukaryota > Metazoa > Chordata > Actinopteri > Salmoniformes > Salmonidae > Oncorhynchus > Oncorhynchus mykiss. The sequence goes on along the minus strand of NC_143022.1, from coordinate 60,238,420 downwards.
AAACAAATAATTAGATCACTATTGTTCAATGTAATAATAGAACAAATCAAGATGTTCCATTGAAGTAATAGTGTTAAACATAAATCCTGAATTTCTTTATTTTCAAACATTAAGTTTAGGAAGCAGGGTTTGGGACAGCCACCTCAATAGAAATAGCTGTATAAACAATGGCTTTATAATATATTAATTTAACAATGTGTTTGTTATTGGCTTGGATTGAATTAGAACATATGATGTTAATAAAATGTCCCAAGTTTGGAGACTTAATGTCACGATCGTTGGAAGCATACTCTGACCAACGTGCAGCGTGATCTTGGTTCCACATCTTTTATTAGAAATAAGTGAACCACACAACAAAACAATAAAGACTAAACGAACCGTGACGACCATGGAGTGCTAACATGCAACAACACATGAACAATATCCCACAAACCACAGGTGGCAAACAGTCTACCTAAATATGATCCCCAATTAGAGACAACGATTACCAATCTAATTGGGAATCATACAAAATCACCAACATAGAAAAACAAAACTAGAACCCCACATAGAAATAATAAACTAGACTAACCCCCAGTCACGCCCTGACCTACTCCACCATAGACAATAAAGGCTCTCTGTGGTCAGGACGTGACACTTAGCTGTTTTTAAAAATTGTTTTTTGGGGGGTGGGACAGCAATTTACACCTGTCATGATATGCCCTGGGGGGAGGATCATAGCCCTCCCTGCCTCTCTCTCCACAGTTGTATGACTTTACAACAGGTCATAAATACCTGGTAGAAACTGCCATGCAGTATTGAGAGAGTCAACCAGAACAAAGCGCTTATCTTAGTTCAAAACTTATAATCCCCCAAATGGGAGAACTAAACAATATTTCTACTTTTGAGAATGTGGGAATGGTCCGTGGACACTTAAGGGACCGTTATGATGAGTTTTTCATTTGGTGCTCTCATGAAGGACAGGAAACACACATAAATGTATCTCTTCAAGTGCTGTCAGGTTTACATCTAAATATTGGAAACGTATGTGATTAAACATGTAACTATTTGTGAAAAGACGTAATGTGATATTAACCTTCTAAATGGGAGTATGGGTTTTCATATAAAGTTACCATATCAATGGCCACGCCCACGTGAGCATAGACATGACTTCGGCGCCATGGAACTGCCCTTTTCTACTCCAGAGTATAAAACCACCCGTGACAAAATGTAAATTTCATACCAAAGAGACCCACGGTAAACCGGACATCTCGAATGGTTAAGAAGTCAGAGAATGCCGGGACAGAGTACCCACTTTGGAATGGCTACAATTCTATAGGCCATCGGAGGCCATACAGCTGTAGTTTTGGCTACACAGCTGGAAATGGTTCAACTCTGAGACTATTGATCACTACAGAATAGGAGCAAATCTCAAACGAATAGTCTGCAGCTAGATATTACGCAAGTCTAGAACGAGAATACCGACAACCGCCGAAGCATCTATTCTATGAGAACATTTCCGAATGGCACTCTGAGTTATCCATTCAAACCAAGTACAACCACGAATGTCATTGTAACTTCTGGGAAAGTTAACCAAAAACTCTGATGAACTCTACATGACGATCGAGTGGATTCCAACAGAGAAGACAACAACGAAATATGGGCGTAAATATATACATTGCACATGAATGGCCACTCATTCGAGAATAATTGCAAAGGATTATCAATACAATGATTATAATTATCCACTGTGTATAGTGGATCCATTCTGTCTTTCCTGCTCTTTCTCAGTCCCCACCCCTTTCCTTTGTCTACCAAGCCGTCATATCGGCTTAGCCCACTAGGGACTTTTCTATCATCATTAGTAACCAATATCTACTGTTTGTTTGCTATGTAATTCTGTGTGATTATTTAGTTGTTAGTAAATGAATAATTAAGCCAATTTGTATATCGCTGATTCATGATTTTGGCCAGGATTCGTGCAAATATCCAATGGTTTACAACTTCCAGTAATGAGAACTGATGAGGCAATTAATAATTCAATAATAGAAGACCAATTGATCAGATATTAAAATATCTGAAGAGTTATATTCGGAAAAGTATAACTTTGTAATCTCAACATTTTCCGTGGTGCCCCGACTTCCTAGTTAATTAATGTTTACATGATTAGTTTAATCACATAATAATTAGACCTAGAGAACTGATTTGATATAAATAAGTCTTCACATTTAATGGTAGTTCAGACACGACACACCTATTCTGTAAAATCACCCATAAATAATAGGTCCCTCCTTGGCCTACTAGAACAACATGTTCTTGTAGCATTGGGAAACCTGCCAGCCAGTGAGTGTATATTATGCTCAGTGATAAATGACTGAAAACACAAACAGAAAGGTTTAAGAGCGCCGATTTATTATAGAAAAAAATTACATCAGCATTTTATTTCATTATTTTTGGGAAAGGCTTTATTTCATATGGTGTTGCCAAAGCTGCTGCTGTTTGGCTATTACACACACACGCACACACACACACACACACACGCACACACACACACACACACACACACACACACACACACACACACACACACACTACTAATTTCAGGGTGGTTTTTTTTACAATTCACTGAACACCCCTTATCTAATATCTACAGTAGTATTCGATTATGTATACTTACAGATAGATAAACATAAAGATAACAAATAATCAAGTATAAGCACAAAATATGCCAAAGGATATCACAAAACAGTAAACACAAGAACACCATGGAATAAACACGTTGGTCATCTTGGCAGTGAAGGCATTTGGCTCGTTGAGTTTGGGTTACTAGATCCATCCACTAGCCAAAATTGACACTTCTCTTCAAAAACAGACCATCCAGCATAGCAATATATCTCTAATATTTATTTGACAGTTTCTAGTACTGGTTGAATATTTGGACATTGTTACGTGCAGAGAAGGGTGTGGGAAGGAATAAGAGCGAGGAAAGGGAAGGGATGGAGGGGGGTTACAGAAACACAGTATTTTAGGTAGTGAAATATATAAAAGGGGAAAGAGGAACAACACAAGAATGGGACGTTTAGATAAATAAAAGTGGGGCTTTGGTCTCGTTACAACAGCTCAGTGAAACACATTTTTAGAAACAATTGTTTAAGGCTGGTTGGAAATGGCCTTAAAAGACTACTGTCAGCACATGGGTACCTCTTACTACCCTGATCACTTTGGCACAAGCAAATGTGCTGAATATGCATATCAGAGCCATAGGAAGAGGGAATCATCATAGAAAGAAGTAGAACACTATGGGCCAGTTTCCAGGACACAGATAAAGCTAATGGTGTTGGACTAAGAAGCACTTTCAATGGAGAATCTCCATTTAATTGTGTCCCTCTTTTTTAGATTTAGTCTAGTCTTAGTAATTTTGACAAAAATATTACGTCTTAGTAAAACATTTTTTTAATAATGATTTAATCTAGTTATTGTCAAAATGAAGAAAACAATGGGCCATTTTAGTCAACTAAATGCTCTTTCATTTTATTCACATAATTCATATTGCATAGATATCACACACACACACACACACACACACACACACACACACACACACACACACACACACACACAAAGTCCCAGTGCTCGAGTCACTGGGTGCACATTAACTCTATTTACCGAGTCAGATATAGGTGTAGTGGCAAGAAGAATTTAGTCAATCAATTTTTTGCAATCCCTTTCTTCTTTTCTTTCTGTGCCACCGAATGTTTGCATATACAGTGGGCTACTGGTAATACCAGAGCCACGTTCAGTAGAAAAATGTCAGAGGCATGTTTGTTCTACATAGCATATTTCTATCTGAACATTCCAAAAAGTTTCATACTGCTGAACGAGCCCCAGTTTGTTAGCTATAGCTAGCTATTGAGGTAACATGACTGAACAAGGTGTAGTCTAAACAAATGGTTAACGGTCTGGTCCGCAAGTAGCCTACTTTTAGCACGGCCCACAATATTCTTTATGAATATAAAATGCAACCCGCCAATGCACAATAAAAAGAAACAACATAGAGCTGGGTCATATCTTTTGAACAGTAAGGGCTAGCATCAAGCGTTTTGTCTGAGGAAAAGAGGGAGACTTGGCTACAGAACCTGCCTATGAAAGGCAGTGGGGAAGGTGGGAGGGTTGCGCGAAGACTACAAATTCAAAAAACAGCTTACTTTTCTCTACTCAAGGAAGAGAAGAACATCGCTAGACTGTAGTTGCACTGTTCAACTCAATGCTGCTATTGTTTTACATTTTGTAAAGCAGCTTGTGTTTCTTAACCAGGCAAAGGGTAGCTGACTAGAATGCTAGTGGTGACTGGTTAGCTACGGGAAATTAAGAAGAGTTGCCTGCGCAATGTCGGGAAATTAAGAAGAGTTGCCTGCGCAATGTGTCTAATCGAAGACGGAGCTGGAGCGAAGCCTGTCCACACTCATCGCTTGCTCCCCCCCAGCTCACCAGCTGATGGAGGTTGTGTGTGCCGGGTGTGGTGCATCCTTCCCACTGCTGAAAATAACTACATCTGTCCTGCTAATATTAATTGTGCTTATCACTGAAAAGTGCTAGATTTGTTCAAAAACGTTCAAAAACGATTGTCCTGTCCACTAAAGAGTCTACGATTGTCCTGTCCACTACAGAGATAGGTAGATGTTGTCGTGTCTCATTTTAGTCAACTGTATTGAAAAATCACTTTCGTTCAGTTCGTTTTTTCTAGGTCTGTCTAGTCAGTCTCGTCAATTGCCACTGAAAAATAGGTTTATCAAATATTAGTGGAAAACAAATGTCTAAACCAAAGTTTACACTGTTTTCTGTCTAGATTGATGCTTAATCTGTGTCCGGGGAACGGGCCCTATATGGGGGAAAATGGTGAGGGAAATGGTGAGGAGCATATCATCAAGAGTCCACAGGAGTTGCTTTGTATCCTCTACCGCCCACCCTGCACCCACACTCCCCCCATCCTCCTCAGTACAGTCCTGGGACATCAGATCAGGAGCACCTGCTGGTCCTTGAGCTGTCGTCAGTGGTCAGACGGTGCGTCACATACTTAGCGGGCCCCCACTGCAACACAAGTGTCGAGAACAAATCCCCCCCCCCCCTCTTTGGCCTCCTCCAGTTGTTGTTGCAGGTGGAACATTTATTTTAGAAGAAACTGTCCCCTCCTTCCCTCTCCCATCCATCCAGGATGCGGTACACAGAGAGAGAGAGCTCCCCCAGCAGAGAAGGTTGTGAGACAGGCTTCAGGGTGACATGGCAGAGTGACGATGAATAACTAACCACAAGGTGTTTCTGGGTTAGGGAGCCATTGACTGCTTCTCTCTACACATGCAGGAAATCAGGAGACTCTAGGATGGGATCTAGAAAACACACGCGCATGCAGTGAGCTCCAAAAGTATTGGGACAGTGACAAATGTTTGGTTCTTTTGGCTCTCTACTCCAGCACTTTGGATTTGAAATGATACATTGACTATGAGGTTAAAGTACAGACTGACCACTTTAATTTGAGGACATTTTCACCCATAGTGGGTGAACCATTTAGAAAGTACAACACTTTTTGTACACAGTCCCACCATTTTAGGGGACCAAAAGTATTGGGACAAATTGACTTGTGTAAGTAGTCAAACATTCAGTATTCCTAGCACGCAATGAATTCATCTAGCTTGTGACTCTACAAACTTGTTGGGTGCATTTGGTGTTTGTTTTGGTTGAGTTTCAGATTTCGTGCCCAATAGAAATTAATGGTAAATAATAATGATGTCATTTTGGAGTCACTTGTATTCTAAATAAGAATATAATATTTATAAACATGTCTACATTAATGTGGATGCTACCATGCTTACGTATAGTCCTGCATGAATGGATAATGATGAGTGAGTAAGTTACAGGTGTACAAATATCATACCCCCAAGACATGCTAACCTCTCACCATTACAATAACATGGAAGGTTAGCATTTTTGGGTGTAGTATGATACACTACATGACCAAAAGTATGTGGACACCTGCTCGTCAAACATCTATTTCCAAAATCATGGGCATTAATATGGAGTTGGTCCCCCCTTTGCTGCTATAAAGCCTACACTCTCCTGGGAAGGCCTTCCACTAGATGGTTGGAACATTGTCATGGGGATTTGCTTCCATTCATCTACAAGAGCCTTAGTGAGGTCGGGCACTGATGTTGGGCGACTAGGCCTGGCTTGATGTAATCATTGCGTGCTAGGACTATGGCATCAAATACTAAACGTTTGACTACTTTAATATACAGTACATAAGTGAATTTGTCCCAATACTTTTTGGTCCCCTAAAATTGGGGGACTATGTACAAAAAGTGCTGTAATTTCTAAACAGTTATATGGATGAAAATACCCTCACATTAAAGCTGACAGTCTGCACTTTAACCTTAGTCATTGTATAATTTCAAATTCAAAGTGCTAGAGTACAGAGCCAAAATAACAACAAAAATTAGTCACTGTCCCAATACTTTTGGAGCTCACTGTACACACACCAAGAGAGGGAAGTTAGTTACTGCATCAGATACTGTAAGTTGGTCTGTTGTAATATTGGTTTGCTTAGGGAACATTTGTGACTGATGAGGAAACTAAATCTTTGTACATAAATGTTTCAATACTTTGCCAACACAGTCCCCCCAAAATAGATAAAGAATACTGCACATTCTGTACAAGACACAAGCAATTCTACAGACAGTCTGGATTTCATAGAATAGGACGAAGAAGATGTGTCAGTCAAAAGCAGAACCAGAAAGAGGTTCTAGACCAGTGTTGTGAAACTCTGAAAAAGAAAGCGGAAACTATTGATGCTAAAATTCCACTGAGTTGAAGGTCAGCATGGGCTATTATTTTTAAGCAGAAAACATGAAGTGAGCCTGTGTATGTATGCGTTAGAGAATCAGCTGCTGAACAAGCCTTTCTATCTAAGACGGGCCCTCTCTCCTCTCTGTTCCACCAAGACTTGGCTACCAGGAAACCGGGCAATCCACCTCGGAATGCTGTGAACGTCTGAACAGGTTCCCCAGGAATAAAGGGCATGATTGAACTTGCCTGGCTCAATTGAACCAGAAGAATAGTTGCAAAACTGTGAATGCTGCTCATCTGGGACTCCAAGTAGGCTATAGCAAATACTTAAAATATTTGAAAGATTTTGAATAGTATTTTAACCCAGGTCTGGACATTAAGAGAGTCAGAGGAGGTAAATGTTGTGGTGCAGCCATGCTCTATCCAGTGGGGAGTGGGAATGGGGAGTGAAACTGGATTCGACTTTTTGTGCATACCAGTTTCCTTAGTCACGTCACACTAAAGCCAGCTGTGTGTGTGTGTGTGTGTGTGTGTGTGTTTTAGCCTTCATAAGCTGGATGTTTCATGCTCTGTGCTGTGACAGGCGTGTAAAGCAATGGTAAGCTTATATTACGTCAGACTTTGGTTGCGTTTGTGTGGAAATTAAAATGACAGCAGTCAACTCTTGTGCAATATCAATACTTGGCTGTCTGCTTCTCTGTGTCAACAGCTATGTGTATGTACTTGCATGCGTGTGGAAGGTGGCCATTTGTGTATTTACATTTTTTTTCTCGCTTTTGGTGCAATTTTCACAAGTTTGTGGTAAACTCTTGTTTCAAAACTCAAAATCATACAGTCACTTTTTCACCAAAGTTAATAAGTGTTCCATCTAGAAATACTTGTTTCACATTGCAATACATCTTCATCTAAAGTAAGTGTCTTTCACAAGGCAATGCTCACATTACTTTAGATATCATCCACAGGGATGCTGGTTGATGTTGACGCCAATGCTTTACACCGTTGTGTCAAGTTGGCTGGATGTCCTTTGGGTGGTGGACCATTGTTGATACACACAGGAAACTGTTGAGTGTGAAAAAATCAGCGGTGTTGCAGTTCTTGACACAAATCGGTGCACCTGGCACCTACTACCATATCCTGTTCAAAGGCATAAAAATATTTTGTCTTACCAATTTGCCCTCTGAATGGCACACATACACAATCCATGTCTCAATTTTCTCAAGGCTTAAATATATTGACAAGATCAGAGATGCACGGTATATAACAAATCAAAGTGTATTGGTTGCGTACATAGATTAGCTTATGTTACAGCAGGTGCAGCAAAATGCTTGTGTTTCTAGCTCCTAGAGTGCAGTAATACAATATCAATGCAAACACGCAAATAATCCAGAAACTCCAAAACATTCCCTATACAGTAAACGGTACTGTAATATGGTCATATATTTTCCATTTAAGTAACAGACAATTTTATCCAAAGTGACAACAGTCCACACTAGTGTGTGACCCCAGTGGGAATCAAACCCAAAACTCCAGTGTTGCTAGTGACACGTTCATGTGAACTGAGCCACGTACATGACCACTACAATACATAAGTACAATACACAATTACAATACAGGAAGAAAATGTATGATTGCCATCCACATGAGCGTACCACCCTCCTTCGGGCCATGGATAAAGCATGCAATGATTTCAATACAGACCTACAGTACCAGTCAAAAGTTTGGACACACCTATTGATTCCATTCTATATTTGTACTGTTTTCTACATTGTTGAATAATAGTGAAGACTATCAAGACTATGAAATAACACATATGGAATCATGTAGTAACCCAAAAAGTGTTAAACAAATCAAAATATATGTTATATTTGAGATTCTTCAAAGTAGCCACCCTTTGCCTTGTTGACAGCTTTGCACACTCTTGGAATTCTCTCAACCAGCTTCATGAGATTCAACCAGCTTCATGAGGTCACCTGGAATGCATTTCAATTAACAGGTGTGCCTTGTTAATTTGTGGAATGCCTTTGAGCCAATCAGTTGTGTTGTGACAAGGTAGGGGTGATATACAGAAGATAGCCCTATTTGGTAAAATACCAAGTTTATATTATGTCAAGAACAACTCAAATAAGCGAAGAGAAATGACAGTCCATCATTACTTTAAGACATGAAGGTCAGTCAATACCACAATAATAATAAGAGACTTGTTGGGCCAAAAAACACGAGCAATGGACATTAGACCAGTGGAAATCTGTCCTTTGGTCTGATGAGTCCAAATTTGATTTTTGGTTCAAACTGCTGTCTTTGTGAGATGCAGAGTAGGTGAACGGATGATCTCCGTATGTGTGGTGCCCACCATGAAGTATGGAGGAGGAGGTGTGATGGTGCTTTGCTGTTGACACTGTCTGTGATTTATTTAGAATTCAAGGCACGCTTAACCAGCATGGCTACCACAGCATTCTGCAGCGATACGCCATCCCATCTGGTTTGCGCTTAGTGGGACTATCATTTGTTTTTCCATCGGACAATGACCCAACACGCCTCCAGATGACCTGGGCTCCACAATCACCCAACCTCAACCCAATTGAGATGGTTAATTTATTTAACCCTTATTTAACTAGGCAAGTCAGTTAAGAACAAATTCTTATTTACAATGACGGCCAAACCATAACCCGGATGACACTGGGCCAATTGGGACTCCCAATCACGGCCAGTTGTGATACAGCCTGGAAACAAACCAGGGTCTGTAGTGACACCTTTAGCACTCGGGAGCCCCGAGTTGGACCGCAGAGTGAAGGAAAAGCAGCCCACAACTGCTCAGCACATGTGGGAATTCCTTCAATACCTATGGAAAAGCATTCCAGGTGAGCTGGTTGAGAGAATGCCAGGAGTGTGCAAAGCTGTTATCAAGGCAAAGGGTGGCTACTTTGAAGAATCTAAAATATAATTTCATTTGTTTAACACTTTTTTGGTTACTACATGATTACAAATGTGTTATTTCATAGTTTTGATGTCTTCACTATTATTCTCAAATGTAGAAAATAGTACAAATAAATAAAAATCCTTGAATGAGTAGGTGTGTCCAAACTTTTGACTGGTACTGTATGTCATGCTTGGATTCGCCATGCCAAAAGGTGTTTCGCCAGGTGCATGAACAATGTGGATATATCCTGCGATTTCGATGAGAACATATGGCCAAATGCTCAAGACAGGCTTGATGCAAACTAGTAGTGCCTGCTAAACATAGTTTATTTCATTCTTTCATTTGAAAGATGTCTTCAATGATGACACATGGGATAGAAATTATCGAAAAGATGTTCAGTCAAATTTGTGGGTAAAGCAAGTGTATTGCCTAATGTGAATACAGGGTAAACATTGTAATTTACAGAACTGTAGCATACTACATTCAAACGTAAATGTTGAAGCATGTATCTTAATTTTTTCATTATTGGATTAATTTATTGTTAAAATAACACAATTGAGAAGCTAACATGATGTTGTGTTTTGTTGATTAAACCAATTGACTCATTATATTTCACAGTAATATTGTATTTTGGATCAAAGGTTGTGTTGAAAGAAGTCTACAAACAAAATGAATGCACTGTACAACAAATGTTTTTGAACGCAAGACTGGCTGCGTTACACGTGTTGCTTGTGAAAATAGTACCAAAGCGCGTGTCTGCATGTGTGTGTGCATGAGCATCCATGCATTCGTGCGTGTATGTGTGTTATATCCTGTGTGTACGTGTCTTACCCTGTTCTGGGAAGAAGACAACTCCGTGTGCGGGAGGAGATAGGGGGGTGCCAGGGTCGGACAGTAGCAGGTGTCGGCCTGTCTCTGAGGACTGCCTGGTCATGATTTGAGACACAGTCCTGGTCTTAGCCTGGCCTGGGGGTGAGACCCCCAGAAATACTGGGTTCTCATGGCCCGCAGCTTCACTGAGGAGAGACACACACAGGGGAGAGGGAAGAAACTACCAGATAGATGTATACAGAAAACATATACAGTATTGTATAGTACACAACTGCTATCCGATACATACAGTATTATATTAAGTGTAAACTCCCTCTGTGCAGTGCACTTCATCAGTCCCAATTCAAGTACATTATTTTTACATTCCTCCAGTTGTATGAGTCGGTGAGTGCACATTTACAAGTTCTCAAGACATTGCATACTTATATCAAGAGTTGACTATACATGAATACATACATACTGTACATAACAGTGTGATTACCACTTTGTATCTGTGTTATCAACAGCGTTATGGAAGTATGTATGTGGTTAGTTTTAGCCTAATGTCAGAGGGAAGCCATAGCTGTCGTCTGGGCTGTGCAAAACTCAACTCACCTGTCCATTCTCACCAGCTCGTGTGCACCTGGGAGGGGGAAAGGGAAATGGCCCATTATCAGACAACAAAGCAGTGTGCTAAATCTATGCATGTTTATTCCCTAATGTCATACTTGCTAGTGTAGAGGAAATGAGTTTAAACTGTGTGTGTGTGTGTGTGTGTGTGTGTGTGTGTGTGTGTGTGTTTGTGTGTGTTGCACGCGTATGTCTTTGTTACTCACGTTGGCTGGACTGGGCGGATTGTCTTTGCTTGTACACTAACACCATGATGATGGGCAAAGAGAGAATAGCCATGATGCAAGCAGCTGTGGCCAGGCCTGCAGTCACTGACCCTGAGGATACTGTAAATAGACCAGGGGCAAAATTAACCTCAAAGAGCATTTTACTTAGCCTGATGGAACCAGCCTGATCGCCGTGTCCACCATTCTATTTCCATTCTATGTCAGTCTAAACTTCTTCCTCATTGAAACAGTTTGAGCCTGTAATGAGGGGCATTATTTAAAACTAACTGATCTGTGGTTGGATCTCTTTCAACCAACCAGAGGACAGCCTAATTCAACGCACATGTCGGATTTTGTCCTAAACCCACCCATTGTTTCTGAGAGGATGCTGATTGGCCCCTTTATACCAAACACCCATCTTTAGTCCGCAAAAACACTACAGTGAATACTACAGTAAAGTCAGCAGAAACATTACAGTGACAACTATAGTATTTATACCAACTCATTGGCCTTGTGGTTAGAGTGTCTGCGCTGAGAATGGAAGGTCGTGAGTCCAATCCCTGGCCGAGTCATACCAAATACTATAAAAATAGGATCTGATGCATCTCTGCTTGGCACTCAGCGTTAAGGAAATGGATTGGGGGCAAGGCCATACAATACACTAGCGTCCTGTCCAGTGGGTGTACTTGTCCATCAAGCTGCCTCACGCTACAGAAACAGTAGATGGGCTCCTGCCTTTTGAGCCATTCCGTCCTGCACAAGTTACTTAATTACTTATTTACACACTATATAGCATTTTTTTGTATAGGCAGGTGACTCCAATAATCAACTAATCATGACCTTAGGTTTAGAATGCAATTAGTTTAATCAGCTTTGCTTGCTAGGGATGGGGAAAAAGTGTGACACCACTCCGGCGCCCAAGGACTGGAGTTGCCCATCCCTGTGCTGGAGGCAGGTACAATTGTCCATGTGAATAAAGTATACCTTCTGCTGGCTTGATGTCCAATAGAGTGCATTTCGCCTCATCTCTTTTCCCTACAGAGAGATGAGGAGACATACAAGACAGTTTAGCATTTTAAATGTCATGATAAGAATTGACTCGTAGTTGCACCGTGCACACACACACACAAATATTAAACAATTGACAGACGTGAATTCAAACACACACAAAAACTCAAAACACACATTTTCGCTCTCACTCTTTCTCTCTCTCTCTCTCACACGCACGCACGCACGCACGCACGCACGCACGCACGCACGCACGCACACACACACACACACACACACACACACACACACACACACACAGTGACACACACACACACATGGCCTTACGAGGTGTGATAGTGAGAAAGATGTGGCTATGCGTCCTCTGCACCACCTTGCCATTGTTAATATCCAGGGAGAGGCAGCAGTAACGCCCTTGGTCAGAATTGTTCACAAGCTGTAGTTGCACCCAGAAAGACTCTTCGCTTGCCCCGTACTTTACCCCCCAAGGAAGCGCCGCACTGGAATGGTTGCCCCGGTGATTGTGTTCGCGGGGGTGCACCTTGTCATGGCAATGCTCAGCTGAGTGGGGGGTGAAAAGCCAGCTTTGATGCAGGTGGTCCGAGGGGTGCAGCTTGGCACCTTTCTGGGCACAGAGCAGGGTGACATTGGCACCCACCTCGCACATGTAGGAAAGGTGGGGGGCATTGACAGTCAGGCGGGTGTGAGGATGGGCCACGTCTCCATTGGCTGCAGAGGAGACAGAGTGGACACTTATTGGTGGGAGCACTTCTCAACTGACAAATTAGGCACTAGTTGGCTAAGCAAAGAACCGGGGTGTATTCATTAGTGAAAGATAAAAACATTTAGCAACTAAATGTTTTACATTGGACTATTTCAGGTACGTCCCTCCCTGTTTCGTCCCATTTGGTAAGGGTAGTCACATCATCATAGAAGTTGTTTCAGGAAGAAACAGTGCCTTCAGAAAGTATCCTTGACTTTTTCCACATTTTGTTACATTACAGCTTTATTTCCTCAGCAATTTACACACAATACCCCACAAAGCTAAAACAGATTTTTGCACCAAAAAATATATAATTCAAACTGAAATACCTTATTTACATAAGTATTCAGACCCCTTGCTGTGAGACTCAAAAATTCAGCTCAGGTGCATCCTGTTTCCATTGGTCATCCTTTAGATATTTCTACAACTTGATTGGAGTCTATCTGTGGTAAATTCAATTGATTGGACATGGTTTGGAAAGGCACAGACCTGTCTATATAAGGTCTCACAGTTGACAATGCATGTCAGAGCAAAAACCAAGCCATGAGATCGAAGGAATTGTCCGTAGAGCTCCGAGACAGAATTGTGTCAAGGCACAGATCTGGGGAAGGGTACCCAAACATTTCTGCAGCATTGAAGGTCCCCAAGAAAACAGTGGCATTCTTAAAAAGAAGAAGTTTGGAACCACCAAGACTCTTCCTAAAGCTGGCTGCCTGGCCAAACTTTGCAATCAGGGAAGAAGGGCCTTGGTCAGGAAGGTGACTAAAAAACTGATGGTCACTCTGACAGAGCTCTAGAGTTCCTCTGTGAAGATGGAAGAGGGAGAACCTTCCAGGAACCATCTCTGCAGCACATCAATCAGGTCTTTATGGTAGTGGCCAGACAGAAGCCACTCCTCAGTAAAAGGCACATGACAGCCCGCTTGGAGTTTGACAAAAGGCGCCTAAAGACTATCAGACCATGAGAAACAAGATTCTCTGGTCTAATGAAACCAATATTGAACTATTTGGCCTGAATGCCAAGTGTCACGCCTGCAGGAAACCTGGCACCATCCCTATGGTGAAGCATGGTGGTGGCAGCATCATGCTGTGTGGATGTTTTGCAGCGGCAGGTACTGGGAGACTAGTCAGGATCGAGGCAAAGATGAACGGAGCAAAGTACAGAGAGATCCTTGATGAAAACCTGCTCCAGAGCACTAAGGACCTCAGACTGGGGCAAAGGTTCACCTTCAAACAGGACAACGACGCACATAACTAAGACAACGTAGGAGTGATACAGGACAAGTCTCTGAATGTCCTTGAGTGGCCCAGCCAGAGCCCGGACTTGAACCTGATCGAACATTGCTGGAATGACCTGAAAATAGCTCGGTAGCAACACTCCCCATCCAACCTGACAGAGCTTGAGATGATCTGCAGTGAAAAATCTGAGAAACTCCCCAAATACAGGTGTGCCAAGCTTGTAGCATCATACCCAAGAAAACTCTAGGCTGTAATCGCTACCAAAGGTCCTTCAACAAAGTACTGAGTAAAGCGTCTGAATACTTATGTAAATGTGATATTTCAGTATTTTTTTTAAATACATTTTTGCTTTGTCATTATGGGTATTGTGTTTAAATCAAATCAAATCAAATTGTATTTGTCACATACACATGGTTAGCAGATGTTAATGCGAGTGTAGCGAAATGCTTGTGCTTCTAGTTCCGACAATGCAGTAATAACCAACGAGTAATCTAACTAACAATTCCAAAACTACTACCTTATACACACAAGTGTAAAGGGATAAAGAATATGTACATAAAGATATATGAATGAGTGATGGTACAGAACGGCATAGGCAAGATGCAGTAGATGGTATCGAGTACAGTATATACATATGAGATGAGTATGTAAACAAAGTGGCATAGTTTAAAGTGGCTAGTGATATATTTTACATCAATTCCCATTATTAAAGGGCTGGAGTTGAGTCAGTGTGTTGGCAGCAGCCACTCAATGTTAGTGGTGGCTGTTTAACAGTCTGATGGCCTTGAGATAGAAGCTGTTTTTCAATCTCTCGGTCCCAGCTTTGATGCACCTGTACTGACCTCGCCTTCTGGATGATAGCGGGGTGAACAGGCAGTGGCTCATGTGGTTGTTGTCCTTGATGATCTTTATGGCCTTCCTGTGACATCGGGTGGTGTAGGTGTCCTGGAGGGCAGGTAGTTTGCCCCCGGTGATGCATTGTGCAGACCTCACTACCCTCTGGAGAGCCTTACGGTTGTGGGCGGAGCAGTTGCCGTACCAGGCGGTGATACAGCCCGACAGGATGCTCTCGATTGTGCATCTGTAGAAGTTTGTGAGTGCTTTTGGTGACAAGCCAAATTTCTTCAGCCTCCTGAGGTTGAAGAGGCGCTGCTGTGCCTTCTTTACGATGCTGTCTGTGTGGGTGGACCATTTCAGTGTGTCTGTGATGTGTACGCCGAGGAACTTAAAACTTACTACCCTCTCCACTACTGTTCCATCGATGTGGATAGGGGGGTGTTCCCTCTGCTGTTTCCTGAAGTCCACAATCATCTCCTTAGTTTTCCTGACACCACACTTCGAGGCCCTCAACTCCACCCTGTAGGCCGTCTCGTCATTGTTGGTAATCAAGCCTACCACTGTTGTGTCATCCGCAAACTTGATGATTGAGTTGGAGGCGTGCGTGGCCACGCAGTCGTGGGTGAACAGGGAGTACAGGAGAGGGGTCAGAACGCTACCCTTGTGGGGCCCCAGTGTTGAGGATCAGCGGGGTGGAGATGTTGTTACCTACCCTCACCACCTGGGGGCGGCCCGTCAGGAAGTCCAGTACCCAGTTGCACAGGGCGGGGTCGAGACCCAGGGTCTCGAGCTTAATGACGAGTTTGGAGGGTACTAATGGTGTTAAATGCTGAGCTGTAGTCGATGAACAGCATTCTCACATAGGTATTCCTCTTGTCCAGATGGGTTTAGGGCAGTGTGCAGTGTGGTTGAGATTGCATCGTCTGTGGACCTATTTGGGCGGTAAGCAAATTGGAGCAAATTGGAGTCTAGGGTGTCTGGTAGGGTGGAGGTGATATGGTCCTTGACTAGTCTCTCAAAGCACTTCATGATGACGGAAGTGAGTGCTACGGGGCGGTAGTCGTTTAGCTCAGTTACCTTAGCTTTCTTGGGAACAGGAACAATGGTGGCCCTCTTGAAGCATGTGTAGATTTATGAGCGGAAAAAACTATTTAATCCATTTTAGAATAAGGCTGTAACCTAACAAAATGTGGAAAAGTCAAGGGATCTGAATACCTTCCGAATGCACTGTACAAAGTACTATAGTTACAAGTACAAAAACAACCCCTTAAACTGCGCACTGAGGCTTGTTATGATACATTCTGCTTTTGCATATTATAGGTCAGCTTGTTTCATTTCCTCTATTCTGGGTATTCTTTTGCTGGTTAGAAAGTACAGACAGAGATTGTTCTAGTCTGCTGTCTATACAAATTTTCTCCAGATAGTTAATAGTTGTTAGATGAGAGAGACACATGTGCATGTGGGAGAGAAAGAGGAAAGATAGTTGAGAGAGAGAGAGAGAGAGAGAGAGAGAGAGAGAGGCATGCCAATTGTGAGAGTGTCTGTTGAGCTTTTGCATATTTCAGTTGGACACAGTTCCAATGTACAGTACCTGTCAAAAGTTTGGACACACGTATTCATTCCATTTTTTTGTTTTTACTATTTTATACATTGTAGAATAATAGTGAAGACATCTTACGACCAGACCATGAGAAACAAGATATACACACACTTCAAAAATCAGTGTCGATGAAGAGGAGGAGACATGGATTGTGTATGTGTTCCATTCAGAAGGTGAATATGGGCAAGACAAAATATGTAAGTGTCTTTGAACAGTGTATGGTAGTAGGTACCATGGGGCACCAGTTTGAGTGTGTCAAGAACTGCAATGCTGCTAGGTTTCACACTCAACAATTTCCCATGTATCATGAATGGTCCACCACCCAAAAGACATCCAGCCAACTTGACACAACTGTGGCAAGCACTGGAATCAACATGGGCCAGCATCCCTGTGGAACGCTTTCGACACCTTGTAGAGTTCATGCCCCGACGAATTGAGGCTGTTCTGTGGACAAAAGGGGTGCAACTCAATATTTGGAATTTGTTCCTAATGCTTTGTATACTCATTGTATTTCCACACTGAGTTTGAATTATGAGAATTCCCATTTAGTGTAAGAGCTGTTTGAAAAGGCTTTATGAAATTTCAGCCTGTTTTGGTGGGAGGGATTTTTGGCCTTCCATGGTGTAAATGAGTTAATAGACCAATAAGTATAAGATGATCATGTTTTTTCATGTGTGTAGTGATTAATTCACGTCAGGCCCTCATTTTAAGGTCAACCAACTATGGTGAAAGTATTCCTTTAAAAAAAAATATATATATATATATACAACAATTCAAGAGAAACACTGAACATGTAATATTCAAATCACAGTGTAAAAGCAGGTGAGCTGGATCTACTGTTTCTGGCCATTTTTTGGTGTTTTGTGTGAGAGGATCTAGCATAAAACATCAAGCCTGTTTTAACAATTAAAATAAATTTGTGAAGCTTGCATTCAATTGCCGCTTCCATTCCCCATGTTACAAGGGGATTTAGGGCTGATTTAACATGAATTCGTTAGCCCTGTTATTTTATTTGGCACTTAATATAATATTTTTTTTATTCAACCACTTGATAAGGGAAAATGTTTTGTTACCAGAATGTTCAAATTAGGTGAAATCAAATGTTTTTATGGGACTAAGTTACACTTCTCAAAAAAGCACCAAATTGTTTAAACGACCTGCTTGTCAATGATTTTAGAAGGAGGCATAATGATGATTGAATTGATTTCACTTTCCATATCTGTCTAGACTTGTAAGATATCTAGATACAACGTGTGCCTGACTACCTCCAGAGGTGGTCCGGAAGATCTGATCACAATCAGATCACAATGCATCTTCGTCTACACCATGGTTCCCAAACTCGGTCCTGGGTCCCTTCCCGGGTAAACGTTTTGGTTTTTGCTTTAGCACTACACAGCTGATTCAAATAACCAACTCATCATCAAATTTAGATTATTTGAATCAGCTGTGTTGTGCTAGGGCAAAAAACTAATTGTGCACCCAGGGGGCCCCAGGACCGAGTTTGAGAAACCTCGGTCTACACCTGTCTGTGGGCACAATCAGAATGTGGACAAGATCAGAAGAAAGGAGGCATGTTAGAACCAGGTATAAAACAGGGCTATAGTCACAGCTAGTCAGTGTTGTGTCCTTGGGCCTGTTAAAGAAGTGACTGAGTAGGAGTGGCGGTCCCAAGGTCTAGGTGGTGGCAGGCTGAAGGACACTGTGGCTCTGCTCTGACTCAATATTGTTAGAGGGTTTAAACACTATTTTATGCTTGGATGTTTGTTTTAGCCTGCCTGGAGTGTCAGGTGGGCAAGGTTTGCACTGTCTGGACTTTTCTATTGGTTCCATTGCAACAGGCAGGCAAAATCCAGAATAGCTGGTATTTGGAACCCAGGTCTGGTCTTGTCTGTCCCGGACAGTGGGTCAGAAATGTAGGCTTCTAGGCCCATTAAACCATCCTCAAGTAGATTTCCTAAACAGACATACGCATAGGTCAATTTGTGCTCAGTAAGGAATAAACCCAGGCCTGGCCCATTTAGGCCCTAATGTCAAAGTGACCCAGGAAAGTGTCTCTAATCATAGTAACCATCTCATGATTTGCCTCTGGAGATAGAGAGAATGGGATCAATGAACAAGCAGATGGTTGTCTGAGAAACAGGAGGTTAACAGCTATCTTCATGAAAGCAATAGAGCCTTGAACAGACCACCGAGACTGGACGCAGTACTTAGCACCTCTGCCCAGAATGTCGACATTCAAGATGTTTTGTGTGTTCATATAGCACAGAATTTGGCGGTCAGTCTAGTAAAAATACTTCAGACCAGAACGACTGGTGGCATTAGCATTGCTTCCTTATTAAGCCTACTGTCTTCTTCAAGTTTAGCTGGAATTTAGGCCAAAAGGATTTGAGAAATTTGATTGATTGACGATAGCGCTAACATCCTGACCACACTGTTGCAAAATAAATGTACTCGTACACGTTATTCAATAATTTCACACAAACTGCTCACATGTTCCACCTCTCCCATCTCCTCACCGGTTTTAGGACCATATACTCACATGGATGATTGAAATATAAACTGAGGTCCACACTCCAGTCCAGTTGGTGGTGGTAATGCACCTTAAAGTTGGTTGCCAACCGTCATATAAAGTCCACAGAAGAAGAAGACTGAAGGAGAGATTACAAGAAACTAACTAGGTTTACCTTTTTATCTGTGGAATAATTGTCGGAGTAGAGAACACACAAATTTGGTTGACTCAAAATGGGTCAGAATTCTACAAAAGATCCAGAAAAAAGGATGTGCATTTCATGTAAAATAACCATCTAATGTTTATATCCCAGGACAAATTAGCTAGCAACAGCGAGCTAGCTAGCTAAATATCCATGAATGTTCTAGGTTAATATAGTTAGTTCAGAGAACATTTTGATAATTCAACCTGTGTGTCCTGATCGCGTCTGGTGTGAATAGACAAAATCAACATGCGCGCGATGGCGTTTGCCAGATCTAGTCAGCATGTAAGACATTGGCCTACATCTCGTCTTGCGCTGCGCAGAATATTAGATCTCAGCAACGACTGGAGAAGTATTTAAGATCACAACTTCCTTATGATATAGAGTGCATTTGAAAAGTACTCAGACCCTTTGACTTTTTCCAAATGTTGTTAGGGTACAGCCTCATTCTAAAATGGATAAAATTAAACAATTTCCTCAGCAATCTACACACAAGACCCCCTAATAACAAAGTAAAAGCAGGTTTTTAGAAATGTATTAAAAACAAAAACAGACCCTTTGCTATGAGACCTGAAATTGAGCTCAGGTGCACACTGTCTCCAATGTTTATCCTTGAGATGTTTCTACATTTTGATTGGACATGATTTGGAAAGGCTCACACCTGTCTATTTAAGGTCACACAGTTGACAGTCCATGTCAGAGCAAAAATCAAGCCATGAGGTTGAAGGAATTGTACGTAGAGCTCAGAGACAGGATTGTGTCCAGGCACAGATCTGGGGAAGGGTAGCAAAACAATTATGCAGCATTGATGGCCCCCAAGAACGCAGTGGCCTACATCCTTCTTAAATGGAAGAAGTTTGGAACCACCAAGAGTCTTCCTGGAGTGGGCCGTCCCGGCCAAACTGAGCAATCGGGGGAAAAGTGTCTTGGTCAGGGAGGTCACCAAGAACCCAATGGTCACTCTGACAGAGCTGTAGAGTTCCTCTGTGAAGATGGGAGAACCTTCCAGGAGGACAACCATCTCTGCAGCACTCCACCAATCAGGCCTTTATGGTGGAGTGGCCAGACGGAAGCCACTCCTCAGTAAAATACACATGACAACCCACTTGGAATTTGCCAAAAGGCACCTTAAGACTCTCAGACCATGAGAAACAAGATTCTCTGGTCTGATGAAACCAAGATTTAACTATTTGGCCTGAATGTCAAGCATCACGCCTGGAGGAAACCTGGCACCATCCTTACGGTGAAGCATGGTGGAGGCAGCATCATGCTGTGGGGATGTTTTGCAGCGGCAGGGACTGGGAGACGATCGAGGCAAAGATAAACAGAACAAATTACAGAGAGATCCTTGATGAAAACCTGCTCCAGAGCGAGGATCTCACCTCGCTAAGGTTCACCTTCCAACAGGACAACGACCCTAAGCACACAGCCAAGACAACGCAGGAGTGGCTTCGGGACAAGTCTCTGAATGTCCTTGAGTGACCCAGACAGAGCCCAGTCATGAACTCGATCGAACATCTCTGGAGAGACCTGAAAATATATGTGCAGTTTAGCATCTGCTTCATTTGATCACTTTTTTATAGACCGAGTCACTGGGGCTTCCTGCTTCAATTTTTGCTTGTG
The DNA here is from genome assembly GCF_057628025.1 of Oncorhynchus mykiss. Taxonomy (NCBI): domain Eukaryota; kingdom Metazoa; phylum Chordata; class Actinopteri; order Salmoniformes; family Salmonidae; genus Oncorhynchus; species Oncorhynchus mykiss. The sequence continues at coordinate 60,217,261 of NC_143022.1, read as the reverse complement.
AGCAGGAATCAAGAGGAGACAATTGTGGTCAGATTTACCAATGAAGGGCGAGGGAGAGCTTTGTATGCGTCTCTGTGTGTGGAGTACAGGTGATCTAGAATTGTTTTCTCCCTGGTTGCGTATGTAACATGTTGATAGAAAGGTAAAACTGATTTAAGTTTCCCTGCATTAAAATCCCCAGCCACTAGGAGCGTCGCCACTAGGTGAGCGGTTTCCTGTTTGCTTATTTCCTTATACAGCTGACTGAGTGCAGTCTTAGTGGCAGCATCTGTCTGTGTTGATAAATAAACAGCCACAAAAAGTATGGATGAAAACTCTCTTGGCAAATAGTGTGGTCTACAGTATTATAAGATACTCTACTTCAGGCGAGCAAAATCTAGAGACTTCCTTAGATTTTGGGCACCAGCTGTTGTTTACAAATATGCACAGACCGCCCACCCCCCCTCGTCTTACCTGAGTGCTGTTCTATCTAGCCAATGCAACGTATATCCTGCTAGCTGCATATCCATGTCATCATTCAGCCACGATTCCGTGGAAAAATAAGATGTTACAGTTTCTGATGTCCCGTTGGTAGGATATTCGTGATCGTACCTCGTCTAATTTATTGTCCAATGATTGCACATTGGCAAGCAATATTGACGGTAACGGCAGCTTTCCCACTCTCCGTCTGCGGATCCTTATGAGGCACCCCGCTCTGTGTCCTCTGTACCTGCGTCCCTTTCTCTTGCCAATGACGGGGATGTTGGCCTTGTCGGGTGTTCGAAGTACATCCTGTGCGTCCTGCTTGTTGAAGAAAAAATCTTTGTCTAATCTGAGGTGAGTTATTGTTGTCCTGATATCCAGAAGCTCTTTTTTTCCGTAAAATACGGTGGCAGAAATATTATGTACAAAATAAGTTACAAATAACGCAAAAAAAACCTACATAATAGTACAATTGGTTAGGCACCCGTGAAAACTGCTGCCATTTCTTCCAGCGCCATTTTAATACAAGCTTGTAGCGTCATACCAAAGAAGACTCGAGGCTGTCTTCACTACCAAAGGTACTTCAACAAAGTACTGAATAAAGGGACTGAATACTTGTACATTTGATATCAGTTTTTTATTTTTATTCTTAAAAACTGTTTTTGCTTTGTCATTGAGGTTTGTGTGTAGGTTGATGAGAAAAAAACTATTTAATCAGTTTTAGAATAAGTCTGTAATGTAACAAAATGTGGAAAAAGTCAAGGGGTCTGAATACTGTCCGAAGGCACTGTATATATTTATATAAGCACAATGTGCTGACAGTTATCACAGGTGAAGTGAGACAATACAGATGACGTTGCTCATGATGTGCACCCCTCAAATTATACAAATGTAACAGTCTGAGCGCACCAGTTTTGAAACAACGATACAGATGTAACCATCTACAAAATAATAGCAAGAACCCCCTCTGCAGTTTAGAAAATGCTGTCATAATGCTGTGCTGATAAACATTTGCAATACATGTTTAACTCATGTAGATTGAAGGAAAATATAAAAGCAACATGCAACGATTTTACTGAGTTACAGTCAATTGAAATACATTCATTAGGCCCTGATCTATGGATTTCACATGACTAGGCAGGGGCGCAGCCATGGGTTGGCCTGGGAGGACATAGGCCAGAAATACTCCTCAACACTCCATATTTCCCTACCTCCCCCCTCAGACGATCCCGCAGGTGAAGAAGCTGGATGTGGAAGTCCTGGGCTGGTGTGGCTACACGTGGTCTGCGGTTGTAAGGCCGGTTGGACGTACTGCCAAATTCTATAAAATGAGGTTAAGGCGGCTTATGGAAGAGAAATTAACATTAAATTCTCTGCAACATCTCTGGTGGACATTCCTGCATTCAGCATGCCAATTCCACGCTCCCTCAAAATTTGTGACAAAATGGCACATTTTAGAGTGGCCTTCTATTGTCCCCAGGCCAAGGTGCATCTGTGTAATGATCATGCTGTTTCATCAAATTATTGATATGCCACACCTGCCAGGTGGATGTATTATCTTGGCAAAGGATAAATGATAACTAACAGTGATGTAAACACATTTGTGCACAAAATGTGAGAGAAATAAGCTCTTTGTGTATATTGGAACATTTGTGTGATCTTTTATTTCAGTTAATGAAACATGGGACCAACACTTTACATGATGCTTTTATATTTTTGTTCAGTGTATTATCTGAGCGGTACTGGTGCGCCCAACTCAAACATCTATGTGCATTCCACACACATCTCAGGTTTATAAGTGAGTGTTCCAAAACATCTAAAAGATTAGAAAAGGTTTTGTGGCACACTTGAGAGTTCCTCAAGGCACACCAATATGCTGCAGCACACCAGTTGACAACCACTGCAGTAGAGGGTTGTGGTCAAGGGAGTGGGTTGGGTTCTGTGTCCTTAGTTTACAGCCTTTGGCTCAGTCAGTTCAAGACAATGCTGTAGGCACAATGCTGTAGGCTTTTAAACATCCGTTAAAACAGACTCTCAAAGCAGAAGTGTGAATGTTTATTTTTTTCTGTGCTTCCTATTTCTCTCTCTCTCTGTGTGTGTGTGTGTGTGTGTGTGTGTGTGTGTGTGTGTGTGTGTGATCTGCAGGGTCACACAGCTTTAACATCTGCAGTTTTGGGGCGGCTACATATGCAAAGTGGAGACTGGAGAGCTTGCCTCAGTTGGCTTTACCAAAGGCTTTTATGTCTTAGTAAATAGTGTATAATTAAGCAATAGGGGGGGGGGGGGTGGTATATGGCCAATATACCATGGCCAAGGGCTGTTCATATATGCACAACGCAATGCAGAGTGTATGGATATAGCCCTTAGCCGTGTTATAATGGCAATATACCACAAACACCCGAGGTGCCTTATTGCAATTATAAACTGGTTACCAGCATAACTGGAGCAGTAAAAATAAATGTTTTGTCATACGGTCTGATATTACTCGGCTTTCAGCCAATCAGCCTTCAGGGCTCGATCCTCTCAGTTTATAATATCCCTTTGGTTGGTTTATCACTTGAGTTGATCTAAATTAGCAAATATCTGTGCAATCACAGGTCAAATCGTCTAGTGATAACCTGTGAGGTCTAAATCGGAGCCCTTATCCAATTGAAGTGAGTTAACGGGTGCAGCAGCTGCTTTTCATGCCTTGTCCAGATGGACTGGGGAGTGGTGCAGGGGGTTAAACAAACTCTTAAGCAGTGCCAGATGTTGTCTCATGCACCGTTTACATCTTGACACATTTCATTACGCCATACATCATATTCATGCAAAATATGACCTTTTCATTCAAGATAGGAGAAACATTTAGCTTACTTACTTTTTCCTTAACTTGTTTCGATAGCTTGACTTCCTAGAAAGTTATCTTACAGAACTGCTATCTATCTATACTGTAGCTAGCGACCTCCACCTAATAATTATCATCAAAAACAAACGTCATTACAATCAAGCGATTGAAACCAGTTCAGGGAACAGAACCAAAAAACGGAAAATGTCATTTTTCAAGGAACAGAAACATAACTAAAATGATCAATACTGTTCCCGGAAGAGAACATGGTTTTATTTTATTATTACAATATTTTACGTTCCAGGCATTTTTTCTCCCACAAAAAAAATGCAACAAAGCACCTACACTTTGCAAAAAAGCCCTCACTCTGTCACGTTGGATTTATTAACAACAAAAAGGTAAGACATGTTTTTATTTATTGTGCCGCTCTGCACACACAAACTTGTTAGCTAACGTTAGCTAGCTCAAGCTTGTTAGCTAGCTAGCTAAAAGGACATTCAAAGTTCCTCCATGGAAGTCGCTCCGACTAGGTATAATTCTGTGGACCTTTTTCAGATAATGCATGTCATAACAAGTTACCCAGCACTTCAAACCTCCTCCTCAACCCTCTCTCCCCAGTCCCACCTGCAAAATTTCAGTCCCATCTTGTGCCATAGGCAACACTTTTCTGTCCATGACGCATGTAAACAAATAGCTTTCCTGCTCTTTCTACACTGATTGGTGAAGTCATTTAATGAGCTAAATGTAAAAAACTTGATTCACAGGTTAAAAGTAACAGAAAATAATGATATAAACCGGCCCCTTTTTTTTGGTTCGAAGCGGTTCAGAACATTATTTTGCTGGTCGGAAGTGTTGAACAGAACGAAAAAAATAGTGGTTCTGTTCAGAACGAAACGATTGGCTAAAGAAATTTGGGTCCAACCATGACAATAAACTTTAAACGGGAGGCAACAGTCATAAAGTAGAATTGTCTTAACAGCCGATGTGTATTATTTTTTAAACATACTATTAAAATATCACAAACTTATAGGAAGCGTCATCCGGGTTAGGGAAGGGTTTGATCAGCCGGGATTCCCTTGTCCCATTGCGCTCTAGTGACTCCTTGTGGCGGGCCAGGTGCCTGCAACTTACCCCGATCACCAGCTGGGCAATGTTTCCTCCGATACATTGGTGTGGCTGGCTTCCAGGTTAAGAGCGCAGTACAAGTACTTTCAATTCAAAAAATGCTTTCAATTGTTCCAAACTTTGGGGCATCTTCAGTCCAGCTTGAGTCCATTGAAGAACAGGAAGTGACCAAACCACAGAAGATGAAAATGTGGTTTTGGATAATGGCTTTATGGGATAGCTAGCAACATGTAACAATTACCCATTCCAATAAGTACTATTTTAATAGTAATATTAAATAATACACATTGGCTGCTAATACAATTGTATTATGACTGTAGCCTCCCATTTAAGTGTATTGTTTTTGAAGAGAATGAATAGGTGAAGGTTGCTAGCTACAGTGGTATCAACAACCTAGCCTAGCTTCTAGCTAGCTGCTCTGCGAGTTAGCTTGTTTTGCTATAAAGTAACTAAACAAACATGTTTTATGATCACCTAAAATAATCTAGTTCTCCTGTCTTGAATGAAAAGGCCATATTTTTAAATCTCCCAAAATAAATGTGATTGTTTGACAAGAGAGGCTCCCCTCCATACTGCGTTACAAACACTACACTTGTCCGTTCATTAACAGGGCAATGCGTTCAAAACAACTGGGAACTCTGAAATATCTGACTTCAGTGACTTCAAAACAACTGGTAACTCTGAATAAAAAGGGGATCAGATTGGGAAAAATCTTTTGAATGGTCATCCAACATGGAATTCCAAGTCGGGAACTGGGGACTCTTTCTAGAGCTCCAACTGTACGACCTGAAGATCACTGACGCCATGATTTGACTTAGTTTTTTCCAAGTTCCCACGTATCTTATTACGACATAATAATATACGTCATGACGTGTACGGGGCATGAGGCTTCAATGTGGAACTCAAAACAAACGCGTTTGGTAGGCTAAAACTTTGTGTAATGTTTCCAACACCACACGTACAAGACACTGTCAACAAAATCCCATCCCACAACAATTTTGACATAGGCATATCTTGATTTAGGCTAAATTAGCCTAGGGTGATGGCATTTTGTCATTGCCACTACCTGGAGGAAAACTTTATTTTGGTCAAAACTGGACATTTTTTTACTAACTAGGCAAGGCAGTTAAGAACAAACTCGTATTTACAATGACGGCCTAGGAACAGTGGGTTAACTGCCTTGTTCAGGGGCAGAACGAAAGATTTGTACCTTTTCAGCTCGGGGATTCGATCGATCAACTTTTCAGTTACTTGCCCAACGTTCTAATCACAAGGCTACCTGCCGCCACAGTTAAACAGCAGATGATTCATATCTCACAGAAGATGGAAAATGACTGCATGGCGGCAAACGCTCGGATCATGAGATGGATATCGCGCATTTACGCACAAAGGTAGCGAATGTTGAGAGTAGGCCTATTGTAGCCTAGAAACGTAAATAACTATAACTGGTAAATTACATTATCAATTCCTACATTCGATTAGAGATTGGAAAGTGAATGGCAATCTCACTTGTCCCATAGCACGTAATGCAACACATCAGCAGTAGACCAAGGCCTAATGGATAGCCTATGACATTTCTGCCACAGTATGCCTATTTCAGATTGGAACTACCATATTTTGTTGAGTGTTGCCATGTTCGCGGTTTTCCGGCAAAATGTGTGTACTTTGAAAACGATGTCGCGGGTGAAAATGTATTTGTAGCGGGTTGCAGGTTTTGAGGCTAGTTCTAAATTGCACCGCGGCCGCCATGATATTTCTCTTAAAAATATATTTCACTGTGACCTGCTGCTGACTGTCAGGCAGTGAGGCAGGCTGTTGCTGAGTGAGTTGTGGGGAGAGCCTGTGGTGTGTGTTGATAGAGCAGTACAGCTATTGAGTCATGTAAGCGAGAGGCGAGAGCAGCACGAAATCACTGATAACTTTTTACCAGTTGTAGGTAGGTTATTGACATTTTGGAGACACCTATTTCTAACCCATTTTACATAAAACATATTAATACGCTAGAATTGATGCACATCAATAAATAATGGAAACAATGCACTAGAGTGCACTACTGGTATAATTTCGACTGCTTAAGAATACGGTATCAAGCGAAGTGCTTGCTGCCCGAGTGGAAATTAGAAATGCATGTTTTGGAACTCCCTCCCGTGGTTATTTTTATGGGGTTAAAGTCCTCAATGAAACGGACATTAGGCTAAATGTGAAGAATGATACATTTGCCTCTGTTAGCTATCAAGTAGCCTATAATGTATATGCCATTCTAGGTTACCATTTGATACAATAAAAAATCACTGGAGTCATTGCAAATCCATCTGTGCCACTTGTGTAGCCTACCTGGCAAACCAATTTAATAAATAGCCTATAACTTTAGTTTATTGTTGTTGTAGCCTTGTGTTATTATGCAATCATTAATGGACATGTTTAGTTTATTCAATTGGAAATGAGAACTTGTTCTCAACTGGTCTACCTGGTTCAATAAAGGTGAAATAAAATAAAATAAAAATATAAAAAATCGCTCAATTTACCTCTTGTCTAGGCTAATGTAGACTATTTAACATGAGATGTAGGCCTATCAGGGTCTATAGGCTACCTACCTTTATCTAAGCAAATCATGGCAAAATTGAATTACAATCATCCCAGATTTTAGTCTGTAGCCTATGCCTATTGAAATGTGTCAATCTTGCAAATGGGCCATTTGTAGTCTGAACATTTGGCACATAATAACAGCAGAAATAAAGCCTAACATTAGTTTTTTTATGTTCAGAGATTTCAAGATCTTCTGTCCAACTTTCAGCACTCAAACTCTCCTTTCAGATTTATCTATAGTTATGAACATGCAAAAAGGGGATTTATTTACAATTATAAACCTGGTTCAAGCCCTGAATGCTGATTGGCTGAAAGATGTGGTATATCCGACCATATACCACAGGTATGACAAACATTGCATTTTACTGCTGTAATTACGTTGGTAACCAGATTCTAATATCATTCAGGCATCCCCTGGGTTTGCGGTATATGGACAATATAACACAGCTAACGGCTGTATCCAGGCACTCCGCATTGCATCATGCATAAGAACAGCCGTTAGCCGTGGTATATTGGCCATATACCATACCCCCTTGTACAAATAATCTGGCAAGTTTAATAAAGGCAAATTATATTTTCTCTTGACACATATTAAAATTCATTTATTAGGTCATGTCATAGCTTGCAATCATTTTTTAATTGTTAGACACTACAGCACTGTTGGAGCTGGGAACTAAAGCATTTCGCTACACCCGCAATAACGTGCTAAAAATGTGTATGTGATCAAATAACATTTGATATGATTCATTATTTTGAGAACCTGAATTTTGCTTCAAATATCTTTGCAAGTTACTATGATATTCCTTCTTAATTGGCTCGATAACTTTATGGAAAAACATTTTATTGTATAAATACGGCAATTCTTCTCTTGCTGTGAAAAAAATGCTTTTGCAGTGTTTGACTGGTCATTGGGTTAGAAACTTTAGCTTGACCTGGCAACCCTGTCAGTTTTGCCTGAAAACATTTAATATTTACAAAATCTTGTAAAAGTTAAAAGAAGAGAGTATGCTATTTAGTTTCAACGACACAGGGTAGCAACAAGCTCACACACCCAGGGTGTGAGCAACAAGCTCACAGGAGAGATTGGATTGCTTTGCTTACCTCCAACCACGGTCGCCAGGTGAAAATAGAGCAGAAACCTCAGCAGCAAATGGATCCGTAAAGTTTCTCTGCTGTATAATTCCCACGTCATTATTGTCTTCTGTCGCCTATGTAGCCTACTTTTTAATATTGATCTTCCTTCAAACATATTTTTTTTGCTCTGCTGATACGTTAATTATTTTAACTGCGTTGGAATAACAATCTTTGACACGTGACACTTTATGCTACAATGTCACTAGTAAAAGTAAGTTACAAGTAGTCCTACCAAATTTTTGTGACTTGATGTCTTGCAGGAGGATATACTGTTGGCAAAATAATGCACTCCAACTAAAACCGCACATGCGCGCTGGCTCCTCCACCAACCTTCTCTCTCTGTCTCGCTCCTCCCCCTACCCACACTCTTTTAGCTGTTGAATGTTCCTCCATTCCAAAACCAACTGCATAAGTGTATTTTGACACCTAATTGTAATTACAGTAGATGGTTTGACTGATTTTATATATATATAGATATACAGTGGGACAAAAAAGTATTTAGTCAGCCACGAATTGTGCAAGTTCTCCCACTTAAAAAGATGAGAGAGGCCTGTAATTTTCTTTGTAGGTACACTTCAACTATGAAAGACAAAATGAGAAAAAAAAATCCAGAAAATCATATTGTAGTAGTTTTAATGAATTTATTTGCAAATTATGGTGGAAAATGAGTATTTGGTCTCAATACTTTGTTATATACCCTTTGTTGGCAATGACAGAGGTCAAACGTTTTCTGTAGGTCTTCACAAGGTTTTCACACACTGTTGCTGGTATTTTGGCCCATTCCTCCATGCAGATCTCCTCTAGAGCAGTGATGTTTTGGGGCTGTTGCTGGGCAACACGGACTTTCAACTCCCTCCAAAGATGTTCTATGGGGTTGAGATCTAGAGACTGGCCACTCCAGGACCTTGAAATGCTTCTTACGAAGCCACTCCTTCGTTGCCCGGGCGGTGTGTTTGGGATCATTGTCATGCTGAAAGACCCAGCCACGTTTCATCTTCAATGCCTTTGCTGATGGAAGGAGGTTTTCACTCAAAATCTCACGATACATGGCCCCATTCATTCTTTCCTTTACACGGATCAGTCGTCCTGGTCCCTTTGCAGAAAAACAGCCCCAAAGCATGATGTTTCCACCCACATGCTTCACAGTAGGTATGGTGTTCTTTGGATCCAACTCAGCATTCTCCTCCAAACACGACGAGTTGAGTTTTTACCAAAAAGTTATATTTTGGTTTCATCAGACCATATGACATTCTCCCAATCTTCTTCTGGATCATCCAAATGCTCTCTAGCAAACTTCAGACGGGCCTGGACATGTACTGGCTTAAGCAGGGGGACACGTCTGGCACTGCAGGATTTGAGTCCCTGGCGGCGTAGTGTGTTACTGATGGTAGGCTTTGTTACATTGATCCAAGCTCTCTGCAGGTCATTCACTAGGTCCCCCATGTGGTTCTTGTGATCATTTTGACCCCACGGGGTGAGATCTTGCGTGGAGGCCCAGATCGAGGAAGATTATCAGTGGTCTTGTATGTCTTCCATTTCCTAATAATTGCTCCCACAGTTGATTTCTTCAAACCAAGCTGCTTACCTATTGCAGATTCAGTCTTCCCAGCCTGGTGCAGGTCTACAATTTTGTTTCTGCTGTCCTTTGACAGCTCTTTGGTCTTGGCCATAGTGGAGTTTGGAGTGTGACTATTTGAGGTTGTGGACAGGTGTCTTCTATACTGATAACAAGTTCAAACAGGTGTCATTAATACAGGTAACAAGTGGAGGACAGAGGAGCCTCTTAAAGAAGAAGTTACAGGTCTGTGAGAGCCAGAAATCTTGCTTGTTTGTAGGTGACCAAATACTTATTTTCCACCATAATTTGCAAATAAATTCATAAAAAATCCTACAATGTGATTTTCTGGATTTTTTTTTCATTTTGTCTGTCATAGTTGAAGTGTACCTATGATGAAAATTACTGGCCTCTCTCATCTTTTAAGTGGGAGAACTTGCACAATTGGTGGCTGACTAAATACTTTTTTGCCCCACTGTATATATTATTTAATCCAAAGTATAATTTCAGTATTTGACCTTGGCTTCTGTTCTTTGTTACTTAATTTCCTGTTTGTGTGAAGTGTATGTATGTATGTGTCTGTATCTGTGCCTGCAGTCCTGTGCACGCCCACAGCCCCACACACATAGGCCTACATTTTGTTCACAACAAAACTGAAACTAGAAGGAGAGGAGACATGTTCAAAAAATATTTTAAATTCTCGAGACAATTGAGACAGTACCAAGAAAAAGTATGAAAATGTAGGCACTCACTACTGTAACTCACTGTATAAGAGCGTCTGCTAAATGACAAAAATACATGTAAATGTAAATTGTGTATGTGTGCCATTCAGAAGATAAATGGGCAAGACAAACTATTTTCACACTCAACAGTTTTCCGTGTGAATCAAAACTGGTCCAACACCCAAAGGACATTGAGCCAACTTGCCCCAACCGTGGGAAGCATTGGAGTCAACATGGGCCAGCATCCCTGTGGAACGCTTTCGACACCTTGTACAGTCCATTCCCCGACAAATTGAGGCTGTTCTGAGGGCTAAAGGGGGTGCAATATTAGGAAGGTGTCCCTAATGTTTTGTAAACTCAGTGTATGTAAGCCCTACATTCATTAGAAAAATATATAACTCGGACCTATCGTATTATCAGGTGCGTATTACTCAAGGCCATCAGACTGTTAAATAACCATCACTATGCGGCTTCCACTCAGTTACGTAAGTAACCCTGCACCTTAGAAGCTGCTGCCCCATATACATAGACTTGAAATCACTGGCCACTAATGGAACACTAGTCACTTTATTAATGTTTACATATTTTTGCTTTACACATCTCATATGTATATACTGTATTCTACTCTACTGTATTTTAGTCTATGCCACTGTGACATTGCCCATCCTAATATTTATATATTCCTTAATTCCATTCTTTTACTTTTAGGTAGTGTGTATTGTTGTGAATTGTTAGATATTACTGCACTGTTGGAGCTAGAAACACAAGCATTTTTCTACACCCGCAATAACATCTGCTAAACATGTGTATGTGACAAATAACATTTGATTTGATGGAGAAAACGGTATACCATTTTTTTTAAAAGCCCTCGTTGAAGATCTACCCAGACCAAAACATTGTTTTACAGTATACAGTGCCTTGCGAAAGTATTCGGCCCCCTTGAACTTTGCGACCTTTTGCCACATTTCAGGCTTCAAACATAAAGATATAAAACTGTATTTTTTTGTGAAGAATCAACAACAAGTGGGACACAATCATGAAGTTGAACGACATTTATTGGATATTTCAAACTTATTTAACAAATCAAAAACGGAAAAATTGGGCGTGCAAAATTATTCAGCCCCCTTAAGTTAATAATTTGTAGCGCCACCTTTTGCTGCGATTACAGCTGTAAGTCGCTTGGGGTATGTCTCTATCAGTTTTGCACATCGAGAGACTGAATTTTTTCCCCATTCCTCCTTGCAAAACAGCTCGAGCTCAGTGAGGTTGGATGGAGAGCATTTGTGAACAGCAGTTTTCAGTTCTTTCCACAGATTCTCCATTGGATTCAGGTCTGGACTTTGACTTGGCCATTCTAACACCTGGATATGTTTATTTTTGAACCATTCCATTGTAGATTTTGCTTTATGTTTTGGATCATTGTCTTGTTGGAAGACAAATCTCCGTCCCAGTCTCAGGTCTTTTGCAGACTCCATCAGGTTTTCTTCCAGAATGGTCCTGTATTTGGCTCCATCCATCTTCCCATCAATTTTAACCATCTTCCCTGTCCCTGCTGAAGAAAAGCAGGCCCAAACCATGATGCTGCCACCACCATGTTTGACAGTGGGGATGGTGTGTTCAGCTTTGTTGCTTTTACGCCAAACATAACGTTTTGCATTGTTGCCAAAAAGTTACATTTTGGTTTCATCTGACCAGAGCACCTTCTTCCACATGTTTGGTGTGTCTCCCAGGTGGCTTGTGGCAAACTTTAAACGACACTTTTTATGGATATCTTTAAGAAATTGCTTTCTTCTTGCCACTCTTCCATAAAGGCCAGATTTGTGCAATATACGACTGATTGTTGTCCTATGGACAGAGTCTCCCACCTCAGCTGTAGATCTCTGCAGTTCATCCAGAGTGATCATGGGCCTCTTGGCTGCATCTCTGATCAGTCTTCTCCTTGTATGAGCTGAAAGTTTAGAGGGACGGCCAGGTCTTGGTAGATTTGCAGTGGTCTGATACTCCTTCCATTTCAATATTATCGCTTGCACAGTGCTCCTTGGGATGTTTAAAGCTTGGGAAATCTTTTTGTATCCAAATCCGGCTTTAAACTTCTTCACAACAGTATCTCGGACCTGCCTGGTGTGTTCCTTGTTCTTCATGATGCTCTCTGCGCTTTTGACGGACCTCTGAGACTATCACAGTGCAGGTGCATTTATACGGAGACTTGATTGCACACAGGTGGTTTGTATTTATCATCATTAGTCATTTAGGTCAACATTGGATCATTCAGAGATCCTCACTGAACTTCTGGAGAGAGTTTTCTGCACTGAAAGTAAAGGGGCTGAATAATTTTGCACGCCCAATTTTTCAGTTTTTGATTTGTTAAAAAAGTTTGAAATATCCAATAAATGTCGTTCCACTTCATGATTGTGTCCCACTTGTTGTTGATTCTTCACAAAAAAATACAGTTTTATATCTTTATTTTTGAAGCCTGAAATGTGGCAAAAGGTCGCAAAGTTCAAGGGGGCCGAATACTTTCGCAAGGCACTGTATGTTATGGAAAATGTGTAAAAGGGAAATCTATATATTTCCTGTGACCATATAGATCTATCAAACATGTGGAGTGTCAAGATCACTAGTGTGCTGGAGTTTATTTTTCACTCAGTAATGTATGTGCCCTCAACATGCTTTTTCTACACCAATTTTTGTTTCCCCACCAGTCATCGACCACCATCTACGTGCATATAGTGGATGAAAATGACAACGCGCCAGAGTTTCCAGAGGAGGAGTATGTGACGGTGCTGAGCGAGGGCCCCGACACCTTGGGGGCCACCATTGCCACAGTAACCGCCATCGACCCAGACGAGGGCCTCAACGGCACCCTCCGATACACCATCGACCACGGCAACCTGGCCATCACCTTCTGCATCAATCAAATTACCGTAAGAATATGGACAGATATTTTACACAAATTCTGAAATTGCATTTTTGTCCACCCCAGTTTTATAATTGGAATGTGATACAAAGCTAGGCAACGGTGTGCTTTAGGACCATGCAGACGCCTCCGAGCGGTCGGTTAGGCTGTTTGAAGTGTTTATCCGACTGGATTTAGGCTGTTTGTTTGGACATGTTTAGTAGCCTTTGTTTTGTCACTTTTCAGAAGTAAATGAACTTGGCAGGCTTTCACCAGTTGATGTGCCGTTAGATAGAGAGCTAGCAAAAAGTTGGCTTACATTAGCTGTTATTTTCGCCTCAATCAAACTAGACCTGAATCAAACAAGGAAATCATTGGCCAAATGATTGAAGAGTGATATTCTGATGTTTCTTCAGTGCCATGTGAGTTGTATTAGTCAGTATGTCAATGTAACGTTATTGATCTGTCAGTTCCCTGATCTAATTCCCTACTTTTCACACTGACACAGTAATAAACATCTAACGTTACATGCTTCACTGTCATGGTGTACAGTAGAGGTCTGTACAGGATGGCTTTCTTCATCCCACACTCGCTCCCACCCAATACTGCAAGAACTGGTCCCAAACTCAACTGCAGTCTCACAATGTTATTTTAGGCGGATGTGATGTAGCTCAATTGCCAGCCATGGTCCCAGCAATTTTGCACTCTATAGGCAATATCAAACGCGCAAAAATAACTTAAGAAATAGGTTAAATTACCAGAGAATTTCACATGGCCCTTATATTTTATTAATGGGCTTTATCAGCCAATATGCTAGATGTAGTTTGAAGAGAGCAGTGTTGGATTGACTTGCATTTTCTCTTGAGCTATTTTATAGACTACCTTTAGGAGTGGGAAGATTTTGAGATGGAGAAATATGGGTGATCAATATATAGGCCTATTTACAGGCAATGTAGTAAACTATAGCCTAATCACAGGCCTACTTAGGAAGTACTTTTCCTGTGAAAGATAACTGTCCTGTGCTTCTCAACCCATGTATACATAGGCTATAGCCTACTTTATTTATTTGAGACCACACGTGCAACTGATCTCGCAGGTATGGCTACTGAACTGCAGGCAGCAAGAATGATGACAGCAACACTACATTTTGCATTTTCCAATAGGATATAGCCTACCTTTTAGGATGACGATTTGCAGGCAGAGACAAATAAATGGGTAATCCATACTTAATTGAAAATGCAAAGGTGCAATGCTCGCTCACCATAGTAGCCTAACATGCTGATCAGACAGCCTGTGCATGTGCACCAGTCACGATCAGGACACGCAGGTTGAAATATCAAATGAACTCTGAACCAACTATAGTAATTTGGGGACAGGTCGATAAACTAACATTTATGGCAATTTAACTAGCTAACTTGCTGTTGCTAGCTAATTTAAAATGACATTGTGTTTTTATTTAACCTGAAATGCAAAAGGTCCTCTACTCTGACAATTAATCTACAGATAAAAGGGTAAACTGAGTTTGTTTTAGGTAATCTCTCCTCCTTCAGGCATCTTCTTCTTCTTTGGACTTTATATGGCGGTCGCAACCAACTTTAAGGTATATTACCACCACCAACTAGACCGGAGTGTGGACCTCAGTTCATCTCTTAATCACCCACGTGGGTATATGGTCCTAAAAACCAATGAGGAGATGGCACGTGGGTATATGCTCCTACAGCGTAACAGACTAAGATATAGTATAGAATACAGTATATACAGTGGGGCAAAAAAGTATTTAGTCAGCCACCAATTGTGCAAGTTCTCCCACTTAAAAATATGAGAGAGGCCTGTAATTTTCATCATAGGTACACTTCAACTATAACAGACAAAATGAGAGAAAAAAATCCAGAAAATCACATTGTAGGATTTTTTATGAATTTATTTGCAAATTATGGTGGAAAATAAGTATTTGGTCAATAACAAATGTTTATCTCAATACTTTGTTATATACCCTTTGTTGGCAATGACAGAGGTCAAACGTTTTCTGTAAGTCTTCACAAGGTTTTCACACACTGTTGCTGGTATTGTGGCCCATTCCTCCATGGAATGTTGATGTTTTAGGGCTGTTGCTGGGCAACACGGACTTTCAACTTCCCCCAAAGATTTTCTATGGGGTTGAGATCTGGAGACTGGCTAGGCCACTCCAGGACCTTGAAATGCTTCTTACGAAGCCACTCCTTCGTTGCCCGGGCGGTGTGTTTGGGATCATTGTCATGCTGAAAGACCCAGCCACGTTTCATCTTCAATGCCCTTGCTGATGGAAGGAGGTTTTCACTCAAAATCTCACGATACATGGCACCATTCATTCTTTCCTTTACATGGATCAGTCGTCCTGGTCCCTTTGCAGAAAAACAGCCCCAAAGCATGATGTTTCCACCCCCATGCTTCACAGTAGGTATGGTGTTCTTTGGATGCAACTCAGCATTCTTTGTCCTCCAAACACGACGAGTTGAGTTTTTACCAAAAAGTTATATTTTGGTTTCATCAGACCATATGACATTCTCCCAATTTTCTTCTGGATCATCCAAATGCTCTCTAGCAAACTTCAGACGGGCCTGGACATGTACTGGCTTAAGCAGGGGGACACGTCTGGCACTGCAGGATTTGAGTCCCTGGCAGCGTAGTGTGTTACTGATGGTAGGCTTTGTTACTTTGGTCCAAGCTCTCTGCAGGTCATTCACTAGATCCCGCCGTGTGGTTCTGGGATTTTTGCTCACTGTTCTTGTGATCATTTTGACCCCACGGGGTGAGATCTTGCGTGGAGCCCCAGATCAAGGGAGATTTTCAGTGGTTTGTATGTCTTCCATTTCCTAATAATTGCTCCCACAGTTGATTTCTTCAAACCAAGCTGCTTACCTATTGCAGATTCAGTCTTCCCAGCCTGGTGCAGGTCTACAATTTTGTTTCTGCTGTCCTTTGACAGCTCTTTGGTCTTGGCCATAGTGGAGTTTGGAGTGTGACTGTTTGAGGTTGTGGACAGGTGTCTTTTATACTGATAACAAGTTCAAACAGGTGCCATTAATACAGGTAAAGCGTGGAGGACAGAGGAGCCTCTTAAAGAAGAAGTTACAGGTCTGTGAGAGCCAGAATTCTTGCTTGTTTGTAGGTGACCAAATACTTATTTTCCACCATAATTTGCAAATTAATTAATAAAAAATCCTACAATGTGATTTTCTGGATTTTTTTCCCTCATTTTGTCTGTCATAGTTGAAGTGTAGCTATGATGAAAATTACTGGTCATCTTTTTAAGTGGGTGAACTTGCACAATTGGTGGCTGACTAAATACTTTTTGCCCCACTGTACATATGAGATGAGTAATGCAAGATATGTAAACATTATTAAGTGACTAGTGTTCCATTCCTTAAAGTGGCCAGTGCCTATAGGCATATACATTTCTATGATTTCTATGCCTATATGCAGCAGCCTCTAATGTGCTAGTGATGTCTATTTAACAGTCTGATGGGCTTGAAATAGAAGCTGTTTTTCTGTCTCTCGGTCCAAGCTTTGATGCACCTGTCCTGACCTCGCCTTATGGATGATAGCGGGGTGAACAGACAGTGGCTCGGGTGGTTGATGTCCTTGATTATCTTTTAGGCCTTCCCTTGACACCGGGTGCTGCAGGTGTCCTGGAGGGCGGGTAGTTTGCCCCTGGTAATGCGTTGGGCAGATTGCACCACCCTCAAGCCTTTCTGTTGTGGGCGGTGCAGTTGCCGTACCAGGCGGTGATGCAGCCCAACAGGATGCTTTCAATTGTGCATCTGTAAAAGTTTGTGGGTTTTTTGGTGACATGCAAATTTCTTTAGCCTCCTGAGGTTGAAGAGGCTCCTTTGCCCCTTCTTCACCACACTGTCTGTGTGGGTGGTACATTTCAGTTTGTCAGTGATGTGTACACCAAGGAACTTGAAGCTTTCCACCTTCTCCACTGCGGTCGCGGTGATGTACATAGGGGGGTGCACCCTGTGCTTTTTCCGATCATTTCCGATCATCACCTTTGTTTTGTTGACGTTGAGTGAGAAGTTGTTTTCCAGGCACCACACTCCCAGAGCCCTCACCTCCTCCCTGTAGGCTGTCTCGTCATCGTTGGTAATCAAGCCTACTATTCATCTGCAAACTTGATGTTTAAGTTGGAGGTGTGCTTGGCCGAGCAGTCATGGGTGAACAGGGAGTACAGGAGGGGGCTGAGCACGCACCCTTGTGGGGCCCCAATGTTGAGGATCAGTGGAGTGGAGGTGATGTTTCCTACCTTCACCACCTGGGGGCGACCCGTCAGGAAGTCCAGGACCCAGTTGCACAGGGCGAGGTTCAGACCAGGGCCTCGAGCTTAATGATGAGCTTGGAGGGTTCTATGATGTTGAGTGCTAAGCTATATTCAATAAACAGCATTCTTACATGGGTATTGCTCTTGTCCAGATGGGATAGGGCAGTGTGCAGAGTGATGGTGATTGCATCGTCTGTGGATCTATTGGGGTCGGTAAGCATTTTGAAGTGGGTCTAGGGTGGCAGGTAAGGTAGAGGTTATATGACCCTTGACTAGTCTCTCAAAGCACTTCATGATGACAGAGGTGAGTGCTACGAGGCGATAGTCATTAAATTAATTTACCTTTGCCTTCTTGGGTACAGGAACAATGGTGGCCATCTTGAAGCATGTGGGGACAGCAGACTGAGATAGGGAGAGATTGAAAATGCCCGTAAACACACCAGTCAGCTGGTCTGCGCATGCTCTGAGGGCGCGGTTAGGGATGCCGTCTGGGCCAGCAGCCTTGCGAGGGTTAACACATTTGAATGTTTTACTCACGTCGGCCACGGAGAAGGAGTACCCACAGTCCTTGGTAGCGGGCCGTGTCGGTAGCACTGTGTTATCCTCAAAGCGTTATCCACCTTGCCATGGTTAAATGTGTTGGTTTGCTCTTTCAGTTTTGTGTTAATGATACAATCTATCCACGGTTTCTGGTTAGGGTAGGTTTTAATAGTCACAGTGGCTACTACATCTCCTATACACTTCCTTATGAACTCAGTCACTGTATCCATGTATGCGTCTAGCCTTTTTTCGCAAGCTACTCAAAACATATCCCAGTCCACTTGATCAAAACAATCCTCAAGTGTGGATTCCGATTGGTCAGACCAGCGTTGAATAGCTCTTATTACGGGTACTTCCTGTTTGAGTGTCTGCCTATAGGAAGGGTAGAGCAAGATGGAGTCGTGGTCAGATTTGCCGAAAGGAGGGCAGGGGAGGGCCTTGTAAGCATTCTGGATGTTTGAATAGCAGTGGTTGATAGTTAGCAGCGTGAGTAGTACAGTCGATATGTTGATCTTCAGCAGCCTTGTCCTCAAATTTGCTTTGTCAAAATCCCAAGCTACAATAATTTTCCAATTTGCATATAGAGCATGTCTTAAAGACAATCAAAGTTTCTCTTTGTACTGTATTTGTAAGAGTTGTTCATTTGTTAGACTATTTTCTAAAGGTCCAACACAATATTGATGATTGAAAGATCTTGTATCTAGTTAAAGTCTTATCAAACACTTAAACATTCGGAAAGTATTCAGACCCCTTGACTTTTTCCACATTGTGTTACGTTATAGCCTTATTCTAAAATTCATTAAATCGTTTTTTCTTCATCAATCTACACACAATACCCCATTATGAAAATGCAAAAAACGGATTTTAGACATTTTAGAAAATGTATTAAAAATAAAAAAGATTTACATAAGTATTCAGACCCTTTACTCAGTACTTCGTTGAAGCACCTTTAGCAGCGAATACAGCCTTGAGTCTTCTTGGGTATGACGCTACAAGCTTGGCACACCTGTATTTGTGGAGTTCCTCCCATTCTTCTCTGCAGATCCTCTCAATCTCTGTAGATCCTCTCAATCTCTGTCAGGTTGGATGGGAAGAGTCGCTGCACAGCTATTTTTAGGTCTCTCCAGAGATGCTTGATCAGGTTCAAGTCTGGCTGGGCCACTCAAGGACATTCAGAAACTTGTCCTGAAGCCACTTCTGCATTGTCTTGGCAGTGTGCTTCGGGTCATTGTCCTGTTGGAAGTTGAACCTTCACCATAGTCTGAGGTCATGAGTGCACTGGAGCAGGTTTTCATCAAGGATCTCTCTGTACTTTGCGCCGTTCATCTTTCCCGCGATCTTGACTAGTCTCCCAGTCCCTGCCCCTGAAAAACATTCCCACAGCATGATGCTGCCACCACTATGCTTCGCCATAGGGATGGTGCCATGTTTCCTCCAGACGTGATGCTTGGGTTTCTGGCTGAATAGTTCAATCTTGGTTTCATCAGAGCAAATAATCTTGTTTCTCATGGTCCGAGTGTCCTGTAGGTGCCAAGCGGGCTGTCATGTTCCTTTTACTGAGGAGTGGCTTCTGTCTAGCCACTCTAACATAAAGGCCTGATTGGTGGAGTGCTGTAGAGATGGTTGTACTTCTGGAAGGTCCTCCCAACTCCACAGAGGAACTCTGGAGCTCTGTCAGTGTGACCATCGGGTTCTTGGTCACCTCCCTGACCAAGGCCCTTCTCCCCCGATTGTTCAGTTTGGCCGGGTGGCCAGCTCTAGGAAGAGGTTGGGTGGTTCCAGACTTCTTCCATTTAAGAATGATGGAGGCCACTGTGTTGTTGGGGACCTTCATTGCTACAGACATTTTCTGGTACCCTTCCCCAGATCAGTGCCTGGACACAATCCTTTCTCGGAGCTCTACGGACAATTCCTTCGACCTCATGGCTTGTTTTTTGCTCAGACATGTACGATTTGTCATTTTGGGTTATTGTGTGTAGATTTATGAGTAAAAATATTTATTTAATCAATTTTAGAATGTTACGTAACAAAATGTGGAAAAGGGGGGTCTGAATACTTTCCGAATGCTCTGTACTTTTTGTTGTTGGGCCATGGGTCATAATAAATTGTGTAGAAATGCAGGAAATGTGCTTTTGTTTAGATGCCCCCAAAATGGAGGGCCCCCAGACCCCCTGCCAAATTATGTCCCCCTCTGCAAATTGCACTGCTGGGTGATTTAAAAAGTCATAGTCAATCGATCAATTAAATAATAATACTTTTAGCAAAAAATATATATTTTTAATTTACAATATGTAGAAACTTTGTGAAACATCACAGCACAGTTTAAAATATATGGCAAATAGAAATCAAAACTTGATGGTGTTCAGAGACAGATGGGAGGGGATAAGTGGAGCTGAAAGATGTGACTAAATACAAACAAAAGATAACTATTGTAATTGTTGTTGTTGGCGATTAATTTACTCCATTATGGAAGTGATTGTAGGGTTAGGAGAAAATAATAAAGGAAAATATATTTTAAAAAATATATACAGTACCAGTCAAAAGATTAGACACATCTACTTATTCCAGGGTTTTTCTTTATGTTTACTATTTTCTACGTTGTACAATAATAGTGAAGACATCACAACTATGAAATTACACCTATTGAATCATGTAGTAACCCAAAAAGTGTTAAACAAAACAAAATATATTTTAAATTTGAGATTCTTCAAAGTAACCACCCTTTGCCTTGATGACAGCTTTGCACACTTTTGGCATTCTCTCAACCAGCTTCATGAGTTAGTCACCTGGAATGCATTTCAATTAACAGATGTGCCTAGTTTAAAGTTAATTTGTTGAATTTATTTTGCTAATGCTTCTGAGCTAATCAGTTGTGTTGTATACAGAAGATAGCCCTATTTTGGTAAAAGACCAAGTTCATATTATGGCAAGAACAGCTCAAATAAGCAAAGAGAAATGACAGTCCATCATTACTTTAAGACATGAAGGTCAGTCAATACGGAACATTTCAAGAACTTTCAAAGTTTCTTCAAGTACAGTCACAACAACCATCAAGCGCTATGGTGAAACTGGCTCTCCTGAGAATTGCCACAGGAAAGGAAGACCCAGAGTTACCTCGGCTGCAGAGGATAAGTTTATTAGAGTTACCAGCCTCAGAAATTGCAGCCTAAGTAAATGCTTCACAGAGTTCAAGTAACAGACACATCTCAACTGTTCAGAGGAGACTGTGAATCAAGCCTTCGTGGTTGAATTGCTGCAAAGAAACCACTACTAAAGGACACCAATCATAAGAAGAGACTTGCTTGGGCCAAGAAACACGAGCAATGGACATTAGACCGATGGAAATCTGTCCGTCGGTCTGAAGAGTGTTTAGTTCCAACTGCTGTGTCTTTGTGAGACCCAGAGTAGGTGAATTGATGCCACGTGAATGGATGTGTGGTGAAACATTGATGAGGAGGTGTGGGGTCGCTTTGCTGGTAACACTGTTGGGGAATTATTTAGAATTCAAGGCACACTTAACCAGCATGGCCACCACAGCATTCTGCAGCGATACGCCATCCCATCTGGTTTGCGCATTTTTGGGACTATCATTTGTTTTTCAATAGGACAATGACCCAAAACACACCTCCAGGCTATGTAAGGGCTATTGAACCAAGGAGAGTGATGGAGTGCTGCATCAGATTACCTGGCTTCCACAATCATCTGACCTCAACCGAATTGAGATTGTTTGGGATGAGTTGGACCGCAGAGTGAAGTAAAAGCAGCCAACAAGTGCTCATCATAAGTGGGCTCTCCTTCAAGACTGTTGTAAAAGCATTCCAAGTGAAGCTGGTTGAGAGAATGCCAAGAGTGCAAAGCTGTCAACAAGGCAAAGGGTGGCTACTTTGAAGAATCTTAAATCTATTTTGATTAGTTTAACACTTTTAGATTACTTCATGTGTAATTTCATAGTTTTGATGTCTTCACTATTATTCTACAATGTAGAAAATAGTTTTTTTTTAAATATAGAAAAACCTTTGAATGAGTAGGTGTGTCCAAACTTTTGACTGGCACTGTATATACTGTATATATATTATTATGTCCCCACCACTTCTAAAACTAAGTAAGTATTTAAAATATTTCAGTAAGTATTTGATCCAAGGTCTGGAACTGTGTGTAGTTTGTGAACACACTGACTGTACAATATTTTGAATAGCGTTGAGTGTTAAAGTAGTTGTCTTTTTGTGCATGGGTGTGTGTCCAGGGAAAGATTGTTGCAGTGAAGGAGCTGGACTTTGAGATCAGCAATGGACACTACGCACTTGTCGTCACAGCAACAGACCAGTGTCCCATCCATGCCCTCCGCCTGACATCCAGCACTACGGTGATGACAATGACAGAACACAGAAACACACACACACACACCATGTTTATTAAGGCCTTGTTTTTAATGTAGTTTGTACACATCATATTAAAGTTGCAATCTGTGATATTTGCAGGGGTTTTTGTTCATCAAAATTAATGACCCACATTTTTTTCTACAAAAAGTGAACTATTCCTTTAATCACGTAAATATACATATAGGCCATACAGATCTCTGAACAAGTTGTTTCCACTGGTCTTTTCAAGGTGTTGGTGAATGTCCTGGATGTGAACGATGTGACCCCCACCTTCCCCAAGGTCTATGAGGGGCCCTTTAAGATAACAGAGGGCCAGCCGGGACCCCGGGTCTGGACCCTCAAAGCCACTGACCAAGACTCTGGACTCAACGGCAAAGTGGAGTACAGCATCACTGCCGGAGACCCCCAGAGTGAGTAGGATGTGTGTGGGTTGGGGTTAGGGCTGTTACCGTGACGTATTACCGCCACACCAGCAGTCATGAGTCATGACCCACAGTCAAATTCCATGTGACCTTTGAGTCGTGGCAACTATAGTCGTAGCCAAAAGTTTTGAGATGACACAAATATTAATTTTCACAAAGTCTGCTGCCTCAGTTTGTATGATGGCAATTTGCAAATACTCCAGAATGTTATGAAGAGTGATCAGATGAATTGCAATTAATTGCGAAGTCCCTCTTTGCCATGCAAATTAACTGAATCCCCCAAAAACATTTCCACTGCATTTCAGCCCTGCCACAAAAGGACCAGCTGACATCAAACAGTGTATTACATCAAAACAAAGCTTAACTTCTTGTTAATCCAGCTGCTGTGTCAGATTTCAAAAAGGCTTTATGGCGAAAGCACACCATGCGATTATCTGAGGACAGTGCCCTGTTTACAAAAGCATGAAAAACATATTTCATCCAGGCAGGTGAGCCACGAAAATCAGAAATAGCGATATAATAAATGCCTTATCTTTGATGATCTTCTTCTGTTGGCACTCCAAAAGGTCCCAAATACATCACAAATGGTCCTTTTGTTTCATAATGTCCTTCTTTATATCCATAAAAACTCAGTTTAGCTGGCACGCTTCTGTCAATAATCCACCCAGTTTTCCTCCATCAAAATTAATCCTAAACTTTAGTAATAAACTTTTCCAAACAAGTCAAACAACGTTCATAATCAAACATAGGTACCCTAAAACATAAATAAACAATACAATTTAAGACGGAGAATCGTTATTGTCTTTACCGCAGAAAAATTCCATGCGCTTGGAAACACGACAGCCAAAATGGGAGCCACCTAGAAAAACTACATTTTCTGGCTCATTTTTCCGAAAACATGCCTGAAACTCTTTCTAAAGACTGTTGAATCTAGTGGAAGCCCTAGGAACTGCAACCTGGGAGGATTTAGCCTTATAATTAAAGTGACAGCCATTGAATATAGTGGTAAGCTGATTTTTTTGGAGGGGGATAGTTTGTCCTCTGGGTTTCACCTGCCATATCAGTTCTGTTATACTCACAGACATTATTTTAACAGTTTTAGAAACTTTGGAGTGTTTTCTATCCAAATCTAAATTATATGCATATCCTAGCTTCTGGGCCTGAGTAACAGGCAGTTTACTTTGGGCACACTTTTCATCCGAATGTCAAAATACTGCCCCCTACCCAAAAGAGGTTAACACAGGTGTGAGTGTTGACGAGGACAAGGCTGGAGATCACTCTGTCATGCTGATTGGAATCATTGTTCTTCCTCTGTCAAACATGGTTACCTGCAAGGAAACACGTGCATCATCATTGCTTTGCACAAAAAGGGCTTCACAGGCAAGGATATTGCTGCCAGTAAGATTGCACCTAAATCAACCATTTATCGGATCATCAAGAACTTCAAGGAGAGCGGTTCAATTGTTGTGAAGGCGGCTTCGGGCGCCCAAGAAAGTCCAGCAAGCGCCAGGACCGTCCCCTAAAGTTGATTCAGCTGCGGGATTGGGGCACCATCAGTGCAGAGCTTGCTCAGGAATGGCAGCAGGCAGGTGTGAGTCCATCTGCACGCACAGTGAGGCGAAGACTTTTGGAGGATGGCCTGGTGTCAAGAAGGGCAGCAAATAAGCCACTTCTCTCCGGGATAAACATCAGGAACAGACTGATATTCTGAAAAAGGTACAGGGATTGGACTGCTGAGGACTGGGGTAAAGTCATTTTCTCTGATGAATCCCCTTTCTGAATGTTTGGGGCATCCGGAAAAAAGCTTGTCCGGAGGAGACAAGGTGATCGCTACCATCAGTCCTGTGTCATGCCTACAGTGAAGCATCCTTAGACCATTCATGTGTGGGGTTGCTTCTCATCCAAGGGAGTGGCTCACTCAATTTTGCCTAAGAACACAGCCATGAATAAATAATGGTACAAACACATCCTCCGAGAGCAACTTCTCCCAACCATCCAGGAACAGTTTGGTGACGAACAATGCATTTCCCAGCATGATGGAGCACCTTGCCATAAGGCAAAAGTGACAACTAAGTGGCTGGGGGAACAAAACATCGATATTTTGGGTCCATGGCCAGGAAACTTCCCAGACCTTAATCCCATTGAGAACTTGTGGTCAATCCTCAAGAGGCGGGTAGACAAACAAAAACCCACAAATTCTGACCAACTCCAAGCATTGATTATGCAAGAATGGGCTGCCATCCATCAGGATGTGGCCCAGAAATTAATTGACAGCATGCCAGGGTGGATTGCAAAGGATTTGAAACAGAAGGTTCAACACTGCAAAAGTTGACTTTGCATCAACTTCATGTAATTGTCAATAAAAGCCTTACACTTATGAAATGCTTGTAATTATACTTCAGTATTCCATAGTAACATCTGACAAAAATATCTAAAGACACTGAAGCAGCAAACTTTGTGAAAATTAATATTTGTGTCATTCTCAAAACTTTTGGCCACAACTGTAGACTTCTCCAAAACTGTGCTCTGATGCCCCTGATGGTAATTAGTAACCTATCAAACTTGCCAACGGCCTGGTACTCAGCACTCTATTCAAGCAATAAGGCACGAGGTCGTGTGGTATATGGCCAATATACCAGGGATAATGGCTGTTCTTATGAGTGCCTGGTATATTGGCCATGTACCACAAAACCCGAGGTGCCTTATTGGTATTATAAACTGGTTATCAACATAATTAGAACAGTAAAAAGTCATTTTTGGCCATACCCGTGGTGTACTGTCTGATCTACCACGGCTTTCATCAAATCAGCATTCAGGTCTTGAACCACCCGGTTTATAATGACCATCTAACCACTCTAACGTCAATACAATCGAAAATCAAATCAAACACTTAATAAGAGCCCTGGTTTTCAGAGTTTTAGCGGAATAGGTTCGCCTGTTGCGCAGCGAGAGCCAGCTCCTCATAGCTGGTTGATGCATGGAATGAAATAAGAGTTCCTATAAGCCCATGTTGCACAACATTTCAATAGGTTATGCTATGCAATTGTATAAGAAAACATCATTTTGATGGCCTCTTTTAAAAATAGGAGGATCCCATCAGCTTTCTAGAGGCTAGGCCAGGCATAGTCATTGCACGGATTGCGTTGATTGGCGGCTCGCGGTACAGACTACCAAATACAGCAAAATGTCCAATAATTTCTGAGGATTCAAATTACACAAACTGCACTATTTCACTCACCCAGTATGTGGCATTATATAAGATGTTGAGCTGCTGCATCAACATGTGCAGTCGAGTTGCTTCACTTGAAAGTAGGCTAGCGATGGAGGCGAGAGGTGGAGGGCTGAGAGAAGCAGCAGTTTAGTCCACTCTACTGAACATATTTTGGGCCACATCAAAGTAAATATTCATCACTATCCTTGGCCGAATGGAACATTTAAAATGTATCGATTTGTCGTAGTCAAGCACAAGCAAAAACATAATAATGAGCAAACTGCCACTACAAATAATGAGGATGAGGAAGCTATTAGTAGAGCCTCGCACACAGATGAGGGACAAGCTAGCAAAAAGAGAAAGGTACGGCTGTTGAAAGATAAATCGTATGTTTCAAGAAAAATGGAACAGAATTGTTCTTTGTACTTCATGGCACAAAACCCACTTTGTTTAATTGGCAAGAAGACGTGCGCAGGTTTTAAAAATGGTAATTTAGAACAGCATTTCAATACTACACATACAAAGAGAAATTTCCACCTGGCAGGGGTCTACGAAAAAATGGTATTCAACAACTTACTGCTTTGCTGAAAGGACAGCAACCGCTGATGGACAGAACGACCTCTTCTGCAGAGAAACTGACAGAGACAGCATTTGAGATTGCATGGATCTTGGCTAGGCATAAGATGGCCTTTATCGACTCAGACATAGTGAAAGAGTGCTTGTCGTCTTCAGCAAATCAAATCAAATCAAATTTTATTTGTCACATACACATGGTTAGCAGATGTTAATGCGAGTGTAGCGAAATGCTTGTGCTTCTAGTTCCGACAATGCAGTAATAACAAGTAATCTAACTAACAATTCCAAAACGACTGTCTTGTACACAGTGTAAGGGGATAAAGAATATGTACATAAGGATATATGAATGAGTGATGGTACAGAGCAGCATAGGCAAGATACAGTAGATGGTATCGAGTACAGTATGTACAAATGAGATGAGTATGTAAACAAAGTGGCATAGTTTAAAGTGGCTAGTGATACATGTATTACATAAGGATACAGTCGATGATATAGAGTACAGTATATACGTATGCATATGAGATGAATAATGTAGGCTAAGTAACATTATATAAGGTAGCATTGTTTAAAGTGGCTAGTGATATATTTACATCATTTCCTATCAATTCCCATTATTAAAGTGGCTGGAGTTGAGTCAGTGTCAGTGTGTTGGCAGCAGCCACTCAGTGTTAGTGGTGGCTGTTTAACAGTCTGATGGCCTTGAGATAGAAGCTGTTTTTCAGTCTCTCGGTCCCAGCTTTGATGCACCTGTACTGACCTCGCCTTCTGGATGATAGCGGGGTGAACAGGCAGTGGCTCGGGTGGTTTATGTCCTTGATGATCTTTATGGCCTTCCTTTGACATCGGGTGGTGTAGGTGTCCTGGAGGGCAGGTAGTTTGCCCCCGGTGATGCGTTGTGCAGACCTCACTACCCTCTGGAGAGCCTTACGGTTGAGGGCGGTGCAGTTGCCATACCAGGCGGTGATACAGCCCGCCAGGATGCTCTCGATTGTGCATCTGTAGAAGTTTGTGAGTGCTTTTGGTGACAAGCCGAATTTCTTCAGCCTCCTGAGGTTGAAGAGGCGCTGCTGCGCCTTCTTCACGATGCTGTCTGTGTGAGTGGACCAATTCAGTTTGTCTGTGATGTGTATGCCGAGGAACTTAAAACTTGCTACCCTCTCCACTACTGTTCCATCGATGTGGATAGGGGGGTGTTCCCTCTGCTGTTTCCTGAAGTCCACAATCATCTCCTTAGTTTTGTTGACGTTGAGTGTGAGGTTATTTTCCTGACACCACACTCCGAGGGCCCTCACCTCCTCCCTGTAGGCCGTCTCGTCGTTGTTGGTAATCAAGCCTACCACTGTTGTGTCGTCCGCAAACTTGATGATTGAGTTGGAGGCGTGCGTGGCCACGCAGTCGTGGGTGAACAGGGAGTACAGGAGAGGGCTCAGAACGCACCATTGTGGGGCCCCAGTGTTGAGGATCAGCGGGGAGGAGATGTTGTTGCCTACCCTCACCACCTGGGGGCGGCCCGTCAGGAAGTCCAGTACCCAGTTGCACAGGGCGGGGTCGAGACCCAGGGTCTCGAGCTTGATGACGAGCTTGGAGGGTACTATGGTGTTGAATGCCGAGCTGTAGTCGATGAACAGCATTCTCACATAGGTATTCCTCTTGTCCAGATGGGTTAGGGCAGTGTGCAGTGTGGTTGAGATTGCATCGTCTGTGGACCTATTTGGGCGGTAAGCAAATTGGAGTGGGTCTAGGGTGTCAGGTAGGGTGGAGGTGATATGGACCTTGACTAGTCTCTCAAAGCACTTCATGATGACGGATGTGAGTGCTACGGGGCGGTAGTCGTTTAGCTCAGTTACCTTAGCTTTCTTGGGAACAGGAACAATGGTGGCCCTCTTGAAGCATGTGGGAACAGCAGACTGGTATAGGGATTGATTGAATATGTCCGTAAACACACCGGCCAGCTGGTCTGCACATGCTCTGAGGGCGCGGCTGGGGATGCCGTCTGGGCCTGCAGCCTTGCGAGGGTTAACACGTTTAAATGTCTTACTCACCTCGGCTGCAGTGAAGGAGAGACCGCATGTTTTCGTTGCAGGCCGTGTCAGTGGCACTGTATTGTCCTCAAAGCGGGCAAAAAAGTTATTTAGTCTGCCTGGGAGCAAGACATCCTGGTCCGTGACTGGGCTGGATTTCTTCCTGTAGTCCGTGATTGACTGTAGACCCTGCCACATGCCTCTTGTGTCCGAGCCGTTGAATTGAGATTCTACTTTGTCTCTGTACTGGCGCTTAGCTTGTTTGATAGCCTTGCGGAGGGAATAGCTGCACTGTTTGTATTCGGTCATGTTACCAGACACCTTGCCCTGATTAAAAGCAGTGGTTCGCGCTTTCAGTTTCACACGAATGCTGCCATCAATCCACGGTTTCTGGTTAGGGAATGTTTTAATCGTTGCTATGGGAACGACATCTTCAACGCACGTTCTAATGAACTCGCACACCGAATCAGCGTATTCGTCAATGTTGTTATCTGACGCAATACGAAACATCTCCCAGTCCACGTGATGGAAGCAGTCTTGGAGTGTGGAGTCAGCTTGGTCGGACCAGCGTTGGACAGACCTCAGCGTGGGAGCCTCTTGTTTTAGTTTCTGTCTGTAGGCAGGGATCAACAAAATGGAGTCGTGGTCAGCTTTTCCGAAAGGGGGGCGGGGCAGGGCCTTATATGCGTTGCGGAAGTTAGAGTAACAATGATCCAAGGTCTTTCCACCCCTGGTTGCGCAATCGATATGCTGATAAAATTTGGGGAGTCTTGTTTTCAGATTAGCCTTGTTAAAATCCCCAGCTACAATGAATGCAGCCTCCGGATAAATCGTTTCCAGTTTGCAGAGAGTTAAATAAAGTTCGTTCAGAGCCATCGATGTGTCTGCTTGGGGTGGGAAATATACGGCTGTGATTATAATCGAAGAGAATTCTCTTGGTAGATAATGCGGTCTACATTTGATTGTGAGGAATTCTAAATCAGGTGAACAGAAGGATTTGAGTTCCTGTATGTTTCTTTCATCACACCATGTCACGTTGGCCATGAGGCATACGCCCCCGCCCCTCTTTTTACCAGAAAGATGTTTGTTTCTGTCAGCGCGATGCGTGGAGAAACCCGTTGGCTGCACCGCTTCGGATAGAGTCTCTCCAGTGAGCCATGTTTCAGTGAAGCAAAGGACATTACAGTCTCTGATGTCCCTCTGGAATGCTACCCTTGCTCGGGTTTCATCAACCTTGTTGTCAAGAGACTGGACATTGGCAAGAAGAATGCTAGGGAGTGGTGCGCGGTGTGCCCGTCTCCGGAGTCTGACCAGAAGACCGCCTCGTTTCCCTCTCTTTCGGAGTCGTTTTTTTGGGTCGCTGCATAGGATCCACTCCGTTGTCCTGTTTGTAAGGCAGAACACAGGGTCCGCGTCGCGAAAAACATATTCTTGGTCGTACTGATGGTGAGTTGACGCTGATCTTATATTCAGTAGTTCTTCTCGACTGTATGTAATGAAACCTAAGATGACCTGGGGTACTAATGTAAGAAATAACACGTAAAAAAACAAAAAACTGCATAGTTTCCTAGGAACGCGAAGCGAGGCGGCCATCTCTGTCGGTGCCGGAAAGTGTCGGCGCAGAAAGTATGTATGCTGACTTCAGTAACGAAGATGATTTTCTAAAGCAAATGAAAGGACTACAACTATCAGACAACCATAATAAGAAGGGTTAATGAAAATGAAAAAATAATGAACAATATGGGGATGAGGTAGTTGGATTGGCTATTTACAGATGGACTATGTACAGGTGCAATGATCTGTGAGCTGCTCTGACAGCTGATGCTTAAAGTTAGTGATGGAGATATGAGTATCCAGCTTCAGTAAATTTTGCAATTTGTTCCAGTCATTGGCAGCAGAGAACTGGAAGGAAAGGCGACCAATTGAGGAATTGGCTTTGGGGGTGACCAGTGAAATATACCTGCTGGAGCGTGTGCTACGGGTGTGTGCTGCTATGGTGACCAGTGAGCTGAGATAAGGCGGGCTTTACCTAGAAAAGACTTATAGATGACCTGGAGCCAGTGGGTTTGGCGATGAATATAAAACGAATATAAGTGTTGGAGGCTATTATGTAAATTACATCGCCGAAGTCAAGGATCTGTAGGATTGTGAGTTTTACGAGGGTATGTTTGGCAGCATGAGTGAAGGATGCTTTGTTGCAAAATAGGAAGCCGATTCTGGCTTTAATTTTGGGTTGGAGATGCTTAATGTGAGTCTGGAAGGAGAGTTTACAATCTAACCAGACACCTAGGTATTTGTAGTTGTCCACATATTCTAAGTCAGGTGCGGGCAGCAATCGGTTGAAGAGCATGCGTTTAGTTTTACTTGCATTTAAGGGCAGTTGGAGGCCACGGAATGAGAGGTGTATGGCAATGAAGCTTGTCTGGAGGTTAGTTAACACAGTGTCCAAAGAAGGGCCAGAAGTATACAGATTGGGGTCGTCTGCGTAGAGGTGGATCAGAGACTCACCAGCAGCAAGAGTGACATCATTGATATATACAGAGAAAAGAGTCGGTCCAAGAATTGAACCCTGTGGCACCCCCATAGACACTGCCAGAGGTCAAGACAACAGGCCCTCCGATTTGACACACTGAACCCTGTCTGAGAAGTAGTTGGTGATCCACACGAGGCAGTCATTTGAGGAACCAAAGCTGTTGAGTTTTTTTATCGATGGCAGTTATGATATTGTTTAGGACCTTGAGCGTGGCTGAGGTGCACCCGTGACCAGCTCTGAAACCA
The DNA here is from genome assembly GCF_057628025.1 of Oncorhynchus mykiss. Classification (NCBI taxonomy): domain Eukaryota; kingdom Metazoa; phylum Chordata; class Actinopteri; order Salmoniformes; family Salmonidae; genus Oncorhynchus; species Oncorhynchus mykiss. The sequence goes on along the minus strand of NC_143022.1, from coordinate 60,185,727 downwards.
GATTGCATAGCGGAGAAGGTACTGTGGAATTCGAAATGGTCGGTGATCTGTTTGTTAACTTGGCTTTCGAAGACCTTAGAAAGGCAGGGTAGAATAGATATAGGTCTGTAACGATTTGGGTCTAGAGTGTCTCCCCCTTTGAAGAGGGGGATGACCACGGCAGCTTTCCAATCTTTGGGGATCTCAGACGATACAAAATAGAGGTTGAACAGGCTAGTAATAGGGGTTGCAAGAATTGCGGCGGATAATTTTAGATAGAGAGGGTCCAGATTGTCTAGCCCAGCTGATTTGTAGGGGTCCAGATTTTGCAACTCTTTCAGAACATCAGCTATCTGGATTTGGTGAAGGGGAAATGGGGGAGGCTTGGTTTGCTGCGGGGGGTGCAGGGCTGTTGACCAGGGTAAGGGTAGCCAGGTGGAGAGCATGGCCCGCCGTCTAAATAATGTTTTTTGAGATGCTCAATTATCATTGATTTATCGATGGTGACAGTGTTTCCTAGCCTCAGCGCAGTGGGCAGCTGGGAGGAGGTGCTCTTATTCTCCAAGGACTTTACAGTGTCCCAGAACTTTTGGGAGTTACAGGATTTAAATTTCTGTTTGAAAAAGCTACCCTTTGCTTTCTTAACTTCCCTGAAAAGTTACATATCGCAGGGGCTATTCGGTGCTAATGCAGTACACCACAGGATTTTTTTGTGCTGGTCAAGGACAGTCAAGTCTGGAGTGAACCATGTGCTATATCTGTTCCTGGTTCTACATTTTTTTAATGGGGCATGCTTATTTAAGATGGTGAGGAAAGCACTTTTAAAGATTAACCAGGCATCCTCTACTGACGGAATGAGGTCAATATCCTTCCAGGAATCCCGGGCAAGATCGATTAGAAAGGCCTGCTTGCTGAAGTGTTTTAGGGAGTGTTTGACAGTGATGAGGGGTGGTCGTTTGACCAATGAGGCAGTGATCGCTGAGATCCTGGTTGAAGACAGCAGAGGGCAGGTGTGTCAGGATGATATCTATGAGGGTGCCTGTGTTTACGGATTTGGGGTTGTACCTGGTAGGTTCATTGATCATTTGTGTGAGATTGAGGGCATCTAGCTTAGATTGTAGGCCGGCCGGGGTGTTAAGCTTGTCCCAGTTTAGGTCACCTAACAGTACGAGCTCTGAAGATAGATGGGGGGCAATCAATTCACATATGGTGTACAGGGCATAGCTGGTTGCAGAAGATGGTCTATAACAAGCAGCAACGGTGAGAGACTTATTTCTGGAAAGGTGAATTTTTAGAAGTATAAGCTCAAATTGTTTCGGCACAGACCTGGATAGTATGACAGAACTCAGCAGGCTATCTCGGCAGCAGATTGCAACTTCCCCCCCTTTGGCAGTTCTATCTTGTCGGAAAATGTTATATTTAGGGATGGAAATTTCAGGATTTTTGGTGGCCTTCCTAAGCCAGGATTCAGACACGGCTAGGACATCATGAAACATATTGAGCCAAAGATTTGACAGTAGACTAGTGGCAAAATAGAACTCAATATGATTTCAATATGATTGAAGTATATAGGCCAATGTAGTCTATTTATCTTTTAATGCAGTCATCTCGGTATCTTTCAATTGTTTGTAACAATTGCAAATACTTTGGCAACTTTCAATTTGCTGTCAACTTAGTTCTAAAGTTATCAGCGGTCACAGTCAGACAGATACCTAGCCTAAACATCTTGATTCTATGTTTAGCTGATATCTACTGAGAATCTAACGATGCACTTTGGCTGCTTTAAATGTGCAAAGGTTTTCAAGAGGCACATTACTAACGAAGGTTCTGGGAAACAGCTTAGCTACTAAAGATACATTGTAAAATGGTTCTAATGACAATCTGAAGGCTCTGGGAAATGAGGCCCTGGATAGTTGCTGGTGTTACTGACTGGGTTATTTATTTGCATAACAGTTACTGGTTGAGAAAATGTAATGACAATAGTTGCGGTGGGTGTATGTGTGTGTGTCTTTGTGGAGGAGGGGATGGGTTATTGTGTGTGTGTGTGTGCATGCATGCTAGTGAACTACCGTCTGTGTGTGCAGTGTATACAGCTAGTAACCAACTAATCATGCCCTCCTCTCTCCCTTTCTGTTTCTCTCTCCTCTCTCTTACTCTCTCAGATGAGTTTGTGATATCCCCAGTGGAGGGAGAGCTGCGTGTGAGGAGAGATGTGGAGCTGGACAGAGAGACCACACCCTTCTACAACATCACTGTCATGGCAAAAGACCTGGGCAAACCACCACGCAGCAGCATGGTGTGTTCGCACAGACATGCACTGATTTTGTGGTGCTTCCTGCTAACATGCTCAGACACTTCAATGTACTCAACACATGTGTCCATACGTGTACGCGCGCACACACACACACACACACACACACACACACACACACACACACACACACACACACACACACACACACATATATATATATATATATATATATATATATATATATACACACACACACACACACTCAGAAAGACTAAGTGCCACCCTGTCTTGTGTCTCCTTCATCTCCCAGGTGGTGGTGGGTGTCCATGTTCTGGACATCAATGACAATGACCCCGTGCTGCTCAACCTGCCCCATAACACCAGTGTGAGCGAGGGGGCGTCCGTATACACCTCGGTGGCCAGGGTCAGAGCGCAGGATGTAGACAGTGGACGCAACGCCCTACTCACCTACAACATCACTGCTGGAAACCGCTACGGCGCCTTCTACATCAACGACACTGTGAGAGGGAGGGAAAGGAGGGGATGAAGGGGGAGGGAAGGAGGGGTTGGAGGGGGAGGGAAGGAGGGGTTGGAGGGGGAGGGAAGGAGGGGTTGGAGGGGGAGGGAAGGAGGGGTTGGAGGGGGAGGGAAGGAGGGGATGGAGGGAGAGGGAAGGAGGGGATGGAGGGGGACAGACGGTGTGAGGGAAGAAAATGAGAGAGAGAGGGTGAGAAGGTTGGGAAAGGGATAGAGGGAAAAAGGAACAATTTGGATAAAATAAGGGTTATGGAGAGAAGGGTTACGGAGAGTAAAGGGGTAGAACAGATAGAGGAGAGGTAGAAAAATGTAGACCGAGAAATAGATAGAAAGTAATTGAAAAGGGAAGGGTATACTGTTGTAATTGATGAGTCATTTCTATCATCTCTCTCTCTCTCTCTCTCAGACAGGGGTGGTGCAGGTGAACAGGCCTCTGGACAGAGAGAGGGTGGCGGAGTACAGACTGGCCATTACAGTCAAAGACAACCCTGAAAACTCCCGCATCGCTCGCCGGGTACTGCCACACACACACACACATGATCCCCTCTCAGCCCATACGCTATTTACTGGCAAAGTCAAGCCTCTGCTTCCTCAGCTGTAAGCTACCAAAACTCGTACACTGATCTTATCATTGATTATCTACAATGCCGAGTGAAAGTCTACACACCTCTTGCACAGTCTTTATAATTAAATATAAAAACGGATTCAATTAGATTTTTTCCCTACAGATCTACATAACCTATTCTACATTTTCAAAGTGAAAATGTAAAATGTCTTGATTGCGTATGTCTTTAACCCCATAGTTAATACTTGGTGGAAGCACCTTTGCCAGCTGTGAATCATTTTGAATAGGATTCTATCAAATTGCAACTCTTATGGCAACATACCATTGTTTTTGTAGAAAGTGCTCAAGTGCACAACATTTGGTTGAGGGTCATTGATGGACAGCTATATTCGAACCCTGTCTCAGATTTTCAAGCAAAATATACAGTGCATTTGGAAAGTATTCAGACCCCTTCGCTTTATCCACTTTTTCTAAAATCAATAAATTATTTTCTCCCTTCATCAATCTACACACAATACCCCATAAAGCAAAAACAGTTTTTTTTTTTTTTTGCAAATGTATTAAAATAAAAAAAATCAGGAGCATCCTGCTTCCATTGATCATCCTTGAGATGTTTCTACAACTTGGACTCCACCTGTGGTAAATTCAATTGATTGGATATGATTTGGAAAGGCACACGCCTGTCTATATAAAGTCCCACACCTGACAGTGCATGTCAGAGCAAAAAAGAAGCCATGAGGTCAAAAGAATTGTCCGTAGAGCTCCGAGACAGGATTGTGTCGAGGCACAGATCTGGGGAAGGGTACCAAAAACTGCATTGATGGTCCCCAAGAACACAGTGGTCTCCATCATTCTTAAATGGAAGAAGTTTGGAACCACCAAGACTCTTCCTAGAGCTGGCCACCCAGCCAAACTGAGCAATCGGGAGAGAAGGGCCTGTGTCAGGAAGGTGACCAAGAACCCGATGGTCACTCTGACAGAGCTCCATAGTTCCTCTGTGGAGATGGGAGAACCTTCCAGAAGGACCACCATCTCTGTAGCACTCCACCAATCAGGCGTTATGGTAGAGAGACTAGACGGAAGCCACTCCTCAGTAAAAGTCATGTCAGCCCACATGGAGTTTGCCAAAAGGCACCTAAAGGACTCTCAGACCATAAGAAACAAGATTCTCTTGTTTGATGAACCCAAGATTGAACTCTTTGGCCTGGCACCGCTCAACACCTGGCCAATACCATCCCTACGGTGAAGCATGGTGGTGCAAGCGTCATGCTGTTGGGATGATTTTCAGGGACTGGGAGACTAATCAGGATTGAGGGAAAGATAAACAGAGCAAATAAAAAACTGTTTTTTCTTTGTTATTATCGGGTATTGTGTGGTGATTGATGTTTTTTTATTCCCTCATCAATTTCAGAATAAGGCTGTAACGTAAAACATTTTGGAAAAAGTGAAGGGGTCTGAATACTTAAGTCAGGACTGAGACTGGACCACTCAGGAACCGCTCAATACATATTGAAAAGCCACTTTGGTGCTTATTTGGCATTGACATCCCAGGGTTTTCCTGTAATTATTTACCTATGCTTTGGTCTTTTCTTATTTAATTTGATCCTAACAAACTCCCTAGTCTCTGCTGTTGATAAGCATACCCATGACTTGATGATACCACCTGGTATCTTCCGGCGCCAAAAGAGATGCCCGCCTCGCTTTGCGTTCCTAGGAAACTATGCAGTATTTTTTTTTTTTTTATGTGTTATTTCTTACATTGTTACCCCAGGAAATCTTAGGTGTTATTACATACAGTTGGGAGGAAGTATTGGATATAAGAGCAACGTCAACTCACCAACATTCCGACCAGGAATACGACTTTTCAGAAGCGGATCCTCTGTTTGGCCCACCACCCAGGACAATGGATCGGATCCCAGCCGGCGACCCAAAACAACGATGCCGCAGAAGGGGCAGACTGAGCGGTCTTCTGGTCAGGCTCCATAGACGGGCACATCGCGCACCGCTCCCGAGCATACTACTCGCCAATGTCCAGTCTCTTAACAACAAGGTAGATGAAATCCGAGCAAGGGTTGCCTTCCAGAGAGACATCAGAGACTGCAACGTTATTTGTTTCGCGGAAACATGGCTCCCTCAAGACACGCTATCAGAGTCGGCACAGCCACCTGGTTTCTTCACGCATCGCGTCGACAGAATCAAGCATCTGTCTGGTAAGAAGAAGTGCGAGTGTGCCGACCGCATTATCTACCAAGATAATTCTCTTCGATCACAATCACAATCGTGTATATTCCCCCCCAAGCAGACACAACAGCTCTGAACGAACTTCATTTGACTCTATGTAAACTAGAAACCACACGAGGCTGCATTTATTGTAGATGGGGGTTTTAACAAGGCTAATCTGAAAACAAGGCTCCCTAAATTTTAACAGCATATCGATTGCTCGACCCGAGCTGGCAAAACCCTGGATCATTGTTATTCTAACTTCTGCGACGCATATAAGGCCCTCCCCTGCCCTCCTTTCAGAAAAGCTGACCACGACTCCATTTTGTTGCTCCCAGCCTATAGATAGAAACTAAACCAGGAAGCTCCCGCTCAGGTCTGTTCAACGCTGGTCCGACCAATCGGTTTCCACGCTTCAAGATTGCTTCGATCACGTGGGCTGGGATATGTTCCGCATAGCGTCGAAGAAACAACATTGATGAATACGCTGATTCGGTGAGCAAGTTTATTTGCAAGTGCATTGGTGATGTTGTACCCACAGAGTCTATTAAAAAATTCCCCAACCAGAAACCGTGGATTGATGGCGGCATTCGCGCAAAACTGAAAGCGCGAACCACTGCTTTTAATCATGGCATGGTGACCAGAAACTTGACCGAATACAAACAGTGTAGCTATTCCTTCTGCAAGGCAATCAAACAAGCTAAGCGTCAGTATAGAGACAAAGTAGAGTCACAACTCAACGGCTCAGACACGAGTGGTATGTGGCAGGGTCTACAGTCAATCACGGACTACAAAAGAAAATCCAGCCCCATCGCGAACCACGATGTCTTGCTCCCAAACAAACTAAACAACTTCTTTCCTCGCTTTGAGGACAATACAGTGCCACTGACACGGTCTGCTACCAAAACCTGTGGGCTCTCCATCACTGCAGCCAATGTGAGTAAAACATTTAAATGTGTTAACCCTCGCAAGGCTGCAGGCCCAGACAGCATCCCCAGCTGCGTCCTCAGAGCATGCGCAGACCAGCTGGCTGGTGTGTATACGGACATATTCAATCAATCTTTATCCCAGTCTGCTGTTTCCACATGCTTCAAGAGGGACACCATTGTTCCTGTTCCCAAAAAAGCTAAGGTAACTGAGCTAAATGACTACTTCCATCATCATGAAGTGCTTTGAGAGACTAGTCAAGGACCATATCACCTCCACCCTACCTGACACCCTAGACCCACTCCAATTTGCTTACCTCCCCAATAGGTCCACAGACAACGCAATCGCAATCACACTGCACACTGCCCTAACCCATCTGGACAAGAGGAATAACTATGTAAGAATGCTGTTCATCGACTAGAGATCAGCATTTAACGCCATAGTACCCTCCAAACTCGTCATCAAGCTCGAGACCCTGGGTCCCGGCCCGGCCCTGTGCAACTGCATCCTGGACTTCCTGACGGGCCGCCCCCAGGTGGTGAGGGTAGGTAACAACATCTCCACCCCACTGATCCTCAACATTGTGGCCCAACAAGGGTGCGTTCTCAGCCCTCTCCTGTACTCCCTGTTCACCCATGACTACGTGGCCATGCACCCCTCCAACTCAATCATCAAGTTTGCAGACGACACTACAGTGGTAGGCTTGATTACCAACAACGGCGAGACGGCATACAGGGAGGAGGTAAGGGCCCTTGGTGTGAGGTGTCAGGAAAATAACCTCACACTCAATGTCAACAAAACAAAGGAGATGATCGTGGACATCAGGAAACAGCAGAGGGAGCAGCCCCCTATCCACATCGACGGGAAAGTAGTGGAGAGGGTGGAAAGTTTTACATTCCTGGGCGTACACATCACAGGTAAACTGAAATGGTCCACCCACACAGACAGCGTGGTGAAGAAGGCGCAACAGCAACAGAACAGAAGGCGCAAAACACTCACAAACTTTTACAGATGCACAATCGAGAGCATCCTGTCGGGCTGTATCACCGCCTGGTACGGCAACGGCTCCACCCACAACTGTAAGGCTCTCCAGAGGGTAGTGAGGTCTGCACAACGCATCACCGGGGGCAAACTACCTATCCTCCAGGACACCTACACCACCCGATGTCACAGGAAGGCCAAAAAGATCCAGGACAACAACCACATGAGCCTGTTCACCCTGCTATCATCCAGAATGCGAGGTCAGTACAGGTGCATCAAATTGGGGACCGAGAGACAGAAAAACAGCTTTTTCTCAAGGCCATCAGACTGTTAAACAAGAGTGGCTGCTGCCAACATATTGACTCAACTCTAGCCACTTTAATAATGGAAAAATGTATGAAATAAATGTATCACTAGCCACTTTAAACAATTCCCCTTTATATGTTTACACACCCTACATTACTCATCTGATATGTATATACTGTACCCTATACCATCTACTGCATCTTGCCATCTTGTGGTATTAAATGTATCACTAGCCACTTTAAACAATGCCACTTTATATAATGTTTACATACCTGTCGTATGTTAGTTAATGTGACGACTGTTGTTCATTGAATGATTAAAGTTTCTAATTGCGTGATTAACTGAATCAAGCAATTATTAACTCATTAACCTGGGGCACCATGGGAAAACTAGTTTTTATTGAGTTTATATTTCCCAAATTAACTCAAAGATTATCAGAATATCAATTTTACAACAGCCGCTAATTAACCAGTTGCCTCTACATATCTCGTTCTGAACGTCGTATAGCCCGTAAATCTGCACGGACCCGGGTCTCACCAATGAGTTCGTACCACACCAATCTTAGTTGAATATTTATTTACTAAAAAGCTATTCAATAGCCTATAATGTGTTTTGTCTATGTGTTATACTAATGGCGCGTGTTACCCACAATGGGGATTTCAAAAGAGAGAGAAAAAGAAAGTACACGAGAAATATACATCTGGGTGAATTTGTCAGCTATGCTATTCTTTTTTAAATTTTTTATTTATTTTTTATTTTAGCCCTTTTTCTCCCCAATTTCGTGGTATCCAATTGTTTTTAGTAGCTACTATCTTGTCTCATCGCTACAACTCCCGTACGGGCTCGGGAGAGACGAAGGTTGAAAGTTATGCGTCCTCCGATACACAACCCAACCAAGCCGCACTGCTTCTTAACCTCTAGCGTCGAGTAATCCCGTATCCGGGAGAGTAATCATAGCCTCAAGCTCATTACCATAACGCAACGTTTCCTATTCATGAAACTCGCAAATGAAATGAAATAAATATATTGAAACACAAGCTTAGCCTTTTGTTAACAACACTGTCATCTCAGATTTTCAAAATATGCTTTAACCAAAGCTACACAAGCATTTGTGTAAGAGTATTGATAGCCTAGCATAGTATTAAGCCTAGCATTCAGCAGGCAACATTTTCAC